>NC_134586.1:104063613-105263613 GCF_037038515.1 Microtus pennsylvanicus | reverse complement strand
TGGAGCTTGTGAAGACTGGTTGGCCAGTGAGCCCCAGATGCTTCTTTTTACCTTCACATGGCTGGGATTATAGGTGCATCTTAAAAAATAAATTAACTTTTATTTGGTATGTCCGGAAGGGAGAGGAGGCACTAATGTGCCGTAGTACATATGAAGAGGTCAGAGAACAACACTTGATTCTCTCCACCTTGTACACACCAGAAGAGGGAACCAGAACTCATTACAGATGACTGTGAGCCACAATGTGGTTGCTGGGAGTTGAACTCAGGACCTCTGGTAGAACAGCCAGTGCTCTGAGCCATCTCTCCAGCCCATTTTTTTTTAATATAAGGAAGTCCAGCATTCAGGACCAATGAGGTGGCTCCGTGGGTAAAGTCAATCGTTGGCAAGCCTGACGAACTGAATTTACTCTCTGAGACCCACATGGAAGAGGAGTGCTGACTCCTAAAAGTTGTCCTTTGACCTCCATGTAAGTGCCAGGCACGTGTGTGCTTACACACACACACACACAGATAGATAAATACATACATATATACATGCAGATTTTCTAAAACTTGGGTCTCTTTTGTATTTATTTTTAGTGTGTACATTCGTGCACGTATGTATAAGTATGCACTATATCATGTATGTGGATGTCTGAGCACAGGTTGTGGGAGTCAGTTCTCCCCTTTTTCCTTCTGAGTCCCAGGAATTAAACTCCGGTCATCAGACTAGCAGGAAGCATCCTTACACACAGAGATATCTAGCAGGCCCTTTCCTTTTAGTAAAACTATTAACACAGCAGCCCAGGTTGGCCTGGAACATATTATGCACATAACTGAAGCTACCCTGAAATGTACAGTGATTTCTGACTTAGTGTATCAACTGCTCGTATTACAGGCATGCAACACCAAGCCCAACTCAAGGCTCTCCCGCAAGAGCCATGGGGAGCCATGGGAGGTGTTTGAACAGGAGAGGCTTAGGTTCAGATCAGCATGTTATAAGATTTATCAAGGGATGGATGTGAAGGTGGGGAGAGATGGGAGGGCAGGAGCCCAAAGAAGAGGCCCAAGGAAGTCATAAGCAGAGGTCGGAACTCGGTCTGGGATCACTGCTGCCTCTTCTCTCTCCACAGCTGCCATTGCGCCCAAGGATGAGTTTTTCTACAGCTTCCTGAAGCCTTGGTTAGGTGAGTGCCACAGGGAGGAGGGTGATCCTCACTCAGAGCAGTGGAAGGAAACCAGTTTACTTTGCAACTTTGCAAAGTTGGGTGCTAGCATGGAGAACAGGCAAAATGGCTGCCTTCCCCCTCCATTCAACCCCAACTGGTTTTTATATTTCTTTTTTATTTATTTATGTTTGTTGATTTATTTTAGTATATTGGTGGTTTTTCCTGCATGCATGTCTGTATGAGGGTGTCAGATTCCCTGGAATTGGAGTTACAGACAGTTGTGAGCTGCCATGTAGGTGCTGGGAATTGAACCTGGGTCCTCTGGAAGAGCAGCCAGTGCTCTTAACTGCTGAACCATCTCTCCAGCCCCAGGTTTTTATATTTCTAATGTTTCTCTGCCCTTTGGATTTCTCATTGGCTAAGTTCTTCATGGAGGTACTGTCATTCTGGTGTCTAGCATTGTCCCTTCCTCAGATTCCTGTCCCATTAGTTGAGGACAAAAAGGCTCACCTGTTGTGTATCTTGGGACTGGAGACTCCCTCTGCTTCTGACACAGGGGCTTAGACTTCCTATACCTTTCAGTTTTAGGATAAATTGAGGTCACGTACAGTAGGCACTGGCAGGCAGCTGGGGAAGATGTGGCAGGAGGTGGGGTTGCCCCCTGACTTTCTGTCATTTTCTAATGGACTCTAAACACACTTCATATTGAAAAGGGAGCCAAAATGGTTGTCTTTGAGACAAGAAAGTCAGGGGAGTGTATGGGGTTTCTTGGAGGGCTTAGGTCAGGGAGAGGAGCGGTCTCTAGCCTTTGGTTTTCTGGGTTCAGGGGATGGACTTTTGCTCAGCAAAGGGAACAAGTGGAGCCGACACCGCCGCCTGCTCACGCCTGCTTTCCACTTTGACATCCTGAAGCCCTACATGAAGATCTTCAACCAGAGCACAGACATCATGCATGTGAGTCCCGAGACTCATCTGGGCAGGCCTCAGAGTAGAGGGGCAGGCAGTGTCCTTGCCACACCTGAAATGGGTTGGCAGTGGGTCCCCCTTGTTCCTGTCTGAGCAGCTGTGGTCTGCGGTCTTCACGGTCTTCAAGCCTGGTGGCCTCGTGTTTCCCTTCCAGGCTAAGTGGCGGCGGCGGCTGGCAGAGGGCTCGGTGACCTCCTTCGATATGTTCGAGCATGTCAGTCTTCTGACCCTGGACAGCCTTCAGAAATGTGTGTTCAGTTACAACAGTGACTGCCAGGAGTGAGTGTGACCCCCCAGGGTAGGTGGGGGTGGGAGGAGAGCGGGACCCTCCCTGCTGTGAAGCAAGCTTGGCTGTGCACCCTGAACCTTGTTCTCTTTCTTTTTCTTCCTGGTGGCCCCCAAGGTGACATCACCTCTCTAAGCCTCCATTCTCCTATACAAAACAATCATAAAAAAGGATCAAGTGAGATTTTGGTTGGGTGTGGTAGTCCACACCCGTGATCCATAATTGCAGCATTTGAGAGGTTGAGGCAAAAGGATCTTGAGTGTGAGTTTAGCCTGGACAGCTTAGTGAAGCCTCATCTCACAAACCCCACAGAGCTAGATGGCACACACCTTTAAACTGAGCACTCAGGACACAGAGGCAGGAAGATTGCTCTGAGGTAAGGCCAGCTTGCACAGTGACCTTTAGGATAACCTAGGTTGCATCTTGAGAACCTGTCTCAAAAGCAAGCAAGCAAGCAAAAACCCCATATAAATACATAATTAAGGAGGTAAAATGGTGTCAACCAGTGTCCTCACACTTAGTAGATGCTCAGGAAATGCTGCTCTCCCTTGTTCCTCCACAGAGAGGGCACAGCACAGAAATGTCCACCTCATTCTTTCTTTGATTCCTCCCTCTCCTTCCTCTTTTCTCTCCTTCCTTTCCTCTTGTCCTTTCTATCCTTTTTCTTCCCTCTTATTTTGTCTTATCCCCTCTCCTTCCTCATCTTCTTTGTCTTCATCTCTTTTCTGTATTGCTATTTTTCTTCATCCCTATCTCCCTCCTTCTCCTTCCTTATGCCCACTTTCTTTTCCTCCTTTAAAATATATACGAAAAACTTTGTTTATCTCTGAATACTATGCCTTTGTGTCCATGCATGGGCAGGCATGTGCACATGAGTACAGGGGGCCATAGAGCCTAGAGGTGTCAGAGGCCCCGGAGCTGGAGTTACAGGCAAGCTGTGAACTGTCCAGCATGGGTGCTGGGAATTAAACTTTATTCCTCTGGGAGACTAGCATGTGCTCTTAACTATTGGGTCATTCTTCCATCCCATCCTACAGGCTTTCACACAGTACCCAGGGTGGCCTCTTGATCATCCCTGATTTCCCCTCTTTAGTGTTGGGATTACAGGAGGGAGCCACCACCCCTAATCCTTCTCTGAACAAAGATGAAAATATCTGATTTTGAGAGATGCTCTCAGGATGAAACAATGTGGCATCTTTCCTGGCTTGTAAAAAGCATTCAGTGAATAGTTGTTAACTGAACTAATAAAATAATAATCACGTAGGTTTGTTCATTTCCCAAATATTCCTTATGGGGCTGGTTGTGCACCTCTGAAGTAGAGTGCCTCTTATTGTAGGAGGCCCTGGGTTCCATCTTTACTCTTGCGCAATGAAATATAATAAGCCTGGAACAGGGCTTAAGAGATGATCCAGCCGGGCGGTGGTGGCGCACGCCTTTAATCCCAGCACTTGGGAGGCAGAGGCAGGTGGATCTCTGTGAGTTCGAGACCAGCCTGGTCTACAGAGCTAGTTTCAGGACAGGCTCCAAAACCACAGAGAAACCCTGTCCCGAAAAACCAAAAAAAAAAAAAAAAAAGAGATGATCCAGTGGTTACAAGCACATGATGCTCTCGCACAGGATGGGAAATTTGGTTCTCAGCACAAATGATGGGCAAGCAGTTAACGAACCACCTATAGTTTCAGTTCCAGGGGTATCTGGTGCCCTCTTCTGGCCACTTAGGGCACATGCATGCATGTGGTGAACACACACTCAGATCCCCACAAGAGCTGGCTGTGGTGGCAGAAGTCTGTAATCTCAACCCTTGGGAGGCAGGTGCAGGAGGATTTCTGAATTCAAGACCAGCCTGGTTTACAGAGCAAGTTCCAGGACAGCCAGGGCTACACAGAGAAACTCTGTCTCAAAAAACCAAAAAAGCAAAACCAAAACCAAACCAAACCAAAACAAAAAAAACCTCATGGGCTGGAGACATAATTTAGTGATTAAGAGCATTTAATGCTGCTGTGTAGGACCCGGTTTGATCCCTAGCACCTCCCTGGCAGTTCAGCACCATCTGTAATTCTAGTTTCGTGGGATCCAGCTCCTGTTTCTGACTTCTGAGCGCACCAGGGACACATATAGTGCACAGATGTGCAAGCAAAGCACTCATACACATAAAATAAAAATAAAAGAATAATAAGACAAAACCCTTTAAATAGAATAAGTCATGTGGTGGTGGTGCAAGCCTGCAATCCAAGTACTTGATGGGTAAAGACTGGGCAACAAGAGACTGTGTCTCAAAAAAACACAAAAAGACTGGAGATATAGCTCAGTTGGTAGAGTGCTTGCCCAGTACACGCAAAACCTTGCAGTCCATCTCCAGCCACACACACACACACACACACACACACACAGAGAGAGAGAGAGAGAGAGAGAGAGAGAGAGAGAGAGAGACAGAGAGACAGAGAGAGAGAGAGACAAAGACAGACACACAGAATACAGGGCTGGAGAGGTGGCCAAGCTATAAGAGCACTTGCTGCTTTGGAGAACTCGGCATTCAGTTCCAAATACCCACGTGGCAGCTATCAATCAACTGTAACTCCAGCCCCAGTGGATAAGACTCCTTTTGGTCCCTTCACGAACTACACACAACTGGTGCACAGACATAGATGTTGGCAAACACTCATACACATAAAATAAAAACAATTTTAAAAATAACAAAATATTACAGAAGGTCTGTCTGTCATTATGCATCGGAGACGGGGCTCATGCATGTCTCTGGGCCGCACGGGTGGCTCACTGCCCTTCTCTCTGCAGGAGAATGAGCGATTACATCTCTTCCATCATCGAACTGAGCGCTCTGGTGGTGAAACGCCAATACCGCCTGCATCACTACCTGGATTTCATTTACTATTTCACGGCCGATGGGCGGCGCTTCCGCCGGGCCTGCGACACCGTGCACAAGTTCACCACCGAAGTCATCCAGGAGCGGCGGCGGGCGCTGCACCAGCAGGGCGCAGAGGCATGGCTGAAGGCCAAGCAAGGCAAAACCTTGGACTTCATAGACGTGCTGCTGCTAGCCAAGGTGAGGCTGGGTGGAAGTAGGCTCCTGGCTCCAAAATTACACCCAGTGCTGAAAAAAAGATTCTCAGACTCGTGGGGATTACAGTTATGAGCTGCAGTTCTTCTACAAGAGCAGCAAGTGCTCTTAACTACTGAACTATCCTTCCAGTCTTTTTGTTTTCGTTTTTCGAGACAAGGCTTCTCAGTAGCTTTGAAACCTGTCCTGGAACTAGCTCTTGTAGACCAGGCTGGCCTCGAACTCACAGGGATCCGTCTGCCTTTGCCTCCCGATGCTGGGATTAAAGGCATGCGCCACCACCAACCGACACATTCCAATCTTTCTTGTTTGTTGCCTCTTCTTTACTTTTGAGGCAGTATCTTATTTAGCCAATACTAACCTCAAGCTCTTTGTGTAGCTGAGGATGACTTTGAATTTCGGATACTCCTGCCTCCGTCTCCCTAGTGCTGGCATCACAGGGATGTGTCACTTAGCTTCTTGTGCGGAATTTTTGATACAGTTCTGGATTCCAGCCCTGACTCAGAGGGTATCTGATTGATATCATCAGACCCCAGCAGGATAAATGGCTGTCAGGAGTTGCTCAGTAAATGCAGGTGTGCAGCATGTAAGAGTAAACGGTGGTGTGCAAATACGACGGTAGCCCTTGCGGAGATTTAAGTCAGCTCTAGGTAACTTAGAATAGCTGGGTATGGCGACACAAAACCCCAGAACTTGGAAGGTTGAAACAGGAGGATTGAGAGTTTGAGACTACTCTAGGCTATGTGACCTGTGAAGAAATGAAGAGGAGGAGAGGGAAGAGGAAGAGGGTTGGCAAGATGGCTAGGGGCTAAAGAGGCTTGTTAGCAAGTCTGATGGCCAGAGTTCTAGCCATAGAACTCACGTGATGGAAAGAGAGAACTGAAAATTGTTCTGACCCCATAGGCCGTATCTCCCAGGAGAGATTTGAGAGGCAGGTGTGTCTAGGAAATACACAGTCCTGACTCCATCTGCAGCAGCAGCAGCAGCAACAACAAAAACACACATATGCACACACTCCTAATCACTTAGTGAAACTGTATCTGGTAGTTTATGTAAATGGTGAAATTACCTAATGCATTTCCTCCTTTTCTTTTTACATTTATTTGTTTGTTTGTTTGTTTATTTATTTATTTTGTGAGTACATGAAGGTGTGTGAGCATGCTGTCATAGTGAAATTACCTAATGCATTTCCTCCTCTTCTTTTTACATTTGTTTATTTATCGAATCTATGAAGGTGTGTGAGCATGCATGTGCCACAACATGAATGTGGAGGTCAGAGGGCAAACTGTGGGAGTTGCTTCTCTCTTACCATGTGGGTTCTAGGGACTGAACTCAGGTTGTCGGTAGGAGACACCTTTATGTACTGACCCATCTTTCTGTCCCCCTCACTCAGTTTTTGAACTGTCACATAATTGTCAAGTGATGCCTGTATGAACTCCCTTTGACATTCCTTCCCCTTTCTAACCTTTCATCGTTTATAGTACGTTGCATCCTTCACTCTACTTGGAGTATTTATTCCCTGTTTAGTTTCGGAGAGGGGTGGATGGGAAGCCAGGCACAGTGGTGCACAGAAGTGCACGGCCCTTGGGAGACTGAGGTGGAAGGAAGTTTGAGATGAGTCTGGGCTGCATATGGAGTCTCAAGAGAGGGTGGAGTAGAAAGGGCGAGCTGAGGATATGGCTCATCAGGTAAAGATGCTTGCTACAAAGACCGATGACCTGAGTCAGTCCCTGTGATCCACATGTTCAAGGGAGAAAGGATTCCAATAAGTTGTCTTCTGATTCTCTCATGTGCAGCATGTTGTGTGTGCATGCAAGTACACACAAATGTGAACACACACACTAAATAAGTAAATACGTATGCACACAATAAATAAATAAATGTAAAAATAGAAATAGGAAGAGAGGAAGAAAGACAAGAAAAAGGCAAATGCAAAGAGGTAGGTCTTACTTTGGGGGTCTTCTAGGTTGTGGGAAGTGGGGTAGAGTGGGCTCAGCATCCTCCAGATCTGACTTTGGGGGACCTGTAGGATATGGGAAGTGGGGTAAAGCAGGCTCAGCATCCTCCACTGCCATTGCAGGATGAAGAGGGAAAGGAATTGTCTGATGAGGACATCCGGGCAGAGGCTGATACATTCATGTTTGAAGGTAAGGATGCCGAGTTAGGCGGGGAAGTGCGGCTGTCCCCCTGGTTTGGGGAGTCTGCCTGGAGGTGGCAGCTTTACCATACCTATCTGCCCCAGGTCATGACACAACGTCTAGTGCGCTGTCGTGGGCACTGTTCAACCTGGCGAAGTACCCGGAGTACCAGGAGAAGTGCCGGAAAGAGATCCAAGAAGTCATGAAAGGCCGGGAGCTGGAAGAGCTGGACTGGTCAGTTGGGAGGGTCAGGAGGATTGAAGGGAGGAGTCTCTGCTCTATCACTTTCGGGTTATGTGGCCTTAGACAAGCCCCTTCAGCTTCCAGAATTCCAACTAGTAACATAGGGCTGACCGTGATGCCTACCCCTTCTTCCGTAGTTCTCAGAACCATTCCACCTAGCAAACATCCCTCAAATTCAATGGCTTGTGGCCAGCATTTAGTTATCACTTTACCGGCACGTGATTTTTTGTGGTTATTGAGCCCCGTTGTATGGAGTGGGGCTACTTCCAAACTGTTGTCTGGATTCAGGTTTCTTCCAGGAATCTCTTAATTCTGCTAGGATCCGGTGTTCCTCTGGGGCTTGTTCTTCTCAAAGATTCCAGAAGTGGGAAAAAAAAGTTATGCATGCACCAAAACATCGTGGAGGAGGCAAATCCCACAGTGAAACTCAACAAGAGTGGGGCGAGAAGATGCCTGTAGACACATTACTCTCTGGGAAGGGATGTTTCAGTTTGGCAGCAGCGGCATGCCAGGGTGATCATGTTTGCAGGGAGGAAGTGCAGAAGAGAAAGCAGGAAGACAGTCTTGAGCTGTGAGCTGACTCTGAGGGATGCAGAGCAGAGCCCTGTGGCCAGGCGTGGTGGCACACCGGCCATTCCAGCCTTCAAAGGCTGAAGCAGGAAGAGTTCAAGGTCAGCCTTGTCTATCATGTTTGAGGCCAGCCAGGGCTATATGAGTCACTGTTTCAAAAAACAAAAAACAAAAGAGGTCTGGGAGATGCCGTAGTTGGCAAAATGCTGACTTGTGAACATGAAAGAAAATCACGCTAAAAAAAAAAAGCTGGTGTTTTAGTTATTGTTTTATTGCTATAAAGAGACACCATGACTATGGCAACTGTTATAAAGGAAGGTATTTGACTGGGGCTTGCTTATAGTTTCAGAGTTTAGTCCATTTCCATCATGGCAGGAAGCATGGCAGCATGCAGGCAGACATGGTGCTAGAGAAGGAGCTTAGAGCTCTGTAGCTCAATCTATAGACAGTAAAGACAGAGACACTGGGCCTGGCTTGTGCACTTTACGACAGCCACATAAAGCTTCTCTGGGGCTGGAGATACTGCACGGTGGTTAAGGGGTCCTGAATTCCAATCCGAGCCCTGAGCAGCTCACCATTGCTTGTCATTCCAAGTACAGGTGATATGGTGACCCCTTCTGGCTGTCACGGGCATCTGCATACATGTGACAGATACACCCAAAACTAACCTGTTAGAGTTAGGTGTGGTGGCGCACAAGTCTAGTCCTGGAGGCTGAGACAGAAGGATTGCAGTAAGATCGTGATTAGCTTAAGCTATATAACAAAACTTTGTCCCAAACAACGCAATGCACACATACATGCATGCACAAGAAAGAAAGAGTTTTGATTTTAAAAAAATGAACTAATAGTTATAACTAGTCCATTTTGGATTTCTGAGTACAATAAACTATTCTGAAATTGGCAATGAAACAGAAAATACAACAGATGAAATCTGCAAAGGATGCATACAGGCTGGTAACTTGCTCCTGCTCTTAGGTTCCCAACTGCTCCATTACCTCCTTTGATTGCACAACAATTCATCAATGCTAGGTTAGGGCTGGCCCCAGAAGCCAGCCCCATTGCTTGCTATTTCTTTTGTCACTGCTCTGACCAGTTGATGGTCAGATAAATGTGTCTGAACCTAGGACCTCATATATACCAACCAGTTGGACTATCACTGAGAAACATCCTCGGCCATCTTTTCCTTTTTTGTTTCTATTACATTTATTTCTTTATCTAACGTGTGTGCACGCATGTGTGTATTACTGTATACATGTGGGTGTTGGAGGACAACCTGCAGGAGCTGGCTTGCTCCTTCTCCAGGGACTGAATACAGATAGTCAGGCTTGGAAGCAAGCTTAACTCACTGAGCCTTCTCACTGCCTTCCTCTGGTTTTTGTTTTGTTCTGTTTTAGGACAGGGCCTCACTAACTAAGTTTCTTGGGTTGACTTTGAACTCACTCTCTAGCACAGCTTCCCAGGTAACTGGAATATAGGCCTGGTGGTCAGATACTTGTATCCTAAGAGTTTGTTATGAGGCTTGGGGTCACAGTCAGTGCCTTCAACAAACCAAGTTCAAATAGGCCATTCTCAACTAAAGCAGCCAAATTACTAATGGAAAGCAGAAAAAGGAGATTTATTCAAAGTGGCCACATTGGGAAGGGGAGGAGGTAGAGGACAAAAAGTAACAGTGTTACTTTCTCAAGTCCATTTTTGCGGCCTGAAATGAGGTTAACGTTTAAGGAGAGGCCAGGGTTATATCTGTGTAAACAGACCTGTCAAGGTGTGGTTCCACCCAGGATTGGCTCATCACCATATGTACTGTAAAGTGATCTAACTGTAAGTCTCTTCCTGGGAGAGAGATTCCCTCCTGGGTGCTGAGCCTTTACATTTTCCCCTTTCCTGGTATTAGATCCTTGGAGGAATTCCAGTTTCCTGGACTCCATTGCTTGAGTAATCAGATCCTCAGATTGAGAGCCGCAGGGTCTCTTCAGAACATCTTTCTTCCTTCCTGGCCAGTCACACTCCTGACACCAGCCTGGGACACTGCAGACTGCAGAAGCTGTGGGGCCATGGCGGATCTCTGAAACCATTCCTGTGTGTGCATGCGTGTGTTCGGGGAATTACACGTGTGTGCGTGCGTGTGTTCGAGGAGGAGTCACAGTTCCTTTCTCTTCAGGGACGACCTGACTCAGCTGCCCTTCACCACCATGTGTATCAAGGAGAGCCTCCGCCAGTTCCCACCCGTGACGCTCATCTCTCGCCGATGCACCGAGGACATCAAGCTGCCAGACGGGCGCATCATTCCCAAAGGTGCCTGCTCCGGCATGGTTTACAGGGTTCCAGCCATGCCTGCTGTGGGTGCAGGACCCCTACAATGCCTGTGTGTCTGTTGCTAGTGATGCGGGCGTCTTAGTTTCTTTTCCTGCCGATGTGACAATATACATAACCCGGCAAGAGCGATTTTAGGCGTAAAGTGTTTGTTTGGTTCATGATTCCCAGTTATAGTCTATCATGGTAGATGGATTAGGGTATTGCAGCCACAGACAAAAGCAGAAAGAAAGGAATGACTCTATGCATGCCAATGTTCAATTCTCTCCTTTTTATTCTGTCCAGGTCATAGCCCATGAAATGGTACCACTCACACTCAGTGCGTCTTCGCACCATAAGTAATCTAGTTAAGATCTTTTATGGGGGCTGGAGACATGGCTCAGTGCTTTAAGAGCTCTGGCTCCCAGTACTCATATGGTGGCTCACAACTGTCTGTAACTCTAGTCCCAGGGGATCCGATACCCTGTTCTTAACTCTGTAGGCACCAGGCTTGCATGTGATACACATACATACATGCAGGTAAAATACTCATACACACAATAAATAAATAAATAAATAAATAAACCTAAATATATATAAAAAAGAATAAAAGGGCTTGCTATTATTGTAGAGGACCTGATTTTAGTTCCAAGCACCTTGTTGGGCAGTTCACATCCACCCACAGTTCCAGAGCCAGGGTATCTGACACTCACTTCTGGCCTCTGTGGGCACCTTCATACATAAGTCATACATAAGACACATACATACATACAAGTACATATAAAATAAAAATAAATTTTGAAAAGGAAAACTTCTCACTGGCATGTCTACAGACAAGTCTGACGAGGCAGCCCCTCACTGAGACTCCTTTTCCAGGTGATTCTAGACTGCAATAAATTGATATAACTGGCAGGCACAGAGGGCAACCTGGGTGTGTGTGGAGGAGGTAGATGTGTCTGTAGCCAGAGTGGAGAGGCCTGGACCTGTGTGGGTGCTGATGGTAGAGGGTTAGTTTCTTTAAAACAAATTATTCTCATTTTATTATTACTACTGCTACCCCCTTTTTATTATTATTACCACTACCCCTTGTGTGTGTGCATGTGTGTGTGTGTACCTGCACATGTATGGAGGTCAGGACAGTTTTCAGCAGTCAATTCTTTTCTATCACCATGAGTTCTAAGGTTTGAAACCAGGTCCTCAGGATTTCACAGCAAGCATTTCTACCTGCTGAGCCTTTTTAAAAAAATTCTGACCCAGAAGGTTAGGTTCATTCAGTAGCCATCTCTCCCCTGAGAGCCAAGCTATATTTGGGGTGATGCTTGGGGCTCAGATTGAAGTACCACCCAGTTTCCAGAGAGGTGCAGTAGGCTCCACACATTCCTGTCCATGTGGCATCAAGGATGAGCAAAAGGAAGAGGCTGGCTTGAGAAGCCCAGGATGGAGGGAAGACCTCATCCAGGGAAGAGATGTGGACAGCCATTCTCCAAGATGTAAGATAAGTATGTTTATGGAGCAGAACTTCAGGGTGTAGGTGGTGAATGAATGGCCTTGAGGGCCGAGTGCAGGCACCTGACTCCATCCAGAGGGCAGAAGAGCCAAAGGAGGAGCTACATGTAGAGGGAGCATTGCTATACCTGTGAGCAGAAAAGTCATTCTGTATGGACAGTCAGGTGATGGGGTTTGCTAGAGAGAGGCAGGGAGAACAGACACGGCAGCAAATGTTTTCAGAAAAGGACGGACAGGAAGTGGTGGTAGCTGGCGGTAGTCTCTCCCTGACTGCAGAGAGAAGCAGGAGTGTGTGTGTGTGCGTGCGCGTGCGTGTGCGCGCGCGTCCTCAAAGGCTCCCTTGAGCCCCACTGATTCCAAATGTCTCTACAGGTATTATCTGCCTGCTCAGTATCTATGGGACACACTACAACCCCTTAGTGTGGCCTGACTCTAAGGTAAGTTCCTCCCTTTGTCCTCCTGTGGCCATGGCCGTGGATCCTTCTCAGGGCTGGTTGCAGGAACTGTCCCCCCCCCCCCCCCCCCAGAGCTGCAGTCAGTCCTTGTTAGGAGGTCAACAGTCACTGAGCTGAGGGACTACCGGGCTGTGTTCGGAGCTCAGTACTGTCTGAGAACCTACAACGACACCGCCTTTGCCCTCAGGACAGCAAGCCAATAGATAAGATCACTTTGGGAACTGCTAAACGCTCTAAGAAAGTAAAAACAGTTGTGTGTGTGTGTGTGGGGGGAAATGGAAGCATTTGCCTCAGGGGGTTAGGAGAGGCCTTGAAGTCGAAATAGTGTTTGAGCTGAGAAGCCGGTTCCAAGCAAGTGCAAAGGCCCCTGGGGTAGAAAAGAGCCTGGACGCAGGTGCTTGACCACAGGAGATAGGCATAGCTAAACTGTAGTGTTGGTAGGCTGGAACAGATGGCCCTGAGGTGTTCCAGCTGCAGAGGCCCTCAGAGGTTGAGGTGCAGACCAGGCAGTTGGGCTAGTCCCCAGACTCACCCAGGCAATTCCTCACTAGGTGTACAATCCTTACCGCTTTGACCCGGACATCCCACAGCAGCGCTCCCCATTGGCCTTCGTACCTTTCTCAGCAGGTCCCAGGTAAGGCTTCTACTGACCTGAGATGTTGCCACAAATGGGAGGGACTGGGCCAGTGTCAGGTCAGGGGTGTCCTCCACGGAAGTAGAGACCAAGCCTCACCCACAGGTAATTTCTGGCAACACAAGTCCCTTTGTACCCTTGGATAAACCAAGGGTTCGGAATCAGATGGCAATTCCATCCTTGAGGACAGGGTACCCCTCCTGTATGTTAGCCGGGGTTTTTGGACTCACGTTTCTTACAGCTCTGTGATGCGGTCTTCGGTTTTACAGAGACAGGAACTGAAGCTCAGATAAGGGTGCTCGTCCATCAGGATGTACTATAGTAGTAGGTTTGAACCTTTGACTCCAGGGTTGCAAGTCCTAAGGATCCTTGCCTCTCATTTGAACCCTTCCTGCAGGAACTGCATTGGGCAGAGCTTCGCCTTGGCAGAGATGCGAGTGGTCGTGGCGCTGACACTGCTGCGCTTCCGCCTGAGCGTGGACCGAACGCACAAGGTGCGGCGGAAGCCGGAGCTCATTCTGCGCACGGAGAACGGGCTTTGGCTCAATGTGGAGCCCCTGCCCCCGAGGGCCTGAACGTGCTGGGCGGGGCCCGGCGGATCCCGGGGTTCAAGCTCCGCCCACTCAGGCATAGACCACGCCTCCAAGGGTCTGGGTCCGCCTCCAGGATCTTGAAGGCGTAGTACTCGAAAGTACAGGAGGTTAAAGCTTTGTGGAGGAGCCTCTTGTTGGTGACGACCACGCCTCTCAGGACAAGGCCCAGCCCCTTGGGATCTGATTCCTCCATTTGAGGTCAAAGTCCCGCCTTAAACTACCCTCATCCACCTATCAGCGTGAGGGAATCAGGCTAGGCCCCGCCCCCTCGGGCTTGGGCCACGCTCCCAAGACAAGGCAGATCAACCTGGCCCCGCGGATTCAGGTTCCCAGACCTGACCCACAGAACCTTCCTTAGACCTAAGACTCAACGCTGGGACTGGATTCTCGTCTTACCTCCGGCTTCGCCCAGGTTAGCTTCTAAACTGAGGTTTTAGAAGCTGGAGCCTGGGGTTGCAGCCCTGAACCTTCAACATCACCTTTCTAAGACTCGCACCTATGCGGAAGGACTGTACAAGCTGAATCTCAGGACTTTGGCTGTTTGCTTTGTTGTTGTTGTTGTTGTTGTTTTGAAACCCGGACCCTTACAAACTCCCTCCTTCTTGGTCACCATCCCTTTGCTGAGTTTTCTCACTTTTTAAGAGGAAAAGCAAAGGGATGCTTTCACCTTTCACTTCAACCCATCCCAGATCCGGAGCCCAAGATGGGGAGGAGGGGTTCTTGGCGGTTGGGAAGTGACTGGAGGGAAGCTGTTTGTTCTCGAACTAAACTCTGATTTTGGGGGGCAGTTTGTGCGCTGTTTATATGGTCAATAGATTGCAAATTAATTCAATGTCTACTGTCGTGGGGCCGGGAGCACAGACCAGCCTAGTGCCTACTCTCGTTGGGGAGAAGCAGATGTTGAACGAACAATTATACATATCAGCGATTTATTTGAAACCTATGACAAATGCTTCAAACACGAGACCCTGGTTCTGGGTGGATATGATCAAGGTGTGGGGGCCAGGGGAACTTTGATGCTGAAGACTGGAAGCTGGTCAGGAGGGAAGAGTCACAAGCAGAGCTGTTTGCGTCCATCTGGGTGGTGGGAGCAGAATGGAGGAAGGATCGTGGCCAGGGAGCACACAGCAGCAGGGAGTCATGGCAGGTGTGAGCAGGGACAGGGAAGGACATGGCTAGATCAGGCTTAGTATGAAGGAGGTATATTGTGAGTTAGGGTCCGGGGAAAGATAGAAATTAGGCCCAGACAGGATGGCTCTGGATCATCCTGTGATCCTAACTCATATGATCATCCTGGATCATAACTGTGGAACTAAAAAGAGGTAGAAGTAAGGGAGGCACCCACGCCTGACTGAAGGAGCCAGGCCGTGGAGTAATTGCTGACATGCAGAATATTAAAGTTGGGGGCAGTGATGATATTGACAATATCAGTTCATCCAATATTAATAGGCATCTGTTAAGAGCCATGCATACGTTGGGCCTCGGCGTATGTGACAGTTAGAGGGCAAGGTGATGAATGACAATAGATATGTGAAGAAACCAGCATGCTCACTAAGCACCCTGGAGGACAATAGATGTGTAAAGAGACCAGCATGCTCACTAAGCACCCTGGAGGACAATAGATGTGTAAAGAGACCAGCATGTTCACTGAGCACCCTGGAGGACAATAGATGTGTAAAGAGACCAGCATGTTCACTGAGCACCCTGGAGGACAATAGATGTGTAAAGAGACCAGCATGTTCACTAAGCACCCTGGAGGACAATAGATGTGTAAAGAAACCAGCATGTTCACTAAGCACCCTGGAGGATACTGTCTGGAGGAAACGGGGAACCACAGAGGGGCCTGGACAGAGGTGGGACACGATTGGTCAGCTGTTATGTTGAATGAACTCTTCAAGAGGCAAAGGAGACCGGTCAGATGGAGGTAGCTGTGTTGGTCCTGATGATGATTGAATCAACATGGTGCTATAGAGGGGATCAAGGTGGCAGGATTCTTGGGAGGAGCGACCATTCCATGAAGGAAGTTCTGGCAGGTTTGCCTATGTGGGGTTCAGTAGAAGGTGGGGAGGCTCTAGGTTTGGGCTCAATCTCTTGGCAAAGTAGACCCGCCACAGGCTGACTGACGTAGGGGGTGCAGAGCAAAGGCGAGGTCTTGGTGAGATCAGGGTGTCAGTTTTTGAGATGTGAAAGAGGCCCTTTGTAGACCTCCTTGGCAGGTCACTCAGTCTAGGGTTGTAACCCGCCTGGCAGGTCAGTAATTCCAGGGTCCCGGAGAGGTGCTGTCTGGAAGATATGGGCGGGAGAGAAGAAGGAGGCCAAGCTAGGTTTGTCGAAGCCTCCATTTATTAGAGTCATGGTTACAGCTTATATAGGATGAGGAATTTGGGGGACAGGGGCATGGGCAGGAAGGAATCTTGCAGCGGTGGTTCCAGCCGGTCGCGAGGTCCTTGGCCAGGAGGTTACGATCGGTCAGGTCACGATTCTTCGGTCAGGAAGTCGCAAGTTGACACTCCTAGATAATTGGAGTGTGGGGCGGGTTCCGCTAACAGATAGCTCTCTATTAACAGATAATTGGGTGTGGGGTAGGCTCTGTCAATAAAACAATTGTTAGGGTGTGGAGCTCTTTGCAAACTCCTCAGGGTGATGGTTCCTGTAATGATTTTTTGGGGAAATGGCTCCTGACAGGCCTTAGATGTGTGCAGTGTGGGAATCAAATCTAGGGCCTTGTGCGTGCTAGGCAAACACGCTAACCACTGAGTTGTACCCCTGTTGAATAGGCCTTGAGCCTGAATGTGGATTCCAGGCTGGGACATACATTTTGGAAGTCTACGTATTTAGATAACATTTCAAGACTTAGGAAGCTGGGCTTGGTGGCACATATCTTTCATCCCAGCACTCCAGAGGCAAAGGCAGGTGGATCTCTGTGAGTGTGAAGCCAGCTTGGTCTATACAGGGAGCTACAGGACAGCCAGGACTATAGAGAGAGTGTGTCTGAAAAAAAAAGGAAAGACGGAACTAAGAGGGCTGGGGCGGGACTGTAGCTCGTTTAGCAGAGCACTACGCTTGCTCTAATGTGTGTTTGAGCTCAGCATTACAAGAAACATCACCCCCCACACACCCCGACGAAGACCATGTGTGTGTCCTTACATTTGCGTGTTCATGTGAGTGTACTGTAATGCTCACACACAGGTGATGAAGCTTTGGAGCACTCCACAGTTAGTGTCCGAATGAGATTTGGGTGAGAGCTAATTCTTCCTATGTGCTTGGCAGAGGTGGACACGCACATCTAGTTCTTGTTTCCTTGAGACGGGGTTTCCACCTGGGCCAAGCTAGCCCTGAACTCCAGATGGAAGGACTATCGTCACTTGGTTCCATTGTCTTTCCACAGGCTCTCATTTAATCCAGGCACCGCTCCTCAGTTTAGATGACTTCTGATTATTTCATTTAATAGACGCTGAAACTGAGGCCCCAAAGGGAAGCAACTCACTAAATATCCTTATCTTGGGGTCTCTGCGCAGATCTTCTCCTGTAGCATCGTTCAGGGTTCCTGTCTGGTTGGGTCCCTAGGCCAATGTGCAGCGGTGTCTGGAAGATCCGCTCAATTGAATTTGAAGACAGTGGCAGCGCCGCTGTGTGTCCTGGGGCGACCCCTGATGGCATGTTGTGGGATCGTCGGTCCGTGTCCACTGTCCGCGGTACTAGTGGGTTGAGCTTCTAAACTGGCCGACCCGGGTTCTACCTAAGCCACGTGACCTTCGTTGGTGCTGTTGCTCCCACATCGTCGCCACGATGAAGGGGCTTCAAACGCGCATCATTTTCCAATACCTTTCTACTTCTGTCGTGTGCAACCTTATCGCCCTCCAGGCACATGGCAAAACAAAACAATCACAAACACTTGGTCTTGGGAGCCAATATCTAACTTTGGTAGGGCCGCTTCCTAGAGGTAGTTGTGGGCATCGGATTGCTCCTCTCTGCGGCTCAGTTTCCCTGGTACCATAAGTCTTACCATTTCATAAACCCTGTGAGGGTGAATACATGAGAGGAGGAAGGGAGGGATAGCGCCAGAGTTCAGGGGGCTGCCCCTCCTCCTTCTTTCTTGAGACAGAGTCTCATGTAGCCTAGGGTGGCCTGGAACCACCTATATAGCCACTAAGGGTGACTCTGAACTCCTGGATTTCTTGCCTCTACTCTCATGTGTATTGAGATTACAGGTATACATCACCAGGACTATGTGTACACAGTCTGTGGGATTGATGTTTTTAAATCCCTTTCCATCTTGACCGCAATTTCAGTGACTGATTCTTTTCAGACCACGAGGCTGGGGAGGAGGCACCCTATTCTTCTCACGTGTGTAAGAGGCTCCCCCTGCTGGTTAGCGACACCAGTCCAGACATTCTTCCTCCAAGAATCCCCGTGTTTATGTGTCAACACCTGCCAATTGACTTGTGTGTACCTGTGACCCTGAATGTGTCTAGGCAACTGCATGCACACATCTCAGGGTCTGTGCAAATGTTTATGTGCATGAAAATTTGTGTATTATGTAAATGAGTATGCCTGTGTGTATGTGACTGTGTGTGCATGTATTGGTGGCAAAGCAGGAAAGACACCACTGCGCTTGCGACTGTCCACACAGCTGTGCTCACGGTCAGTGCCGCAGCTCTCTGCCCTAGTCTCCGGGTTTGACCCTTTCCATGCAGGCGCCACACTCCAGAGGGACACTGTCCTTGGAAGCAGCCCCAGGTCTTCGCTCTGGCAGGGATGACTCCGAGGTTGGTGTTCCTTGCTCTCTGTCCAGAACTGAGCACTGCTTGTCCACAGCACAAACTTCCTTCAAACTGCCGTGGCCCTTTCCCAGCCCACTTCCCATGGAATGTTTCTGGTGTTTCCCGGGATCCCCTCCCAAAGAGATGCTTGGCAGTTAAACCTTGTCTTAGGATTGCTGCCAGGGAAAGTCTTGAGCTAGAATCCTTGTATCAGGGTCTGATGTTGAGCTCAAACTCACAAGACATGATACTGGCTGGTTCCCCTGACTCCTATAGTCATATTCTTGTGTACTGATCACCAAGGAGGGATTTGATCTTAGAGGGTAAATCACTTGTTCAAGCCACACATAGTTGGTGAGTGGCAGAGCCCCCAGCCTTGACCTTGGTCTGTCTGATCCCAAGTCAGACGGTCAGTGCTTTCCCAATAGCCTGCTGAGGGTCAGCGAATTCATGACGGGCGTTCATAGCAGTGAGTTCCTTGACAAAATGACCCCAACATCATAGCTGGTGTATATGTCCTCATTCTGACACCAAAGCAGGTGTCAACACATGCTTCATTCTGCCCATTCTAATCATGTGCTAAGGAGTATTGTTACCCCCATTTTCTTTCCTCCCCCACTGGCTGTTTGTTAAAAAAAAGTAGTATTATGAGAAATCACTTATAAATGTACAAATTCATGCTTTGGTGAGGGCTCAACAGGGCTGGCTTCCTATACTCTAGTGAACATTATCCTGTCCGAGTAGGAAGAAGCCATTGCCAAAATGGCTGACTCTCACGGTGGACAAATGGCTGGGCATCTCAGGTCTTTTCAGGCAAGGCCTCTCTGTGGGGCTGCTGGGGCTTCCTCTTACAGTGCCCATTGGAGCCAAGATTATGCAGTCCAATGGGCCTGGAAGAAAACTGTACACCATCTGTGACATAAACGCCAATGTCCACGGTGTCATGGGGACTGCCCGGATTCCAGGAGAGAGGAATTAGGCTTCCAGCCTTGAATTGGTAGGGTTCTCTGGAGAACCAATAGCTAGATGGCTTTATGTGTATAATATTTTGACATTTTAAAATGACTGTCACCTTTGAAGTTGGTGCTTAAGAAATACATAATCAAGTTACCAAAAAAAAAGAAAAAAAAGAAAAATGTTAGCTGTGTGCCTACGTGTGTGAGTGTGTGTGTGTGTAAGGAGGCCCCTTTGCAGTGAAGAAACTGCCTACGTGTGTGAGTATGTGTGTGTGAGTGTGTGTGTAAGGAGGCCCCTTCGCAGTATAGAAGCTGCCTACGCATGTGAGTATGTGTGTGTGTAAGCAGGCCCCTTCGCAGTGTAGAAGCTGCCTACGGGTGTGAGTATGTGTGAGTGTGTGTGTGTGTAAGGAGGCCCCTTCGCAGTGAAGAAGCTGCCTACGGGTGTGAGTATGTGTGTGTGTGTGTAAGCAGGCCCCTTCGCAGTGTAGAAGCTGCCTACGGGTGTGAGTATGTGTGAGTGTGTGTGTGTGTAAGGAGGCCCCTTCGCAGTGAAGAAGCTGCCTACGGGTGTGAGTGTGTGTGTGTGTGTGTGTGTGTGTGTGTGTAGGCAGGCCCCTTCGCAGTGTAGAAGCTGCCTACGGGTGTGAGTGTGTGTGTGTGTGTGTGTGTGTGTGTGTGTGTGTAAGCAGGCCCCTTCGCAGTGTAGAAGCTGCCTACGGGTGTGAGTATGTGCGTGGACCCCTTCACAGTGCAGAGACATTTGGAGCCCACTGATTTGGGAACCAAACTCAGGTTCTCTGCAGAGTGGCACAGGCTCTCAACCACTGGGACATCATCTTTCTACCAAATCTTATAATGATTTGAATAAGTGTATGATTTTGTATTAGGGACACTCAGAACTGTCCTGGGGGCACCATGTAGCCCTTAAGCTGCAGGTTGGATGTACCTGGATTATTTGAAAGAAAAAAAAAGAGTTGCATCTCTTCTTTAAAATGTCTGTTAATTGTGCAAATAATGGGTTCACTGTGACAGTTTCATAATATACGCGGGTCATATCCTGCTATTACCTTTTCTTACCCCTCCCTAACTTTATTCTCCTCTTCTCTAATGGCCCTCCATTTCGTGTCTTTCTCTTCCTAGCTCCCACAAAGGAGAAGGAATGTGATGTTTGTGTTTCACTAAACCTGAAAATCTCCAGTTCTGTGAACTTTCCTGAACACAATGTGATTTCACACTTTCCTATGGGGTGAGTAATACTCCATTGTATTTATATGGAACATGTCTTTTAATCATCCAGACATCCATTGACAGGCACATAGGAATATATATATATATATATATATATATATATATATATATATATATGCATACATTTAACTGATATACATATCAGTTAAAGAAAAAGAGGCCAGAGTCTATGAATTTGGGAGAGAGCACAGTGTGTGTGTGTGTGTGTGTGTGTGTGTGTATACATTAGGGGTTGGAAGGAAGAAAGGGAAAGGAGAAACTGATGTAATTATATCTTAGTAAACAACTCAACAGCTCCAGAAAGCTCCAGAAACTGACCAGATTGACCAGCCCTCCATCCCCGAATTGGCGTAATCTGTAAGAATAGTGGCTCTGTGATCTACTGGGCTGCCTTCAATTGTACATGCAATGAGCTTCAGAGTTCCAGCTTCTGTGAGCTATCACCCATGTTGGAAACGAGCTTTGGATGATACAGCTTTCTCCGAGTCATCCTTGATTGTGTAGGTGACCCCTCACCCATACTTCTGTAAGAAATACCAACAGGCTCATTGCTTTGCCACATCTGTCCTTGACTTCCTGTCTGAGTGGACACTTATTTGCATCTCCTCAGGACTAGTGTCCCTAAACACATCCACCACAGCGCTTTGTTTTTAACTAATTAGTTAAATGAATATGGACGTTTTGCCCACATGTCTGTCTGTATACCATGTGTGTCCTGTGGAGACTTCCTGGGACTGGAGTCACAGACAACTGTGAACTGCTTGCTACCTGGTTGCTGGGAATCAGACCCAGGTCCTCTAGATGAGAAGTCATTGTTCTTAGCCACTGAGCTGTCTCTCCCATGGACATAACACTTTGAAATATAACATCCCATCTGTAGCCCCAATAGGCACATTTTTTATCTCACAATGTAAAATTCATTTACTCTTTTTTTGGAAGTCTTTTTTTTTTTCTTCTGAGACAAGATTTCTTTGTGTATGTAGTCCTGGAACTCTTTTTGTAGACCAGGCTAGCCTTGAACTCAGTGATCTACCCGCTTTTGCCTTCCAAGTGCAGGATTAAAGGTGTGTGCCACCACCACCCAGCTATCAAGGCAGTCTCTCATGGGGATCTCATTCCTATAAAATCAATACGCAAGTTGCATATTCCAATACATCAGGACACAGAATACAAAGGGGAGAAATGAGAGTGTAGCAATACTAAAAGCCATCAGGAAAACACAAAACTTCAGCTCCATCCATAGCTAGCACCTGGAGCTTGAGGTCACCTCATCTGGGCTCCAGCAGTCCCGCCTCTCCAGCTCTGCCTACCAAGCTCACATGGACTCTCCAACGTCTTCTGATTTCCACTGGAACTGAGGCTTCATCTTCCCAGTTTTAAGTAACCGCCTCGCACGTCCTCCAGTAGGGAATCTTAGCTGGACACACACTGCTCAGTCTCGGAGGTTTTCTGGAATTTTAGTGCAAGCCTCCACTATTCTTGGGATGAGTACCCCTTACTTTATGCATCTTTCAAGCTTGAAAAAGAATTGCCAGATGGAAGATGCTCAGCATTGCTGCCAGTTTGAGATAGAGCCTGGACCACAGCTGCTGTGACCTCTGTGTGCCTCTGAGGTTAACCTCAGGAAAATCCCTCTTGGTGGCCATTTTCCAGTAGGGATTCCCTTCAGCAATATTCCTCACAAACATATTTATTTACATATATCTAATCTATTACTACTATCACTACTCTTGGTGTGTGTGTGTAGGTACATATGTGTCATGGTACACACGAGGAGGTCAGAGAATAGCACTGAGGATCTAGTTCTGTCCTTCACACACGGGATCAGACTAAGATCATCAGGCCACTGAGCCACTCCACCGGCCCACAATTATATTAGAAAAATTCGTGGTTGGGACCTTGCTTTAGGACATATCTTGTGGGACCAAGGCAGTCCTGTGAAATTAATGCAAGTGTGAGATTTCTTTTTTTCCTTAAAGATTTATTTATTATGCATAAACATTCTGCCTTCATGTATGCCTGCAGGCCAGAAGAGGGCACCAGATCTCATTACAGATGGCTGTCTATGCACCACATGCATGGCTGCCATCTGTAGAGGCCAGAAGAGGGCATTAGGTCCCCAAGAGCTGATGTTATAGACCGTTGTGAACTGCCAATGTGGGTGCTGGGAAGAGCAACCAGTGCTCTTAACCACTGAGTCATCTCTCTAGCCCTGTAGTAAGATTCTTTATCATATTACAATATGAATGATCTCTAGAGAGGTTTTTGTTTGTTTGTTTGTTTGAGACAGATTTCTCTGTGTAGCCCTGGCTGTCCTGGAACTCACTCGGTAGACCAGGCTGACCTCAAACTCAGAGATCCCCCTGCCTCAGCATACTGAGTGCTGGGGTTGAAGGTGTGTGCTACCACTGACTGACCCCAAAAAGTTTTGGTCCCTGCTGAGCCTCCCCTGTCCGCATAGCTCTCAGCTCGCTATTGTCCAAACTCCTACCCTTATGGCCCATCACTCTCTACTCACGGTTTTCTAGAACTTTTCTAGACGGAAGCTCAAAACTTATCCTCCTTCCCCTTGCAAACCAGGCCCAAAGCCTGGGAGCCACCCTGTCAGATTTTATCACAGCACTGACTTCATCTTGACACTGGTTTGTATATTCGTTACTCTTCTTGCTGGGACAGAACACCCAATGAAGGCAGCTTCAGGAAGGGAGGGCTGTTTGGTTCACAGTTGAGAGTGCAGTTCTTCTCTGGGTGGCAGCGGCACATGCAGCACTCAGGAGGCAGAAGCAGATGGATCTCTGAGTTCAAGGCCAGCCTGTTCTACAGAGTGAGTTCCAGGAAAGCTAGGGGTATGCAGGGACAAACTCAGTCTCAGAAAAAATAAGGGGTACGGTCCCTCATGGTGGGTAAGGCCTGGTGGCAGTAAGAGAAGACAGTTTTCCACATTGTATCTAAAGTCAGGAAGCAGAGAGAGTGATGCTGGTTCTCATCTTGCTTCTCCTTTTAATGTTTTTAATTAACACATATCAATCATGCCTAATCATGGGTTTCATTGTGACATATATAATGCATTTGGATCTAATCAAGCTCTGTTACCTGCTATTGTCCCTGTCCCCTTTCTTCCCCTGCCTAGCTTGTCTCCTTCTACTTTCATGCCATTAAAAATTATCTTTATTTTATGTTCATTTGGTGTTTTACTTGCATGTCTGTGGGAGGGTGTCAGATACCCTGAAGTGGAGTTATAGATGTTATGCCCATATAGTCCCCCAAAAACCAACTAGGAGGCTGAGTCCTGCATGTAAAAGCAAAAAGCCTTTATTCTTATTCAAGTTCAAACTTGGACTGTCTGTGTGTCCAATGTATTGGCATGATCAGGGAGCCCCAAGCTCAGTTGGGCAGGGATTTTATAATAGCTGAGGTTAGGGTGAGGGATTTCTAAGGTTCAGAACCCTTATTGGCTGACATTTGCAGGTGTCCTGGTGAAAAGCAATGGGTGTGTGCTGGCAGGTGATGCTATCTACAATGGTTAGAGTGGTAGGAATTTCCTTTGGATGGTCTGTTCCTGGGTGGTGCCTGGGTGGTCTCAGTTTGTGGTCTTTCTTTGAACCAGGTATTGCCTTAGGGTAAACTACTGAGCCTCAGGCCTCTGTTGAGCTTGTCATGGCTGTGTTCTACATTCCCCCTCCACAAGTACCAATGGAAGGACCCAATCATGGGTCCTATTTGTCCCCTGTTTAAGGGGGTAGTTGTAACGTGACGGCTGGCTTGTTGGGGTTTCTGTCCTCCCTGGTACCCCACAGCCTGCAAGTTCCCAAAGAAAATCATACAGAGTCTGCATTAATGATAAACTGATTGGCCCATTAGCTCAGGCTACTTATTAGCTCTTGTAGCTTATATTAACCCATTATTTTTATCTTTGTTAGCCACATGGCTTGGTACCTTTCTCAGCAGGGTAGGTCACATGTTGCTTCTTCGGTGGTCTGGGCTGGACTGGGAGAAATGGGCTTCCTCCTTCCTAGCATTCTCCTGTTCTCATCACCCCACCTCTACTTCCTGTCTGGTTGACCCACTTATACTTACTGGCTGGCCAATCAGCGTTTATTTAAAACAAGATTGACAGAATACAGACAATTATCCTGCAATTAGTATTGGGACCTAAGAATCATTATTTAACAGATTTCACTAGGTAAATGGCCATCCTCTGCTACCAGGCCCTGTATCTCTGAACTTTGAGTACAACCAAATTGTAATTGTAATCTCGAATGTCCTCTTTGGTTCTGTGGTTCTGCATAAAGAACCAAAGAATCTTATTATAGAACAATTTTTAGTCAATAAATCCATTAATTGACAACTTTGGTCCCATTTTCTTGATGTGTCAGGACACTATAGGTAGCCATTTTTGTTCCCCATGCCAGGGAGTTCCCCCTTGTCTTAGCATTTCAACCTATTTTGGGTAGGGAGCATGGGACAATGTGTTCTTTTCTGTAACTACTTTGAGCTGACATTGGGTCATTGTTATCAGGACCCATGTAGACTGAAATGTTGGTCAAGGATAAAGGAGGGAATTCAGGCAATGAGGCATTTATCAGAAGCTTCTGGTTTGTTCACTGTGCTGAAGAGACAGGGAGCATCAGCCCACATCAGGGCTCACAGTCATTCGGAGCAGGTTGTAGTCAGCAGCTGATGCTTGACTGTGCCTGTCAGTCAAGTGGAAACCTGTTGAGACAAGTTTAAACTAGGAACAGAAGTTAAAATTTATGAACTTAGGTGAAAATATTACATTTGAAGCTTTCAGGAAGGGGAGGAGTCCCAAGACCAGGGAAAAGAAAATTCTCATCTTCAGGAATAGACAGATGGGGAAAACTTAGGTTGTACTTACCTGGAATCATTTTGTTCTGTGAGAAGTGGTTCTAGGTTTTTTCTGAAGCCTATATGAATTTTTATTTTATGAAAGGAAATAAAAGTTTTAGATACATTAATATTACAAATCTATACTTGTCGGAAGATGCTTGTTCATATCCCGGCTGCCCAGAACTGAAATAATCACACAGAAACTACATTATTTGTAATACTGTTTGGCCAAGAGCTTAAGTGTATTTCTGGCTAGTTCATATCTTAAATGAACTAATTTCTATTAATCTGTGTATTGCTATGTGACTGTGGCTTACAGGGAAAAGTTCTGGAGTCTGTCTGCCCAGGTGCCTACTCTCCCCTCCTCTGTCTGCTTGGAACTCCTGCCTTGCCCTATTCTGCGAAGCCCCTGACTGAAACAGTTTTATTCATTAACCAATAAAAGCACAACATAGACAGAAGGACTTCCCACACCATGTACTGAAATCCACATAGCAGAAAAAGCAGGTAATGGGTGTCTGTAAAACATCAGGACTGGACTCATTTGAGTCCTAGCAGAAACTGACGATTTGGGTTAGAAGCATGTATGTTTTTGTTCTGTACTGAGAGCCAGGTATAGATTGGAAAGAGATATTTTGGCCTGAGGAGAAGCACCTTTAAATTTATATTTAGATGGCAACCAAAATAATCCAAAATCTTGAGCTTGTGACTGAGCAGGAAGTAGTCACTGCTCTATCAACTTATTGGAACTCTATTAAATGCTAAACTCTGAATTATGGTCATAGAAGGGGAAAACAATCTGAAACTCTTTTTATATCTTAAATTATTTGTTTATATTTTTATACCTTGCATTTACCTCTCAAATAATTTTTGACACTCTTAAAGCTTATAAGCTTTTATATCCTCAGATCGTTTTTTAGACCCATATCAAGGCTTGATTTTTATTTTTTGTAAGGCTTGATTTTTATATATAAAATAAACTAACAAGTTGGCTATAGCTACCCCTGTAAAAAGGTTTTATTTCTAACCCCCAAAGGGTCAAGACCCAAAGGATTGAGAAACCGTCCCGAGTCCTTTGGCAGACTGCACAGCTCATTGTCTTGCTGCATTACAAGAAATGAACATTCCAGTTTCTGGTTACCATTTGGTGCTTATGACTCTAACCCTAATTTTTAACCTTTTAAGTCCAAATATTAACAATATAAAACATTTTAGAGCACAATTGTCCCATAGCTTTATAAATTTAAATATTTTAAAAAAATTAAAATCTCTCAAATGTCTTCCTACAATATCAAATAAAGTACCTCTTTGGCCCCATCTTTGATGGCACATACATAGCCTGTCTTTTATTTTATTTTTTATTTTTTTTAATTAATTAATTTATTTATTAAAGATTTCTGCCTCCTCCCCGCCACCACCTCCCATTTCCCTCCCCGTCCCCCGATCAAGTCCCCCTCCCTCATCAGCTCGAAGAGCAATCAGGGTTCCCTGAAGTGTGGGAAGTCCAAGGACCACCCACCTCTATCCAGGTCTAGTAAGGTGAGCATCCAAACTGCCTAGGCTCCCACAAAGCCAGTACGTGCAGTAGGATCAAAAACCCATTGCCATTGTTCTTGAGTTCTCAGTATTCCTCATTGTCCGCTATGTTCAGCAAGTCCGGTTTTATCCCATGCTTTTTCAGACCCAGGCCAGCTTGCCTTAGTGCTGGAGAGGTTGTGGAGAAAGGGGTACACTCATAGCCTGTCTTTTAGATCTCAGTCTGTTTCCTTTCACCATAGCTGGTGCGTCTGGTGACTGTCACCTGGCATAGGCATGTCTAAGACTGTGAAGGTCCATCCTCGAAACTGGGCTCTTTTTGGGGCTCTAGTCCTGCCATGCATTTGCAAACCTCGGCTCTTTCCCACGATCCCTTTATGTCCTAAAAAACCACTATCACCTGGGTGACTTTTAAAATCACAAAGTTTAGCTGACAGAGCAACAAAGAACATTTTTGAGTATAAAAAGCACTGAGGTGAGGCTTTAATATTTTAAATTTTATTTTGTTTATAAACCTTGTTTTTAGGACACGACATGAATCATATAAACACCTATACCAATCCAAATTATCTTGGAGATCAGTTGTTGTCTCTTAATCAGGCTCATTTTGCATTGTCATCTGTAATCAAGGAGGCAGTGAATCCTGTGACATCCATCTTTTTTTTTAATTGCATCAAAATGAAAGCTAGCCATGTGACTGATTAAAAAATGGTGGCAATCCAAATTGAAATCATGTCATCTGGTTCCTTTAAAGTTACCATTAAAATCTTAAATTATCAATTTAAGTTACTAGTTTTAACTTTCTAACAAGTTTTAATTTTTAACCATATTTAACAAAATAAACTTATACATTTTAAAGTACAGTATGGTCACATAAGAAAATGTTTGGGCCATTCTGCTTTGTTTCCTTCTCCGGATCAGTGTGTCAGAGGCACGGATGAACAGAGTGGTACAGAGGAGAATTTGAATATGCCTGGGCCAGCTTTCCAATAGTGAACACCACAAAACAGTTTTAACGTTATCTCTATCAAGAAGACACCTGGGAGACCGGGAAAGCCATCATTGGGGTGAGTGAGTGTGGCGGCAGCCGGGAACAGGGAACTCAGACGTTCCTCATCCCTCCTACACTTCCTGGTCATCCTGCAGGGGCTATACTGCCCGATACCTCCTCTCTCTTCCTATCCCACCCAGCTTACATCCAGATCCACCCACCCCCTGTCTCCCTCCCTCCCTCCCTTCTTTGGCGGCATAGCGCCTCCCAGCTTAGTCGGCTCGGGTGCTGGGACTGAACCTGAATCGGGAGGGAAAATGGGAGGGCGGTAGTTCCTTTGTCTCCATAGCCTGCCTGCAACAAGCAGGGTGGGCCCTTTGTTTGCGAGCTACCCAAGCAGCCCGGAGATCCGATCTGGACACCAGGAGAGCCATCACTGGGGAGTGACATCACTGGGAAGGTACATCAGTGGGCAAGAAGACCTGATCCTGTAAAAGAAGATCCATAGGGGAGCATTCGGAGGAAGAGATGGGCAGGCGCCAATGCAAGAATTCACCCAACAATCTGAAAAACAACATGAAACCACCATAACCCAGCGACCTCACAACAGGAGGACATGAACACCTTAATCAAGAAGAAGTAGAAAAAACTGACTTTATGAAAGTGATAGAGGCCCTTAAACAGGAGGAGTAGAAGACTGGAAATAATCAAACTGAGGGCTGAAATCAACAAAATAGAAACACATAGAACAATCCAAAGAATCAATGAAACAAAAAGCTGGTTCCTGGAGAAAATCAACAAGATTGATAAACCCCTATCCAAACTAATGAAACGGCAGAGAGAGAATATGCAAATTAATAAGATCAGAAATGAAAAGGGGGACATAACCACAAACACAGAGGAAATTCAGAGAATCATTAGATCTTACTACAAAAGCCTGTATACCACAAAACTAGAAAATGTAAAAGAAATGGACACATTTTAGATACCATATACCAAAGTTAAACCAGGACCAGGTGAACAATCTAAACAGACCTGTTAGTTGCGAAGAATTAGAAGCTGTTATCAAAAACTTTCCTAAGAAAAAAAGCCCAGGACCAGATGGTTTCAATTCGGAATTCTACCAGAACTTTCAAGAAGAGCTAATACCTATACTCCTTAATGTATTCCACAATATGGAAATGGAAGAGTCATTACCAAATTCCTTTTATGAAGCTACAGTTACTCTGATACCAAAACCACACAAAGACTCAACCATGAAAGAGAATTACAGGCCAATCTCACTCATGAACATCGACCCAAAAATCCTCAACAAAATACTGGCAAACCGAATCCAAGAACACATCCGAAAAATCATCCATTATGATCAAGTAGGCTTCATCCCAGAGATGCAGGGCTGGTTCAACGTACGAAAATCTATCAATGTAATCCATCATATAAATAAACTGAAAGAAAAAAAAACTATATGATCATTTCATTAGATGCTGAAAAAGCATTTGACAAAATTCAACATCCCTTTATGATAAAAGTATTGGAGAAATTAGGGATACAAGGGTCATACCTAAATATAATAAAAGCTATATACAGCAAGCCGACAGCTAACATCAAATTAAACGAAGAGAAACTCAAAGCCATTGCACTAAACTCAGAAACATGACAAGGATGTCCACTCTCGCCATACCTCTTCAATATAGTGCTTGAAGTTCTAGCAATAGCAATAAGACAACATAATGGGATCAAGGGGATTCTAATTGGAAAGGAAGAAGTTAAACTTTCGTTATTTGCAGATGATATGATGGTGTACATAAGCGACCCCCAAAACTCCACCAAAGAACTTTTACAGCTGATAAACAGCTTTAGTAATGTGGCAGGATACAAGATCAACTCCAAAAAATCAGTCACCCTCTTATACACAAAAGATATGGAAGCAGAGAGGGAAATCAGAGAAGCTTCACCTTTCATGATAGCCACAAATAGCATAAAATATCTTGGGGTAAATCTAACCAAGGAAGTGAAAGATCTATTTGACAAGAACTTTAAGGCATTGAAGAAAGAAATTGAAGAGGATACCAGAAAATGGAAGGACCTCCCTTGCTCTTGGACTGGGAGGATCAACATAGTAAAAATGGCAATTCTACCAAAGGCAATTTATAGATTCAATGCAATCCCCATCAAGATCCCATCAAAATTCTTCACAGATCTGGAGAGGACAATAATCAACTTTATATGGAAAAACAAAAAAACCCAGGATAGCCAAAACAATCCTATACAATAAAGGATTGTCTGGAGGCATTACCATCCCTGACTTAAAACTCCATTACAGAGCTACAGTAGTGAAAACAGTGTGATACCGGCATAAAAACAGAGAAGTCGACCAATGGAATCGTATAGAAGACCCGGATTTTAACCCACAAACCTATGATCAACTCATTTTTGATAAAGGAGCTAAAAGTATACAATGGAAGAAAGAAAGCATCTTCAACAAATGGTGCTGGCACAACTGGATGCCAACCTGTAGAAGAATGAAATAGACCCATATCTATCACCATGCACAAAACTTAAGTCCAAATGGATTAAAGACCTCAATATCAGCCCAAACACACTGAACCAGATAGAAGAGAAAGTAGGAAGTACCCTACAACAGATGGGCACAGGAGACCACTTCCTATGTATAACCCCAGCAGCACAGACATTAAGGGCAACATTGAATAAATGGGACCTACTAAAACTGAGAAGCTTCTGGAAAGCAAAGGACACTGTCACTAAGACAAAAAGGCAACCTACTGACTGGGAGAAGATCTCCACCAACCCTGCAACAGACAAAGGTCTGATCTCCAAAATATATAAAGAATTCAAGAAACTTGACTTTAAAATGCTAATTAACCCAATTACAAAATTGGGCACTGAACTGAACAGAGAATTCTCAATAGAAGAAGTTCAAATGGCCAAAAGACACTTAAGGTCATGCTCAACCTCCTTAGCAATCAGGGAAATGCAAATCAAAACAACTTTGAGATATCTTATACCTGTCAGAATGGCTAAAGTCAAAAACACTAAGGATAGCCTTTGCTGGAGAGGCTGTGGAGGAAGGGGTACCCTCATCCATTGCTGGTGGGAATGCAATCTTGTGCAACCACTTTGGAAATCAGTGTTTCGGTTTCTCAGGAAATTCGGGATCAACCTACCCCTGGACCCAGCAATACCACTCTTGGGAATATACCCAAGGGATGCCCGATCATATGACAAGAGCATTTGTTCAACTATGTTCATAGCAGCATTATTTATAATAGCCAGAACCTGGAAACAACCTAGATGCCCTTCAATGGAAGAATGGATGAAGAAAGTGTGGAATATCTACACATTAGAGTACTACGCTGTGGTAAAAAACAATGACTTCTCGAATTTTGTGTGCAAATGGATGGAAATAGAAAACATTATCCTGAGTGAGGTATCCCAGACCCAAAAATATGAACATGGGATGTACTCACTCATAATTGGTTTCTAGCCATAAATAAGGGTCACGGAGTCTACAATGGGTGATCCTAAAGAAGCTAAATAAGAAGGTGAACCCAAGGAAAAACATATAGTTATCCTCTTGGCTATGGAAAGTAGACAAAATTGCCAGACAAAAAATTGGGATCTTGGGGGTGGGGTGGGATGGGGGTAAGGGGAGATGGGGAGAGAAAAGGGAGAAGGGGAGGATGGGGGGAACTTGGGGAAAAAGGATGATTGGGATAGAGGAAGGTTGGATAGGGGAGCACGGAAGCACAATTCTTAGTTAAGGGAGCCACCTTAGGGTTGGCAAGAGACTTGAACCTAGAGTGGCTCCCAGGTGCCCAAGGCGATGTCCCCAGTTAGTTCCTTGGGCAGCTGAGGATAGGGAACCTGAAATGACCCTAGCCTATAGCAATACTGAAGAATATTTTGCATATCACCATAGAACCTTCATCTGGTAATGGATGAAGATAGAGACAGAGACCCACACTGGAGCACTGGACTGAGCTCCTAAGGTCCCAATGAGGAGCGGAAGGAGGGAGAAGATGAGCAAGGAATTCAGGACCACGAGGGGTGCACCCACCCACTGAGACAAGGGGGCTGATCTACTGGGAGCTCACCAAGGCCAGCTGGACTGTGACTGAAAAAGCATGGGATAAAACCGGACTCTCTGAACATGGCGAACAATGAGGGCTGATGAGAAGCCAAGGACAATGGCACGGAGTTTTGACCCTACTTCATGTTCTGGCTTTGTGGGAGCCTAGCCAGTTTGGGTGTTCACCTTCCTAGACATGGACGGAGGGGGGCGGACCTTGGACTTTCCACAGGGCAGGGAACCCTGACTGCTCTATGGACTGGAGAGGGAGGGGGAGAGGACTTTGGGGGAGGGGGAGAAGGGTGGGAGGAGGGGGAAAAGGGTGGGAGGAGGGGGAGGGAAATGGGAGGCTGGGAGGAGTCAGATACTTTTTTTTTCTTTTCTCAAAAAAATAAAAAAATAAAAATAAAAAAAAGAAGACATCCGGACTCCTGTTAACTCAAATACAGGGACCTGAGTTCAGAAATAAATTTTGAGCCCTGACCAAAAATGCAGTCACAGTAGCCGTGGGCGGTGATTGGCTGCTGTAGGCAAAACTGTCCAAACCATTTCTGTTTCAGCTCCACACTTTCAACAAAACTTATGAGCACACCAGAAATCACAGACAAGTTTTTCAACAAAATAAGCAGACATTATTTTCTCAAAAAATAGACAAAACTCTCCAATAGGACAATGTTTTCAAACCAGAATTAACCATCATGAAGTGTCCGACCCCTTTAAATGATACCATAGGTCATAAATATCATTTAAAGGGATGCACAAAAGACAAAACAAAACTGCACCCAGAACAACACAGAGTCCTCCTGGCCCCTGGAGGCAAAACTGACCCCAAGACTCCGGCTCCACGCTGGAATGCGGGCGCGCAGCCCATACAGAAGGGTCTGGTCCTGGGATCCATTTCTGTACAGATGGGCACTGGAACATCTTCTTGGATACCCCACCTGTGGTTATTTTGTGCACATCTGCTCAGACTGTCAACAGGCTCTCACAGATTCTGGGCCCATTTACAGAAGGATATCCAAAACAGAAAGACATGAAACAAAACATAGACACAGAAAACAGCTGAAGGCTCTATAGGACGGTGGTTCCTGTGGGCTTGGAAGATCCTGGTGAGCCCCCAAATGTTATGCCCAGATCATGAAGTCCCCAAAAACCAACTAGGAGACCGAGTCCTTTATGTAAAAGTAAAGAGTATTCTTATTCAAGTTTGAACTCAAATTCTTTGTGTGTCTAGTGTCTAGTGTATTAGAGTAACCAGAGAGCCCCAAACTCAGTTGGGGTGGGTTTTTTTATAATAGCTGAGGTTGGGGTGAGGGATCTCTAAGGTTCAGGACCCCTTTACTGGCTGACATTTGTCTAGTCGTGTCCTGGTGAGAAGCAGAACATGTGTGCTGTCAGGTGATCCTAATCCCCAATGGTTGGAATGTTAGGCATAGTGTTCAGATGGTCTGTTCCCGAGTGGTGCCTGGGTGGTCTCAGTTTGTGGACCTTCTTGGAACTAGATATTGCCTTAGGGTAAACTACTGAGACTCAGGCCCCTATTGAGCTTGTTATGGCTGGGTCCTATAACAGACTGGTGTGAGTTGCCATGTAGGTGTTAGAAATTGAACCTGGGTCCTCTGAAAGAACAGCCAGTGTTCTTAACCACCAAACCATCTCTCCAGCCCTTTTCTTTCATGCCTTTAAAGTGTATTTATTTATTTCCTTATTCATTTGTGGGCATGCATATGGCATGGTGTGTGTGCAGAGGTCAGAAGACAACTTACAGGAGTCAGTTCTTTCCTTCCATCATGGAGGCCTTGTTGGTGGGAGGGCCCTTGTTCATTCCCGGCTGCTCAGCCCTGAAATAATCACACAGAAACTATATTATTTAAATCACTGCTTGGCCAATTAGTTTAGCGTATTGCTAGCTAGCTCTTATGTTTTTGGTTAGTCCATTTCTATTATTTTATTTTTTACCATGAAGTTCAAGGCCTACTGTTAAGGTTTTGGCTGGTGGCTTGTGTCTTTCTCCTCTGGCAGCTCCATGGCTTCTCTCTGACTCTGCCTACTCTCTCCCAGCGTTCAGTTTAGTTTTCCCCACCTATCTCTACTCTGCCCTATCACAGGCCAAGGAAGCTTCTTTATTAACCAATAAAAGCAACACATATACAGAAGGACTTCCCACACCATTTCCCCTTTTCTGTTTAAATGAAAAGGAAGGTTTTAACTTTAACATAGTAAAATTACATGTAACAAAACAGGTATTAAGCAAGAATTACAGTTACAATATTTATATATACTTTATCCTTTATCATAACTAAGGAAAACTATATCTATTCTTCAACTCCATCAAAGACTCCAGAAGGATATAATGTTACCTAAGTAACAGGAAGCAACTTCTTTGTAAGCAACTTTGTAAGCAACTTCCAAAACTCTAGAATTGACAGAGACATCTCACTGCCTGGAAAGTCACTCAAAGTTCTTCTGTAACATTGGAGCATCCGATCTTCAGCCCACAGGCACATATTATCTAGCAGACTTTTCCATGAAGCAGGAAATTTCAAAGACAGCTCCACCTGTATGGCACTGAAGAACATGTCTCCCCTCTTTCGGCAGCCAGTAACTGCCTATAGATCTTCACGAAGGGGTGAGGCCTCGTGAATCCCTCCCACTCCATGACAGGCCCAGTTTTGTGCAGGCCTTAGGCAGGTAATCATAGCTGCTGTTTGTTCAAGAGTGCAGTAGCCATGTCATACCTGGAGGACAGAGTTCCACAACAGTCTGCACCTTTATCTGCCTCCTACAGTCTTCCTGCCCCTTCTTCATGAGCCTTGTCGGTGGTGATGTAAATACTCCGTTTGTGACTGAGCGTTCAACAGCCACATATGTAATCATTCTGACCAACTATGAGCACTTGCAACAAAGAAGCTTCTCTGGCCAGGGTGGAGAATAGCACTAATCTGTAGTGTTTGGTTTAATCTGAAGAAAAACCCTCCTCCAACACAAATAACTCCAATTAGACCAGATTAGACCAAATTAAAATGCCCGCATTTAATAAATGCAGCAATCTCGGGTGGACTAAGACAGCATGGTGGGGAGAGCAGCCCACGCAAACCCTGGTGACCAAGTGTTTCTTTTTCTGGCATGAGCCTAAATAGCCTTTGAGAGTGGTCCTGACATGGGGGCAGGGTCAGTGCTTGGCAGGCTGGGAGTTGGAGTCTAAGTGCTTGGCAGGCTGGGAATTAGAGTCTGGACCAGGGCAATTCCCAGGCCAGGGGCTGGTGTGACACTTCCAACTCAATATTACATTCCAGACTCTGTGGATATAGGGGTGTTAGAGGGCTGGGGTCTTACTTTTGACCAAACATCCCAGAGTCCTTGAGTATAGGGGCATCGGCTCAAGTCTGGCTATTCCCTGCGGGCATGGAGCGATGTGGGAGAGGGGAGATCTGGGAGTTGGTGCTCACGCTCAGTGAGAAGTGTGACTGGGAGGCACCCTGTTTGCTTCATCCTGGAGTCCTTAGGCAGCTGCTGTTTGAGGGAGATGAGAAGGCAAGGAGAAAAAATACTGTTATCACTGGTCCTATGCATTAACTGCCAGAAAGAATGGGACAGGGAGATGCCCTGATTGTACAGGTGAGGCTCAGCTGTATCAGATACAACCAGATTTTAGTTGGTGGGTGTCCTTGGTCTAGGAGAGTTGGTACCAATGGTGAAGTCCCAGGAGCTGTTGCAGGAATTATCTGGAGAGCACTTTGTGAGTTGGTTTCAGCCCAGGTAGCAGGAGTGACCTGTAAAATATGTTTGAAACTGGCTGGGGTTAGTGTAGCAGAACTTTTTCCTGGAACCTGTAAGAGAACTGGAACAGAATAAAAGGCTATTGCTTTAGGTTAAAAGGTAAAAGAAACTGGGAACTCTGGACCTCTGAAGACATTCCTGAAACCTGTTAGTCTGGACTATGTAGCCTGTGAGAGAGGCACACCTGTCTGTGTTTTAGCAGGAAACTTTATTAAATGCCATGGAAGAAGTAATAAGTTAACAGTACCTTAAGTTGTCAAATGCCATTAGACAGATCTGGAAGGGATAAAAGAGCAAAAATGAAACAGCCTTTTAGCTATGCAGGCAATCCCAAATCCTCTCCTTAGTCCTTGAAGAACTCCAGTGTTAAAAGCAGTGCTTGCCATGAGCTGCTGAGTACAAGAGGCCAAAGATTTTTATGTGGTGGTGGTGTGTGTGGGGAGATTTAATCTATTTGGCTTGGCAGGATGAGGAGATCTATTCCCTTGGTGAAGAAGCATCCAGGAAGCTGAAGAGGTCAAAGGCCGCTTTTTGCTGCTAAAATACAGACAGGTATGCCTCTTTCACGGGTCCAGCCTGCCAAGTGCTGACCCCTCCACCAGGGAGGGTCTGGACCACTCCCAAAGGCTATTTAGGCTCACACTGGAGACACGGGGTCTCCAGAGTGTGCATGGGCTCCTCTCCCGCCATGCTGTCTCAGTCCACCCTAGAGTGCTGCTTTATTAAACGCTGGCATTTTAATTTGGTCTAATCCGGTCTAATTGGAGTTATTTGAGTTGGCAGAGCAGCTTTTCTTAAGATTAAACCAAACATGTAGGCATAAAAATAAAGATTTAGAAAGCAATTTGATGGGCACAGTAGCTTATGCCTTGTCCTGGTTAGTTTTATGTTAACTGAAAGTAAGCTAGAGTGATTTGGGAAGAAGGGCTCTCAGTTGAGAAAATGCTCTCATCTGTATTGCCTATACAAGGCAAGTCTGTAGGGTATTTTTTTGCTTAATAATTGATGCAGAAGGGCCCAGTCTACTGTGGGTAGTGCTACCCTGAGCCAGTGGTCCTGCATTGTGTAAGAAAGCGGTGAAAGCCATGAAAATCAAGCTAGCTGTTATGCCCCCATCCACGAAGCTCCACAAAACCAGCGAGGAGACCGAGTCCCATACGTAAAAGCAAAGAGCCTTTATTTTTCTTTCTTTCTTTTTTTTATTGAGAAAAGGAAGAAAAAAAAAACAAGTTTCCACCTCCTCCCAGCCTCCCATTTCCCTCCCCCTCATCCCACCCTTCTCCCCCTCCTCCCACCCTTCTCCCCCTCCTCCCACTCCTCTCCCCCTCCCTCTCCAGTCCAAAGAGCAGTCAGGGTTCCCTGCCCTGTGGTAAGTCCTAGGTCCTCCCCCCTCTGTCCATATCTAGGAAGGTGAACATCCAAACTGGCTAGGCTCCCGCAAAGCCAGCACATTGCATAGGATCAAAACCCCGTGCCATTGTCCTTGGCTTCTCATCAGCCCTCATTGTTCGCCATGTTCAGAGAGTCCAGTTTTAACCCATGCTTTTTCAGTCACAGTCCAGCTGGCCTTGGTGAGCTACCAGTAGATCAGCTGCACTGTCTCAGTGGGTGGGTGCACCCCTCGTGGTCCTGACTTCCTTGCTCATCTTCTCCCTCCTTACACCTGTCAGAATGGCTAAAATAAAAAACTCCAATGATAGCCTTTGCTGGAGAGGCTGTGGAGGAAGGGGTACCCTCATCCATTGCTGGTGGGAATGCAATCTTGTGCAACCACTTTGGAAATCAGTGTTTCGGTTTCTCAGGAAATTCGGGATCAACCTACCCCTGGACCCAGCAATACCACTCTTGGGAATATACCCAAGAGATGCCCTATCATATGACAAGAGCATTTGTTCAACCATGTTCATAGCAGTATTATTTGTAATAGCCAGAACCTGGAAACAACCTAGATGCCCTTCAATGGAAGAATGGATGAAGAAAGTGTGGAATATCTACACATTAGAGTACTACGCTGTGGTAAAAAACAATGACTTCTCGAATTTTGTGTGCAAATGAATGGAAATAGAAAACACTATTCTGAGTGAGGTAACCCAGACCCAAAAAGATGAATATGGGATGTACTCACTCATAATTGGTTTCTAGCCATAAATAAGGGTCACGGAGTCTACAATGGGTGATCCTAAAGAAGCTAAGTAAGAAGGTGAACCAAAGGAAAAACATATAGTTATCCTCTTGGCTATGGGAAGTAGACAAAATTGCCGGGGAGAAAATTGGGATCTTGGGGGTGGGGTGGGATGGGGGTAAGGGGAGACGGGGAGAGAAAAGTGAGAAGGGGAGGATGGGGGAACTAGGGGAAAAAAGAGGATTGGGATAAAGGAAGTTTGAATAGGGGAGCACGGAAGCACAATTCTTAGTTAAGGGAGCCACCTTAGGGTTGGCAAGAGACTTGAACCTAGAGTGGCTCCCAGGAGCCCAAGCCGAGGTCCCCAGTTAGTTCCTTGGGCAGCTGAGGATAGGGAACCTGAAATGACCCTAGCCTATAGCAATACTGACGAATATCTTGCATATCATCATAGAACCTTCATCTGGTGATGGATGGAGATAGAGACAGAGACCCAAGGTCCCAATGAGGAGCAGAAGGAGGGAGAACATGAGCAAAGAAGAGCCTTTATTTTATGCAAGTTTGCAAACTTGGTCTCTCCGCATGTCCAAAGTATTGGAATAAACGGAGAGCTCTGAGCTCAGTTAGAGTTGGGTTTTTATAGTAGTAAAAGTGGGGGTGAGGGGTTTCTGAGGTGATCCTATCTACAGTGGTTGGAACATTAGGCATTTCCTTTGGGTGGTCTGTTCTTGGAAGGTGTTCAGGTAATCTCAGTTTGTGGTCCTTCCTGCAACCAGGTATTGTTTCAGGGTAAACTACTGAGATTCAGGCCTCCATTAAACTGCTGGATGTCTGAGTCCTACTCTGGCAGGCGATAATGGTTGGAAGTAAAGAACTTCCTTTGGGTGGCTCCTGCACTAGTAAGCAGTGCTCTTTCATGGTTTATGCTTCAGTTCCTGCTTCTAGCTTCTAGCCATGACTTCCTTCAGTGATGAACTGTTATGTACAGGTATAATGTGACATAAACCCTTCTCTCCCCAAGTTGCCTTTGGTCATGGTATTTCATCACAGCAATAGAAATCTCAACTAAGATGCCTCCTAAGTATCTATGACCGCCATAGCTTCAGTGTTTTGATGGGTTCACAGTACCAGTCAGAAAGGAGTTGGTTACCCCCATAACAGTCTTGACACGTCTTGCCTGCTCAGTCACTAATGTCTTGTCTTAGTTGCTGTAAGAAAGCACAGGACCAAGGCGATTTACAGGGAGTGCAGGGGAGCACATTTTGCTTTCTAGTTCCAGAGGTTTAGAGTCCCCAGTGGCAAGAAAAGCATGGCAACATGTGGCAGACATGGTGGCTGGAGCAGGAAGCTGAGAGCTCACACCTTGTAAGCATAAGGCAGAGAACAAACTGCAAGCAGGGGAGGCTTTTAAAATCAGAAAGCCTTCCCCCAGTGATATACTTCCTCCCAGCAAGGGTGCAGCATCTAAATATCCCCAAACAACTGGGGATCAAGTGTTTAAATGCTAATATTATGAGAGACAGTTCTCATTCACACCACTGCATACTCCAAGTACACAGGTGAGTGGGACTGTTGACAATTCTTCTTCATCACCCCACACAGCATCTGCAGTCCTGTGAAGGTTACCCAGTTGGGAAGAAGCTTCCAGCTTAGTTTCTACCTGAACATCTTTTTCATTCAGTTTGGAACTGCAGAGCAGAGGATGGGGCTACCTACATTCAAGGTGACTCTTCAATTCTCAGCCAAACCTTTCTGGAAGCATTATAGACACACCCAGATGTGTGTTTCCATGGTAATTCTAAACCAAGGAGATAATTTAGGCTCACCACTAACTCAGATGCTCGGTGTGATGGTTAGTGTTCACTGACGACATCCAGACTCACCTAGGAGGTGGGCCTTGGGCATGCTTCTGGTCTGTTTCAGGGACAGCTCCCCAGGCTGCTGAGAAGAATGGGTGTTTTGCTGTGTATGCACAGAATGTTCTGCAAATGTCTGTTAGGCCCATGTGATCAATGGTGCCACTTAATTCCAACACTGGTAAGAATGCAATGTTAGGCCCATCTGTGGTGGCACACACCTTTAATTCCAGCACTCAGGAGGTAAAGGCTGTTACCCAAGAGCCATCTCACTCTCCCCTGAAATACTTCTACCTATTGTTTCACGCTAAGGTTGTGCCTGTGTTTCGTGGTGAAAAATTTCTTGGTGGCAACAAAGAGATGTTTCCAGATGTTTGCTCCAATTTACTAGCCTGTGCCTTTGAGGGCAGAATTGAGACCAATGACATTCTGAGTTATTATTAAAAGGTATGTGTTAATTCCTGCCATTCTGATGTGTTTTTTCCGCTTTATCCCTTTCTTAAATATTATTCTAGCTTGTTTTATTTTTCCTGGGCACCATGGACTGTTTTTTCCCTCTTCATCCTGAAGGGTGCCGTCAGGCATCTTCACAGAGCTGGCTCCGTGCTCACACATTCCTTTAGTCTATTTTTACCCTGGAAAGTTTTTCACTTTTCTTCCATTATGACAGATAGATTTGCTGGGTGCAGTATTCTGGGTTGGCAGTTGTTATCTTTCACGACTTTGAATAGATTACTGCATACCCTCGGGCTTTTACTCTTTCAGCTGAATGGATAATGGTGTTGTTCTGACAGCCTGCCTTAAATGTAAATCGGTGTTTTCTTCTTTCAGCTCTCATACCCAGTTCTCTCCTCTCCCGCCTGTATTCCCGCCTGTATTCCCACCTGTATTCCCTACCCACCCCCCACCCCGCCCACGGCCAACTCCAGCTTAACCCCTCCCATCTGCTTCCTATATGAATTCTGAACTCTGGCTCCTCAGCTGGGAGTTTTAGTTTCAGAATCAATCCCACTCTGACCCAGTAGGGCTAAATTCTTTGTTTCTGGAAGTCGTGTCTCCACTCAGAACTTGGATTACTTGGAGGCTCGGCTTGAATTCTGCCAGGCTTTGCAGCTGTCGGGCAGAGGCTCCAAGTCTCTCAGTTCTGCACTGAGAAATGCTGGCCTGCTGTGCCCCAGCCTGCTGTGCCCCAGCCCGCTGTGCAGAGAGCCTGCAGAGGGCGAGGGAGGCTGGAGACGTTGGCTGTTAAGACACCGTTGTCCTGGCTGAGATAGAAGGTTCTCAGAACCTCCTGCCTGCCTGGGAAGGTCACTCTAAATCCGCTTCGGGTTGGCTCCGCCCCTCATTTTGGCCTCTTGCCGGGGCTGGGAGGAGACGGCTAGGCCTGGGGATGATTGGCTCAGCCCAATAATCAGTCCACACACACACACACACACACACACACACACACACACACACACACACACACAGTCCGAAGCCAGAAACTTAAGCATTTCTGGAGAAGAAGAGAGGAGGTCCCCTGGGACTCATTGCTCCAGAGAGAAGGTGCCAGGCTTGGGGACACAGGGAAGGCCTTGACTGAATAGTGGAAGCTCTGTCTACAGCCAGAGTGGCTCCAGGAAGCCCGCTGGTTCTGGAGGTCCATGGTTTCCCAGTGCTTCAGTCTGGGCCAGTCTAAACTCTAGACAGTTCCCAACTGCCTGTCGCTCTTTCCTGTCCCCCTCTCTCACTGTCTCTCCCCTGCATTGCCCTGGGTGTCTCTTCTCCTTTCTCTATTTCAGTCCTGTCCAGTGACGCAGGCGGCTCACCTCTGTTTCCTGGACCTCGGAATTTCACCCTCTGTCTATCTGCCCTGCAGGATGCTACAGCTGAGCTTGTCCTGGCTGGGACTGGGGCCCGTGGCTGCCTCCCCATGGCATCTTCTGCTGCTGGGTGGGGCCTCCTGGTGCCTGGTCCGAATTCTGGTCTGGATCTATACCTTCTATGAGAACTACTGCCGGCTCCGCTGCTTCCCTCAGCCCCCTTCGGGGCACTGGTTTTGGGGTCATATGGGCATGGTGAGTATGGCGGCAGGTGGGTCTGGGGGTGTCAGGAGGAATGTGTTCTCATAGGGTCAGGAACGGTTCTTAGGAATCTGGGGGTCGGGAGAGGGCTAGGGGCCTACAATAGTAGTAGTGAGGGAAGCCAAGGGGTCCCTCTCTACTCACACACAAAGCAGGTCCTCTCCTAGCCTCTGTCCACACTGTTCTGAAGCTTTCTTCCTCCTCCCCCCCTCCCCCTCCCCCTCCCCCTCCTTCTCTTTTGGTCTTTCTTATCCCTAGCTAACTTTGGGCCACATTCTCATCAGGACTCATGGCCTGAGGTTTCTTCCTGTCATTTGTCCAGTCCTGTTGTATGTTGTAGTTAGAGGCCCCAAGACAGGTTGCGTATGACTGAGCCCCCTCCCCACCTGCTGTTCTTACTACCCACTGTTGGGCTTGTGGCCTTCTAGTGGACCGCATGTGATAGGACCCTTCCAGGCCCATCTCCGTTGTTCTCAGGCCAGTGCCTGTACCTCTCTGAGATGCCTTTTCCCCTGTGGGAATGAGGTATGATCCTTCTACCTCCGCCCAGAGGACTCTGAATGTCAGAAGACAGATGAGATCTCCCCTCTCCAACAATTCAGGTTCTGTCCTTCCTTACTTACCTAGCTCTCTGTTCTCTAAGTGTGTCAGAGGCCTCCATTGAACACTCTGTTTTCCTTTGTGGGGTCAAGATGAAACATGGAATGTCCTGGGTTCCATCACTATCCCAACCACTTCTTCTTTTTCCCTGTGACCTCTTCTATAATGGCTACGCTTTCTGGAAATGGTTTCTTAGTCTCATATCTGTGCCCCTTGCTCCATGGTTTCCAATGCCAGAGCCACACTTAGATTTCAGTGTCTCCACCTCCAATGGCATTGATTCAAGTGTGGCTTTTCTCTCACCTCTCACCACGGACTTCTTATTTTATAGCTTCCCTGTCTGCTTTCCCTTATCTCATATCTCCTCAGGACTTCCTCCCCTCTACCTCCCAGCCCAGAAAGTTCCTTTCAATCTCTCTGCATTAGGCAGGGTTAAGTCAAGCTACTCAAGTTAAGTTTCCCTCTTAGGGCTGGGCCGTGGAGGTTCATGCTTTTAATCCCAGCACCTGGGAAGCAGAGGCAGGAGGATCTCTATGAGTTTGAGGCCAGTCTGGTCTACAGAGTGAGTTCCAGGACAGTCAAGGCTACACAGAAAAACTTTTTCTTTCTTTTTTCTTTTCTTTTTTTTTATTTTTCTAGACAGGATTTCTCTGTAGCTTTTGGTTCCTGTCCTGGAACTAGCTCTTGTAGACCAGGCTGGCCTCGAACTCACAGAGATCCGCCTGCCTCTGCCTCCCGAGTGCTGGGATTAAAGGCGTGCCCACCACCGCCTGGCTGAAAAACTTTTTCTTAAAAAAAGAAAGCAAACAAAAAAGATTCTCTCTTAGGACATAGTTACAAGCTTTTAGACAGGTTGTCACCACTGGAGCTGGGAGACTAAGCTCATTTTGTGTTTATTTGTTATTTTATCTAGAAACATTGGAAGCAACTAGCTGGCATATTATATTCCTTATTTTCCCAGTCATGTTAAAAAGTTTTATTTAGAGAGTCATTACGGCCTTGCTCCTCTCAGTGGGTGAATCAGGATTATCAGAGCATTTATCTTGCATAATTCTTTAAGCAGTTCACACCACTGGTTATCAGTAGTCTGAACTACCAAGCCTTCAGCAATGGTATCAGTTAGTGTCCGGCTCTGTGATTAAACACCATGACTGAAAGCAACCTTAGGAAGAACTAGTTTACTTTCATTCAAAGTTCCAGAGTCCTTCATAGTGGGAAGGCCTGGCAGGAGGAGCAGGAAGCAGAAAGCTCACATTTATCCATAACTAGAACAAAGAGGGAGAGAGGGAGAGGGAGAGAGAAGAGTAGCACAGTCTATAAGACCTCAAAACCTGTCCCCCATGATCTACTTCCTTCAGCAAGGCTCCACCTCCCGAAGGTTCCATAACTTCCCCAAACAGCACCACCAACTGGGGATCAAGTGATCCATCTTCTGTGGGCATTTCTCATTCAAACCACTAAAGCATCTTTACAGTTAATCAAATTGCAGAGTTAGCACCAGATTCCAACAACCCATTAGAGAAAAAGTCCTTCCTTCCTTCCTTCCTTCCTTCCTTCCTTCCTTCCTTCCTTCCTTCCTTTCTTCCTTCCTTCCTTTTATTTTTCCAAAGACAGGGTTTCTTTGGTGCTTGACCTGGAACTAGCTCTTGTAGACCAGCTGGCCTCAAACTCACAGAAATCCGCCTGCCTCTGCCTCCCGAGTGCTGGGCTTAAAGGCGTGTGCCACCACCACCCAGCTCTGAGAAAAGTGTTCTTATAATTCAGTTTCCTTCGAGCCACTCCTGGCACGACAATTTGTGTTAGTCAAGGTTCTCTACAGGAACAGGCTCACTACAAAGTATGTGTAGTTTAAAAGAGACTGGAATGATGCTCCACTAGAAGGTCCTGGATGAACTCAGCCACCCCTCATGTTTTCTTGATCACAATGATGTTGGACAGTTGGGTGACGTGTAAGCTCCCATCCATCCACCCCACCATCCCTCTTTTGTTCTTCTCCAGCCTGCTCATTCGTCATAGCCTCATGGGCAGAGTCTTCATACGCTGCCCCCTCCCTCTGCCTGCTCCTTATTATTCTCACCTTGTCATTTCCAGTTCCTCAAATTCTGGCCCCATGGAATCTTTCTTGCCAAGGCTCTCCACTGTTCTGTCTCTATCATTCTTCCAAGAATCTCTTTTTGTTGTTCTAGGATGAGACTTCCCTGGTCTCCCTGATTTCCCTGTGGTCCCCCTGTGTCCACTTTTGGGTCCTCCCTCCCCTGAACTTTGTATATCAGCTCTTTCGCTATCTTCTCCCTTCTCTTTCCCAAGGCTGCTTCCTTACATGGGGATCCAGCACCTAAGCTGGCTGTCAGTTCTCTCCTGAGGGGAGTTATTTCTTTCCCCTGGGACAGGGTTTCTCTGTGTAGCCCTGGCTGTCATGGAACTCACTCTGTAGACCAGGCTGGCTTTATTCTCACAGAGATTCACCTGCCTCTGCCTCCTGAGTGCTGGGATTAATTCTCATCTCGTTTTCCTTCTGAACTGAGAACCAAGACTATAGGTGTCTCTAAGTATTCTTTGCTTCAGAACTGCAGAGGCACTTGGCCAGTGCTGGGGAAAATTAGCTGAGTTTACTCTGAGTCTATATGAATGGTAAGAAGAGAGGGGGAAGATATCAGAAGAATCAGATGTAAAAAAAATATAATAAAGACACATGAAGAGGGATATAGGGGCAAAGGAGAGAGGGAGAGAGAGAGAGAGCAAAAGAGAGCCAGAATGATACAGACACAAAGAGAGTTACACAAAGTGGGACAGATAATTGGTGGTGAAATATATACACAGATACACTCATAAATTTAATTATATCTAAGATATTTTACCTCTCTGTCAGTTATCTATTATGTATTCCTATTCCCTTTACTTATCTATTAAGTATCATATCTATAAATCATTTGTGCATCCATACTTATCCATCATCAATTGTCTGTCTATCTATCTATCTATCTATCTATCTATCTATCTATCTATCTATCTATCTATCTATCTATCTATCTAAGAAACAGAGAGGGGTTGAAGAGATGGCTCAGCAGCGAAGAACCCTTGCTGTTCTTGCAGAGAAGCTGGCTTCAGTACCTAGCCCACATATCAGGCAGTTGGCATCTGCCTGAAACTACATTTTCAGTTGTTCCAACACCTTCTTCTGGGCTACATGGGCATCTGCATAAAATATGTATATATATATATATATATACATACAGATAATAAACCAATAAATCTCAAGAAACAAGACAAGCTGGGTAGTGGTGGTGCACACCTTTCATCCCAGCACTCAGGAGACAGAGATAGGCAGAATTTTATGAGTTTGAGGCCAGCCTGGTCTACAAAGTGAGTTCTAGGACAGCAAAGGCTACACAGAGAACCCTGTCTTGAAAAACAAAATAAAAAATAAAAAAAGAGAGACAGGAGAATAAGTCTTCAGAGAGAGAGAGAGAGACAGAGAGACAGAGAGAGACACACATAGAGCTATGTATATAGATGTAATAGATGCATATAGAGACATAAATTTAAAGAAAGATGCACACAGTTTAACCCAGGTTTCTAGGTTGCTTTAGCAAGAGCCATAGCTGAATGAACCAATGAGAAGTCTAAGAGTGGTGTGTGATTTCATTGGCAAGAAAATGTGACTATCCGAGGCCCCCATCAAGACTAACCTTCGCCTTCTCCATCCCCAGGTCAAGAGCAATGAGGAAGGCATGCAGCTGATGACTGAACTGGGCCACTACTACCCTGATGTCCACCTCTTTTGGTTTGGGGCCTTCTACCCCATCCTGAGGCTCACCCACCCCAAGTTCATTGCTCCCGTGCTCCAGGCCCCAGGTATTTTCCCCAGGATCCAATGACTGGTCTGTTCTCTTCCTTTTCTCCCAGCCTTTCCATACGTGCACAGGCCAGGTGGGCAGGAGAGAGTGAGTCATGTCTAATAGAAGCCACAACCCTGCTACTAACCTGACTGACCCTGGATAAGGCTTTTGGTTCCTTCTGTTTCTATATTGTGGAATACATTGAGGAGTATAGGTATTAGGTCTTCTTGGAAGTTCTGGTAGAATTCCGCATTGAAACCATCTGGCCCTGGGCTTTTTTTGGTAGGGAGGTTTTTGATAACAGCTTCTAGTTCTTCGCGACTGACAGGTCTGTTTAGCTTGTTCACCTGGTCCTGATTTAATTTTGGTAAATTGTATTTATCTAAGAAAGTGTCCATTTCTTTTAAATTTTCCAGTTTAGTGGCATACAAGCTTTTGTAGTAAGATCTAATGACTCTCTGAATTTCCTCTGTGTTTGTGGTTATGTCCCCCTTTTCATTTCTGATCTTATTAATTTGCAAATTTTCTCTCTGCCGTTTGATTAGTTTGGATAGGGGTTTGTCAATCTTGTTGATTTTTTCCAGGAACCAGCTTCTTGATTCATTGATTCTTTGGATTGTTTTTTGTGTTTCTATTTTGTTGATTTCAGCCCTCAGTTTGATTATTTCCAGTCTTCTACTCCTCCTAGGTGAGTCTGCTTCTTTTTTTTCTAGAGCTTTCAGGTGGGCTGTTAAGTCTCCAATATGTGCTTTCTCTGTTTTCTTTAAGTGGGCACTTAGTGCTATGAACTTTCCTCTCAGGACTGCTTTCATAGTGTCCCATAAGTTCGAGTATGTTGTTTCTTTATTTTCATTGAATTCAAGGAAGACTTTAATTTCTTTCTTTATTTCCTCCTTAATCCAGGTATGGTTCAGTAGTTGACTGTTCAGTTTCCATGAGTTTGTAGGCTTTCTGGGGGTAGCATTGTTGTTGAATTCTAACTTTAATCCATGGTGGTCTGATAAGACACAGGTGGTTAGTAATATTTTTTTGTAGCTGTGTAAGTTAGCTTTGTTACCAAGTATGTGGTCAATTTTCGAGAAGGTTCCATGAGCTGCAGAGAAAAAGGTATATTCTTTCCTATTTGGGTGGAATATTCTATAGATGTCTGTTAAGTCCATTTGCTTCATTACCTCCATTAATTCTCTAATTTCTCTGTTAGGTTTCTGTCTGATTGACCTGTCCATTGGTGAAAGAGGAGTGTTGAAGTCTCCTACTATTAGTGTGTGCGGTTTGATGGCTGCCTTGAATTTTAGCAATGTTTCTTTTACATACGTGGGTGCTTTTATATTAGGGGCATAGATATTCAGGATTGAGAATTCTTCCTGATGAATTTTTCCTGTTATGAGTATAAAATGTCCCTCTCCATCTCTTTTGATTGATTTAAGTTTGAAGTCAACTTTGTTAGAAATTAGTATGGCCACACCTGCTTGTTTCTTAGGTCCATTTGCTTGATAAGCCTTTTCCCAGCCCTTTACTCTGAGTAGGTGCCTGTCTTTGTGGTTGAGGTGTGTTTCTTGTAGACAGCAGAATGTTGGATCCTGTTTTCGTATCCAGTCTCTTAGCCTGTGCCTTTTTATAGGTGAGTTGAGTCCATTGACATTAAGTGATATTAATGACCAGTGGTTGTTAACTCCGGTCACTTTTTAAGTAGTAGGGTTTGTGTGTTTCCCTTCTTTGAGTTGCGCTGGTGAAGGGTCTCTAGATGTCTGAGTTATTGAGGTCTTTGTTGGACTCCTTGGTTAGTGATTTTCCTTCTATTATTTTCTGTAAGGCTGGATTTGTGGCTACGTATTGCTTAAATTTGTTTTTATCCTGGAAAATTTTGTTTTCTCCATTTATGGTGAACGAAAGCTTGGCTGGATATAGTAGTCTGGGCTTGCATCCATGGTCTCTTAGTTTTTGCAGTACATCTATCCAGGACCTTCTGGCTTTCATGGTTTCCATAGAGAAGTCAGGTGTAAGTCTGATAGGTTTACCTTTATAAGTAAGTTGGCCTTTTTCCTTTGCGGCTCTTAATATTCTTTCTTTATTCTGTATATTTTGTGTTTTGATTATTATATGGCGAGGGGATGTTTTTTTTTGATCCAGCCTATTTGGGGTTCTGTATGCCTCTTGAACCTTCATAGGTACATCCTTCTTCAGGTTGGGAAAGTTTTCTTCTATAATTTTGTTAAGTATATTTTCTGGACCGTTGAGCTGCACTTCTTCTCCTTCTTCTACTCCAATTATTCTTAGGTTTGGTCTTTTTATTGTGTCCCATATTTCCTGAATGTTTTGTGATGAGAGTTTGTTGGACTTGCTGTTTTCTTTGATCAGTGCGTTTATTTTCTCTATGTTATCCTCAGTTTTGGTTCCTTTAGATCCTGCGTTCTGTTAAGTGAGTGAAGGAAATTCAGCCCAGTGTTGTCTTAGGAAAGAAAGAAGTTCTACTGGCTGGAGGTGTAGCTTTGTAGTGGAATGCTTCTCTGCAATGTACAGAGCCTTAGACTGCATGCGTAGGCACTGAAATTAAACAAACAAACAACAACAAAAGAACAACTAAAGAAATTTGTTGGCAGAAAAATCCAGGGAGAGTTCTCTTCAAGCACATCTGGGTTCAGGTCTCAAACATGCTGCAGGATCTTGGTTCCATCTTCCTCTGGGATGATTTCATGCTCATCTAGGGAAAGGTGAACCCTAATGGCTCAACCCCTTGAAAAAATTCCCTGTGGGTCCAGCATGAGTTCTGGGACTCCCTTAACTTTGCATCATTTGGGTGACAGGACAGATTCTTCATCTCCCACTGTGACTTGATTGTCTCATACTATTTTAGACATAAAATGACGAATAACCAGACTGCATTTTTTTTTGTCGGATGGGGTTTCTCTGTTGTAGTCCTAGCTGTCCTGGAACTCACTCTGTAGATGAGGCTGTCTTTGAACACAAAGAGATCTGCTTGCCTCTGCCTTCCAAGTTCTGGGATTAAAGGCTTGAGTCATGACTGTCCAACCCGTTTTGTGAATTCTTCAACAGAACCAAAGCAGAAAAGGACACATGAGTCTTTATAGCACTTTCTTAAAACAAAAGCAAAAGGCTAGAAGGTCTTTTGCATACTTAGGGAATATGATCTTTCCCTACGTTTTGATCCTTGACAAAACATCTCTAGTAAAGAAATAAAATAAAACATGAAGATCTGCTGGGTGTAGCGTGCACCCCTTTAAGGCCAGTGGTAGGGAGGCAGAGACAGGTAGATCTCTGTGTGTTCAAGTTCTATGGGTCTACAAAATTTATTTTTCACAAACAAAGAAATCTATTCAATGGCCATTTGTCATAGGATCCAGAATATAGCATGGACAAACATCATTGCAAGCATTCATCATTTTATGGGCTCATTAGCATAATCAGATCAATTCATCAGGACACCTCTCAAGAGGTCGTTGCCAGGAATGGAGGCTATGACCGCCCTTCTAACAGAGATCTGACACAGATGAGATAGAGCATAGCCGAAGAGAGCAGAAGGGTTTAGAGTTCAGGAAACTGATGCCCGAAGAGGCACACAGCCCGCCAGGGATTCCACCCACCTGAGTTTAGTGTCTTACAGTTGCTTCAGCCGCTTCTGATGAAAGGGACCTTAAACTGGAAAGTGACTCGGGACGGACAGAGGGTGGGTGGATTACTTCAGGAGATCTGGATGGGTTCATCTGTGTGTGGCTGGCCCTGGAGTTGCTTGATTGCTTGAGAGGCGGTGGCAGTTCTTGGAAGGAGCCATGGGGCCAGCATCCTGTGGCCTTTGAGGATAGGGGAGCCTTTAACTCTAAATACTCAATGCTTAGCATGGTATAAAGGAGGATACATGAAAATTATAAGGCAAGTTTAGGTCACATTTGGAGTGTGAATGGGACACATTTAAATCCTATCTGGGGTTATCTAAAGGGCACAATTAGATCATGTCAGACTGTTGCATTCCAATGTTAGACCATACTGTATCATCTCAGGGAAGATCAAATATGTTGTGTTCCTAACTGTGTCCCTGTCTTACCTTCAGGATGTATCAGGACATGTCAGAGAGTGTGTCCCAGATCTCTGTAAAGGCATACAAGGGTGTCGTACTGGGGTTCAGATGTGGAGTATGTGCTGGACTATGTAGTAGCCGTGTGAAGGCATGTTGGGGCATGCTGTGCCCTGTCAGGCTGATGTTGGCTCTCCCTGCTACTGCAGCCTGGTCTAGCCTTGTCTCAGGTCCTTCTTCCTCCTAGTTTCCTTTGTCCCTTTCCCCTTCCTGCCTTGCTGGACTTGGAGGGGAAGTGCACAGCCCTAGGACTGAGAGTCCCCACCCACTCCCGAAGTTCACATTTGATTTCTCCATGGCCCCTGATTGTCCATCACGGCAGCCGCAGTGGCCCCTAAGGAAATGACTTTCTATGGTTTCCTGAAGCCATGGCTGGGTGAGTAACTCAAGGTCAGGGTCAGGAGACATCCCTGTGGGCCCAAAGAAAGGTAACCTTTGCTTACTGCCATGGCTGCCCTCCTAGGGGATGGGCTGTTGGTGAGCACTGGAGAGAAATGGAGCCACCAACGCCGCCTGCTGACACCTGCATTCCACTTTGACATCCTGAAGCCTTATGTGAAGGTTTTTAATAAGAGTGTGAACATCATGCATGTAAGTTTGTGTCTATTTGTTTGTATTGGATAGCTTTCAAATATTTAATCTTAAAGAATTTGAATATATATATTTAAGATATATATATTTGTTTTATGTGTATTGGTGTTGCCTGCATGTATACATTCCTAGTGCTTGTAAAGTCCAGAAGAGGGCACTGGATATCCTACAACTGGAGTTAAAGACAGTTGTGCGTCACTATATAGGTACTGAGAATCAAACCTGGATCCTCTGTAAGAGCAACAAGTGCTCTTAACTTCTGATCCACCTCTTCAGCCCCGTGTGGAGTTATTTCAGTAGGCACACACCGGTTGACATTTATGGTGTACCTACTATCCATCCGCAATACTATGCCAGTTACATGATCTATATTGTCTGTTGTAATTCCTGCACCATCCTGAGGTCGAGGTGACTATGACAGTTACATCATAGATGAGGGAACTGGGGCCATACGGTACCAGGTTCATCAGCAGTAAGTGTGAGTGGTGGACTGTGGCTTATGGGACAACAGATGTGGTCAAGTTAATTGTTGCTGAAGGCTTAACAAGTGGGAACCAGGAGAGGGAAATGTGCTTACCAGAGGCATGCAGGCATTAGACTTGAACTCGGGGTTTCTGATTCCTAGCGTGTCTTCTTTTCTTCCATCCACATCTGGCTTATTATGGAGGCAGAAAACCAAGTGCGCTCTCTCTCTCTCTCTCTCTCTCTCTCTCTCTCTCTCTCTCTCTCTCTCTCTCTCTCTGTGTGTGTGTGTGTGTGTGTGTGTGTATGTGTGTGTGTATGTGTCTACCCCAGTGTTTGAAGTTAGGGAAGGACACAGGAACCAATGCCTTGTTCTGCTTCCTTCTCTGTCCAGGCCAAGTGGCAGCACCTGACTGCCAAGGGAAGCGCCGGTCTGGACATGTTTGAACACATCAGCCTCATGACCTTGGACAGTCTGCAGAAATGTGTCTTCAGCTTAGACAGCAACTGTCAGGAGTGAGTCACTGTCTTTGTCTGGGAACCTGAGCTGTGGACCAAGGCAGGAGGGTGGGGAGAGAAGACTGGCCAGAGGGAACAGAGGGGACTCCCTGGAGGATGTGGGTCATAACAGGCATTGAAGGATGGTGAAGGGAAAGAGTCAGGGAGGTAAGATTGCCTGGATAAAGGTAAGGTGTGGCTAAGCAGTAAATGAAGCAAGCAAAGCCGGGCAGTGGTGGCGCACACCTTTAATCCCAGCACTTGGGAGGCAGAGGCAGGTGGATTTCTGTGAGTTTGAGGTTAGCCTGGTCTACAGGACAGGCTCAAAAACTACACAGAGAAAACCTGTCTCAAAAAACCAAAGCAAACAGGCAAGAAACAAACAAACAAAGTAAATCAGACAATCAGTCAGACAGGCAAGGGGGTGGTCTTCTGTCACTATCTGAGTGAGACAACTGAAGAAGGAAAGGCTGATGTCGGCTCCTGGTTTCAAAGGTTTCAGTCCATTCTGGGTGGGGCAGGGCATCATGGAGCCCCTCCCATTATGAAGGAAGGCCAAGAAGTGGAGAGGGAGAGGTAGTCTGTCCTAGCAAGCTTCCCCCTCTGTTTCCTGCTCTTCTTTCTGGGTCTCTAGCCCGTGGGAAGAGACTTTTGCCCCCTCCCTCAGCCAGTGCTCTGGGGAACACCCTCATAGAGGAACCCAGGGATGTGCTTTATGAGGGCCAGGGATGGGGCTCGGTCAGTGATGTGCTTGCCACGCAAGGCCACAGACTTGAGTTCTGATCCCAAGCTCCCCAAGCCAGTGTGATTGATATCTGCGATCCTGTGCTGGAGGGAGCTTTAGACAGGGGAAATAACTAGAGCTCATCCGCTAGCAGAGTCAATGAGCTTCCGGTTCAGTGAGAAACCCCTTCTCAGAAATCAAGGTGGAGCCGCGTGCTGGTGGCACGTGCCTTTAATCTCAGCAGTCTGGAAGCAGAGGCGGGGAAATCTCTGTGAGTTCAAGGTCATTGTGGTCTATAGAGCCAGTTCCAGGTCAGGCTCCAAAACTCCCTGTCTTGAAAAAACCAAGCTAAACCAAAACAACAACAACAACAACAACAAAAGTCAAGGTGGAGTGCAATTGAAGAAGATATCTGAGGGCAACCTCTAGACTCCACAAGCATGTGCACAAACGTGTATCAGCACATGTACATGAGACAACTACACGGCATGTACACATAAGACATATGTGAGACATGCACACACACATGCGTACATGCACACACAGACACACACACTGAAAGTAGTAAGTGATTTGATCTAAGCACTTCTTAATCTATCAGCACATGTACATGAGACAACTACACGGCATGTACACATAAGACATATGTGAGACATGTACACACACATGCGTACACGCACACACAGACACACACACTGAAAGTAAGTGATTTGATCTAAGCACTTCTTAATCTAATCAAGGGGGTGGTCTCCTGTCACTATCTGAGTGAGACTTCTTGTCACTCAGATAGTGACCCAGGGAGTGACTTTGTAGACCCAGGGAGTCTACAAAGAGAGTTACAGGACAGCTAGGGCTACTCAGAGAGACCCCGTCTCGAAACTTGCCCTCCTGAAATGAAAAAAAAAACAAACAAACTCCCCCAATCATGCGGAGTTAACAGTGCCCCCCCTCCCCGTCGCCTTCCTGCGTCACTTGCTTTTCTGTTGCTGTTATAAAAACTTGGTCTTTTAGAAGGAACAGTATATTTTGGATGACTGTTCTGAAAGGGAAATCCATAATGCAAAGGAGGCATGGTATCTGGAGCAGGAAACTGCCCCACCACGTTTCAGCAGCTGCATCCAGAAAGCGAGGAGCACAGACTGGAAGTGGGGCAAAGATACAGATTCTCAAAGTACACTCCACCAAGGCTTTCATCTTAAAAGCTCCATAAGCTCTTCTTCCCTCCCTCCCTCCCTCCCTCCCTCCCTCCCTCCCTCCCTCCCTCCCTTCCTTCTTTTTTCTCTTTTTCTTTCCCTCCCTCTCTCCTTCCTGCCTTCTTCCCTTCCCTTTGGTAATGGTATCTTCCTATGTTGTCTAGGCCAACTCAGAATTGAACTCAGGCTGAACTTGAACTCATGATCCCCCTGCCTCCCTCTCCCAGGTGCTGGGATTGCAGTCAGAAGCCACCATGTCTATCTAGTGGGCAGATCTTAAGGATGTTGTATACCCAGCAAGAAGGGCATGAACTCTCTGAGTTTTCCAAGCAGTCATGAAAGGCATTTAAGCATTTGGGAGTCAAAGTCACAGCTAAGACCAGACAATTGACCTAGTAGAGGAATGTCACATAGACACAGGATACAAGGGATCTGAAGAAGAGGATATGAACTTGATTGCAAGAAATCAGGAAAGAAAAGATGGAGCAGATGCTGAGTGAAAGAATGGTAGGAACAACCATATCTACCTCTGAGTCCTGGTGGGCCAGGCTACTCACGGGGAATAGGGAGCAGGAGAGGTAGGCCTGGCTAGAGCCCTTTTCTGGATAAATTATGCTTTTGTGACTCTGGCTGAAACTTCTCTGGGGTTTCATGTGTGTTACGTTGCTTTCTGTCTTTGGCCTGCCCTGCAGGTCTCCCAGTGAATACATTGCTGCCATTTTGGAGCTCAGCTCCCTAATAATGAAACGGCACTTCCAGCCCATCCTCTATGTGGACTTCCTGTACTATCTCACTGCTGACGGGCAGCGCTTCCGCAAGGCCTGTGACCTGGTGCATAACTTCACAGATGCTGTCATCAGGGAGAGACGCCGCACCCTCTCCAGCCAAAGTGTTGATGAATCTGTGAAGGCCAAGACTAAGTCTAAGACTTTGGACTTCATTGATGTGCTCTTGCTGGCCAAGGTGGGCTTTTGAGGGATCTCAACTGAGAACTTAACCAAGAACCTTGACATTAAATGTTAGATAGAAGTTGGACTTGATCAAGAGGGTATTTGGGGAAGCGATGGGTAGTATTTATAATAAGTAAGGACAGGATACAGAGACATTTTAGAAGTTCTTCTGTTGAGCACTGTGTGGAAGGAGTGGACAACAGCAGGAATCCAAGGAGGGAAGTGTGGGACCAACTCTGGAAAGGACAGGGAAGGCATTCTTTGTGCACAAGGGGACAAGAACCTGTCTCAGGTCAGAGTCACTTCTCAGACATGGAATGAGTTGAGGGTACTAGTTTTGTCTTCAGGATGAACATGGAGAGGAGCTGTCTGACGAGGCCATCCGAGCAGAAGCTGACACCTTCATGTTTGGAGGTGAGGGTCCCTGTGTAGGTCTACAGTGAATGTAAGAGTCTATCAATCCCAATTAGGTGTTTTGAGGAGACACCAGATCCCTCCGTTCCAACATCCACCCTCCCCTCCCCTTTCCTTGAGATGCTAAAGCAGCCCAGACACTCAGACTTTTCTTTGTGCCCCTCAGGTCACGACACCACCGCCAGTGGGCTCTCCTGGACCCTGTACAACCTGGCAAGGCACCCGGAATACCAGGAGCGCTGCCGGCAGGAGGTGTGGGAGCTGCTGAGGGACCGAGAACCAGAGGAGATAGAATGGTGAGTGCAGGTTCAGTGCCATGAATACAGTTGTGCACCAGAATGGTAGTTGCTATTTTTGATTTGTACAATCTCACTGATTTATTTATCTGTGTGTGACTGTGATGGGGGTGTGCACGTGCCAGGAACACATGTGGAGGTCGGAGAACACCTTTCAGGAGTGGGTCTGTTCTTCTACCACGTGGGTTCTAGGGACTGAACTTGGGCGGTCAGGATCAACAGCAAGTGTCTCTGAGGAGTCACCTCCATGGCTCTACTTTAATTTTTTTTTCTAGTTATAAGCTGGCCTGGAACTCACTGTTCTCTTCTCCTGTGTCTCTCTCTTAGAATCACATGAACACCTTGGCCATCTCTTGTTAAATCTCTACTGTCTGACCCCTGAGAATGCCTAGATCATAGCCTCTACTCTTCTCTTGGGTTATATGTCCTTTGTTTATTTGAAACACTCTCTCACACACACATACATACATATACACAACATACACACTCACCCCCTTACACACTCACACACATACACACAGTCGCACATATTCACCCCCACACACAAAACTCACTCACACACACATTCACACACACACACTCACACACATTCATCCACATACACACTCACATACACACTTACCCACACATGCACCCCCCACACATTCACACACTCACTCACACATATGCTCACACACACACTCACACACATTCATCCACATACACACTCACACACACTCACCCACTCACACACACATTCACCCACATACACATATTCACACACACACACACGTACACATTCACCCACTCACACAATACACCCACATACACACTCACACTCCCCCCACACTCACACACAAACACACGCTCACACATATGTCATTGTAACTGGCAGACAGGATTGTAGGCATGCCTGAATCACTCCTTTGAATACTATTCATGGTATCACATGACATATAGATTCTTCAGTTGTATGAATAACGTACCTCCCTTTCCTTCTGGTCTTTCAGTTCTAGCTTTTGGAGTTTTAAGAATTCTTTGTGTTCTGTCATGAGAATGTCACTTATGCTGTCTTATTGGACTCTGTAGATTTTTCATTCTCCTTAATCAGTCCGGTAAGGGGTGGGGCACATGGAGAACTGGTAAGTGGGTACAGAGTTGCAGTTAGTCTGGGACGCTCCCCACTCTAGCTCAAAGTTAGCAATAACCTGCTGTGCACTTATTCTCGCCCCAAAGAAACAATAAATCTTGGAAAATGTTAGATGTGATTAACTAATGTTATAGGCCCAGTTTTTTAGATGCAGTGGAAAATCCATGCTTTAGTCAGCATAGGCAAGTATTTATTTTTTACTTATTCGCTTTTAAAAAGATTTATTTTTATTTATGTTTGGATGTACACTTGTGCCCCTCAACAACCAAAAGGGTTCAAATCCTCTGGAGATGGAGTAACTGGTGGTTGTGAGCTGCCCCGTGTGGATGCTAGGAAGTGAGACTGGGTCCTCTAGAATAGTGGTGAGCACCCTTAACCTTGCTGAGACACAGTCTCCTAAAGCTAAGGCTGGCTTTTAACTCAATGGGTAGCCTAAGCTGGCCTTTACATTGTGATCCTCCTGCCTCCAACTACAATATCTTGAGTGACTCCATTTGATTTTTAAAGGTCGTTCACATAAGTGTATGTGATAATTCTGTTTTGGCAAAGATACCTTTTGATAAGTATGTTTTTCTTAGAAATGTTCCTAAAAATATTAAGTAAATTTTCCCACTTTTTCTTTTTTGTTTTGATTTTCTAATGTTTTAGTCTTTGATTCAGAGTCAAGGGTAGTGGCTCACTCCTCTTCTCTCAGCACTGATGAGGCAGAGGCAGGAGGATCAGTGCAAAGCCATCCTCTGCCTTATAGGGAGTTCAAGGCCAGCATGGGCTATATGGAGACCTTGTTTAAAAAACAACAACAACAAAGCAATGTATATCCAGGTATGGTAGCACAAGTCCTTTAAGTCCAACACTTGGGAAGCAGAGGCAGGTGTATCTCTGAGTTTGAGGCCAGCTTGGTTTACAGGGAGTTCTAGGGTAGCCAAGGCTAGTTAGTGACATCTTGTCTGAAAAACTAAGTAAAATCTATAAACAGGGCAGGGGAGATGGCCCAGTGGTAAGGTACTTGCTGCTAGCATGAGGACTTCAGTTTGGATACCCAGAAACCACGTAAAAAGGCTCAGGGAGTGGGAGATCAGATTGTGCTGGACAGTCAGTGTAACCTAACCATCCAGTTCTTACATGCAGGGAGAGACACACTATCTCAAAACAGAAAATATAGAAGATGCCCAAATGTGACCTCTGACCTACAAACACACACACACATACAAATAAACATCATAAAATGAACAAGTATGTTTGATTCATCTTAAGTTAACTTTGTTATAGGACTAATAATCACGGGGAGGCAGTAGGAATTTCAGCAAATGGCAGTGAGGCTGGTCAGTACCGTTTATACCGTTTACTCTGTGTGTGTGTGTGTGGTGGTGTGTGTGTGTGTACATGTAGTACATAGTACATGTGAGGAGGTTGGAAGACAGTCCTCGAGAGCTGGTTCTCTCCTATTACTCGGTGTGGTCAGGCCGTGAAGCGTGGGTGCTAACCCTCCAAGGCCAAGCCATCTAGCAGGCGCGGCATTGTTTTTACTATCTGGATAATTGTGTGTTGTTTCTTTAGGGACGACCTGGCCCAGCTGCCCTTCCTGACCATGTGCATCAAGGAGAGTCTGCGCCTGCATCCTCCGGTCATCTCCATCTCTCGGTGCTGCACCCAGGACATTGTGCTGCCAGATGGCCGGGTCATCCCTAAAGGTGTGGGCTGTATGGGGGGGGGGGTGGCTCCTGGTGGTCCCCAGTGGCAGGGTTGACTTCCTCCTGACTGTCACTTCTTGTCCAAAGGGAATGACTGTATCATCAGCATCTTTGGGGTTCATCACAATCCTTCAGTCTGGACAGATCCTGAGGTGCGACCCCCCTCAATTCTGGGGTGGGGGGAGGGGCAAGGCTTGTACCTGGGAATCCAGAACTGTCCCTCTTCTGTCACCATATCTATCTTTTCTGGGGTTGGCTGGGTGTGCAGAAGGACACGGCCCATCAGTTTAGTCTTGCTTGGCCCGCAGATCTATGACCCCTTCCGCTTTGACCCAGAAAACCCTCAGAAGAGGTCACCTCTGGCTTTTATTCCCTTTTCTGCTGGACCCAGGTGAGAGCGATAGTGACCAGGAGCTGACAGCGGGGGTTTGGGGGGAAATGGGAAGTCGGGATGGTTAGGTTCTGGGTCTCCTTCCCTCCCTCTGCTCAGGGTGTGTGCAAAGGTCTAGAGAGCCAGGATTGGAAGGAGGGGGCTCTGTGCTCAGAGCTTCGCCCTGGTTTATCTTGGGCGTGAGTCTGAGTGAACTTCGGGCGTGCGAATGCACACTCGGGGTCCAAGGAGCATCACTGCCCCTCCTGCCCCTAGGCTGCCCAGGCCCAACCGGGACTTGGCCAAGTTCAAACCCCAAGGGTTGGTTGTGTCCGGATGTATTCCGAGTCCCCCACCCTGTCCTCCCGCAGAAACTGCATAGGACAGACTTTCGCCATGAGCGAGATGAAGGTGGCGCTGGCGCTCACACTACTGCGCTTCCGCCTCCGGCCCGACGACAAGGAGCCGCGCAGGCAGCCGGAGCTGATCCTGCGCGCGGAGGGCGGGCTGTGGCTGCGGGTGGAGCCGCTGAGCTCAGGATCTCAGTGACTGGGCCTGGGACTGCCCCACTCACTTTCCTTGGAGAATTCGGAATAAGCAGAGCCTCACCGAGAGCCAGCAGGCGGCGCTGCAGGACAGTAGAGGTGGCCTGGATGAGACAGGTGGCGCTGGTTTCCTCCTGGGTCATCCACAGGACCTGCAGGCTGATGGGAGTCACCCAAGCTCAAGCGCGGACTTTATTTTGGCGATAGAACCACCATAGATGTTTGAGCTGTGAATTCCTGAACAGCCAGGGCTATGTAAAGAAACCTAGTCTCACCCTACCCCCCAAAAATGCGTGATGGGGGAGCATTACTCATATCCCATAGGTCTTGTTCTTTGGGGAAAAAACTGGCAGGTGACTTTTGGGCTTGACTGCCTTGGGTGTGCAACCATTGTCTTTGAGGGAGAATACCGAATAGGTATTTTGGTAGACATTGGGGTGGACTATTTCAGTGACTGATTTCCACAGTTTTATAGTGCATCTTAGAAGGATAATGGGAATCCTGCAACTGTATTTTTATTTTTGAATAATTTTTGAATCTCCTATGCCGCTTGTGTTTTCATATAAAGTTCACAATGAATTTACTCATGCAAAGAGCCCTGCCATGATTTTGAGTTCTGTAAATTAAAGGAACAGGTGAGGAGAATCATCATCTTACCATTACTGAGCCATTCTATCCATAAATATTGTATAATTCTGCATACAATACTGAGTAATCCTGGATTTCTTTCACCCAGTGTCTTGAAGTTCTCATCACAGATAAGCCAAATATATTTTGTTCAACTTTTACCTGAGTAAAATTTCATAGCATATATTCAATAATGATTCTTGAAAAAATTATACTAGTTATTGTTATACATAGAAGAATTATTTTTAAAAATAATTTACTTATTTATTTTATGTATATGAGTATTTTGTCGGTATACACCAGAAGAGGGAATTGGATCCCATATACTTATAGACAACTGTATTGTTATACATAGAAGAATTATTTTTAAAAATAATTTACTTATTTATTTTATGTATATGAGTATTTTGTTGGTATACACCAGAAGAGGGAATTGGATCCCATATACTTATAGACAACTGTCTATAACTGTAATGTGGTTTCTGGAAATTGAACCCTGGACCTCTGGAAGAGCAGCCAGTGCTCTCTTAATCACAAAGTCATCCCTTCAGGCCTTCCTTCCTTCCTTCCTTCCTTCCTTCCTTCCTTCCTTCCTTCCTTCCTTCCTTCCTTCCCTTTCTCCCTCCCTCCTTCTGTTCTGTTCTGTTTTTTTTTGAGACAGGGTTTCTTTGTGTAATCCTTACTGTCCTGGAACTCATTTTGTAGACCAGGCTGCTCTTGAACTCACAGAGATCCTCCTGCCTCTGCCTTCTGAGTGTTGGAATTAAACGTGTGCACCAACATTGCCCAGCTTCCCTCTTTTTTTCTTAAAGTGGATATAGACTTGCAGGTGTTCCGGTATTCCAATTCATTTTGTACTCATTCTCCTCTCTTACTCCAACTTTTTTGCGATTTAAAAACCATTTTTAGCCCATAAGTAATACACAAAGAAGCTTGATGCGTGGGTAACCACAGTGTGCTGAGCACTGCATAGGATAGATTTTTGTGCATTGTCTAGGTATCATGCTATCAGAATACAAATAATGGCATGTCCTTAATCACAAAACCTTTTTCCCTTGACCTACCTTTCTTCCTTCCTTCCTTCCTTCCTTTCTTTCTTTCTTTCTTTCTTTCTTTCTTTCTTTCTTTCTTTCTTTCAAGATGTGTTTATTTAGCTGGGAGGTGGTGGTGCAGGCAGCACACTAATGACCTCTGCAAGAGTAGCACATGTCCTTAATCTCTGAGTGAGTCAGCACTTCAGCCCCATTTTCTTGTTGGTTTTTTTTCCATGTAAAATTTTCTAATATGGGTATCTACTTTATCAGAGAGTCCTGATGTGATTTTAAGTCTTTAACTTGTTGATGATTTTTGTGTATGTCTGAGTGTGTTTGTTCATGCATGCAGTCATGAATGTGTGAGTGTGGCAGTCAGAGGACAATATGGATTGGTCCCTACTTTCCCACATGTTTGAGGCAGGTTCTCTTGAACATTTAGAACGGTCCTTATAAACCTGTGGGGTCTCAACCATCAGGTTGATGACAACCATCTGTGATACCATCAGAAAACACAGATATTTACATTATGATTCATAACAGTATCAAAATTATAGTTGTAAAGTAGCAATAAAAATAATTTTATGGTTGGGGTCAGCACAGCATGAGGAATTCTATGAAAGGGTCACAGTATTAGGAAAGTTGAGAAGCACTGATCTAGAGAGTCTCCTGTCTCCGGTTCCCAACTACCTGCAGGGGTACAGTAGGGATTACAAACACCCCACCTCTGTCCTACAAGCTCTAATTTTAATCTCAATGCTAAATGCATCTATTCAGCTTCTAAACCTGCCATCATTTAAAACAACCCCAACACTATTCAAAAGTCTTAAGTTCACAGTTTCTTATGAGGTGTGAGTGGAGTCCTTAATTGTGACGTCCTATAAGAAACATACAACAAGCAAAAAACCCACCTACTAATATATTTCTAATATGTATAGGACAGAATAAACATCTTAGTCTAAGATGGAATAATATGGGCATAGAAAAGAAGAGTAAGAAAAGAACAAGCAAAAGACTGAAACGAATCAGGGAAACAAGCAACAACAACAACAAAACATAGCCGCCCCATCTCCAACATCTGGGGCTCCTGATGGAATCATTTCTGCTTCAACAGCCCTTGGCAGCCGCGTCCCTTCAGCAATCTCTGGCAGCAAATGGAATCTTTTTTGAGTCTGTTCCAATTTGTGCCTAAAGCATTCTACAGCTTCTCCCAATATGCCAGGATCTTTGTATCAACTAAACATTCAAATTCCCAGCAATATGCACCAGACTGTTGAGGCCTTTCTAAAACCCATCACAAGGCTTCAGCGGCTTTCTGGTAGCCTGGTGCAAGCCTACAACCCGCCCCCCCCATTAATCTCATGTTTCATGCTCAGAGAACCAGTACTATATGTGATGTTGTTGACAGATTCTGCTGACCCTAATGGCCTTTGTGTCCCAGGAAAACAATTCCCTGGGTGACCACTTTGCATCAGGGAGTCCTGTCAGCAGCATTCTTGGTCCAGAATCCCTCCTTTCAGATGTATTTTTACTGTTTCAAGTGGAGCCATCAGTGACTGGGGTCTTGCCTTCAGGGCACCTGCCTTACTGTCCCAGGCAGGACAGGTTTCTCTTTAGTGGGTTAATCTGAGCATCACAGCTGTTTTCTCTTCTCCCTCCTTGTCTGCCACGTCAAACACTCTCACACCCCTTTCTGCACAGACTTCACGTTTTCATGTCTTTCTCTTCTGCTCACTGTGCTCTTTCTCACAGGAGACCTGGATAGGAGCAGTGAGAAGTAACCATGGCACAGCCCGAGTGTAGCCAATCCTCAGATTTCCTCAGCCTCAAATTAGCCCATGAATTTTGAATCCAGCTTTACTCAAGTTCTCGGAACATGAGCAGACTGAAGCCAATGGATGCCTTGTGGCCCTCAGAATTTTACCTAAGTCACATCATCATTGTTCATATTTCTGTCAGCACTGTGGTGCCCTGAGCTCTAATCAATGTTATTGGTATGGGGCCATTCAGAGATTCACCAGCCTGACCATGAATACATTTTAACAAGTAAGAGGCTTTATTAAACATTGGCCAGGTCCATACCTGAGTCTAATGCTCAGAGTATTGTGCTAAATTACGTTAGCCAGGGACTTTAAAAGACAAAACGCACAAGGCTACATACTTCCTGCCTTTGAGCAATCAGAGACAAGCACACGTGCTGACGTATGTCCTGTCCACGTGCTGTCAAGCAAGCATCCTATGCAACTGGAGCAACCAACCCCATTAACAGAAGCGAAAACACGTGGTTTGTTATTTTACGTGACCAACAGCCTCCAGCATTCCAGGAAAGGCAAGTGGCACTTACGGGTTAGAGGTGCTTTTTGTTTTATAGATCTCTTAAACAATCAAAACTTATAATGTTAGCCACTACAATCAGAACATCCCATTTTGTTCTGCTTATAGTAATCTAGGGATTGTACATCACAGAATTTCAAACTTCCATGTTCCTTCAACAAACCAGCCCCAAATATGTCCTAATGTGGTTAGGTTATCACACTAATGACCTCATTCTTCATATAAATTTCCTGTATTAGCTAATTTTCTCTTCTCACTGATAAAACACCTGGAAAAGTTAGTCAAGGAAGGAAGAGATTCTTTTTGCCCAAGGGTCCTGTCCATCGTGATGAAAACATATGGAGGCAAGAGCATGAGGCAGCTGGTCACACGATATCTTAAGTCAGGAAGCAAAGAGGTTATTTGTGGTATTTGGCTCATTTTCTTATTTTTATTTAGCCAGGGAATACAGTCCTGGAAATAAAGCTGCCCACATTCAGGGTAGTCATTCAACCCTTCTGAAAGACTCTCCTGGGCACCCCCAGAGATCTGCTTCCATGGTGATTCTAGATCCAGTCAAGACAACAGTGATGATTGATTATTGTGACCATTATATCAGGGTCTGTGTAATTTATCTGAAGATTAAACTTTGCTATATGTCATACATTTGTCTTATCATATGTAGCCCAGGTTGGCCTTGGTTCATATTCCTCTTGCGTCAATCTCCTAAATGGCCTGATTATAGGAGTAATCTTTGTTTATTTATAGCTTAATAAATTAATTTAAGAAACTGACACCTGTGATTATTGGGTTGGGAAGGCCAAAGTCTGTATAACCCCAAAGCCTGTGTGGGGCTTCAGACGGGTGTGTTTTCAGTGCACACTTCTTCCTGACTGTGGAAGTCAGTGTTTGTTCTCAAGTCCTTCCAAAGATTCACAATGGCCAGAGGAGGTCATCAGTTTCTTCTGGTCTTGACCCCAGCAGCAGTATCGGTTTCTGTGTGTGGAAAGAGAATTTGGTTGAGACACAGTGTCATAGAAAACACATAGAATTTAATCAGAGCAAGGAAGGAAGCAAGAATATACTCCTAGAAAATGAGCAGGTGAGGGAGCTGAAGTTGCATTTTATGTTTCAATTACTATGCCTAAGAAATCCATGAAACAAAAATGCCTCTGATCTGCAAGCCCCTTGCCCGAGGACAGGTAGTTCCTGAAATGCTGGAGACCACATGTGTTCACTCCCCTAAACAAGTTTGTTTGACCCATCTGTACCGGTGTGCTTGATCATATGTGGCCGGGAAGATGTACGTAGCAGGAAACATCGTAGGCTCTGATTGGACCGGATGGGAAGTGCAATGAATTATGAGATCTCTTGTTAAGTCATTGCCATACTTGTTTCTGGGCCATTCCCCAGGAACTTGGATATGGACCAGGCCAGAGTCCATCCACCCGCCCAGTATTTAATTAGAACTTACTTCAAATTTGACTTTAAAGAGTGGTCTTGTTCTCACACTAACACTACCAAGTCCAGCAATCAAAAGCCCCCTTTGCTTTACCTAATTAATACGCCCAATAAAAATTAAATATCTCATCCTAACATGGGGTTTCCCCTTTTCCCTTTATAAACCACCATTTGCCTATGGGCCACATCTGTCTCCTCTCTATCCAGAGGCAGTCCTTCGCCTTCTGAGACAAATACCCCTGCCCTTCTCCCTGTTACCTTCCCCTTTTCCCTCATTCTCTGTCTCTGTCTTTGTCTCTTATTCCCTGCCCTCTGTCCCTGTGGGGAAAATAAATCTCCTTTGTCCTGAGAACTTGGTCTTGGGGGCCCTAAACTGATCCCAACTTCTTACAGAAATAGTTGTGCAAAATGTTAGAACACGCATGTAGGTACAAGTACTCCTGAGGTTGAAAGTTTACTAGCAGAAAGGGGAACGGCACTCTGTCAAGCTCCCTGGAAAGGAAGTCATGAAGTTGCTTTAGTCTGACCTTATCATGAACCACTAGGCTCATCTGGTTTTTGGGCCCTGAGCTGACCAATTACCCTTTCTATGTATGGACTGTCATTATTCTCTTCACACCCCGTTTCAGGGTCTTCAGCTAGCACACCCATTGTTCTTTATGTCCTATTTGAGGGGGGAGCTGTTAGGGTTCCTCAATGACTTTGTTTCCTTTCTAAGAAATAGGAATCATGGCCATGGGAGATTTCAGTGGCTGGTAAGTCCAGCATACAGCAAATCCAGGGAAGTTTCTGGACAAAATGTGTATGCTCTAATGATAATGTTAATCTTCCATGCTAGGGAGATAGCAGATTCCTGGCTGTCTTGCTTGCCTGCACGCTGCTGCTGGCCTTTTTCGATTTGACCCCTTCCCCTCCACGTTTCTGCTTTCTCTTTAGATTCCAGGTGTGTTTTCCCAGCTAAGCCAGACAAGAAAGCAAAACCGGTGAGAGAGCTCTGCCTGTTCTAAGGGGTGATTTTGCAGCGGAAGGAGGGCATGCTAACTGCAAGCGCCTGAGAACTAGCGTGGGGGCGCTATCTGCTGGAGGCTTGTTGGGGTTAAAAGGAACTATATGTCCTCTCTGGAGGTTGGATGGGGAGTGTAGGAGAGACACGAATGCAATGGCTTGTCCTGGCAAACAGAAGCCCACTTTTCAAGGTTTCTGAGGAATGCTGAGTATTTACTGGGTCAGAGTCCAGCCTAAAGTGAGCTCAGACTGCCATCTCAGGTGTGCATACGGGCGTGTGTGCGTGTGTGCGTGTGTGCTTGAAACCCGACCCTGCCCAAGTAGGAGGGAAGCAGCTGACCCTGGGAGGGTTGGATCATTCGGTCCAACCATCTACACAGCTACTGCGATTCAGAAACGCCATAAATAAATTCCAGAGGAGACAAGAAGAGGCCCTCGGGCACGAGCTGCTTCTGAGAGAAGGTATCAGGTTGGGGGCTGGCAGAGAGGGTCCTGACTCCGGGGGGGGGGGGAGGGGGGGAAGAACAGCTCTATCACAACTTGGGTGGCTCCATGGAGCTACTGGGCCAGCGGACCGGTGGTTTCTCGGCAACTGAACCTGAGTTTCAAACTGGTCAGTTTTAGATGCTGGACGGTTGCCTCCAGTAGCCCCTCCTCATCTTGTTGTACCTCAGCTCTTTCACTAGACTCTCCCAGCAAGACTGCAAGTCTTCACTCCATTCCAGCTGCATCCCTAACCCAGAGAGTCACAGCCCATAGCTCTAGAGTGCTCTCCCCGGCCTCGCGAATCTCACCTATGTTCATCTACCCTACAGGATGCAGTCTTTAAGCCGGTCCTGGCTGGGCGTGGACCCAGTGCTGGCCTCCCCCTGGCCTCTTCTGCTGCTCTTCGGGGCTTCTTGGCTCGTGGCTAAAATTCTGGCCTGGGCGCCCGCCTCAGATGCTTCCCTCAGGCCCCTAAGAGGAACTGGTTTTTGGGACACCTGGGCACGGTGGGAGTGGCAGGAGGATGGGTCGGGTTGGGTGGATATCTGATAATAAACAGACTTGACGAATGGGGATCAGGGATCGGGGGTAGGAAAAGGCAGGGGCGTAGGACAGCAGAACCGTGAGGGAGCCCCTCTCTCCTCCCTGTCCCAGCAAATCCACCTCTAGCACCTCACACCCCTATGCTCTGGAGTCTTCCTTTCTTTTCTTTCCCAATCTAAACCTGCTTGGCATCACATTCCCCACTGGAACTCGCGGTCTGAGGTCTCTCGCCCTGATCTGTGCATGTCTGCCCTACTCGGGAGCTCCCAGAGTGGGCTGCTCAGAGCAGGGACATCCCTGGTCCGTTCACTTTCTGCTGTTGGATTTGAGGTGTCACTGTAGCATGTCCGAAGTCTGGCTTTTTCTTGACCCATGGCTGTTGATCGCAGGCCCAGTGTCTGTACCTCTCTGGGCTGTTACTTGCCCTATTGAAATGAACTGTTTTCCCGACTTCCACCTACAGGAGCTCTGTGGGGCAGAAAAGAGATACTTGCAGTCTCATTCCTCCAGCAGCTTGGACTTTGTTCTTTCTTGTATTGTCTTCAGCTCTCAAGGTTTATAAGCTGACTCTAACGTCTATTTTGGGTCAAAGCTGAGGGGTTTTAAAATTTGTCGTGCCAGAATGTAACAACCAGTCTTGTGTGTGCTGCTCTTCCACCGAGTCCCAGAACAAAAGGACTGTTTTCTTTTTTATTAGGGACCACTCTGGCCTCTCACACAGACCTAAGCCTCTGGAAGGGGCTGCAACTCAACACCCTCTATCCCCAGTGCCCCTTGCTCCATGCTGCACTGGCCCCCTGTTGTTGTGATCGCCAGATCCAGACCCTACCTCATCCATCTCTCCACAGCCTTCTACTTTACAGGGAAGGTCCCCTTCTTTCCAGGAATATCATTGTCACAGGCTTCAGAATGACACCCTCGCTTGTATCCCTTAGATCTCTGTCATCTTTTTGTGTCTACTGCTGGCTCCATCTTCTCCCAACATCACACAGTCTCGCTGCCATTCTTCTCTCACCCCCGCCCCCACAAGCTGCCTTCTTACCCAAGGGTCCAGCTCTTGAGCTGCCCATCAGTGCCCTCCTTACATGACTTCCATGATCACATCTCTCCTGAATAGGGAATCAAGATTTGTAAACCTTTAAGATTCTTTGCTGTGAAGCTGGGGAGATGCCTACTCGGAGCTGGTGTTAGTAGGCTGTGCTCTGGTTCAGGGACAAGTAAAAGAGAGAGCTGGGTGGAGTGAAACTAGCTGTGAGTTTACTGCTAATGGGAAGAGTGGAGAAAGTGGGGAGGGTGTAAACAAAAGATGAATTGGAATTTGGAGATGAGTCCTGAGTGCTGGGACTAAAGGCATGCACCACCAACACCTGGTTAAGCAAAACACATTAAGAAGGAAAGACATAGTTTGTCCACTGGTATCAGTCCATCATGGTGGGGAATGACAGGGCAAAGCAGCTCCCACCACGATGGCTGAGCTTCCTAATCTTTGCTTCTCAAACAGTGATTTGAGGCTGACCACATGGAGAGGATTTTACCTCTTGTCTAGTGATGTGGGAGTGTCATCTATCTGTTGCTTTCATTGGTTAATTAATAAAGAAACTGCTTGGCCTTTGATAGGCCAGCCCTTAGGTGGGTGGAGTAGACAGAACAGAATGCTGGGAGAAAGAAAGCCCAGTCAGGCAGTTGCCATGATTCTCCCACCTGACACAGACGCAGGTTAAGATCTTTCCTGGTAAGCCACACCTCATGGGGCTACATAGATTATTAAAAATGGGTTAATTGAGATGTGAGAGTTAGCCAATAAGAGGCTGGAATTAATGGGCCAGGCAGTGTTCAAAAGAATACAGTTTCTGTGTAATTATTTCCGGTAAAGCTAGCTGTGCGGGAGCTGGGCGGCAGGAAGCGGCCCGCAGCTCTTACTACAACAATCTAGAAACTCCCTACCCCATGCAGATGTGTGTTTTTACTGATCTCAAAGATGCCTCTCAATCTTACATAGATTACTGAGGTAACCATCACGGATAGTTCTAAAGTGCACATACCTTTTCTTTCTTAGCCTCGTCTTCCTTGCCCTTCTTCCTTTCCTTTCTCCTTTACCTTGCTTCCTTCCTTCACCCTTTTCTTTCTTGACAGCATCTCAATCTGTAGTTAGTCTGGCCTGGAGCTCACTATGTAGATGACATTGAACTTGCACTTCCGATCCTCCTGTATCCACATCCTAAATGTTGGGATCACAGCCAAGAGTCACCATTTCCAGCTAGGGGCCAGATCTTAAAGGCATTACATAGCCAGAAGGGTGTGAACTCCATCCTGAGTTTCCCAGGTCGTAAGAGAAAGTGTCTTACAGAGGGGAGTCCTAGTTACAGCGAGCTTGGACAATTTAATCAGCAAAGGAGCTTCATGGATATATAGGATGCAAGGAACCAGGAGAGGAGGGTCTGAGCCTGGGCAGAGTCACAAGAAACCAAGGGAGAAGAGCAGGAGCAGATGCTGGGTGAATGATAAGAGGAAATGATGTCCATTTATGCTCTGGAAACCTGGATCAGGGAGCTACTCGTGGGGAACAGGAAACAGAATTTGGGCTTTGTGGATGTCCTTTTCAGGGTGGATCCTGGACCTGGGACTCTGGCTGGAGCTTCTCTGGGGTTTTTGTGTGTGCTAAGTTGCTTCCTCTCTGGCCTTAACTGCAGGTCTCCCAGTGAATACATTGCTGCCATTTTGGAGCTCAGTTCCTTCATGGTAAAAAGGTCCCAGCAGCTCTTCCTGTATGTGGACTTCCTGTACTACCGCACTGCTGATGGGCAGCGCTTCCTCGAGGCCTGTGACCTGGTGCACAACTTCACAGATGCTGTCGTCAGGGAGAGACGCCGCACTCTCTCCAGCCAAAGTGTTGACGAGTTCCTGAAATCCAGGACTAAATCTAAGACTTTGGATTTCATTGATGTGCTCTTGCTGGCCAAGGTGGATTTATGTGGGTTACAGTAATGTTAATGTTCTTTGTTAGATAGAAAACATTGCATTCGGTCAAAAGGATACTGAAGAGCCTTCGATGGTACGTGTAAAACAAAGAGCAGGTTAGAAAGAAATTCCACAGGAGTGATTCTGTTGAACACTGTGTGGAAGGAGCAAACAACAGCAGGAAATGAAGGAGGGATGTGTGGGGCAGGCTCTGGGGGAGACAAGGTGGGGCTATGAGAGCTGTGTCAGATCAGGCTCAGCAGCCCTGAGACGTGGCAAGCATTGAGGGCCACATTTTGTATTCAGGATGAACACGGAAAGGAGCTGTCTGATGAGGACATCCGGGCAGAGGCAGACACTTTCATGTTTGGAGGTGAGGGTCCTGTACAAATACAGAGGAGGCAGCGATCAGTCAATCCAAGGGCCTCATGGAGGAGGCTCCATTATACCCTTGATTTCTTGTGAATCTGCACCAAGTGTAGATACTCCTGTCCTGACTCCTTTTATCCAGTTTCTATGTCTACTCATCCACCACTTTCTATCCCCCCGGGGGTGTTAATACCTGAGCACTGCCCACTCTGTGGTGCCGAGATGGTCAGAGATCTAGGTTTGCCTGTGTGCCCCTCAGGCCACGACACCACAGCCAGTGCTCTCTCCTGGACCCTATACAACCTGGCGAGGCATCCGGAATACCAAGAGCGCTGCCGGCAGGAGGTGCAGGAGCTGCTGAGGGGCTGTGATCCTGAGGAGATTGAATGGTGAGCACAGGCCCGTGTGGTCTCTGTTGCTGTTATTATAGGTGTGAGCCACCATACTGGGTGCTACAGGGTGGCCTGGAAGTCAGTATCTTAATGCCTCTACATTCAGGGATTACACTCCCAGTTTGAATACCTCTCCATCTAATTCATTAATTAGTTTGCATACAGTGTGTTAGGGTTCATTATGGCGTTTCAAACCTAATTTCTTCTTCTTGATTCTCATCCCCATCTCTAGTATCTTCTGTATGATCTGTTTTACACTTTCTCCTCCCACCCCTTGCCTCTGTTCTATTTTCATGCTATCTCTCTCTTTAACATCTTGAGTCTGAGCATATAGAAATCCTAGAATATATCCTTTGGGTCACACGTCATTTGTTTGTTTATTTGCAGCAATTTCTTTATATATATATACATGCATATATATGTATGTGTATATGTGTTTATGTGTATATACATGTATGTGTCTATACACACACACATATCAGTGATTGTAGATATCACTGAATCTCCCATCTGAATTTTATTTTGTCCGTAGTCTCTTAATATACAGAAATTATTTTCTCATTCAGGTTGGTTTCTTCTTTATTTGTTCCTGCATTTTCTACTCTAGATGTTTAAACATCCTTCCTGCTAGGTCATAAAAATATCGCTTCCCTTCCTCCTGTCTGGGAAGGGGTTCGCCCAGTGGAGGCTTAGAAAGCTAGCAGACTTGCATTTCTTTTCTCTACTGTGCACACCGGCATTACCAGTTGAAAAGAATGTGTTGCACAACTCAAAATAACCAGAGGAAAGGATTTTGAATATTCCTACCACAAGGAAATGACAAATCTTTGAAGTGACCGATACGCTAATTCACTTTAAAAGTTTAATGTTTTATGTGGGGGGAGAATCTGCCCTGTTTGGAGGAGACATTTTTTCCCCCTTTTCTGAGACCGTTTCTCATGAAGTTCTCGGTGGCTTCCAACTTGCTGTGTGGCTGAGGCTATCCTTGACTGTTCTAATCCTCCGGCCTCCACCTCCTCACAGCTGCAATTCCACACCTGGTTGATGGAACACTTTTTGTTTGCTTATTGCTAGTTCTTCTTGAACTCTCCTACTCTACCTATCCACTTCTCAGACATGTGTGCAGTCTTCGGTCAACACCTTATTTCCAGGTATCCATGTGCCCACCTCATTCTGGATCCCACACATCTCTTTTCATGTTCTTGTGGAGTAACATCGTTTTTTAAAGTTATTCTCATTTTTGCTACTATGGTTTTGTAATAGGTTTTAGTAAATGGTAGGTGGGCTCCTTTTAAAAAATTTTTTTTGAGATGGTCACACTATATAGCTCTAGCTGTCCTGCAACTTACTATGTCGATCAGGGTGGCCTCCGACTTAGAAATCCCCCTGCCTCTGATTCCAGAGAGTTGGGATTCAAGGTACGAGCCACCATTCATGGCTCCCTTTTTATATTTAGATTGACTTGTCTTTGTAAACTTTAACTCTTTTAATTAGAATAAGGTTTCCAGGTGGGGACACAGCTTAGCTGTGGGTACTTCACTAGTGTTTAAGTTCTGTGATGCCCACTGCTGGAAAAAAAGTATTGCCATGTTCTAACAATAAATAAATAAATAGTAGAGGAAGGAAGGAAGGAAGGAAGGAAGGAAGGAAGACAAAACATGGAACTGGGGAGGTTTCATTGAGAAGGGGACGAGGACAAAAGAGGGGAGTGGAGGGTGAATATAATCAAAATACACGTTGATGAAAATATCAACAAATAAATCCTGAAAAGGAAACAACTCTCAAGAGTTTGATTGGATGATGTTGAAAATGTTGATCATTTGGAAAACCTGGCACATTTCTAGTAATAGATCACCCTTGAGTATGGAGTGCATATGTGTATTCCAGGCAGCTCACAGCACGGGAAGAGACACTGTGACCGAGGAAACATATAGAAGAAAGTATTTCATTGGGCTTGCTTACAGCTTCAGAGGATGGCGCTGGAGAAGCAGCGGAGAGCTTACAGGTGGCAGGCAGAGGAAGAAAGAGAGGGAGGGAGAGAGAGAAAGAGACAGACTGGGCCTGACATGGGCTTTTGAAACCTCAGAGTCCACCTTCAGCGACACATCTTCTTCACCAAGCCTGTATCTCCTAATGCTTCCCCAAACTGTTCACCAAACGGGTACTAAGCACACAAGCCTATGGGGCCACTCTCACTCAGCACCTTAAAGGATACTTTTCTTCTACTAAAAAAATTAAATTATATTCATTCATCTATTCATGTACTTATCTATTTGTGTGTGTGTCTGCACGCACATGTGGCAGGTAACTAGGCTACAGTTGGCTCTCTTTTGCTCTCATCTGTGTCCTGGGGATTGACCTTATGTAATCAGGCTTGGCGGCAGGTTCTTCTACCATCTCAGCTGTCTCACCAGCCCAGGAATACTTATTTCTGCTTTTGTTATTTCACGATATAGTTTTTTTTTATGCAGCATTTCCTGTGGCCCAGGCTAGCCTCTAACTCTTCCTGCCTATACTTTCTGAGGCTAAGTGCGACCTCACCAAGGTCAGTGAATAAAATTTTCAACTCAAGAACAATGGCAATGGGTTTCTCCTACTGCACGCACTGGCTTTGTGGGAGCCTAGGCAGTTTGGATGCTCAACTTACTAGACCTGGATGGAGGTGGGGGTTCCTTGGACCTCCCACAGGACAGGGAACCCTGATTGCTTTTCGGGCTGAGGAGGGGGGGACTTAATTGGGGGAGGGGGAGGGAAATGGGAGGCGGTGGCGGGGAAGAGACAGAAATCTTTAATAAATAAATAAATTTTAAAAAAAAGCATTTTCATTTCAAATGTATGGAAGCATTTGAGAGGATACCTTTTGAAGGGTATGTTTCCTTGCAAACATTTCTAATACAAGGTCAAGCTTTCTTCTGGTATTTTTGTGATTTTCAGTTTTAAGGCTTATTCTTCATTCCAGAGCCATTCTTGGTAGCGGACCTTTGTAATCTCAGAATTTGGAAGGCAGAGGCAGGAGGATCAGGAGTTCAAGGTCATTCTTCATTGCTTGAGACGTTGGTTAACAAACAATCAAAATAACAAATAGACATCTTTGGTACGTCTGACTGAAGAAGGTGAAGGTGGTTAGTATCCCTGGATGGTAGCGAGGCTGAGTGGGACTCTGTTTTGCTCACGGTTAATTGTGTGGTGGTTTTCTCAGGGACGACCTGGCCCAGCTGCCCTTCCTGACCTTGTGCATCAAGGAGAGTCTGCGGCTGCATCCTCCGGGTACAGACCTAGTCCGCGGCTGCATCCAGGACATTGTGTTGCCGGATGGTAGAGTCATCCCCAAAGGTGCCCACACAAATTGGGAAGAGGCCCCTGGGTTGATGGGTTCCTAGACGTAGCACAGACCTGGTACTGACTCTCTTCTACCCAAAGGCAGAGCATGCGTCATCAGCATTTTCGGAGTTCATCACAATCCTTCAGTCTGGCCAGACCCGGAGGTGAGGCTCCTCCCTTCATCTCTAGGACTTGGGAAGGTTGGATGGTTCTCCTGTCTTCACTTCCGTCTTTTCTGAGCTGGACAGACACGACCCATCAGATTAGTTTTGCTTGACCCGCAGGTCTATGACCCCTTCCGCTTTGACCCAGAAAACCCTCAAAGAGGTCACCTCTGGCTTTTATTCCCTTTTCTGCCAGGCCCAGGTGAGGCTAGAGGGCTTAGGGTGAAGGGGAAACATCTGAGCATGACTGGGGGAAGGGGAAGGGGTTGGGATGGTCGGGTTTTGGGTCCCCTTCCCGTCCTTTGCACAAGGTATGCCAACGGTCACCAGAGCTTGGGGTTGGAAGGTGAAGGGTGGCCACTCTATACTCAGAGCCCTGCCCTGGTCTGAATTGGGCACCGCGGCTGAGCCAGGCTCCTGGGATGCGGATGCACAAGCGGTGTCCCAGGCGTGTCACCGTCCCTCCTGCCCTTCATGCTGACCAGGCGCGGCGGTGGCCCGGTGAGGTTGGGTTCGAGGACGCCTGTCTTGTTCCCGGTGCAGTCAAGAGTTCCCATCCCGCCCTCCTGCAGGAACTGCATAGGACAGACTTTCGCCATGAGCGAGATGAAGGTGGCGCTGGAGCTGACACTGCTGCGCTTCCGCATCCTGCCCGACGACAAGGAGCGGCGCAGGCAACAGGACCTGATCTTGCGCACGGAGGGCGGGCTGTGGCTGCGGGTGGAGCCGCTAAGCACGGGCACGAAGTGACCCCACACCTGTTCTGGAAACTCTTCACCCACCCGCCTACCTCTGTGGATCCCAGAATAAACAATCTCATTGAGTGCCAGCAGGGAGTCTAGAGGAAATCACAGATCCTGTTGGTGTCTTGGGGAGAGGCTGGGTTGGTGTATTTGATCCAAACCCCCTCTGCCTTTGTTCACCTTTGGCGTTCTAGGCTGATGAGAGTTCTTCTCAAGCTCAAGCATAGGGTTTTATTAAAAATAATTTTCTATTTACTCTTTGACAATTCGGTACGTGTTTATAGTGTATTTTGATTACATTCATCTCCAGTTCCCTCTCTCATCCTCCTCTTGGTTTCCCTCTCTGGAACCCTTCCCAAGCCCATGCCTTCCTGTCATGCTTGGTAGCATCAAACCTGCAACAACAACACCCAGGAGAGAGAAGCCGGTGGATCTGAAATTGAAGCCGTCGTGTACTTTCATATACATAACTAAAAAAAAGTGAAAAACTCACACATATAAAACAAACACACACATATGTATCAAATATATACACACAAAACTCACCTCTCTCTCTCTCTCTCTCTCTCTCTCTCTCTCTCTCTCTCTCTCTCTCTCTCTCTCTCACACACACACACACACACACACACACACACACACACACACACACACATTGAGAAGAGAGAGAGAGGCAGGGAGGAAGACAGAGGGTCTCCATGTAGTCCTGGCTGTCCTGGAACTCCCTATGTAGATCAGGCAGGTCTTGAACTCAAAGATATTCCCCTGCCTCCAAAGTGCTGGATTAAAGGTGTGCGCCACCTGGTGGCCACTTTACTCCTGTCTTTGCTATTGCTCTTCCTCTCTCCCTCCTGCCACCTCCTTCTCTTGCTCCTTCCATACTTTCTTCTATTTTCTTGTACATCCTTCTTCTTTCCTACTGAGTTTAAAATTAGAGTTGTTTGCAGGCATGCATCATGGGCAACTTGTCAGTGACTACACCCCTGAAGAAGAATGATAGTCACCTCTTGGAAACCATCAACTGTCAACTGCCCCAAAGCTAGGAGTGGGACCTCGTGTACCCTGCGCCACCCATGGTAGGGTGTTGATGGTCAGGTGGCCACAGCTTCAGTGAGCTCAGGAAGGTAATGGCCATGTTATGTCTAGAAGGCAGGTGTTCACAGCAATTCTCTCCATCCTTCAATTCTAAATTCTCCTTCCTCTTCCTTGATGGTCTCTGAGTCTCATGAGTGGGGTGGGATGTCACTGTCACATTTACGGCTGAGCATTCAACAGTACCGCATTTCCAGCTCTTTGACTAGTTATGAGGGTCTTAGATAACGGCTGCTCACAGCAAAAAGATGTTTCTTTGGCCAAGGTTGAGAGTAACACTACTGTATGAGTATAGACATAGGCATCTTGGAGACAGTTTGACAACATGTCTGTTAATCAAAACAATGGTCCTGAGGCTCCCCTGTGGCCCATGATCTTCCCACTCGTGATTTGATCAGGTTTACATTTCCAGGCTTGACTGCTCCTGTGGCTCAAACTGAAAATCCAAGAAAGTGTTTGGCTGCTATCAAAGCAGTCACACCACCATGGCATCAATCCACACATCTTGTTCAGAAAGTCTGTACTGTAGCATTCAGTCAAGTGCTAGGTAATTCTATTGGTGACCCTTCCACCCCCAGTTAACACTCTCTGGCACAATGGAAGCTAGCTAGAACAGAAGAAGTTTCCAGGTTATTTCCATCCTGATTTCTCCATGTCTTACAGAGAATGTCTGTTGTCTAATCAGCAATGTTCTTTTGGGAAACTAAGATCAATATGAATGGAGCTTGTACTGTGTTGGGGGCTTGTAGAGCATCCATAACCAACCAAACATAGATGAAAGCCTGTGAGAGATGAAAGCAACTGTAGGTGTCTGAGGAGGAGAGGGATCCAGTTCACGGGCAGGTCTGAGGCTCTGCTCTATATTCTAAAGCCTACTCTTAAGTGTATTACATGTCCATCATCATTTTGTTTATATCCATGTAATCACCTATGCTTACTTACCAGACCAAGGTCACCTGATATGTTCATGATGAATGTAACCAGGCCAGTTAGAGGGTCCACAGTAAAACTTAATCTGTGGCAATTTTATTGAAAGCAATCAGACCTTTTATACCTTTATTAGAAACATAATATAATAGCAATTGTCAAAATCAATACAGGTTTAGTTGCCAGGATACAATGACGTCTGCAAGCTATACAGGGCGCACAAGATTAATGACTAAGACCAATTGTCCTGTCAAATTCCGTGTTTCGTTGACTTCTAAGGGAACATACAGAGAAACACAAAGCAGCCTGCATGCTTCACTGCCTGGGGGGTGCTTTGGTCTCTCAGGGACTGAAAGGCGCATTGTGCCCCAGGAGCCCTGGACTTGAACCTGAAAAATCTATGACATATTTCTTTTAAAGCTGTTAGGTCAGGCCAACTCCATTGTTCTCTGCAATCCATCTTTAGTGATTTTCCTGCCTCAGCCACGATTACAGCAATGGGCCATTGCATTAGCTCTCTCGTGTCATAGCTAAAGGAATATGGTAGAACTGAAGGACCGTTTCTCAGGAGACAGGAGTCTTGGAGCCCTTGAGGATGAGGTTAAATGATGACTTGCAATCTTCAAGGTCACTAAGGCAACTTAGATTTAAAATGAGATCACACTAGTAGGCTCACACACTTCCTTCTCCCTAGTGATGTATTCCACTGAAGTTTCCACCTATGTAGGGGGAATCTCCTTTATATCCCTTCCCTATCATTTCTGAACTTTGAACAGTCCCCTCTCATCATAAGACTTAAATTAAAACAGAGTTTTAGACACAGAAGCACATGCCTGTACTCTAGGCACTGGGGTAAGGATACAGGAAGATAAAGTCAAGGTCATTTTCAACTATATAGTGAGTTACAGACAATCCTGGAATCATCAAAAGTGTGTCTCAAAAAAAAAAAGAATAAATAGAATTAGAGTGTCACATTTTCCTGTCTTGATAAACAGCTTTAAAACTAAAGTGCAACATATGCTTATTTTTGTCTAGTTTTCTCTACTCGTTTAGATAGATCTGTTTGTGGATAAGTATATGCACACTTGTGTGTTTTGGAAAATGCACCTGTGTGTACAAAGGCCAGAAGAGGATTTTTTAAAAATCACTCTCTGCTGAGTTCTTTGAGGCAGAGTCTCTCTGAACCTAGGGTTCCCATTTTCTTGTCTCAGTTAGAGACCACTGAGCCCCAGCAATCCTCTTGCATCCACTCCCCTGGGATTACAGGTATGTGTACTATGCTCATTTTTTTGTTTATACTGGGATCCGAATTCTGTTCATGATTGTATAATAAATACTCTTAACTGCGGATCCATCTAACAGTCCCTATGTTCTTGACTGAATTTTGTCTCTAATTATTTCGTTAGTTTTCGGTTTGGAGTTCCAGGCCTGTCACATGGTGCATGTGTTCTCCGATTAAGCTTCATTAAGCCGTGTGACCTAGTTTTGGACAAGTACATGAGTGCTTGTTCATTGCGTCTCCAGATGAGGCAAAAGCCCACAGGGACAGCCTCACTCAGAAAGGACCAGTGGACTTCTGGACAGCACAGAGTACTGCTGGGACCGCATGGCCTGCATGTTCTCCTCTCTCTTGTAACATTGATCATTCTCTTGGTGGTTTTGGTGTCATTTTGTCAATCATGCAAGGGACAGATATGATCTTCCTGAAAACGCCATTTTTTTCCTAGCGTATCTCTCCCTAAAATTCTTTGGGAGCCAATGCTTCTCAGGTTTCTCATCTGGGGATGTCGGCTGTCACTTCAGACGCAGAAGCTGTTCTGATTCAGTGCTGACAGAATTGAAGGAAGACCACCCCTATTTCTGTAAATCCGTTTTGAAGTGATTGTTGTTCTTGAAAATGTGGGCCTACGTCAATCACCTTTTAGTTGTCTAAAGACAGGATGTACCTGGATCAGTATTTGGCCAAGGTAGCAAAATGATAAGTGTTGTTTTGGGTTTAAAAATGTTTTGATGTAAAAGTTGGGAAAAACATACTTGACATATTTGTTTTTGCCAGACGTTAACGTTGGAGGATGGGGAAAGCTAGTTTGTTAGTTTGGAAAAGCATGCTTGGTTTTGATATAGAAATAAAGACGCTGAAGCTACTCTGGGACCGCCATTTGCGCCACTCATCTGGGGGTTGGGTAAGTCACTTCTTTGCTCTGACGCCCCTTCCCCGTCTCAGGGCTTGAACCCAGTCTGGACCTCCGCAGCTTCATGCCCAGCTGACTCTGTATCGTTACTCTCTTTTCCTGTTACTTACTCACTGAAGGAATTGGAAAAAATTTCATTTTGAGTTTTGTAACAAACAAGTTTTGCATTGACTGAAGCGCTGAGTCTCAGAGAGATTCCAAGTAGGCACGACCCAGTCCTGACTCCACTACGTAGGCTGGAGTGACTACCACCTTTGATTTGCATAGTTTTCAGATCACACTAATCCACAGCAGTGCTTGCAGGGTGTATAAATGTCATCCAGAGAACTTTGCGCAACATAGAGGGGTCAGGTGAAATTTGGGGTCGACTCAGTTGGGAACGTTGTGTGTCTGTTTTGGGTCTGTGTGACCATATTGTTCCTCAGCACAGGTGACAAGGGAAGCCAGGAGAGGGTGTCAGAGCCTTGAATTTGGAGTCACATGTGTTAGTAAGATGCCTAACATGGTATTGAGAAGCAGCTCATGTCCTTTGAAAGTCACAAATGCTCTTAGCTGCTGAGCCACTCATTCAGCCCCGGTTATGATTGTTTTACTACTTTTTGTGTGTGGAGCTCTGGGCACGCACATGGAGAGCAGAGGTCAACGTTCAGATGTTGGTCCTGGCCCATAAACTTTCATTTCATCTCACAGTGCACAACTCATTGACTCTGGAAAGTGTTTGCTTTAGTCCCTCTACTGGTTAAGAGTCGGAAGTCCAAAGTCTCTTAGGTGCCCTCTCAACTATGAGCCCATATGCAATAAAATAAAATGACCAAGTTACATATCTCCAATACCCAATGGTATAGAATAAATAGCCCAGTCATAAGGGAATAATATAGAAAAGTAATGAGCACAGATTGAGTCTAACACCAGCAGAGGAAATAAACAAACAAAACCAACCGTTCAACCAACCAAGCAAAAAAAAAAAAAAAAAATCCTGCCACTGCATGTCCAGCCAGCATCCGGGGCTCCTGATGGAATCATTTCTGCTCCAGCAGCTTGTCGGCAGCCTTTTCCCTTCAATCTGCTGCTAACAGCAAACAGTCTCTCTCATGAACCAGCTCCACTCTATACTTAAAGCTCTTAGCATCTGCACTGTGTGGGGTCTCCATCTCACTTCAGAGGGCTCACATTTTAATATAATGCATGAGCCTTCCGTGGCTTTCTGCAAGCCTCCAAGTTTCCCATCACTTTCATATCTTTCGTTCTCGAAAAACCAGTGTGCTGCTGCCAAGTTCTGTTGCCAGGCTGAGATGTAGCCTGGTTCCCTTGGACTGTAGCCCCCATGGCCTCTGTGTGCCTTTAAAGTTGATTCCAGGGCAACAACTCTCTAGGTTTGCAGCACGGCAGAGGTGGGGCAGACATGGTAGAACTGGGAGGTGAGCGAGATGGGCGTGCTTGCTGTGAGGTTCCCAAATAATCAAGAGAAATATTATGTGCAGGCAGGGTCTTAGCCCACCCAGATGAGGATGAGCTGAGTCCGAGGAAAGGTAAGTGCATCTCTCGCCCATTCCCCAGGCTCTTTTGCCCAGTAAACATCTTTTAAAGCAAAAACCCCACAGGGCCATGGGGGAAAAGGAGCCAGCCAATCATTTTAGAGGTCACCCTATCTGACTCTCTTTCTGGTGCCATCTTAGCTGCCCATGTGCCCTACAGATGCCTCCTTTTTGTTTTTAAATTAGGCCCACCTCTTTTTGAGGTTCATGCTCAGGGGCATCTCTTTATGAGGTCCACCCCTTTGGCACCTTTTCCTTAAGGTTTGCCCAGAACAGAGTGGGAGTCTTCGGCACTGAGCTTATAATGAGCTTATCCGTGGGCTGGACCTCCTGAGTTTTAGTCCTTATTGTTAGGAATATTTCCTAGCACGAGCTCTCTGCCGACACAAAAATCCCAATCAAGCCAAATCAAAACAAACCAAATTAAAAGATATCCAGGTTTAATTGGACTCCTGTGACCCAGGTGGCCCTGAGGGAGGGGAACCGGAAAGGGACGGACGGTCAGACTGACAGGACAGAGACGACACATGCTTGTTTTTTGGGGAGCAGTTTAAATAGAGTGGGGGAGTGGTCTTGACCTTTTCTGGGGAGGGGTCAAGGTGCAAGGGGCCCAGGAGCAGGACCTCCATAGGTCAGAGACCAGGATTTACACTTATGAGTTTAACTAACCTGTTGAATATGCAGGGCCCAAAAGTACAGATCAGGGTAAGTATTATGAGCAGTCCCAGTAATGTTGAAATTAGCGTGATTAACCAGAGGGACCAGTCAAACTATTGTTTATACCAACTAGTACTTAAATCCTTTTTTCTCTCCTTGATTCGTTTCCTGATCTCATCGAGATTTTGAGTGACTACACCAGAGTGGTCAGCATAAAAACAGCATTCTTCCTCCAAGTGCCTGGCATAAGTCTCCTTGCTGTAAAAATAAAAGATCCAGTGCTTATGGGCCGGTAGCTAGTTGATCAGCCCAATTATTTCCCATGGATAGAAATCTGGGGAGATTTGATTGTCCTCTTAAATGTTGGATATGAATCCTTCCAACAAGCCCCTGAGGGTGGGAAAATAGGGTCATCATCCAGTTTAACAAGTGCTTGGGGAAGGTGGGGAAGTAAATTAACCATATATAAGCTGTCAGAATATAAATTAAAGGGCTCTTGAATATCTTGAGGGACCATGATTATAGCAAGCGTCTTCTTATATTGAGCTCACCCCTGACAAGGCTGGAACCCTTCATAACTTGGTGTTTCTTGTTGGTTCCTAAAGGCTTCATATACAAAGCCTGTCTGACCTCCATCAGTTAAAACATGAAAAGCACCGGGGATAGGCTTAGGAGAGAACAGAGAAGGCATCTTCAAGGGAAGTCACCAGAGCATGGTTGTCCATCAATATGTCCTAGAAACCCCTCTGGGGGAGAGCAAGGTGGGCATTGGTGCAGCAAGCTCAGTTGGTAGAGCATGAGACTCTTAAATCTCAGGGCTGTGGGTTCGATCCCCACATTGGGTGCCAGGTGCAGGGTCTTAGCCCACCTGGATGAGGATGAGCTGGGTCTGAGGAAAGGTAAGTGCAATGCTCACCCATTCCCCAGCCTCCCTTGATCCTGGAGATATACCCAGCAGGGAGTCAAATCAAAGCAGTAAAGATCTTTTAAAGCAAAAAACCACAGGGCCATGGGGAGAAAGGGAGGCAGCCAATCATTGTAGAGGTCACCCTATCACATGCTCAGGAACCCTACATTTACTCTATTGTCCACAAGCTGTTCACACGCTGACATCATCTTGCCTGATTCTGGTGTCCAATCAGGTCTTGGTGTAAATGATTCAGGGTCCGCCCGTCTGACTTCCTTTTGACGCCATCTTTGCTGCCCATGTGCCCTACAATTTTGTTTATAAAAAACAAAACCAAACAAACAAAGGCTAGAACAGAGATTCAGCTGAGTATGGCTTAAAAAAAATACACAATTGATGTTAAAATGGATGTCTCCTAGCTCAGTTCCCAAAAACATTCTATCTCCCTCTGAATCCTTGGGAACATCGCTCTTTCTCCCAGCATTGTGGTCTCTGAACACTCATCAGCACGTCTCGTTCAGAACTGCTTACAGTAATCTGGGATTTTATATCACCGAATTCAAAACTCCTCCATGTTCCTTCAGCAAATCAGTGAAATTCCTCCTAACCACATGGCCAGGTTATGACCTCACCCCTTATACAAACTTTCTGAGCCGAAGGGACTCTAGCTCACTCAACCATGTGATTCTGGCAGGCCTTGCCTTTCTCCCCATTCCTTCTGCCCTGCTAAAACAAAGCAAAGCAAAGCAAAACAAAACCCTAGCTTACATTCCTAAAGCTAGTCACCAAAGTCTATCCCTTTATTTGGTCACTTCCTCCTTCTGTGGCTGACTACACAAAGTCCAGCAATCAAAAGCCCCCTTTGGTTTACCTACTTAACATGCCCAATTAAAATGAAATGCCTCATCCTATCATGGGTTTGCCCCCTTTTCCTTTACAAACTGTCACTTGCCTATGTGCCGCCTCTCCCTCCAGAGGCAGTAATGCCTCCTCCCCCTCTCTCTTGGTCCCTTCTCCCTTTCCCTTGTTCCCTTCTCCCATTCCCTCCTCACCCCAATCCATTCTAACACGGATCTTCCCCTTTTTCTTCGCTTAAAAATTACACCTGCAAGGACATTTGCTGCTGTTTTCTTTCTGAGTCAGAAAGCAACCACTTTGATTTCTTCCCCGCTTAATAAAGGACCTCTCTGCGGAAACAGGTGTTTGAGTGTGGTTTGTGTCTCACCCGGGGATTCAGGCAAGAGCATGAGGCAGCTGGTCACATGATATCTTAGTCAGGGAGCAAAGAGATTATTGTTAGGTATTTTCTCTTAGAGGAGCCTTTTTGCTGATGCAAATAATCCCAATCAAACCAAATTAAAATGAATTAAAGATGCGCATGTTTAATAGATGGCCTTACTCCCAGGTGGCGCTGGGGAAACATGGAGAGGGAAAGACCATGTGAAACCCAGAGACCAAGTGTTCATTCCTGAGGTGGGGGTGGGGCATATAAACAGCCTGTGGGAGTGGTCTTGACCTTCCCTGGGAAGGGGTCACTGTCTGGTGGGCTTTCTCTGAGGAGGAGTTTGGACTGAGGCAACTCCCAGGGGAGGGAGCTTATGCCAGGAGCTGGGGTGAAGCCCTCAGGCAAACAATCTGGACTTTTTGTATAAAGGGGTGTTAGGGAACTGAGGTGAGGCTTTCAACCAAACAATTATGTGTGGTATTTGGCTCATTTCCTTATTTTTTATTTAGCCAGAGAACACAGTCCTGGGAATGAAGCTGTCCACTTTCAGGGTGGCCATGCAACCCTTCTGGAAAGACTCTCCTGGGCACCCCCAGAGGTCTGCTTCCATGGTGATTCTAGATCCAGTCAAGATGACAGTAATGATTGACTATTGTGACCATTATATCAGGGTGTATGTAATTTATCTGAAGATTAAATTTTGCTATATGTCATACATTTGTCTTATCATATGTAGCCCAGGTTGGCCTTGGTTCATATTCCTCTTGCGTCAATCTCCTAAATGGCCTGATTATAGGTGTAATCTTTGTGTACTTATACCTTAGCAGGTTTATTTTTAGAAATTGGCACCTGTGATTATGGGTTTGGAAAGGCTAAAGTCTGTGTGGCCTCAGACGCCTGGTAGGACTTCAGACAGATGCTGAAGCTGTGTCTTTAGAGCAGACTTCCTCCAGCTTTTGAAAGTCAGTGTTTGATCTCAGGTCCTGTATCAGGTCAAAGATTCACAATGTCCTGAGGAGGCTCCTTGAGCCAGTTCATTCTGCTCTCAGCTCCGGCAGCAGTGTGAGTTCCTGTGCTCCTGAAAGGGAAGAATTTGGTTGGGACACAGTAGTAGAGAAAGCTGTCAGGAGTTTAATCAGAACAAGGAAGAAAACAAGAATATACTCCTTGAAAAAGGGCCATCCAGGTCTAGAGAAATGGCTTAGAGGTTAAGAGCACTGACTATTGTTCCAGAGGAGCTGGGTTCAATTCCCAGCACCCACATGGTGCTTTGAGACTTTCTGCAACTCCAGTCTCAGGGATCTGATACCCTTTTCTCTGCAAACCTTCTGGAATCTGGCATACATGTGGTACATAGACATATATGCAGACAAAATACCCCTACACATAAATCAAGTAAGTAAAATAAAATAAAAGGTAAAAAGGCCAGGTCAAGCTTCACAGCCATGGTCTCAGCCCTGACAAATGTGGGCTTTAGACTGTTGTGGTCCCTATACTGCCCTTCCTTGTGTCTCCTCCAGTATGGAATCTTCTAGAAAAGGTGCTTTCCTCAGATGTCTGTTTCACTCAGATTTCAGTTCTATAAGTAGTTGTATAATTGCAAGAATTTGCATGTGTTTTTAAGTACTTTACAGTGAAGTTGAAAAGTTTATCAGGAAAGTGGGAGAACACTGGAAAATCCCCTGGGGAGGAAGGAAGGCATGAAGTTGCTTTATTCTGATTTCTCTATCTTGGACCCTAGCCACTGTTTGGGTGGAAGTTCCATCCCAAGCCCCCTCCCTTGGGAGTTGCCTCAGCTCAGACTCCACCCAGGAGAAAGCCTACCAAACGATGACCCCTCCCCAGAGATGCTCAAGACCACTCCTACAGGGTATTTAAATTGCCCCCCAGAGAACAAACATGTGACAAGGTTTTCCTGTCTTCCTTCCCTGTCTCCTCTCTCTGGAGGTCTGAAAGGCCACCTGGGAGTGCTGGTAGTCACTAAACCTTTTCTAATTCAGTTTGATTTGGTCTGATTTGGATTGTTGCATCGGCGGAGAAGTTTATCGGGGTGCAGAAACTTTTCAGCCACCATTGCCCCTCATTTCTGGTTTAGGGAGCCCTGAGCTGACCCATCTGGATTTGTGTGCCGACCACTGCCCTTATCGTTCTGTATCAATGCCAGTCAACTACCGCCATCGTTCTTTATGTCCCTGCTTTGGGGGCCTACTGGTCCCTCCTAGTTAACTAACAAATGCGGAGTATGACCCTGCGTGGGTTTAGCAACTGCTGAGTCCAAGACACGGCCATTAAGGATAGTTTCTGGACAACATAAGCCACCTTTAAGGGCAGCGCCCCATTTCACCTCAGCCTTGCTCTTCCTGGCCTGTACTGCCTCAGCTACAGCCTCTTTCCGGCTCCCTCTGGTCCTCCACACTTCCACTCTGAACTATGAGCCTCCAGCCTCCGGTGTGTTTTCCCAGTTGGAGCTTTCATCTCCTCGGTCTGGCCCTGGCTAGATTCTCTGCTGTAGTATGGAATACTGGGCTGCTGGAGGATAGGTCTTAACTCTGCCAGGCTGTGCACTCCAGAGCCAGTCCTGCAGTTCAGCAGCGAGAAGTTCTGCATGCTGCCGGTTGTGCAGAGAATCTGGGGAGATGCTCTGGAACTGTCCTATCTTGAGCCAGGTTTCTTGGCAGCTGTACTTCTGCCTTCGTGGGTTTAATCTGTAGACCACTGGGCTTGGAAGGGCAGGGGTGGCTGTAAAGTTGATGACCCAGAGTCACCTTTGGCCTTGACTCAGAAGAGCTGCAGCCAAAAGGTCCCCTTGCGTGCAGTGCGTCTGAGTTCTGCTGCACTCCACGCTGACCTTGCCCAACTAGTTTTGGCTTGCTGCCCAGGCAGGAAGGAAGTGGTTGAGCTTGTGAGTGATTGGTTCAGCCCAGATGCAGCCCAGCCTCCTACACAGCTCCCTGCAGTTAGGAAGCAGAGGATGAATGCTTTTCACAGAAGTGGGAAAGTTTTGAGGTACAGGCTGCCCCTGAAATACGGTACAATCCTGGGGTGTGAGGCAAGAGAGGGTCCTGCTGCTGATCAGGAACGGCTTAACAGCACTGGGGTGTCTCCTTGGAGCCAGCTGGCATAAGCGACCCTGGGTTCTGGGTAACTAACTGCCTGAGGCCAGTTCCACCCGCTTGAGGCTGAGCTATTTCAGACTCTGAACAGCTCTTGTCTGTGTGTCCCTTCCTCTCCTGGTCCTTCTCTCGAGCACTTACTCTCTCTCCCTGGGAGGGCGTGGATCTCCCCTTCCTTCCTTGCTATGCTTCAAACGCACAGTCTGCGCCCTTGCTCAGTAATTCTGGAGTTTTCCAGTCTTTCTCCAGAGCCTCATAATCTCCCCGCTGTGTTGATAGCTTTGCAGGATGCTGGAGCTGAGTGTCTCTGGGCTGGACCCAACCTCCGTGTTGGCCTCTCCATGGCATCTTCTGTTGCTTGGAGCGGCTTCCTGGCTGGTGGCCAGAATTCTAGCCTGGACCTACTCATTCTGTGAGAACTGCTCCCGCCTCAGATGCTTCCCTGAGTCCCCTAGAAGGAATTGGTTTTTGGGTCACCTGGGCCTGGTGAGTATAGCAGCAGACAGGACTGGGGCTTTGGGTGGATGTGCTCCCTAGGAGTCAGGAGAGGTCAGGAGTGGTCTGAGGCAGCCAGAAGCCAGGGAGGCAAAGTGAGCCCCCGTCTGCTCATCACACCAGCACATCCCTTTGCCTTTCTGTCACACCTGTACACCAGCTCCAGTCACATTCTCAACAGGACTGAGATTTCCTCTCAATCTTGGATACTCGTCACATTCAGCAGCTCCCATGGTAGGCAGCGCAGAGCAAGGACATCCCTGGTATATTCAGTTCTCATTGTTAGATTTGAGGCCTTTCTGCAGTATGTTCAAGGTCTTGCCCTGCCTGGCCTGTGTCTCTTGATTTCAGATCAGTGTTTGTGACTCTCTGGGTTGCTGCTTGCCCTGTTGGAATCAGCCGTGATTTCTTACCTCCACCTATAGGGGCTCTTTGGGGGTAGAAGAGAGATTATAGTTTCTTTTCCCCCGCAACCCCTTGGCCACTCTCCTTTCTCATCTTGCCCACTGTCCTGAAGATGCATTAGCGATTATCTGAAGCACTTGGAGTCTGTGCATGTGAGGCAACTAATTTATTCCAGAACCACACCGCAGCACGCCCAACTTTCCTTCCGACCTCATTCGTAATGGCTACATATCGGGGGGGTAGGGAGTTCCTACTCAGTACCTCTGGGTCCCCTTGCTCCATGCTACACTGGCTCTCTATTTCAGAACCACAGATTGGATTTGGCTTTCACTCATACTATAGATATCCCGTCTACTGATGTTTGTTCAAGTACTACTGTCTCTCTTCAGAGCCCACTATCATTCAACATTCTCATTTACCCTCTCATTCAATGTCCCCTCAGCATCTCCATCCTTGTACATTCTAACTTACCAGCTTTCTGACCGTTCCCCTTCATCTCCACCTCATTCAGATTCCCATCAAGAGTCACAGTCTGAGGTTCTTGACAATTCAATTTCCTTTCGATATTTGGAAAATTGTTGCTTTCGATGACTGCAAACTCCCATCTTCTATGCGTTATCCACAGTGATGCTGTCCAGTCAGATGATATGTCAGCTCATATCCGTGTACCTCCAATATGGCTCTTTCTGCACTAAACCTCCAGCCTGCTTACTCTGCCATCTTCTTATGGACAAAGAGTACTCTTCATTGGTTGTCCCTTTCTGGTCTGCCTCTCTTCTCTGTCACCCTTATGATCTCTAGATCCCTGGATCCTGGCTCCGTCTCATTCATTTCCTCAATGCTCTCTGGTGTATTGGCTTCTCTATCTTTCCCAGAAGTTCCTGTTTGGGTCCAGGCTGATGTCCTCACTGGTCTCCCCTGAGCTCCCCGAGACTCCTCTGTCTGCTGCTGGGTCCTCCTTCCCCTGATCTTGCCACATGATTCCCCTGCCACCCTCTCCCATCTTCCCTCCCCTATCTTACTTAAAGCTGCCTCCTTACCTCAGGGTCCAGCTCCTGAGCTGACCGTCATTTTCCCCTTTAGATGACTTCCAAGTTCACATCTCTCCTGATCTGGGAACCAAGATTTGGGAACCTTCATGATCCTTTGCTGTAAATCTAGGGAGATGCCTGCCCAGAGGGTGTCAGTGGGCTCTGCTGGGATTAGGGACAAGTAAGGGAGGTGTGTGGTACGAAATTAACTGGAGGGGAGGATAGAAGGGATGAGGGGGAGAAGAGGAGAGAGGTGATTTAGCCAGAAAGGAAAAATCCCATAAGAAAAAGGGAAATACACATACCCAGAGATGAGAGAGAGAGAGAGAGAGAGAGAGAGAGAGAGAGAGAGAGAGAGAGAGAGAGAGAGAGGGAGAGAGAGAGAGAGGGAGAGAGAGAGATGATTAGATGAAGGAAATGAAGAGAAAGACAAAGGAAACAGAATTATGGTAAAGAGATAAACACACACACATACACACACATGTATGTATTTAGACCCACTTCTCTAGTCATTTTTTTATCATACCTCTCCATGTATCTATGTTATCTATCATGTATCTGTCTATGTATTTTCTGTATAACTAGCAGCAGTCAGTCAGTCTGTCTGTCTATCTATCTATCTATCTATCTATCTATCTATCTATCTATCTATCTCCTATCTATCTATCAATCATCTATCTATCTCCTCCAATCCCTCTATGAAATAGTTCATACCTCTGTCACTACTATTCAAAATCTGTGTATATGAATGTATCTGTCTGTCCACTGATCCATCAATTATCTATATCTAGGTCACAAAGAGATGAGAGTGGTACATCAGAGAGGCGTGTAAACAGATGCAGGACACAGGAAGGGACACTCATAGTTGAACTCAGATTAACTTATCAAGAGACACAGATGAACAATCCAAGTAGCAGGGTGAGAGGTGCTGCGTGGTGGGCAGAGGGTGGGAACATCTGAAACACTCTGCCTGGATTGCCTCAAATTTTTCCCTCCCCAGATTCAAAACAATGAGGAAGGCATGCAGTTGGTGACTGAAATGGGCCAGACCTTCCGAGATGTCCAACTCTGTTGGCTGGGACCCGTCATCCCTGTGCTGAGACTTGTTGACCCTGCATTTGTTGCCCCCCTGCTCCATGCCTCAGGTATCTCTTTTAGGATCCCAACACTTGGCCTTTTCTTTGTCTCTTGTCCAAGTCCTTACTATCCTCGGAATGAGCAGGCTGAGCAGCAGAGGGGGCTGTTCGCAACGGTGGCCATTTCTCTGTAGCTGAGTGAACTTGGATAAGGTTCTGCTGCTGAGATCTGCTTGAGCTGTAAGAGAGGGAAGTTCAACCCTAAGTATGATCTAAGCCAGGAAAGTGAATGTATTGGCTGAGGATATACTCAGCAGTAGAACACTTGTCTACCACGGACAAAGTCATGGGTTGCAACCTAGAACAGGAAAAACAAAACTCCCTTTGAAGAATCTTTTTGTGTGTATATGTTTATGCATGTACCTGTGGATGCATGTGTGTGGGTGCCATGTGCATGCGTGTGTGTGCATGAATGTGGAGGACAGCAAGCAACTTGAGCTGCTATCCTTGGGACCTCTTCATACCTTATCGAGGTGGGATCTCTCATTGCCCTGGAGTTCACCTGTTGAGTTACACTGTCTGGTCAGTAAGTCCCGGGGATCCAGAGTCTCTTAAAAATGATTTCTTTTTGAGGCATTTATTTAGTTTATTTGAAGCACTGTATAAGGTAGGCCGGAATTCACTTTGTAGATCAGGATGGCCTTGAACTCACAGAGATCCATCTGCTTCTGTCCCTTAGGTCTTGGTATTACAGGTGTACATGATTGTGCCAGGCCTTTGTTTTTATTTTATTTTTATTTATTTATTTATTTTTCTGTTTTTATTTTATATGTATGATTATTTGCCAGCATGAATGTGTGTGTGTACCATGCAGTACCCTCAGGGGCCATAAGAGGGTGTAAGCAGAGTTACAGGTGATCGTGAGCTGTCATGTGGATATTGAGAACTAAACCCAGGTCTTCTGCAGGAACAAGTGCTCACAACCATTGAGCCATCTCTCCAGTGACTGAATCTTTAAATTGCTCATAATTTACCAAGTCTGTGTTCTGAGAAGATAGTAAGTGAGTCAACAGCCTTAAACACGACTGTCTTCTGTGTGTGCAGCAAAAGCAAGCAGAACTTCCAGACCCCAGTCCCAACCTTCTGGTTCCATGATTAGTCTTGCCTCTGAGATCCAAAGTGTGTTGCTGGTTCGAACATTCCTAAAGACTCTGAGTTTGATGAGGCTCTGTGATGTGGGTCTCCCATTCTTCTTGGTATTTCCCATAGTTACCTCAGAACTTCAAACTATTAGCAATGTGTGGGAGGTCCTTCTGTCTATGTGTTGCTTTTATTGGTTAATGAATAAAGAAACTGCCTTGGCCAGTGATAGGTCAGAACTTAGGTAGGCAGGGACAAGTGGACTGAATTCTGGAAGAAGGTAGGCTGAGAGAGAGATGCCATGGATCCGCTGCTGGAGATAGACATGCTGAAACTTTGCTGGCAGGCCACGACCCCATGAGATACACAGATTAATAGAAATGGGTTAAATTAAGATGTAAGAGTTAGCCAATAAGACACTAGAGCTAATGAGCCAAGCAATGATTTAATTAATACAGTTTCTGTGTGATTATTTCAGCTCTGGGCTGCTGGGATGAATAAGTGGTTCCTTGCAACATTGCACTATTTACAATGTGTGCATGCAGATTCCTTGCAGAATATGGAGTGCAAATGGTTCTGTATAGTACAGAACAATACAATGCCTTTTTACTTCTCTCATGTCCCCAATGACATAAACAGCATTCCTGTAAGATGGTGCCTCCTAGGTGAACAGCTGAGGTTGGGGGAGGCACGTGACACAACATGAACTCCTCCCCACCTGCCGGTTCAATGAGTCTTGGCTGTCCCGGCCACCTTTGTAAAAGAGACCCCCAAACTGGAGATGGTTTGGGACAGAGGTGGTATGCTGAGTACTGCAGGGGATGTCCACTGGAGTCCCGATGGGTTAGCTGTGTCTGGTTGGTTGGTCCTGGGGCTGCTTGATGACTGGAGAAGGCAGAGACAACTTCTTCCCAGTTGGCACTTGGCTCTGAGAATAGAGGCACCCTTAATTTTGAAAGCTTAATGCTTAGTGTGGCATAGAGGAGAGAACTAGAGGAGTCTGGGACATATCTAGGACACATTTGGGACTCAAAAGAGACCGTATTTCAATGCCAATCTGAAAGGCACAATTAGGTCATGCCAGACTTTTACACACCAGTGTGTGTCATGTCAGGGAATATCATGTGTGTGGTGTCTATGACAGGTCGTATGATATGTGCCCCTGTCATATATACCAGGATGTGTCAGGACATGTCAGGGAGCTGCTAATGAAAGTGTGTCCTAGGTCTTTGCAAAGGCCTGTAGAGTGCTGTGCTGAGCTCAGATATGGAAGACAGAGTGGACCATGTAGCAGCCATGTGAAGGCATGCTGGGGCCCTGCTGGGATGACCTTTGCTCTTTCTGCTGCTGCAGTCTGATCTGGTCTTGTCTCACCTCCTCCCTCTTCCCTGCTTTCTTTGTCCCTGTTCCCTTCCCACCTTCCTGTGTTTGGAGCCCTGGGGCTGGGAGTCCCCACCCTCTCCCAAAGTTCACCTTTCACCCTCTCTATGGCCCCTGATTGTCTTTCTTCATGGCAGCTACGGTGGCCCCCAAGGACATGACTTTCTTACGTTTCCTGAAGCCCTGGCTGGGTGAGTACCTCAAGGTGAGGATCAGGGGACACCTTGGGGATCAGAGGAAGCTTCCACCTTTGCCCACTGCCCTGGCTTCCCTTCTAGGGGATGGGCTCTTCCTGAGTTCAGGTGACAAGTGGAGCCACCATCGCCGCCTGCTGACGCCCGCCTTCCACTTTGACATCCTGAAGCCCTATGTGAAGAATTTTAATAAGAGCGTGAACATCATGCACGTGAGTTCCTCAAACCCAGGGTCCCACAAAGAACACTGCAGAACAGGGAGTGACTTCCGCCAGATGTAGTCTGAAGGTGTGTTTCTGCTGCATGGACTTGGGGACATCAGTTTTCCTCACCAAACCTCAGTTTCCCCATCTTTAAAATGAGGATAATAATCTGAACTTAAAAGGTGATCAGAAGGACATCTTGGAGTCATACTCTTTCCATATAGATGGGGCACCTAGCAGACCAGTATCTACTCTCCTTTGCAGAAGCCCTGGAGAGTCAGTCATCTGGTTAGCACTGACTATCAATGTAGCTCTTTCTCTGTAGAATACTAGATTAGACTGTGTTGCCCCTAAGATGGCCATGGTGAGGCACTTCTCAATCCCAGCCTGGGGAGACTGAGGAAGAAAGACTGTGAATTTCAGGCCAGTCCAGACTACATTAACAACAAGACCTTGTCTCAAAAAACTTAGGTCCTTCTGGGAGATGTTGGTTGGGCAGGGGTCAAGATTATGGTCAAAACTCATTTAAAAATGGTATTGGGTAGAGCTGAGTTCACTCTGGGTTTTCAAGCATGTAAAATGCTGGTTCAAAAAGGGTGAAAGCCGAAACTTTATATGGACACATTGCAAATTCTGAGAATGGAGGACTTAGAGAAAACTGGGGCCATTTCTGTAGCCAGCTATAATACTATTGAGGATGGTAACCACTGTTGACACTTACTGAACACCTTCTGCATATAGAATTAATATTCTATATCAGGTCTACCATTTATGTTGAATGATGTAATTTCCATATTGCTGTGAGGCAGAGGGCATATGACTGTTATATTATGGATGATGAAACCAAAGGTAGGAGAGGTCAGTGTTCTCCAAGTTTACAAAGGTAAGCGAGTGTGAATGGCAGAGTGAGCACTTCTATAGTTTACTGGGTAATCGATCCTGAGCTTAACTGTGGCTGAAGACTTGACAAACAGGACCTAGGAGAAGGCAGCAAGCAGACAAAGAGCACACAGAAGGTGAACCAAGGGCTTCGCCTGTACTGTTTTTTGCTCCCACCAGACTCGTTCTTCTCTGGGGTCAGGTGCCTGTTCCAGTGTTTAGGGTTGGGAAGGGACTCAAGGATCAAAGGCTTAACCCCATGTCTGTTCCCTCCTCTGGTCAGGACAAGTGGAAGCGCCTAGCCTTGGAGGGCAGTGCACGACTGGAAATGTTTGAGAACATCAGCCTCATGACATTGGACAGTCTGCAGAAATGCCTCTTTGGCTTTGACAGCAACTGTCAAGAGTGAGTCCCTGTCTCAGCCTTGGAATGTGGGGCAGGTACTAGGAAGTAGTTTGGAGATGGAGGGCTGCCTATAGAGAGTAGAAGAGACTCCTCAGGAGTTGGGTCAAAAGTGGGACAGGAAAAAAGAGGATGAGTTGTTCGTCTAGGGAGGTGTGCATAAAGGCAAGGAGGGGTAGGAGGTAGTGGGTGAAAGAGGCAGTTCAGAAGGAGGCATCTTCGGCAGGACACTGAAGGGCGTGTTACAGTTTCATAGTAAAATATTGCAAATGAAACACGCTAAGAGGGAAAGATGTAGTTTATTCTGTGGTTTCAGTCCATCATGGTGGGGATTGGTATGTTCCCACCATCATGGCAGAGAAGTGCAGAGAGAACATGTCTGTGCCAGCAAGCTTCTTCCTTCTTCCCTTCTCATCCATGTGACTCCGTTTAGTCGGAAGAAGCTGTCCATGTTCAGTGTGGGCTTTAAACACTCATTTAATTTGATCTGGAGACTAAACACCATCTCGGACATACACAGGAATATGCTTTATTAATCTTTGGTGTAGCTCAGTGTAATGTAGAGTCTCAAAGTTAAACACTGCGGAACATTAGACAGTACCACGTTTTTTTTCTCCTTCCCTTCCCTTCCCTCTCTTTTTTTTCTTGAGTTCATCTCAATCTGTGCTTAGTCTGGCCTGGAGCTCACTATGTAGATGATATTGGACTTGTGCTTCTGATCCTCCTGCATCCACCTCCTATGTGTTGGGATCACAGCCAAGAGTCACCATTTCCAGCTAGGGGCCAGATCTTAAAGGCATTACATAGCCAGAAGGGTGTGAACTCCATCCTGAGTTTCCCAGGTCGTAAGAGAAAGTGTCTTACAGAGGGGAGTCCTAGTTACAGCGAGCTTGGACAATTTGATCAGCAAAGGAGCTTCATGGAGATATAGGATGCAAGGAACCAGGAGAGGAGGGTCTGAGCCTGGGCAGAGTCACAAGAAACCAAGGGAGAAGAGCAGGAGCAGATGCTGAGTGAATTAGAAGAGGAAATGATGTCCATTTATGCCCTGGAAACCTGGATCAGGGAGCTACTCGTGGGGAACAGGAAATAGAATTTGGGCTTTGTGGATGCTCTTTTCAGGATGGATCCTGGACCTGGGACTCTGGCTGGAGCTTCTCTGGGGTTTTTGTGTGTGCTAAGTTGCTTCCTCTCTGGCCTCAACTGCAGGTCTCCCAGTGAATACATTGCTGCCATTTTGGAGCTCAGTTCCCTCATGGTAAAAAGGTCCCAGCAGCTCTTCCTGTATGTGGACTTCCTGTACTACCGCACTGCTGATGGGCGGCGCTTCCTCGAGGCCTGTGACCTGGTGCACAACTTCACAGATGCTGTCATCAGGGAGAGACGCCGCACTCTCTCCAGCCAAAGTGTTGACGAGTTCCTGAAATCCAGGACTAAATCTAAGACTTTGGACTTCATTGATGTGCTCTTGCTGGCCAAGGTGGGTTTATGTGGGATCTGTAGCCATGTGGGCTTATATGGGATCTGTGTTATAGGAATGTTAATGTTCTGTGTATAAATTGAAGATGCTGGACTTGATCAGCACAGTACTGGGGAGTTACAAATGGTGCTTAGGAAAATTAGGCACATGATGGATATATTTTAGAGGTACCTTTTTTGATGGGGACAGAATACCAAGGAAGAAATGGAGGCATCCTGTGTGCACAGTGGGTATCAGAACCTGTCTCTTATCACCTCAGATATGGTATAAATCAAGGGTCTTGCTTTGGCATTAGGATGAACATGGAAAGGAGCTGTCTGATGAGGACATCCGGGCAGAGGCTGACACCTTCATGTTTGGAGGTGAGAGTCCCTGGTCCCTGTGTGAGACTCCAGAGAAGGTAGAGCTCTGTCAATCCCATGTAGGTATTGTGGGGAATCTGAAATCCTTCCATTCTGTCCATCCATACCTTCCCCATCATTCTCTGGGGACCTCATTCTGGGTACTTTACTCCATCCTGCTAAAAAATGCCAGAGACCCAAGCTTGCCTGTCTGTCTACCCTCCAGGCCATGACACCACAGCTAGTGGGCTCTCCTGGATCCTGTATAACCTGGCAAGGCACCCAGAATACCAGGAGCGCTGCCGGCAGGAGGTACAGGAGCTGTTGAGGGACCGAGAACCCGAGGAGATTGAGTGGTGAGCTCCGGTCCATGTTGTCTCTGGAGCTGTTACTATAATGTGGTGCTACTTCTGAGATTTTGATATAGGGTGTGCTTATGCAGCCAAGGCTGACTCACAGTATCCTAACACCTTTGTATTAGGGATGTCATGCCGAGTTTGGGTGTCTCTTCATTTATTTGATTGCATTGCACATAGCATAGTAGGGTTCATTATGGCTGCTTTCAAACCCAGTTTGTTTTTCTTGAGTCTCTTCCTCCCGTCTCATGAATTTCCATTGGCTGTTGTACCATTCTTCTGTTTGTAGTTCAGGGACACCTCTTTTTTCTTTTTAATTTTTTTCTTTATTTTAATTCTAATCACAGCTCTTCCTCTCACCTCCTTTTCCTCCCTTCCAGCCCACCCTCCATCTACTCCTCCCAATGGGTAAGGGCTCCGATGGGGAGTCAACAAAGTCTGGCACATTAAGTTGGGGCAGGACCAAGCCCCTACACTGCATTAAGGCTGAGCATGACCTCCCACCATTGGGAATGGGCTCTAATGAGCTAACTCATGGACCAGGGATAAATCCTGGTCCTAATGCCAGGGGACCCTCAGATAGTCCAAGCTTCACCACTGTCTCCCACATAGTGGAGGGGCTAGTTTCATCCCATGGAGGCTCCACAGCTGTCTGTCTAGAGTTCATAAGTTTCCATGAGCTTGGTTCTGCTGTCTCTGTAGATTTTTCCATCTTGGCCTTGACCTCCCTTATTCATATATTCCCTCCTCCCTCTCTTAGATTGGATTTCCAGAGTTTTGCCTTGTGTTTGGTTGTGGATCTCTGCATCTGGTTCCATCAGTTACTGGATGAAGGCTCTATGATGATAGTTGGGGTATTTACCAATGTGATTACGGGGGAAGGCCAGCTTGGGCACCCTTTCCACTATTGCTAGTATTTTTAGCTGAGGTCATCCTTGTGGATTCTTTGAAGTTTCCCTAGCACCAGGTTTCTCCCTCACCCCATAGTGCTTCTCTCTATCAAGCTCTCTCTTTTATTCCTCTCCCACTCCATTCTTCTCCCTCCCCTCACCATCTCATTCTTTCATGTTCTCATTCCCCCATCCCCTCCCCTTTACCTCCCTTGCTCCCTTTCCTACAGCAATCAGTGGAACACTTCTTTTTCAATCCTTGTGAAATTCCATCCTATATCTTGGTCTACTTTTCGGTAACATTTTGTTCATTGAAAATACCAAGAGGGAAAAAAAGGATTTTCAATATTCTCACCATGAAGAGATGACAAGTCTTTGGTACAATAGACGTGATCCCTAACTTATAGTTTTAGTATTCCTGATGTACTTGAGAGGGGCTGTATTTGGAGGGGCTAAGAATTTTTTTAGATAGGGTTACACTGTGTTGCCTTGGCTGGCCTGGAACTTGCTGTGTGAATCAGGCTGGTCTCAAACTCATAAAGATTTGCCTGCCTGTCTTCCAAGTGCTGGATTTAAAGGTATGGGCAACCATGGTGTGCAAGCATTGAATGCATCTTCTGTCTGTCTGTCTATCTGTCTATTTATTTATTGAGACTCTGCTTGCTGAAGTAATGCTTACTCTGTAGCTGAGGCTGACTTTGACCTCTGGTCCTCCTGCCTTCTCTACTCCAATCCTGGGATTCTTCGGCTGGCTGCATTTAATTTCTTTTAGTTTGCTTAATGCCAGTTTTCTTAACATCTTCCTCCAAACTGTTTGCCCGTTTCCCAGGAGTGTGTGGACTGTCCTGTGCCCACCTCACCTCTATAGTCCACAGGTCTCCTTAGTAACTTTAGTTTTTAAAAACTTATTTTCATTTTTATCACTACAGTTTTGTAATAGGTTTTAGTGACTGGTAGGTTGGCTCCATCTTTAATTTTTAAGTTGGCTTGCCTCTGCATGAAGTTTAGCTCTTCCGACTGGAATAACGTTGTTGAGAATGGATGCAGTTAGTGCTGGACCCTTGTCTGTCATGCAAGGCTCTGTGAAATTCAGCCCTGGGAAAGAATTTTTAGGTTCTAAAATACAAATTCATCTTCTCTCTCTCTCTCTCTCTCTCTCTCTCTCTCTCTCTCTCTCTCTCTCTCTCTCTCCCCCGCCATGCTCATTCAAGCAACTTTAACTTCATCAGGTCCCAAACAGATAAGACATAGGAGGGCAAAGGGAGGGCAGAGGGAGAGGGAGGAGACGAGAGAGCCCTTCCAGGATAATATGTATTACATACATGTCTAAAAATGCAAATATGCATTTTAAAAAGACAAATACAGCTAAAGGGTTAATGGATAGTACTGAAAATTAATATAGAAAGGACTAGCTGGGTGATGTTGGTGGCACATGACTTTAATCCCAGCATGTGGGAGGCAGGGGCAGGCAGATCTCTGAGCTCAACACTAGTCTGGTCTATAAGCAAATTCCAAGACAGTCAGGGCTACACCTAGAAGTCATGTCTTAAAAAACAGAGAGAGAGAAAGAGAGAGAGAGAGAGAGAGAGAGAGAGAGAGAGAGAGAGAGAGAGAGAGAACCTGATACCTTTATAGTAAAGGGTCCTTTTTCCCATCACCACTTTCCCAGGGAATACATATTTTCATTTAAATAACTTTGTGGCCTTTAAGGATCTGTATTTCTGCTCTTATTTCGTTATATAAATCATTTCTGATGCAAGGTCTCCTATAGCCCAGGTTGTCCATTTACTTATTTATTCCTGATCTTCCACACTTCACTTTCGTGAGGATCACCACATTCAGGTCATCGTATAAAAATTTGAAAGCTTGCATTGCAAGTTTATCAAATGGTTTAAGGATCAATTTGGAAGTTTATGCTTTAATTAGAAATATTTCAGGGTTTTTTTCTGATGTTTTTTGTGATGGGGGAGGGGTTAATCTTTGATACAGATCTCAGTTGACACCTGTGACCTCCTAACTTGGGAAGTGGAATGGGAGCTATCAGGAGTTCATAGTTGTTTAATAGCTAGAGACAAAGGGACCGGCAGACTTATTGACTTCATCTGGAATATAATTTATTACAGAACTAAGGTTGCCAGGGAAGTGGTAAGAATCCAACTGCGTGTCAGTGAGGCTGAGCAGGGCTTTGTTTTTGCTCCTGAATAATTGTGTGTTGGCTTCCTCAGGGACGACCTGGCCCAGCTGCCCTTCCTGACCATGTGCATCAAGGAGAGTCTGCGCCTGCATCCTCCGGTCATAGACCTTCTGCGCAGCTGTGCCCAGGATATTGCGCTACCTGATGGCAGGGTCATCCCCAAAGGTGCCTCAGGGACATGGCTGAGGGGAGATGCAGAGGGGAGGCCCCTGAGTATGGTGATGGTCCCTAGGGGCAGCTCAGACCTGATACTGACTGGATGTTCCTGCCCAACAGGGAACATCTGTGTCGTCAGCATTTTTGGTATTCATCACAATCCTTCAGTGTGGCCAGACCCTGAGGTGGGGGATCCTTCAGGCATCTCTGGGACCTGGGGAGGGGTTCGGCCTTATCCTGGAAACAAGCTGTCACTCCTCTTTCCATGTCTGCCTTTTCTGGGGTTGCCTGGCTGTGTTCAGAGACCCAACCTAGAAGACTAATCTTGCCTCTCCCCCAGACCTACGACCCCTTCCGCTTTGACCCAGAAAACCCTCAGAAGAGATCACCTCTGGCTTTTATTCCCTTCTCCGCGGGGCCCAGGTGAGGCTGGATGGGCCAGAGTCTGGGACTTTCAGTGGGAATAGGAGTTGGGGTGGCTGGGTTCTGGGTCTTCTTCCCAGCTTCTGCTTAGGGCGTGCGGGTAAGTCTGCAGAGCCTGGGGATGGAAGGCGAAGGGCTGACCATGCGCCGCCCGGACCGGGTCAGGTTGGGTCTGATGGTGCTTGGTTGGGTCCCGGTGCATCCGAGTCCCCCACCCCGCCCTCCCGCAGGAACTGCATAGGACAGACTTTCGCGATGAGCGAGATGAAGGTGGCGGTGGCGCTGACACTGCTGCGCTTCCGCCTCCTGCCCGACGACAAGGCGCCGCGCCGGAAGCCGGAGCTGATCCTGCGCGCGGAGGGCGGGTTGTGGCTGCGGGTGGAGCCGCTGAAGTAGGGTGCACAGTGACCCCCCCCCCCTCCTTCTGACCTGGGACCTCCTCACCCCACCCACTTCCCGAACTCGGTGGATCCCAGAATAAACCGAGCACGGTTAATGACCAGCGGGGGGCGCTGGAGAGCAACAGAACCAGCTGTGCTCTGGGAGGGAAGAGGCTGGGCTGCTGTGTTTGAACCAAAGAATCTTACTGTATGCTGATTAGCCATGCAAGGCTTCCATGCCGATGGCAGTTCTTTTCCAGCTCAAGCTTGAACTTCATCCTGCAAGAGCCACTGTAGCTTTCTGAGCTTAGTAGGAGAGGGAGTGGGGTTTCAGGCCCGCTGGAGCCTCGTAGGCACTGAAGCAAAGCCTTAATTGCATCGATTCCGTTTCCTTCTACCTCCTCTTCATCTTCTGCGTCATCATATTTGAAGCGATCATCTAGTTTTTGTCTTCTTAGTGTTGCACTTACTGGAATGGGCTGCTGCATTACACCTATAGGGATATTTGTAAAGTCTGAGTAAAATGGTTTCTCAGAAAAGGGACATCTTGGCACCCTTGAGAAGTGTGTTAAATGACATTCAAGGTTTGTAATAACTAATATCACTAAAGCAGCTTAAAATGTATGAAAGTACACTTATAGGATCCTTCATTTCCCTTTTGTCCTGGGCGATGTTCACCGAGAATCCCACTGGCTTCACAAGATTCTTATAATTTTCCTTTCTTATACTCTGATTCCCACTTCCCCCCTCATAACGAGACCATTGAAACTGCCAGGTGGGCATGGTGACACGTACCCGAAATCCCAGGACTTGGGAGGGTGAGAGGGGATAATGAGTTGGAGACTATCTTGGACTATGTAGAAAATTTGAGACCAGTCTGGGATACATAATGAAACTATGTCTCCAAAAACAAAAATTAAACCAGCTAAAATTCCTGACTTGAGAAATAGATTCGGGGGTTTGGGGCTCAGCAGGAGGCAGGGGAGGGGAGGTTGGGCTGGAGTCACTGAGGCCAGGAGGCAGATGTGGGATCTGGGTCCAGCGCAGGTATAGAGGAAGGCACTATGACTGGAGTTGGACCAAGCCCTGAAAGGGTGCAGCTGCTGGATTGCTGGCCAGGAGGTTGTTACACATTCAGATGACAACCTGCCCATCTGCCCATTGCTCCCAGCCAGGCAGACAATGAGTGCTTCACCACCTGCTGTCTGGCAGCCTTGGTGCCTGGTTCTCAGGTCTCCATCCTTGACCTGTGAAGCAAGGCTTTCAGGTCTACTCCCCCGAGGTAATTCCAGACAGAACACTCAGCGTTGTGAGACTTTCATATGGACACCTTGCCCTCCCCGAGTACCTCACCACACAGCTTGGTCCTGGTCCTGGGATGGGGTTCTGACCACTTCAATGCCAAGTCAGACCCAAAGCTGCCCAGCAGTCAGACTGAGACACCTCGCAGCACTATGGCATCCAACCTGAGAGTGAGCCTCCAGTCTGGATTCTGGCTTACCTCGACTTGGCTGTGCCTTGGACCCTACCAACCTAGAAGGTAGTTATGTCATCAGCTATGTCCTCAATGTCGAAACCCAACCTACCCAATGCTTTCGAGCACGGTGTCAAATTTACCTGGAGCCAGATGCGCTGCAGCCTGAGCCTCGCCTCTCCCTGTTCTTCCTGGAGCACCCCAACTTCAATGGGCTTTATAAAGTGTGGTGTCTTGATGCACTGCCTCTCGGGCATCAGTGGCTCAGTGACTGTCCCTGTAGCTTATCTGATGCAAACAATGAACCTGTGTCTCGATGATGCCAGCAAGAGGAAAAAGTGGGCCTGATGTGTGTGTGTTCATGTTCCCTAGCCTGCCACCCACCCTCAAGAACCCACAGATGTCACTTGTGTCTAGAGAAGCAGGCCAAGCAGTGGCTGAATGCCCTTGCTGGCCTGTGGGCCAGGACCCACAGCATGACCGCTTGTGGTCGGACTTCTGGGAGTGGCTTCAGCTTTGCATATATGAGCTGTGGAAATGAGCGTTGGTTTCTGCTCTCAGACACGTGGCTGGTGGGCCGGGGAGGCTCATCTCTGTCCCAGGACATCCCATTCTGCTGATGGCTCGGCCAGTCTGACTGCTTTAAAAGATGTATGTATGGACCTGAGTTTACTTTTTACTTTTAGCTGACAAATCCAAGCTCCTTGAAGGACCAAGAGTGTTCAAGATCTTCTTGGTTTTTCTTGTTTTAACAAAAAGTTATTTTTTCAGGCTACATGCTACAGTGGATTGTATAAGCCAACATTTTACCCCTTTCTTAACCTGAGAGGTGACAAGGGAGGTTCTTAGTTTCATTTCTTTCTTTCTTTCTTTCTTTTTTTTTTTTTTTAAAAAAATCAGCCATTAGTGTGTTTTTTTTTTCTCTTTAGTAAATTAAAAAAATCCTATGCTCTTGACCAAATGCATTTTCAACACTTATCCATTTCCCCGTGGGTTATTCCTGAAGGGTCATGGTTGCTGCTCTTCAGGCATCAGGATCCCTGGTTGCATTGTTCCCTACATGTGGCCAACCCAGTTCAGTGCCACATTTGCAAGGCCAGCTGCAAGGTGTGCATGGTGAACATTGGTGGGCTTTGCGCTGTTTGCTCACCCATTATCCTGAGAGTCCGGCAGACCTCTCTGAGTCAGAAGATGGTGACTCTGGCATGTCCTGCTGCGGGTGGTGGTGCAGGGGAAGGCCAAGCAGTAGCATTAGCCATCTGGGATCAGCCCCTACAAAGGCTGGGCCTGGGACCCTTTTATAAATTTAACTACCACTTCTGTAGTGATTTCTGTCTCTGGGAATGGAGGTCCCACAGTGCCTGAATAAAGCTTACGTGGTGGGGTGCAGCATTGCATTTCCAGTCCCTTCCCTCACCCTCACTGCCTTTGGTTTAGTTACTACTCCCTGTCCCCTCCCTCCCCCCCCCGTTCTGATTTATGCAGCCCTGGTGTATGTTGCCCATGCCTTCTGCCTGCAGGCTACTTATACTCATTGGTGTGGGAGGTCCTTCTGTCTGTGTTGGTTTTCTTGGTTAATGAATAAAGAAACTGCCTTGGCCTGTGATAGGGTAGAACTTATGTAGGCGGGGAAGACAGAACTGAATGCTGGGAGAAAGATGGGCAGAGTCAGAGAAGCCATGAGGCCACTACCAGAGATGGATGCCGGAACTTTAGCCGGTAAGCCACTGGCACATGGAGGCGATACACAGATTAATGGAAATGGGTTAAGATGTAAGAGTTAGCCAATAAGAAGTTAAAGCTAATGGGCCAAGCAGTGTTTTAATTAATACAATTTCTGTGTGATGATTTCAGTTCTGGGTGGTCTGGATGAACAAGCAGCTCCCTGCAACAACTCATTGCAACCAAAGGCTGTGGCAGGTGGGATAAGGATGGGCCAGTGGAGGGAGTGGGGGACTGTGTCTGCCATTCTAGCACTCACAGAGCAAAGCTTCGGGTTCCATAATGCTCCCCCACTTTATTCCTTCTCCAGTCTCAGTTCTCACCAGATGCCACTAGGGCTGGAATGAAAAAGGAGAATGCTTGGGCCCCTGATGGAACCATTATTGGCCGTGGACAGTGAATGAGGCCATAGAAATTGTGCCCCACCTTACCTCCCAGGGGTGGTTTGGTGTCCAGGGATTATTTAGAATAGCAGAATAAAACCTTGCCATAGTTGAGACAAGTCAGTCTCTGAAGCGGAATGTGTAAAAGCAGAGGTGGAGGACAAGCAAAAGTCAAATAATCCCAAGCTAACTCCAAAAGAGTAGTCCAAGATTATTCTTTATTGTAAGGAAAAAATTCACAGAACAGGCTTATGCAATTAATTTTACTTCCTGCTGTGCAAACCAATAATCAAAGCAAGAAAGAAAAGAGAGAAAAGGACGGATTTGGTTCATCTGATGCATATTGGATACAAGCCATAGGTCCTCAGAGACCAGAACTCACTTTGGTTATAAATGGAAAAAGATTTTCTGGTCTTCTAGATACTGGCATGGATATTTTAGTTATAACTGCCAGCCAATGGCTTTCTAAGTGGCCCAAAACAGAGGCTATTACATAGTTACAAACTATTGGTCAGACTAGAAACCCTGAACAGAGTAGTAATGAACTACATTGGAAAGATGGAGAAGGCCATGAAGAAACTTTTCAGCCATACATTATTCCTTATTTACCCGTAAATTTGTGGGGTCGAGATACTATGTCCAGAATGGGGGTATATTTATATTACCCCAGCACAGCTGTTACTAATCAGATGTTTCAACAAGGATTATTACCTAATCAAAGTCTAGGCAAGAATAATAAGGAAAAATTGATCCTGTCATACCAGACAGTAGACCTCCTATAGCAGGATTAGGGTATTTTAGGAGAGGTCACTGAAATACCTGTACTCCATGTAGACCCAATAGTATGGAAAAGGGATGAACCTCTGTGGGTCAATCAGTGGCCTCTGATACAAGAAAAAGTATGAGCTTCCCAGCAGTTAGTGCAGGAACAGATGGGTAATGGTCACATTTCACCATCTAATTCACCATGGAATTCTCAAATTTTTGTTATTAAAAAGAAATCGGGAGGGGCTGGAGAGATGGCTCAGAGGTTAAGAGCACTGGCTGCTCTCCCAGAGGTCCTGAGTTCAATTCCCAGCAACCACATGGTGGCTCACACACACCTGTAATGAGATCTGGCACTCTCTTCTGGTGTGTGGGCATTCATGGAGACAGAATGTTATATACATAATAACTAAATAAATCTTTAAAAAAAAAAAGAAATCAGGAAAGTAGAGATTGATTCAGGATTTAAGGGAGGTCAATGCAACCATGCAGCCAATGGGAGCATTATGGCCAGGGCTGCCTTCTCCTACAGCAATACCAAAGGACACCCATAAAATTATTTTAGACTTAAAAGATTGTTTTTATACCATCCCTTTGGCACCACAAGAGTGCCAAAGAATTGCTTTTCATTAATTTTAGAGAGCCAATGAAGAGATATCAATGGAATGTCTTACCTCAGGGCATGGCAAACACCTTATGCCAGAAGTTCGTAGTTTAGGCTATACAAAGGGTTAGAGATCAATTTCCACAGGTTTATATTATTCATTATATGGATGATATCCTGCTTGCTCATAGAGATGAGGATTTTTTCTAGAGACATGAGGATTATTATAACAGAGCCTAAGCAAAGCAGGGCTAATTATTGCTCCTGAGGAAGTACAGAGACACCCACCTTTTCAATATTTACATCATATGTTATACCCCAAAGAAATTAAGCCTCAGAAAATAGAAATTAGGAAGGATGATTTAAAGACTCTCAATGACTTTCAAAGGTTTTTTTTAGGAAATATACAATGGTTGAGGCCCTATCTAAGGTTTCCTACAGGAGACCTTGAGCCTCTAAGTGAAATCCTTAAAGGAGATAGCAATCCAAATTCCAGCAGGCAGCTTTCAGAAGCTGCCAGACAGATCCTCTCACAGATGGAGCAGGCTATACAAGAACAGCAGGTACATTATATTGATTATAGCCAAGCAAGGCAGGCATGTATCTTACCTTCAAAACTAGCTCCTAGAGCATACTGCCTCTCTCTTCCTATCCCACTCAGCTTGCATACAGAACCCTCCCCCCTTCTGCCTCCCTTCCCTCTTCAGGGCGCTGGGGCCAAATCCCGAGGGCAACCGAGTGGGCGGGAGCTCCTTTGTTTCAATAGCCTGCCTGCAGCAAGCAAGGTAGGCACTTTGTTTATGAGCTACCCAACCAGCAAGGAGATCTGATCTTGGCAAAAGGAGAGCTATCATTGGGGTGAGTTTCGGCCCACTGCAGCAGCCTGGGACATGGAACTCAGACGTTCCTCATCCTCCCTATACTTCCTGGGTTTCCTGCTGGGCCTATACTCCCAGCATACTGCCTCTCTCTTCCTATCCCACCTAGCTTACACCCAGAACCCTCCCCCCTTCTGCCTCCCTTCCCTCTTTGGGCACATAACATCACCCAGCTCAGCCTGTCTGGGTGCTGGGGCCGAATCCTGAGGGCAACCGAGCAGGCAGAAGCTCCTTTGTTTCAATAGCCTGCCTGCAGCAAGCAAGGTAGGTGCTTTGTTTACAAGCTACCCAACCAGCAGAGATCTGATCTCAGCACCAGGAGAGCCATCACTGGGGAGAGACATCACTGGAGCACCAGGAAAGCCATCACTGGGGAGTGCCATCACTGGGAAGGTACATCAGTAGGCAAGGAGACCTGATCCTGTAAAAGAAGATCCATAGGGGAGCATTTGGAGTAAGAGATGGGCAGGCACCAATACAAGAATTCACCAAACAATCTGAAAAACAACATGAAACCACCAGAACCCAGCGACCTCACAACAGGAGGACATGAACACCTTAATCAAGAAGAAGTAGAAAAAGTTGACTTTATGAAAGTGATTGACGCCCTTAAACAGCATGTAAAAAAAATGCAATTATAGAAATGGATGAGAAGTATAACAGAAAGTTTGAAGAATTGAATAAATCAGTGAATGATACCCTAGGAAACCAAGGAAAAACAATCAAGCGGATAATAGAAACAGTTCAAGACTTGAAAACTGAAATGGAGGCAAAGAAGAAAACACAAACAGAGGGCCGGCTGGAAATGGAAAATCTAGGTAAGCGAATAGAGACTACAGAAACAAGCATAACCAGCAGAATAAAAGAGATAGAGGAAAGAATCTCAGATTTTGAAGATAACATAGAGAAAATAAACGCACTGATCAAAGAAAACAGCAAGTCCAACAAACCCTCATCACAAAACATTCAGGAAATATGGGACACAATAAAAAGACCAAACCTAAGAATAATTGGAGTAGAAGAAGGAGAAGAAGTGCAGCTCAACTATAGAAGAAAACTCAATTATAGAAGAAAACTTTCCCAACCTGAAAAAAGATGTACCTATGAAGGTTCAAGAAGCATACAGAACACCGAATAGGCTGGACCCAAAAAAAAAAAAATCCCCTCGCCATATAATAATCAAAACACAAAGCATACAGAAGAAAGAAAGAATATTAAGAGCCGCAAAGGAAAAAGGACAAGTTACTTATAAAGGTAAACCTATCAGACTTACCGCTGACTTCTCTATGGAAACCATGAAAGCCAGAAGGTCCTGGATAGATGTACTGCAGAAACTAAGAGAACATGGATGCAAGCCCAGATTACTATACCCAGCCAAGCTTTCATTCACTATAAATGGAGAAAACAAAAATTTCCAGGATAAAAACAAATTTAAACAATACGTAGCCACAAATCCAGCCTTACAGAAAGCAATAGAAGGAAAATCACGAACCAAGGAGTCCAACAATGACCACAATAACTCAGACATCTAGAGACCCTTCACCAGCGCAACTCAAAGAAGGGAAACACACAAACCCTACTACTAAAAAAGTGACCGGACTTAACAACCACTGGTCATTAATATCACTTAATGTCAATGGACTCAACTCACCTATAAAAAGGCACAGGCTAAGAGATTGGATACGAAAACAGGACCCAACATTCTGCTGTTTACAAGAAACACACCTCAACCACAAAGACAGGCACCTACTCAGAGTAACGGGCTAGGAAAAGGCTTATCAAGCAAATGGACCTAAGAAACAAGCAGGTGTGGCCATACTAATTTCTAACAAAGTTGACTTCAAACTTAAATCAATCAGAAGAGATGGAGAGGGACATTTTATACTCATAACAGGAACAATTCATCAGGATGAAGTCTCAATCCTGAATATCTATGCCCCTAATATAAAAGCACCCACGTACGTAAAAGAAACTAAAATTCAAGGCAGCCATCAAACCACACACACTAATAGTAGGAGACTTCAACACTCCTCTCTCACCAATGGACAGGTCAATCAGACAGAAACCTAACAGAGAAATTAGAGAATTAATGGAGGTAATGAATCAAATGGACTTAACAGACATCTATAGATTATTCCACCCAAATAGGAAAGAATATACCTTCTTCTCTGCAGCTCATGAAATCTTCTCAAATATTGACTACATACTCGGTAACAAAGCAAACTTCCACAGTTACAAAAAAATATTAGTAACCACCTGTGCCTTATAAGATCACCATGGATTAAAGTTAGAATTCAACAACAATGCTACCCCCAGAAAGCCTACAAACTCATAGAAACTAAATAGTCAACTACTGAACCATACCTGGATTAAGGAAGAAATAAAGAAAGAAATTAAAGTCTTCCTTGAATTCAATGAAAATAAATAAACAACATATTCAAACTTATAGGACGCTATGAAAGCAGTCCTAAGAGGAAAGTTCATAGCACTAAGTGCCCACTTAAACAAAAGAGAGAAAGCCGGGCGGTGGTGGCACACGCCTTTAATCCCAGCACTTGGGAGACAGAGTCAGGCGGATCTCTGTGAGTTCGAGGCCAGCCTGGTCTACAAGAGCTAGTTCCAGGACAGGAACCAAAAAGCTACGGAAAAACCCTGTCTCAAAAATAAAAAAAAAAAAGAAAATAAAAAAAACAGAGAAAGCACACATTGGAGACTTAACAGCCCACCTGAAAGCTCCAGAAAAAAAGAAGCAGCCTCAACTAGGAGGAGTAGAAGACTGGAAATAATCAAACTGAGGGCTGAAATCAACAAAATAGAAACACAGAGAACAAACCAAAGAATCAATGAAACAAAAAGCTGGTTCCTGGAGAAAATCAACAAGATTGATAAACCCCTATCCAAACTAATCAAATGGCAGAGAGAGAATATGCAAATTAATAAGATCAGAAATGAAAAGGGGGACATAACCACAGACAGAGGAAATTCATAGAATCATTAGATCTTACTACAAAAGCCCATATACCACAAAACTGGAAAATGTAAAAGAAATGGACACTTTTTTAGATAAATACCATATACCAAAGTTAAACCAGGATCAGGTGAACTATCCAAATAGACTTGTTAGTTGCGAAGAATTAGAAGCTGGTATGAAAAACCTCCCTACCAAAAAAAGCCCAGGACCAGATGGTTTCAATGTGGAATCCTACCATAACTTCCAAGAAGACCTAATACCTATACGCTTTAATGTATTTCACACTATAGAAACAGAAGAGTCATTGCCAAATTCCTTTTATGAAGCTACAGTTACTCTGATACCAAAACCACACAAAGACTCAACCAAGAAAGAGAATTACAGGCCAATCTCACTCATGAACATCGATGCAAAAATCCTCAAAAAAATACTGGAAAACTGAATCCAAGAACACATTAGAAAAATTATCCATTATGACCAAGTAGGCTTTATCCCAGAGATGCAGGGCTGGTTCAACGTATGAAAATCTATCAATCTAATCCATCATGTAAATAAACTGAAAGAAAAAAAACATATGATCATTTCATTAGATGCTGAAAAAGCATTTGACAAAATTCAACATCCCTTTATGATAATAGTATTGGAGAGATCAGGGATACAAGGGTCATACCTAAATATAATAAAAGCTATATACAGCAAGCCGACAGCTAACATCAAATTAAATGGAGGGAAACTCAAAGCCATTGCACTAAACTCAGAAACATGACAAGGATGTCCACTCTCTCCATACCTCAATATAGTGCTTAAAGTTCTAGCAATAGCAATAAGACAACATAATGGGATCAAGGGGATTCGAATTGGAAAGGAAGAAGTTAAACTTTCGTTATTTGCAGATGATATGATAGTGTACATAAGAGACCCCCAAAACTCCACCAAAGAACTTATACAGCTGATAAACAGCTTTAGTAATGTGGCAGGATACAAGATCAACTCCAAAAAATCAGTCGCCCTCTTATACACAAAGGATATGGAAACAGAGAGGGAAATCAGAGAAACTTCACCTTTCACGATAGCCACAAACAGCATAAAATATCTTGGGGTAAATCTAACCAAGGAAGTGAAAGATCTATTTGACAAGAACTTTAAGTCATTGAAAAAAGAAATTGAATAGGGTACCAGAAAATGGAAGGATCTCTCTTGCTCTTGGATTGGGAGGATCAACATAGTAAAAATGGCAATTCTACCAAAGGCAATCTATAGATTCAATGCAATCCCCATCAAAGTCCCATCAAAATTCTTCACAGATCTTGAGAGGACAATAATCAACTTTATATCCAAAAACAAAATACCCAGGATAGCCAAAACAATCTTATACAATAAAGGATCTTCTGGAGGCATTACCATCCCTGACTTCAAACTCTATTACAGAGCTACATTAATGAAAACAGTGTGGTACTGGCATAAAAACAGAGAAGTCGACCAATGGAATCGAATAGAAGACCCAGATTTTAACCCACAAACCTATCAACACCTCATTTTTGATAAAGGAGCTAAAAGTATACAATGGAAGAAAGAAAGCATCTTCAACAAATGGTGCTGGCACAACTGGATGTCAACCTGTAGAAGAATGAAATAGACCCATATCTATCACCATGCACAAAACTCAAGTCCAAATGGATTAAAGACCTCAATATCAGTTTGAACACACTGAACCTGATAGAAGTGAAAGTGGGAAGTACCCTACAACAGATGGGCACAGGAGATCGCTTCCTATGTATAACCCCAGCAGCACAGACATTAAGGGCAACATTGAATAAATGGGACCTTCTGAAACTGAGAAGCTTCTGTAAAGCAAAGGACACTGTCACTAAGACAAAAAGGCAACCTACTGACTGGGAGAAGATCTTCACCAACCCTGCAACAGACAAAGGTCTGATCTCCAAAATATATAGAGAACTCAAGAAACTCGACTTTAAAATGCTAATTAACCCAATTAAAAAATGGGGCACTGAACTGAACAGAGAATTCTCAACAGAAGAGTTCAAATGGCCAAAAGACACTTAAGGTCATGCTGAACTTCCTTAGCAATCAGGTAAATGCAAATCAAAACAACACCTGTCAGAATGGCTAAAATCAAAAACACCAACGATAGCCTTTGCTGGAGAGGTTGTGGAGGAAGGGGTACCCTCATCCATTGCTGGTGGGAATGCAATCTTGTGCAACCAGTGTGGAAGTCAGTGTTTCGGTTTCTCAGGAAATTTGGGATCAACCTACCCCTGGACCCAGCAATACCACTCTTGGGAATATACCCAAGAGATGCCCTATCATATGACAAAAGCATTTGTTCAACTATGTTCATAGCAGCATTATTTGTAATAGCCAGAACCTGGAAACAACCTAGATGTCCTTCAATGGAAGAATGGATGAAGAAAGTGTGGAATATATGCGCATTAGAGTACTACGCTGTGGTAAAAAACAATGACTTCTTGAATTTTGCATGCAAATGGATGGAAATAGAAAACACTATCCTGAGCGAGGTAACCCAGACCCAAAAAGATGAACATGGGATGTACTCACTCATAATTCGTTTCTAGCCATAAATAAAGGTCACTGAGTCTATAATTTGTGATCCTAAAGAAGCTAAAAAAGAAAGTGAACCCAAGGAAAAACATATAGTTATCCTCCTGGCTATGGGAAGTAGACAAAATTGCCGGACAAAAAATTGGGATCTTGGGGGTGGGGTGGGATGGGGGTAAGGGGAGATGGGGAGAGAAAAGTGAGAAGGGGAGGATGGGGGGAACTTGGGGAAACAGGATGATTGGGATAAAGGAAGGTTTGATAGGGGAGCAGGGAAGCACATCTCTTAATTAAGGGAGCCACCTTAGGATTGGCAAGAGACTTGAACCTAGAGTGGTTCCCAGGTGCCCAAGGCGATGTCCCCAGTTAGTTCCTTGGGCAGCTGAGGATAGGGAACCTGAAATGACCCTATCCTATAGCAATACTGACGAATATCTTGCATATAACCATAGAACCTTCATCTGGCGATGGATGGAGATAGAGACAGAGACCCACACTGGAGCACTGGACTAAGCTCCCAAGGTCCCAATGAGGAGCGGAAGGAGGGAGAACATGAGCAAGGAAGTCGGGACCACGAGGGGTGCACCCACCCACTGAGACAGTGGAGCTGATCTATTGGGATCTCACCAAGGCCAGCTGGACTGTGACTGAAAATGCATGGGATAAAACCGGACTCTCTGAACATGGCAAACAATGAGGGCTGATGAGAAGCCAAGGACAAAGGCATGGGGTTTTGATCCTACTGCATGTTCTGGCTTTGTGGGAGCCTAGCCAGTTTGGATTTTCACCTTCCTAGACCTGGACGGAGGGGGAGGACTTTGGATTTTCTACAGGGCAGGGAACCCTGACTGCTCTTTGGACTGGAGAGGGAGGGGGAGAGGAGTGAGGGGAGGAGGAGAAGGGTGGGAGGAGGGGGAGGGAAATGGGATGCTGGGAGGAGGCAGAAACATTTTTTTCTCAATAAAAAATTTTTTAAAAAAGAAAAAAACTAGCTCCTACAACCGTTTTACGGCAAAACGGAGCACTTCCATGGCTGCACCTTCCTGTATTAGCAGGTGAAGTATTAAATCCTTATTTTGAAGCAGTGGCATGTTTAGCACAAAAGAGCAGGATAGATTCTAGGAAATATTTTGGCAAGGAACCAGCTATAATTAATGTTCCTAACACTAAGCAGCAAATTGAATGGTTATCCCAAAATAGTGATTCTTGGGCAATTGCATTTGCTCAATTTTAAGGTCAGGTTAATAGTCTTTTCCCAGCTGACCATTTATTGCAGTTTACACAACTGCATTCATTCATTTTTCCTAAAATTGTGGCTAAAGATCCCATAAAGGATGCTTTGTTATGGCTTATCTTATGGGAAGGCTGCATATGTGGTTAATGGTAAAGGACATGCCGTGCAGACAGAACCAGCTTCTGCACAAATAGAAGAGCTGTGAGCTGTAACTTTAGTGTTTAAAAGTTTTGCAAATGAGCCTTTTAATCTATATACTGACAGATGGTATATTTATAACACTTTGCAAATATTGGAAACGGTCCCTTATATAGGAACTAGCAATAACCAAGTTAAGATATTGTTCCAGCAGATTCAGGAGGCCATACAACATAGAAAGTTACCATGTTTTGTGGGACATATCAGAGCACATTTAAATCTTCATGGTCCACTAACTAAAGGTAATGCTTTAGCTGATGAACTTATAAAATTAATTGTTCTTTCTCAGATTGAACTTGCTCAGCAGTTGTATGCTTTGCACCATCAAAACAGTTTAAGTTTAAGAAAGCAATTTGAATTGACCAGGGAAGCTGCTCAGCAAATTGTTAAGCAATGTGAGAGATCCCCACAATATTTACCTGTGCCTCATTTGAAGGTTAATCTCTGAGGAGTGCTTCCTAATTATATATGACAAATGGATGTTACTGAATTTGGAAAATTGAGATATGTGCATGTGACAATTGATATGTATTCAAGATTCATGATGGGCACTGCACAAACTGGGGAAGCCACCAAGCATGTAATATCTCATTGCTTGAAATGCTTTTCATGCATGGGAACCCCAAAAGTAATAAAGGCAAACAATGGGTCAGGATATGTTAACAGAGCATTTCAAAGATTTTGTGCTCAATGGAATATTATACATAAAACTAGTATTCCTTATAGTCCTCAAAGGCAAGGAATTGTGGAGCTCCTTGAAAACACAACTTCAAAAGATAGAAGCAGGAGAATTATGTCCGCAGATGCCACATAATGCCTTAAATCATGCACTGTTTACACTAAATTCTTTAAATATGGATGTCCATGAGTGATCAGCAGTGGACAGATTGTGGCATAATTGTTGTTCTTAATTTTCTGTCTGGCTGCAGGTTAGAGGGCAAAGACGGTTATGCGAGGAAAAGACACAGACACGCGGCGGTCCCACGTGGGTGCACTTTAACGGGGGAGGGGTAACAGGCAGGTGAGGGTGTGCCAACACAATAGGAAAGGCGGGGGGGGGGGAGGAAAAGAGGGCGAACTCGTGAAGACCTTCGCTTTTAACGGGAAATGCAAAGGCTTCTGGGAAATGTCCATATCCAGGAGAACACTGGGAACTGTAGTTCGGCAAAAGAACAACATTTCACCCTTTTGGTTTGATTAAAAAAAAATTGGGGAACCTTGAAGGGTAGGGAATGGGGGCGTAGTCCGGTCTCTCATGGCTGCTTCCTGCTGGCTTTGGGCGTTGAGGGGTCCAGGGAATGTCCCATTGGCGTCTGAAGTCGCTGATCGCTGGTGTCTGAGGTCGCTGATGTCTGGCGATGGCTGATTATACCGCTGGCATTTGAAGTCCTGGCTATCGTCTGAGGCGGCTGATTGAAGAAATCTGTCTGGCTTTTTTGAGTAGCTGGGTCATCATTAAGATGTTGGAAGGCAAAAGTTGCATTAGTAAAAGGAAGAAAATTAAAAAGGGGGGGGAGATAGGATGTCCGGGGTTAAGAATGATAAAAAAAAAATACTTATTCCGTTAATGGTCCGCTTGTGTTTGATTTGTTTAGGTGGGTTGGGCTGGCATCCTGGAGCTTAAAGAAACTGTCTTAAAAGAAATAGATTCTAACCATACATTTCTTAACATTTCAGGGGCCACTGCTGCAGTCAGCGGCTGGCCTGTTATGTTAAAGAGCTTTGTAGAGGAGAATCTGCTTACCACTTGACTCCGTATTTGATGGGGGTACCTGTAACGACAGCTAGACGATTATTTATGAATTTAAAGAAGGGAGGGTGTGTTAACACAGCGACGGATGGGGACCACTGTTCTCCTTAGACTGTGGTAGGGGAACTGAATCCGGCGACCTTTGGAACTTAAGAGAACAGGCTCCAGTTTGAGTTACCGTATATGAAGGATTATCTTGAGCTGTGGAGATAAACGGTTTAAGATGTGACAGGTGAATCCAATGAGTAATCCCTTCAAGCTTGGCAGCTGTGGGAGTTAAAAGAATTACTCTGAAAGGGCCCTGCCATTTAGGGGAAAGGGGTGAAGGGCGCTGGCCTGGGGGTGAGAGTAATACCTCATCTCCTATTTTAACTGGCGGTGGACATGTATTAGCACATGGTCGAGGTAGTGAGTGATCTGTGAAGTGCCACAGTAGTGAGCGTAAGTGGAAAAGGAGGGGAGTGAGCAGGTGGTCAGGAAGGGGAGAGGTCTCCGATGAGAAGCCAGGGGTTAAGACCGGCCGCCCATACATGAGTTCAAAGGGTGAGATGAGGAGGGGTCCCCTTGGAAGGGCTCGGAGCCGGAGAAGAGCTAAAGGTAGGAGTCTTACCCAGTCCAGGTGGAGCTCTTGTGACATCTTAACGAGGGCTTCCTTTAAAGAGCGGTTAGTTCGTTCTACCTTACCTGATGACTGAGGATGGTATGGTATGTGAAAATTCCAGGGGATTCCAAGCGCTTTAGACAGATTTTGAGAAATCTGAGAAGTAAACTCTGGACCGTTATCTGACTGAAGAGAAGTTGGGAGTCCAAACCGAGGAATAATCTCTCGGAGAAGAATATCAGAGACTGTCTGGGCTCTCTTGTTAGAGGTGGGGAAGGCTTCAACCCACCCAGACATTGTATCCACCAGAACCAGGAGATATTTAATTCTCCTGACTGTGGGCATATGAGTAAAATCCAGCTGTCAGTCAGTTCCCGGAAGGGAGCCCCTTGCTTGGTGGGTAGGGAAAGGGAAGCTACGATATTTAGTCCTGGGATCTGACTTTTGGCAGATCTGACAGGAGGCAGTGGTGGCTTTAGAAACCTGATGTCCATATCCAGGAGAACGCTGGGAACTGTAGTTCGGCAAAAGAACAACAATAATAGTACAAAGATCACCTTTTCTAAAGCAAGATGGAGAGACCCTTGCACTGGAATATGGAGAGGGCCAGATCCTATATTAATTTGGGGTAGAGGATTTGTTTGTGTTTTTCTCAGGATGAAGATCAAGCCAGATGACTTCCAGAGTGACTGGTTTGGTGCACTCAGCAAAAGAATACCAGACCTGATAACATCATAGCTGATAATGGCCCAGAAGGAGAAACAAAATAAGAGGAGATGGAGGAGGAACCTGTGACCCTGCTTTCCCAGCCCTCACAGAAAGGAACTGTCACTGCCTCCATACTGCACTGCAGGGTGCTATTCTGCCTCCAGAGATTCCGATCAAAAAGACCCTGCTGAGGTGACCATGATGACTGTAACTTTCTGAAGTTTAAATCCTTTGCTTTGGAGCCTAAACATTTGACTGTTTTAGTCTCTGTGACACAGAACTCATTTTGGTTAAAATATTGGACCTAAGGTTTCCCCTCAGGGAAAGAAAGACTCAAAATAAGAAATGACTGAAACCCCTCTTCAGTTAAGAAAGGAGGCAGCCTAAGGATTTAATGGCTGCTCAGAGACTGGAACTGGTATTTGATAACATCAGTGTCATTGTACTCCCAATGGTATTGACTCTATATTTGTAACTATGTATAAGATGTTGAGCAAAGTTGGTGCTGACCAATAATGCTGAGAATATTTGTAACTGCTGAGGAAAGTTTGACACACCCTGTAAATGTTGGGAGTTAATGCATATGTTAAAGAATTTTAAATTTTGATACAATGTAAAAGATTTAAGAGGTGCTCTAAACTATCAGAAGAAACATTTTCAACTCAGGCAATTCTCTTCTCCTTTAAACAGGAGACTACAGCCTTTGGGAGCGTGATTATTCAAAAACCCAAGACACAGGGCCCAAAAATATCTCTCTCCAATAATCTCTTTCCTTCATAAAGATCAGCAGTCAATGATGGGCTTAAAGCCTCTTCTTCCTAAAAAACCTAAGACTGGAAACTGGCATAAATATGCCTGATTATCTAATGATGGGTAATTTTAAGTAAAGAGAGAGGTCTTTATCCAAGGAAGGCATGATCTTCTGTCCTGTTGCAGAAGCACAGGTTTTTTATTTTAAAATTATTAAGAGAGAGTGAATTGTGGGTGTTGTTCCATTTGGAGACTACAGTTCCCAGCATTCCCCTGGACTACGGATACCAGCATGATGAGAAGCCGATCATGTGCAGGACATTTCTCCCAGAGGCCCCTGCGTTCCCTGTTAAAAACGAGGGTCGCCTCAAGCCTCTCGCTCTCTCTTTCTCCGTCCCTTCCCTTTCGTCTCTTCACACCCATCCCTTACCTGTTGTTACCCCCCTCCATTAAAGTGCACCCATGTGGGTGTCTCCTTCCTAACCCTGCACCGCCGTGTGTCTCATGTTCCGTCTCCACCCTCCAACCCCGCAGAAAGAATAACATTTTGGTGCAGTCGTCGACTTGGGGACCTTTTCGTCCCGGTGCCCTCACCTGAGGCCTTGGCTCTGGGCTTTTGGCGCCTCCCGGAGCTCAGGGCCTCCCTGGGATGCCAGCATGTTCCCAGCACCCAGCCTTCTCTCGCGCCCCCCCAAAGACGACGACCACAATCAGCCGGAAGCAGTCTTGAGAATTCACCGCCCCAATTCCTTCAAACTGTAGTGTCTAATTTGCTTTTTATTAAAAGCAAGATGTGGGAATGTTATTCTTTCGGTCCCTGCCCTAGCCACGCCCACTCCTTTTTAACCTCTGACCTCGCCCACCATTGCTCTCTCTTCCTGTTTTCTCTCCCGGTTTACACACAGGGCTTTGCCTCTCTCCTCCCCCCCTCTTTCTCTTTCTCTCTCTCTCTTTCTTAATAAATACCTATGCCTATCTTTTGTGTCTATGTGTCTGTTACCCGCCGCCACCGCCCGTGCGGTGCGTGCCCTCCTGCTGGTGGGAAACTGTAGCCGCTTGTTGCATGGCGGCTCCTCCAGCCCACCCTGGGGACTGACAACCGTCTCTTCGGGGCTAGCAGCTGCTTTTATGGCTACTTTTCTGTGTCCATGGGTCTGCTCACAGCCGCCGCTCATTGGGAATTTTGCCGGTGGCTTCCCGCTGATGGGAACTTTGCCACTGCTCGGGTGCCGGACTCTGGGGCCGGCACCCGGCACCGCTGATAACCTGCTGGAGCCTCCCGCTGGTGGGAAGCTGTAGCCACTTTTCTCATGGCGGGCTCCACCAGCCCGCGTGGGGATCGTTTTTAGGAATAAGAGTGGGTAATATTATACAGACCACATATTTCTGCATTGTATCAGCAGCCAGTATCTCAAGTCACAATAGCAACAGAGATGCTAAAAGCATCTTCAGATGGGCTGTCTCTGGAGCTCAGGATATGCTGCTCCTTTCTTTGTAATTATGTAGATCGCCTTGAGAAGAGGTGTCAGTTCCAAGCTAGTGACAGAGCTACAGATGTGACTTTAGTCTTGCTACCCCGGAAACAGAATGCCAATGAACTCCCCCCCTCAGTTTACCTTGGGGGATAAAAAGTGTTTGTATAATAAATCCTGGTGATCTTCAGGATTTGAATGAACCCTGAGACTCCCTTCCGATATTGCTGTGAGAACCATGTCTCAATTATTCCTGCACCTCCACACTGGTCCAGAGAGGGAACATCTGTGCCCCAAATACAATGGCACCCTCATATGTAAAAGAAACACTTCTAAAGCTTAAATCATACATTAAGCTTCACATACTAATAGTGTGAGACTTCAAAACTTCACTCTCACCACTGGACATGTCATTCAGACAAAAATGAACAGAAAAATGAGGAAACTAACAGATGTTATGACTTTTATGAATGCTGGCATGTCCCGAGCAGCTGGCGGCGGGAAATGCTGGCAGGTCCCTGGGTGCAGTAGGCAGCAAGGCCCACAGAGCAGCACCTGGCGGGTCCCGGGTGGGCTGGCAGGTGGACGGGTGTGAGCAGGCGGCGGGTAGAAGGCACATAGACACATCGTACAGAATAGAATTGAATATTTATTACTTAGAGGAACGAGAGTGTGGGGGAAGAAGGAGAAAAGAAAAGAAGAAAAGAGACAGAGAAGGGCTCGAGAGAGACATATGCGCACAAAGAAGGGACAGTAAGAGATCCAAGATGGCCGGGGGGCAGGGGTCCCCAGGAGTGGGCATGGCTTGCCTCTTAAAGAGACAAAAACCATAACAATGACTCAAATGGACTTAATAGACATCTATAGAACATTCCATCCAAACATAAAAGAATATACCTTTTCAGCACCTCATGAAACCTTCTCAAAAATTGACCACATACTTGGTAACAAAATAAACATCAACAAATACAAAAAATTGTAATAACCCCATGTATCTTAAAGCAAAGAAAACCAGCCCACAAATTACAATCCCAGAGAACCTAGACAACAATGAGAACCCTAAGAGAGACATACATAGATCTAATCTACATGGGAAGTAGAAAAAGACAAGATCTCTTGAGTAAATTGGGAGCATGAGGACCTTGGGAGAGGGTTGAAGTGGAGGGGAGAGGCAGAGAGGAGAGCAGAGAAAAATGTAGAGATTAATAAAAGTTTAAAAAAATTGTCATTAACCCTCCAAAAAAGAGCTGTGGGACAAGCCTAAACTATAGGTAAAACTTTTATATTTAATAGCAAGTCTTCTTTTATATTTATTTATTTATTTATTTATTTATTTATTTATTTATTTATTTATTTATTTATTTATTTATTGTGTGTGAGAGCTGACATCCCAGAGAAAAAGCCATCTACAAATGGTGTCCAACATGGGAGTTTGAATACCCAAACATAGGGCCTGGGAAAGTTAATAAAAGTTCTATATAAGGAGCAGGAGCAGGACATAACTTCTACTTCTCTAGTCTCTCAGGTGGGCTAATGCTCAGCAGTATACAGAGGTGTGGGTACCAGATGTCTCCTATAGAATTGAGGCAGACACCATTACCATGGTCAAGTGCCACGCTCCAGTAACATGTACTGGTACCATGCTCCAGTGCCATGCTCCAGTTCCATTCTCCAGTGCCATGCTCCAGTGTCATGTTCCAGTGCCATGTACCAGTGCCATTCTCCAGTGCCATTCTCCAGTGCCATGCTCCAGTGCCATGCTCCAGTGCCATGCTCCAGTACCATGCTCCAGTGCCATGCTCCAGTGCCATGCTCCAGTGCCATGCTCCAGTGCCATGTACCAGTGCCATTCTCCAGTGCCATTCTCCAGTGCCATTCTCCAGTGCCATGCTCCAGTACCATGCTCCAGTGCTATGCTCCAGTGCCATGTACCAGTGCCATGCTCCAGTGCCATTCTCCAGTGCCGTGCTCCAGTGTCATGCTCCAGTGCCATGTACCAGTGCCATGCTCCAGTGCCATTCTCCAGTGCCATGCTCCAGTGCCATGCTCCAGTGCCATTCTCCAGTGCCATGCTCCAGTGCCATTCTCCAGTGCCATGCTCCAGTGCCATGTACCAGTGCCATTCTCCAGTGCCATGCTCCAGTACCATGCTCCAGTGCTATGCTCCAGTGCCATTCTCCAGTGCTATGCTCCAGTGCCATGTACCAGTGCCATTCTCCAGTGCTATGCTCCAGTGCCATTCTCCAGTGCCATGCTCCAGTGCCATGTACCAGTGCCATTCTCCAGTGCTATGCTCCAGTGCCATTCTCCAGTGCCATGCTCCAGTGCCATTCTCCAGTGCCATGCTCCAGTGCCATGCTCCAGTGCCATGCTCCAGTGCCATGCTCCAGTGCCATGCTCCAGTGTCATGCTCCAGTACCATGCTCCAGTGCCATTCTCCAGTGCTATGCTCCAGTGCCATGCTCCAGTGCCATGCTCCAGTGCCATGCTCCAGTGTCATGCTCCAGTACCATGCTCCAGTGCCATTCTCCAGTGCTATGCTCCAGTGCCATGTACCAGTGCCATTCTCCAGTGCCATTCTCCAGTGCCATGCTCCAGTGCCATTCTCCAGTGCCATGCTCCAGTGCCATGCTCCAGTGCCATGCTCCAGTGTCATGCTCCAGTACCATGCTCCAGTGCCATTCTCCAGTGCTATGCTTCAGTGCCATGCTCCAGTGCCGTGCTCCAGTGCCATGCTCCAGTGCCATGCTCCAGTGCCATGCTCCAGTGCCATGCTCCAGTGCCATGCTCCAGTGCCATGCTCCAGTGTCATGCTCCAGTACCATGCTCCAGTGCCATTCTCCAGTGCTATGCTTCAGTGCCATGCTCCAGTGCCATGGTCACTCAGAATAGTGTTTTCTATTTCCATCCATTTGTATGCAAAATTCAAGAAGTCCTTGTTTTTTACTGCTGAGTAATACTCTAATATGTATAAATTCCATACTTTCCTCATCCATTCTTCCATTGAAGGGCATCTAGGTTGTTTCCAGGTTCTGGCTATTACAAACAATGCTGCCATGAACATAGTTGAGCATATACTTTTGTTGTATGATAGGGCCTCTCTTGGGTATATTCCCAGGAGTGGTATTGCTGGGTCCAGGGGTAGGTTGATCCCGAATTTCCTGAGAAACCGAAACACTGCTTTCCAGAGTGGTTGCACAAGTTTGCATTCCCACCAGCAATGGATGAGTGTACCCCTTTCTCCACAACCTCTCCAGCAAAGGCTATCATTGGTGTTTTTTATTTTAGCCATTCTGACAGGTGTAAGATGGTATCTTAAAGTTGTCTTGATTTGCATTTTCCTGATTGCTAAGGAAGTTGAGCATGACCTTAAGTGTCTTTTGGCCATTTGAAGTTCTTCTGTTGAGAATTCTCTGTTCAGCTCAGTGCCCCATTTTATAATTGGGTTGATTAGCCTTTTACGGTCTAGTTTCTTGAATTCTTTATATATTTTGGAGATCAGACCTTTGTCAGTTGCGGGGTTGGTGAAAATCTTTTTCCAGTAAGTGGGTTGCCTTTTTGTCTTAGTGACAGTGTCCTTTGCTTTACAGAAGCTTCTCAGCCTCAGGAGGTCCCATTTATTCAATGATGCCCTTAGTGTCTGTGCTGCTGGGGTTATACGTAGGAAGTGGTCTCCTGTGCCCATGTGCTGTAGAGTACTTCCCATTTTCTTTTCTATCAGGTTCAGTGTGTTCAGACTGGATATTGAGGTCTTTAATCCATTTGGACTTGAGTTTTGTGCATGGTGATAGATATGGATCTATTTTCATTCTTCTACAGATTGACATCCAGTTTTGCCAGCACAATTTGTTGAAGATGCTCTCTTTTTTCCATTGTATACTTTTAGCTCCTTTATCGAAAATCAGGTGTTCATAGGTTTGTGGGTTAAAGTCAGGGTCTTCTATTTGATTCCATTGGTTGTCTTCTCTGTTTGAAAATCTTGATGGCAGAATAAAGAAATAAACTTAGAAAAACTACAAGATAGATGAAATATATTCTACCTGCTCAAACATAAAACAAAAAATCATCTTTGACTGGCTGTGTACAACATACAGTCCATACTTGTTAATAAAGAGATGTATGTTACCTTTGAAAGTTTGTGTTTTCAGAGCAAAGGGACCAGGCATCAATGAAAATTGGTGGCCTAGGTAATCCATCCTCTCAGAGTGCCTCAGTGCAATTTTCTCAGAATTCTTCATCCAGAACAACTTCAAGGCTTCTGGCTGAGATGGTCCAGCCTCACAGACTATTATAGGCAGTACTACAGAGAAGCTTTCCCATTGCACAAAGACTGGACAAGAAATGTTATGACTAGCTCACCCAGGAGTTGATCATTATCCTAATTTTCTCAGAATCCCTCAAAGATGCCATTGCCCCCAGCAACAGGAAGCAGTCTAGAGAAGACAACGCCCACATTTCCAAGAGGTGGGGTAGATGATTTTTGGTCACTTGATGGGTTATGGATGTTTGTCATCATTTAGGGAGGTATCTACAAGTTGTTATTGGTCATGGTCAAAGAGAAAGCTAAACAAAGGAGATTACACTTAAGGGTCTCTTTTTAAAGGGAAAAAGGGGGAGATATAGAACTAGTGAGATAAAAGAATGAATTGTTGAATCTGCTTTTGAACAACCACTAGTCTCAAATATTTTTTATTAGTATGGACTTTTGTATATTGACACAAATTTAAGGTTATTTTTATTATACTGTATCTATGTTTCTATTCTTGTTTAAGGTATTGTACCTATACAACTCATTTTAATATGTAAAGTTTTAGTTCTTAAAAGCTATTTAAGTTAATAACAAATACAGGTTAATAGTTAGTCACCTATACCAGTCAAATTTATGGTCACATTAGGTATGTTCGGAAAGCCATACAGTGATATATTTTAGTTAGATAGGTGATCTTCAAATACTTCAGAGATCTACAGAATATGGCACTTAAAATGTAATAATAGCATAGTGATGTGGGATTTCCCTCTGTATGCTGTGATTACCATTAATGAATAAAGAAAACTGCTTTGGAGCTATAGCAGGGCAAAACTTAGCTAGGCAAGAAAAACTAATTGAATTCTGGGAGAAAAAAGGTCAGAATCAGAGAGAAGCCATGTAGCCCCACCAGAGACAGATGCTGGAACTTTACCCGATAAATGCTGCAACATGGCGATACACAGATGAATGGAAATGGGTTAAATTAATATAAGAGTTAGCCAACATGAAGCTAGAGCTAATGGGCCAAGCAGTGATTTAATTAATACAGTTTCTGGGAATACAGCATCTGGGAATGAAACAAGCAGGCCTCCTTCAACAGCATAGGCTTTTCATGAGAGTGAGACAGGTCTGCTCCTGGCAGAACCAATCTTCTTCAAAAAAGGGCAATGGGCCTTGAACTTCCACATATATTTTGATTTCTTTGTGGCAAAAGTTAGCCACATGCACAAGAAATTGCCCTTGCCTTGACTGTTGAAAATGTGTTATCCAATCTAGACAAGCAGGACACAAAAGAAATCAGCTGCCAAACTCAGTCAAGATAAGGTATGACAGTCCTTCAAAATTCTCACTTTACAGAAAAGTGTCTGGTTGCAGAGGAATGTTGGGGTGATTATCCAGGCAGTCAGATGTCTCTGTCATTTTTATAGTTTTGGAAGTTGCTTTCTCTACACTTCCTGTTTACTCAAGTAATATTTTATTCTTCTTGGATCTCTGATGGGGACTGAAGACTAGATAGCTATAGTTTTACAGTTTTCCTTGTTATCAAATTCAGAAAAGAAACCTACATAAGACATGTAAAGTTTAAAGTTGAGAGACATAAAAACTTAATTTTTTTTATCTAAAAATGTTCCAAGCTCTAAAAGGACATTTTTAGGATGGCAATACAAGTTAGGGTTTAGATAATGGAGTATTTCCTCTAAGTTTGCCAAAGACAAATGGACTAGACATTGTTAATGTAATTCTTTTCTGATAATCGTTTTTATAGTATATAGTTTTACTGTTAGAGTTATTTAGACAGAAAGGGGGAAACGTTGAGGAATGTTCCTTTACACTGTGTGAAAAGAGGTGTCATTGTGATTTAATAAGAATCTAAATGGCCAATAGCTGGGAAATCTGGACAAAGAGCTCTGGGAAGAAGAAAGGCAGAGCTGCCAGTGGAGGCAGAGGGAACAGACATGCAGAAGGAGAGGTAAAAGAAATGAGTCAAGTGCTAACACGTAGATGAATAGAAATGGGTTCATTTAAGTTATAAGAGCTAGTGAAAAAGCCTAAATTACAGGCCAAACTTTTATAATAAATAATAAGTCTCCATATCACTTCTTTTGTAAGTTGTTGACTCAAAGAAAAATCGGCTTAAAAATACATCTAGAAACTTCTGGATCTGACACAGCCAGAAGTCACATTGTGTCAGCTTCCTGAGCATCCCTTAACTCAACCAAGTTGATTCAAGTGAATTGGAGGTAACTGTTCTTACTTTTTCTCAGATTCCCCAATCAGAGGAGGGCATGCAGAAAGTGACTGAGCTGGTGGGAACCTAGCCCCAGAGCTAGGATGGATGACTCGATTGGTCCCCATTATCATTCTGTGTCAACCCCCACCATTGCCAAATCTGTCTTCAGTGTCTCAGGTGTCTATGCAAGCTGGTGGTGATGTGGCTGTGGGGTGGGGATCCCAAGAATTCTAGTCCCTATCCCATGCTCCTGTGTGGCCCCTACAGTAGCCCAGTCTCTCTTTTTTCTCTACTCTCTCAGCTCCTCTCCATGGATCTTCAGTTTTTGGACATCCCTGGAGGTCCTTATGTCTTTCCTTGGCCTTGGAAACTCAATGCTCTGTCTATTTTTACTCGCAGCTGAGTGGAGAGGTGGGTTATCGTCTAGGCTACATTTAGAGGGTTCCCATTGGAGGAGTTGTTTGAGTCAAGTGCAGGAATGTTGAGGGCAGAGGTAGGTGGCTCAGTGGGCATCAGAAGCAGCCAGGGCACAAACCTGACATTAGTAGAGCCATCCCTAGGCCCAGAATAATGAGAAGGCTTACAGCTCATAGAAGATCTGGGCTGCTATTTCTATGCCTATGCCACCCAGTTCTGCTGGATTGATCTTTCTATCCTTTCTATTGACTGATCATTTTAAGTCCATTGATGTCTTGCTCACAAATCTTATCCAATACATCTCAATGTAGCATGATCTCCTCCTGCCCCTTCCTTTCCCAATTTGGGAAGTGTCTGAGTCCCACGGAAACATGGCTCTGACACCTGCAAAGTAGGTCCTCGGCTCTCTCTGGCTGCCAAATTCTTCTTCAGTTGTGAAAGTCAGCCTCATGTGGTCCAGAGATAGAGGGGAAGCTGTAGACTGTAGAGACCATGGAGCTGGATCCATTTCTCAAACCACATAGCTGGGAATCTTTTTTCTTTCAGTTTTCCTTCATTCAGCACCACTGTTTATTGAAGGCCTGTCTTTCTTCATAGTAAAATAAATGCCGGAAGCTTAACCCTGTGGGAGAACTCACTTTTCACCCAGAGTTCTCGTGACTCACTATTTATTCTGGTCAGATTCACAAAGCAAATTCTTTATTTAGTTACTGCAACTCTGCCCAATCTTGACAGAACAATCTTTCCAGTGCCATGGCTTGGGGAACACAAAGCAGGTGAATGGAGAACTCAGGCCATCAATTTTTCAGTCCCATGTTTGCCATTGACCTCATGGAGGATGATGGGGAGATGTGCATCCTCCAGACTCAGTCTCTTTATCTGGAGGATGGGGTAGAGGAGAACCCAGGCTAGTATGGCTTTGGAATCAAGTTGGGGATGATTTTTTTATTGTGGTAACTGAGACTAGAATTGGTGTATAGTGGAATTGTTGGGCAGGAACTCTGGCAGGACTCAGCATAGAGCATAGAGCGGTGTTGGATAGAATTCCCAGAATTTTCTGTGGGTGGGTGGGGCTATGGTATGTGTTCTTTTTAATTTTCTGAGCCATCTTTACTAAACTCTTAGCTCTAGTTTGACACTGCACTGGCCTCTGCTTTCCCACTTCTGAAATTTTTGTGCTCCTTCCAGCTGCTCATGTGCCCTAAGAGCAGGAAGGCTGGACCATAACAGTTATGCCGCTGCCTCTGACATACACAGATGTTACCCATTTTTCCTTTGGACATGTAGCTTGTCTGGAGCACATGTCTGTGATGTCTTCTGTGTGACCATGCCTGCTATAAAGTAACATTTACTTGTACATGTGAGTCCCATCTATACCTGATATATATTGTACTGGGGATCACATGATAGTCACGCCTTGGCTAAGCTGGCAACCTTAATATTTGAGGCATGTCAGGTATTATTTGAGCTTGTGTTTGGATTGTCTATTTACTCTTGTTGGGTTTTGTAGAAGGAGAGAGCAGCTTGTTGGTTCCTGGCTAGTTTAGACCCGGAATAATCACATAGAAACTATATTAATTAAATCACTGCTTGGGCCATTAGCTCTAGCTTCTTGTTGGCTAACTCTTATATTAATTTAGCCCATTTCTATTAATCTGTTTATTGCCGTGTGGCTGTGGCTTACCCAGTAAAGTTCCCAACATCGATCTCCAGCAGTTCCATGGCTTCTCCCTGATTCTGCCCTTCTTTCTCCCAGCATTCAGTTTAGTTTTCCCCACCTAGCTAAGTTCTGCCCTGCTATAAGTCCAAAAAAGTTTCTTCATTAACCAATGATATTCACAGCATACAGAGGGAAATCCCACATCACCTCCCCTTTTCTTTTTAAATTAAAAGGAAGGTTTTAACTTTAACATAGTAAAATTACATACAACAAAACAGGTATCAAACCAGAATTATAGTTACAATATTTATATCTACTTTTTTATAATAATTAAGGAAAATTATAACTATAAATTCTTTAAGTCCATTGAAGACTCCAGAAGTATATAGTATTACCTAAGTTAAAAGGAAGTGCATTGTAAGCAACCTCCAAAACTACAGAACTGACAGAGACATCTCGCTGTCTGGATAGTCACCCAAAGTTTCTGTGTACCATTGGGGCATCCATCTTTAGCCTACTGGCCCATAGTATCTGGCAGACTCTTTTATGAAGCAGGAAATTTCTTTTGTGTGTGTGTGTGTGTGTGTGTGTGTTTCTTTCTTTTTTTTTTTTTACCAAGTTGTACACACATTTATTAGAGTATATAATACGGGGATAAACAATAATGGTTGTTACAGCTTTAGAAATATTTTCTAAGCAGAACTGTATTTTATGCAAAAATGCATCTACAGAGAATACAGTTTGTTTTTTTTTGTTTTTTTTAACATTTTTTCTTTTCTTTTTTTTAAATTTATTTATTTATTAAAGATTTCTGTCTCTTCCCCGCCACCGCCTCCCATTTCCCTCCCCCTCCCCCAATTAAGTCTCCCCCCAGCCCGAAAAGCAATCCGGGTTCCCTGTCCTGTGGGAAGTCCAGGGAACCTCCACCTCCATCCAGGTCTAGTAAGTTGAGCATCCATCCTGCCTAGGCTCCCACAAAGCCAGTGCGTGCAGTAGGATCAGAAACCCATTGCCATTGTTCTTGAGTTCTCAGTAGTCCTCATTGTCCGCTATGTTCAGAGAGTCCGGTTTTATCCCAGGCTTTTCCAGACCCAGGCCAGCTGGCCTTGATGAGTTCCCAATAGAACCTCCCCATTGTTTCAGTGTGTGGGTGCACCCCTCGCGGTCCTGAGTTCCATGCTCGTGCTCTCTCTCCTTCTGCTCCTGATTTGGACCTTGAGATTTCAGTCCTGTGCTCCAATTTGGGTCTCTGTCTCTGTCTCCTTTCATCGCTTGCTGAAGGTTAATATTCAGGAGGATACCTATATGTTTTTCTTTGGGTTCTCCTTATTTAGCTTCTCTAGGATCACTAATTATAAGCTCAATGTCCTTGGTTTATGGCTAGAAACCAAATATGAGTGAGTACATCCCATGTTCCTCTTTTTGGGTCTGGCTTACCTCACTCAGGATAGTGTTTTCTATTTCTATCCATTTGTATGCAAAATTCATGAAGTCCTTGTTTTTTATTGCTGAGTAGTACTCTAATATGTATAAATTCCATACTTTCTTCATCCATTCTTCCATTGAAGGGCATCTAGGTTGTTTCCAGGTTCTGGCTATCACAAACAATGCTGCTATGAACATTGTAGAGCATATACTTTTGTTGTATGATAAGGCCTCTCTTGGGTATATTCCCAAGAGTGGTATTGCTGGGTCCAAGGGTAAGTTGATCCCGAATTTCCTGAGAAACCGCCATACTGCCTTCCAAAGTGGTTGCACAAGTTTGCATTCCCACCAGCAATGGATGAGTGTACCCCTTTCTCCACAACCTCTCCAACAAAGGCTATCATTGGTATTTTTGATTTTAGCCATTCTGACAGGTGTAAGATGGTATCTTAAAGTTGTCTTGATTTGCATTTCCCTGATCGCTAAGGAAGTTGAGCATGACCTTAAGTGTCTTTTGGCCATTTGAAGTTCTTCTGTTGAGAATTCTCTGTTCAGCTCAATGCCCCATTTTATAATTGGGTTGATTAGCCTTTTACGGTCTAGTTTCTTGAGTTCTTTATATATTTTGGAGATCAGACCTTTGTCAGTTGCGGGGTTGGTGAAGATCTTCTCCCAGTTGGTGGGTTGCCTTTGTGTCTTAGTGACAGTGTCCTTTGCTTTACAGAAGCTTCTCAGTCTCAGGAGGTCCCATTTATTCAATGAGGTCCTTAATGTCTGTGCTGCTGGGGTTATACGTAAGAAGTGGTCTCCTGTGCCCATGTGTTGTAGAGTACTTCCCATTTTCTCTTCTATCAGGTTCACTGTGTTCAAACTGATATTGAGGTCTTTAATCCATTTGGATTTGAGTTTTGTGCATGGTGATAGATATGGGTCTATTTTCATTCTTCTACAGGTTGACATCCAGTTTTGCCAGCACAATTTGTTGAAGATGCTCTCTTTTTTCCATTGTATACTTTTAGCTCCTTTATCGAAAATCAGGTGTTCATAGGTTTGTGGGTTAATGTCAGGGTCTTCTATTCGATTCCATTGGTCGACTTCTCTGTTTTTATGCCAATACCAAGCTGTTTTCAATACTGTCGCTCTGTAGTAGAGTTTGAAGTCAGGGATGGTAATGCCTCCAGAAGATCCTTTGTTGTATAAGATTGTTTTGGCTATCCTGGGTTTTTTGTTTTTCCATATAAAGTTGATTATTGTCTTCTCCAGATCTGTGAAGAATTTTGATGGGATTTTGATGGGGATTGCATTGAATCTATAGATTGCTTTTGGTAGAATTGCCATTTTTACTATGTTGATCCTCCCAATCCAGGAGCAAGGAAGATCTTTCCATTTTCTGGTGTCCTCTTCAATTTCTTTCTTCAAAGACTTAAAGTTCTTGTCAAATAGATCTTTCACATCCTTGGTCAGAGTTACCCCAAGATATTTTATGCTATTTGTGGCTATCGTGAAAGGTGATGCTTCTCTAATTTCCCTCTCTGTTTCCTTATCCTTAGTGTATAGGAAGGCCACTGATTTTTTGGAGTTGATCTTGTATCCTGCCACATTACTAAAGGTGTTTATCAGCTGTAGGAGTTCTTTGGTAGAGTTTTTGGGGTCGCTTATGTATACTATCATATCATCTGCAAATAACGAGAGCTTAACTTCTTCTTTTCCGATACGAATCCCCTTGATCCCTTTATGTTGTCTTATTGCTATTGCTAGAACTTCAAGCACTATATTGAAGAGGTATGGAGAGAGTGGACAGCCTTGTCGTGTTCCTGATTTTAGTGGGATGGCTTTGAGTTTTTCTCCATTTAATTTAATGTTAGCTGACGGCTTGCTGTAAATAGCTTTTATTATATTTAGGTATGACCCTTGTATCCCTAATCTCTCCAAGACTTTTATCATAAAGAAGTGTTGAATTTTGTCAAATGCTTTTTCAGCATCTAATGAAATGATCATATGGTTTTTTTCTTTCAGTTTATTTATATGCTGGATTACATTGATAGATTTGCGTATGTTGAACCAGCCCTGCATCTCTGGGATAAAGCCTACTTGATCATAATGGATAATTTTTCTAATGTGTTCTTGGATTCGGTTTGCCAGTATTTTATTGAGAATTTTTGCATCGATATTCATAAGTGAGATCGGCCTGTAATTTTCTTTCTTGGTTGGGTCTTTGTGTGGTTTTGGTATCAGGGTAACTGTAGCTTCATAAAAGGAATTTGGCAATGACTCTTCTGTTTCTATATTGTGAAATACATTAAGGAGTATAGGTATTAGCTCTTCTTGGAAGTTCTGGTAGAATTCTGCATTGAAACCATCTGGTCCTGGGCTTTTTTTGGAAGGTAGGTTTTTGATAACGGTTTCTAGCTCTTCGCGACTAACAGGTCTATTTAGATCGTTCACCTGGTCTTGGTTTAGCTTTGGTATGTGGTACTTATCTAAAAAAATGTCCATTTCTTTTGCATTTTCTAGTTTTGTGGCATACAGGCTTTTGTAGTAAGATCTAATGAGTCTCTGAATTTCCTCTGTGTCTGTGGTTATGTCCCCCTTTTCATTTCTGATCTTATTTATTTGCGTGTTCTCTCTCTGTCGTTTAATTAGTTTGGATAGGGGTTTGTCGATCTTGTTGATTTTCTCCAAGAACCAACTTTTTGTTTCATTGATTCTTTGGACTGTTTTCTGCGTTTCTATTTTGTTGATTTCTGCCCTCAGTTTGATTATTTCCAGTCTTCTACTCCTCCTGGGCGCATCTGTGAAGCAGGAAATTTCAAAGACAATTCAGCTTATATTGCCAGTTTGTCAGTCACTTCTTCTGTGTCCTGTAGAATGTCTGGCAGACTCTTTTATGAAGCAGGAAATTTCAAAAACAGTTCAGCTTATATTGGCAGTTTGTCAGTCACTTCTTCTGTGTCCTGTAGAATGTCTGGCAGATTCTTTTATGAAGCAGGAACCCAAAGGATTGTCTCACCTTTAGACAAGTTTAGCAGTCATTTTTCTGTGGGTCCTGTATGTCCAGTTCATCAAGTAGTCCAGGCAAGAGCAGTTTCTTGCCCAAATGGCTAACCTTTTTTTATTTAAACAGAAAAGGGGTAGTGATGTGTAAGTCCCCTCTGTGTGCTGTGATTACCATTAATTAATAAAGTAAATTGCTTTAGACCTATAGCAAGGCAGAACTTAGGTAGGCAGGGAAAACTATGCTGAATCCTGGGAGGGAGAAGGGTGGAGACAGAGAGAAGCCATGAAGCCACTGCCAGAGTCAAACATGCCAAAACTTTGATGGTAAGCCACTGCCATGTGGTGATACACAGATTAATAAAAATGGGTTAAATTAATATGCAAGAGTTAGCCAATAAGAATCTAGAGTTAATGGGCCAAGCAATGATTTAATTAATACAGTTTCTGTGTGATTATTTCAGATTTAAGCTAGCTGAGTGGCTGGGAGCCAACAAGCAGCCTCCCACTACAGGTTTCTGTTGGGGTTTGCCTAAATTGTGGGACCCAGGATTCCTCTGAGAAGTGACAAACCTTTTCTGAGTATTGTTCAAGGAAGAAATTTAAGTAAATCTAGGTGACGCCAGTGACCCAATCTGGTCATATTAGGGCGACAAACGGCATGCTGATGGACTTTTTTGGAGATAGGCTCTCACTACTTAGCCCAGGCAATTCTTAAGCTCATGATTCTTCTGTTGCAGCTTCACTATTACAGATTACAGATGTTTACCGCTACAACAAACCAATGAAATTCCTTTCAAATACTATCAGAGGCCTGTCCCTAGGGTACTGTTAAGTCCTGTCAGACTGTAGTGAAGGATTTAACAGATCCATTGTATCTGGCATGAATTCCTGATGATGCCTTCTAAGCTTTGAAGTAGCCTTTTGTAAATTGTCAGTGAGTGTTATTTGAGTTGTTCTTCCTGAAGGATTCACAGGCTTTGCATAGCTTAGCCTGAGACAAACCTGGCAAACCAGGGAGCCTTGTGTGGCTGTGAATTACTTAGTTAAGTAATGATTCCTTCAAACAACTCCTAGATCAGATAAGAGGTTTTGGCATGCAGAAATTGACTAGCTAAAAGGACTTTTTGTGTAACAATAAAGAGGCTTTTGTGAAGCCTCCAGGTAATCAGTCCCTCTGAGGTTGATAACCTGGCCGCTGCTAAGCTGTGAAATGTGCTGGACTCTCTTTCCTCCTCTGACCCAGGTCACACAGAACACCAACAGTGAGACCATCTCTGATCTATGTCATAGCATGTGGTGCCCTGGCAAGGCAGGAAATGTGTGTTAAGCCTGAGTCAGGTCATGCTAGCTCTTGTGTGATCATGTCTATTTTAGGAGATGTTAGAGATTATTAGGGTAGTCAGAGGGGGAGTAGGTCTTTGTAAGTCTATAGAGTGTTGCTATTGGCTCATATGTAGCAGACATGTTAGTCTATGTGGAAGTTATGTGAAGGACCCTACTTGTTGTTGCTAGCTTGTCTACCCATCCTCCATTTTTCTCCCCTTTGATGCTTACTCTGTTCTTAGCTTCCTCTCAGCCATTCTGGGTTTGGAGGGGAAGTGCAGAGCCAGGACTGGTAGACCCCATCCACTCCCACAATATCATTATACTCTCTATGTTCCCTGACTGTTCTTGTTCTTGCCAGCTGCTGTTGCAATGAAGGATGTATTCTTCTACAGATTCCTGAAATCTTGGCTCGGTGAGTGTTTGGAGGCGAAGGGAAAAGGACACCTATGGAGGTCAGGGGAAGGCACTGTCCTTTCTCACGTCTTTGGCTACTTCACCAGGAGACGGGCTCTTGGTGAGCACTTGCCACCACCGGCACATGCTGACACCCACCTTTCATTTCAGCATTGAAGATTTTGTGAAGATTTTCAATGACAGCACCAACACCATGCATGTGAATCCCTGGAATCCAGGGTGTCAGTATCTACTTTCATCTAAAATAACTATCTGTGTGATTACAATAGATGATGGGCAAGGAGGCTGGTTCTGTGGGGGTACAGGTGGTTGACGGTAGGTAGGGAACCAAGGATTAAGACCAAACATTGGCCATGTCCCTTTGTCTGGCTAGACAAAATAGCAGTGGTGATCTCGGAGGGTAGCACCCGCCTGAATATATTTGAGCCTACCAGTCTCATGACCCTGGACTCTGCAGAAATGTGTCTTCAGCAACTGTCAGGAGTGGGTCCCTAATCTGGATGTGAGAACCTGGGTCATGGAAGCGAAGGAGGAAGGGCAAGACAGTGGTTAGAAAGCCTTCCTGCAGGAGGTAGATCAGCAATGTCAGTGAAGCACCTGGGAGGACCAGAGGGGAGAGAGTGGTCTTTCCTCAAAATAGAATTGTTTGCATACAGATAAAGAATAGAGATCAGTAGAGCTGATGGTGACAAAGAAATTTGGTATAGGAGTCTGTGACGTGGTGTCTGGAGCCCTCGGAACTGATACACTTTGGGTTCTTGCCTTATTTCCAGGATGAAAATGGGAAGGAGCTGCCAGATGAGGACATCAGAGTGGAAGCTGACACCTTCATGTTTGAGGGTGAGGGTCCAAGTGTGACGTGAGAGCAGGCACTGCATCCTTGGAAGATGTTGAGCAGCTTTATTCCTCCATTTGATCACTCTTCTTGCGGTTTATAACCGTGTGTGTGCTATCCACTTGGTGGTGCTGAAACAACTCATAGACCCAAGCCTGCCCAACTGCCCTCCAGGCCATAACACCACCGCCAGTGGGCTCTCCTGGACCCTGTACAACCTGGCAAGGCACCAGGAATACCAGGAGCGCTGCCTACCGGAGGTGTGGGAACTGCTGAGGGACCGTGATCCTGAGGAGAATGAACAGTGTGCTCTGGTTCTTATGGTTTCTTCTGTAGATCTCCTCTTCTCTGCTCTCCGGATGGGGAAGAGAAGTTCTTTTTGCTAATTCTCCCATTATTGTTCAGTACGCACAGGAGCTGGGTTCAGAAGGGGATACTCAGCTTGGCCAGCAAGAGAAGGATTGCGGGCTTATGAGAAAGAAAGATTTGTGTTACTGAGGGAGCAGTAACAATATATGACGTGTTCAAGGAATGCACTGCCCCTACAGTTCTTTCCCCAGTAGCATCTTTTCCTTGCCTAAGTGTTTGCTCTGCTCACGCACCTTAGTTCCTATTGCACTGCCAGGTCCAGGGATTCACAGGGACACCTGGGTGGTGGCCTATGTGCTGTCCAGTGCTGCTGGGTCATCCTTTCATCATTGTTCATTCATTAAACCCTGTCAATGGTCATCTCACCTCAGTTTTGTAACTGGCCCCACCTGGGCTGCAGAGACCCAAAATGGCTCAAGCCAAGACTCTGCCTCACGGAAGCTCTCAAATGGGTGGGAAAATCATCACTCAGGACACTTGCCCAATTCTTCACCTTTTTAGATTAATGTATTTTATCTTACACATAATAGTGTATTCCCTGCTTGTACACATATTATGTGTATGTCTACATGTGTTTACAGAGGTCAGAAGATAAGGTCAGTTCCCTTGGAAATGGCGTTATGGATGGTTGTTGTAGGAGCCAGCCATGATAAGTTAAATATGAGCAGATCACCCAAAGAAAGTTCTTTACTTCCAACCATTATCACCTGCCAGAGTAGGACTCAGCCATTCATAAGTTTAATGGGGCCTGAGTCTCAGTAGTTTACCCTGAAGCAATACCTGGTTTCAGGAAGGACCATAAACTGACATTACCCGAACACCACCCAAGAACAGACCATCTAAAGGAAATGCCTAAAGTTCCAACCACTCTAGATAGAATCACCTGCTCGCACACACTCACCAGGACACACCTAGACAAATGTCAGTCAATCAAGGGTCCTAAATCTCAGAAACCCCTCACCCTCACCTTTACTACTGTAAAAACCCAACTCTAACTGAGCTTGGGGCTCTTCATTTATTTCAATATGTTGGACAGGTGGAGAGACAGAGTTTGCAAATTTGCATAAAATAAAGGCTCTTTGCTTTTACACAGGGGACTTGGGCTCCTTGTTGGCTTTTGGGGGACTTCTCAGATTTGGGCATAACAGTTGTGAGCCACCATGTGGGTTCTGGGAACCAAACTTACGTCCGCTGCAAGACCAGTAAGTGTTCTCAACTGTTGGACCATCCCTACAGCCTTCCTTCTTGCTTCTCTGCTTTCCTAATTCTTACATATTTGATACTTTAGGGCATTGTTTTAAGATGGTTAAAAGACCAGAGTCAGAAGAGAACACAGCAAAACCAAGTTCTTAGCACAAAGGAGATTTATTTGCCCCAGAGAGACAAAGACAGGGATAGGAGACAAGGGAGAGAGGAGAAAAGGGAGAAAGGAGAAGGCAAAGGGATTTTTACCCCAGAGAAACAGAGAACTACATCTGGATAGAGAGGAGAAAGATGTGCCCCATAGGCAAATGGCAGTTTATAAAGGAAAAACAGGGGCATTAGGATAAAGTAGTCTGTTGTGATTGGGTGTGTTAATTAGATGAACCAAAGGGGGCTCTATCCTTGGCTGTGCTGGGAGATGTCACCTATGACCATGGCTTTGTGTCTTCTGCCAGGTCTATGACCTCTTCCGCTTTGACCTAGAGAACATCAAAGACAGATCACCTCTGGCTTTTATTCCTTTCTCCATGGGGCCCAGGAGAGGCCAGAGGGTTTAAGGTGAAGGGGTGTAGTCTGGGACCGAGGATGGGAACAGTGGGGAGTTGAGATGGGTGGTTCTGGGCCTCTTTCCCATTTTCTACTCAAGATTTAAGGTCTGTAGAACCTGGGGTTGGATTTAGGGCAGGGCTGGAGGTCAAGGTAATTTGAAAGTTTTCTAGAGACGGTCAATGAAAGACCTGTAGCCATGAGAGCCCAAGAAGGAAAAGAGAAGAATGAATCAGAAGGTCTGAGAGGCAGTGGGTAGAGGATACAGTGATTGACTGAAACAGAGTGATATTGAGGACCTCCCATATGAGTTCAGTTGCTGCTGTTAGGGCTCTCAAACATGGCTCCTACCCACACATGGTGGGGTCTATCTAGTTTGTATAGGAAAGCAACAGCACCATTCAAAGGCCCAGTGGCCACTCCCACCTTTCCATCTGTATACAGGAGGTAGGGTGGGGTGGGATCTGGGAGAGGTAGAGCAGATCTGTTACGAGGGCATCCCACAGTAAAGAGAAGTGGCAGTGGATGGTGGCCGGGTGGGTGAGGGGTCCTGTGGGAGTCTCTCTGGCTGCTTGGTGCAGGGGATTGGCCATGACCGCCAAGTTAGGATCCAGTGACAGACAAATTCCGTCAGGCACAAAAAATGAGAAAATCTGGTTTGCTGTGGTCGGGGGCTGTAAGTCCCAAAGGGCTTGGACTCTGTAAGAGGTTAGGGTCTTAGACCTGGGGCTGAATTGAAAGCCCAAATACACAACAGTGGGAGAGCACAGCTGAGTCTTAAGGGGGAAACTCAGAATCCCAGGGCACCGTGGTGGCTTAGGAGCAAAGAGGTGGCCGGTTGGGACACAGACGGGGAGGAACTGCAAAGTAGGAGGTTGTCTACATCCTGGAGGAGTGTGCTAGGACTGAGGTCAAAGGTGAAAAGATCCCAGGCCAAGGTTTCTGGGAATGAGGGCTGTCCTGGGCCAAGGCTTGGCTGAAGAAATGAGGGCTGTCCCAGACACCCTGAAGGAAAACAGTCCATGTGAACTGACTGCAGGTCTATGTGTCAGGGTCCTCCCAGGTGAAGGCAAAGAGAAAAGAGGAGCCAGCATGTAGAGGGACAGTGCCAAAGGCATCTTTTAGGTCCAGGATGGTAACGTGGGAAGTTGTAGCAGGAATGTTAGAAAGAAAGGTGTGTGGGCTGTTGACCACTGGGTGGATTGGAATAACTGCCTCATTAATGGGGTCCTGAACTAATTGGTAAGCACTGGAGAGAGTGGGACTGTTGCAGGGTGAACTAAAGGAATTAAAAGTCCCTGAGATGAAAGGCGGGTAATAATGGGCTTGAGGTCTGGGTGATGGGTTTCGGAAATAGGAAACGGGTCTGAATGGGAAGTGGGGGGCCTTAAAGCTAACTAGGACTGGCTGGTGGCGAGTAGCAACTACCGGGGTGAAGACATCCCATGTTTGGGGTCAACTGGATCTGGGAGGGTAGGGATAGGACAGTCTGGGGTAGGGACCTGTGAGGCTTATTGAAGAAGAAAACGGGAGTCAGGAGAGTGTGGGGGCCAAGGTGAGTGCAGCCCCAAAGCAACTGAAGATACCACAGCCAAGTAGAGTTACAGGGCAAATGGGTATGACTAGAAAAGAGTGTAAGGAGAATCACCCTGCAAGAATGCAGGGAAGTGGCATGGTCTTAGACAGAAAGGAGGGGGTCCCATCCACCCCTGTGACAGAAATTGGCAAGGGAACTGTTGGACCCAAGTGAAAGGTCAAGATAGAATAGCATCCTTGTCTGCCAGAAAGGTGATGGAGTTACGCACTACCCTAGGTTCAGTGAAGGTGATCAGAGTCTCCAAGTCTGGATGGGGTCAATCCTTCACTAGGCTGAGGAACTCGAAGGCTGGAAGAGTCTCAGATGCTGGTGCTGGTGAGGCTGGACCTTCGTGCCATGGCAGAGAATGAGGCTGCATGTGTGCATTCTGATTTCCAGTGTCCAGGCTGCCAGCAGACACTAGGTCAGGGCTGCATTGGGATCAGTGTCTTTCCTGGCTGCATTTGAAGTGGGCCCCTTGTGGAGTTGACCTTGGCTAGGCTCTAGTGGGATGAAGCCTTGCAGACTTCCCTTGTCCCTCTTTCCGTGTGTTGATGGTCTCAGGGAGCATAGCCTTCTGCTGCAACTGAGTCTGTCAGGAAGACTCAGCTGCTTCCTCTCGGGCATTAAAAACCTTAAAAGTCATTTTAGCCAATTTCTGTATGGGAATTTGGAAACTCTCCTCAGTCTTTCTAACTTTTTTTTCTAATATCTGGTGATGACTGAGAAATGAAATGGGTGGCTAGGACCGTGGCTCCCACTGGGGAGGCTGGATCAAGGCAGGTATATTGAATCATGATGTCTTGTAATTGATTTAGAAAAATGGCTGGATTTTCATCAGATTGCTGTGTAATTTCTTGAAGTTCATCAAAATTAACAATTTTGTTCGAGACCATCTCAATACCCTGAAGGAGGCAGTGAACCATGAGGTCCTTTTCCTGATGACCGTTTTGACTTTGCTGAAAGTCCCAGTATAGTTCTGTAGCTGACACCACCATATCACGCACAGGGACCGTATTGTCCACTAGGCGGGTTTGGTCTGCATATTGTCTAACTGCTGCCTGAATCCGGCCTCACTCCTTGGGTGTGAGAGTGGAGGCCTGGATGATATAGAGGTCATGCCAGGTCAGTTCACAAGACTGGGATTCTTTGATATAGACAGAAGGATTAGCAGAGAAGGAACCCAACTACTTTTTTCTCTGTGAGAGGTCCTGAAGGGAGAAAGGGATGGGGCAGAGGAGGGTTGGAGTCTGTCAGGACCAAGAGAAGACACAGGGAGGATTCAGGGGGAGTAGCCCAGTGTGTGGATGGGGACCAGGGTGTAGATTGTGGCACTGAAGAATGAGGGAGGGAATAGAGAGGGAGGAGGGGCAGTAAGAGGGAGGGTGAGAAGGGCAGGTGGGTAAGGGGAGGGAAGTTGGCCATCAACCTTTGTCCCAGAGAGAAAGTGAGGAAGGGTGGGTAAAGGGAAGAAGGCTGGCCACCGAGTGGAGCATGTGTAGGTGTAGGAGGGGGCAGGATTTAGGGGAGGGGCAGAGACGCCAATGACTCAGGCAGCATGGATAGGGTGGAGTGTTCAGAGTCCAAGTCCCCAGAGAAATGGGGGTATAGAGGTGCCACAACTCTAGCCAACAAAACCTGAGCCATGGGGCACTGGCTACAGAGGGAGGGGCAGGAGCATGGAAACCCCAAAACCCTGGATGTGAGGGAGCTCAGATCATTTGTCCATACACCTACAGAAATTCTCAAGATCATGGAGGATTTTAAGTCAGGATTCCCCTCCAGTGGCCATCTTGATTGGTTATCAAGAATGTACTGAGACCAGGTCACAGAGCTAAAGAAAATCAGGCGTTCTGGACATACGGTGTCAGACAGCCCCAATCTGGGTAAATTTTACAGTAGACACTCCAGGGATGACTGAGGGTCAGGTTTAGACCTGCAGTTGCCCATTTCCAAGCCTGTGCCAGAGACTAAAGACTAAAGCAATGTGCCCACCGCTATATCCTGGGATTGAGGGGTGGGTGTTGAGGTTGTCTTTGGGCTGGTCATCTCCTTCAAATGCTCCCACAGGACAAAGATGGTCTTTGCTCTGGAAACGGATAGGGTTATCTGGCACTGCAGTGGCTTGGCAAGAACCCCAAGAGTCTTTGACCCAGGTGTCTTGACTCGGAAGAGGTCCCGGACCTCTGTTGGTGGTGGCATGGAAATGGGTGACTTACTGTAAGTCAAAAGTCAATCCTGTCTCATCGAGAGGGAGATAAAGGAGTGGCCTTCTACGAGGCCGGAGGACCAGGTCGGCCTGACAGGAAGGCTCAACTAGGTTTGGCACCAAGATAACAGGTTTTCTGTACCCCAATAATAGGTTTCTCTGTTGATGCAGTAAGCTAGATCAAGCCGGATTTAAAAGTAAAAGATCAGGTTTATTTGAGTAAAGCACTCCCTGGTGACCCTCCAGCCCCCAGAGATCGAGGCGGGGTGGGGGAAGGACAGGAGAAAAATCACATGACCCATCTAAAGAGGGGAGGTTATGTACCCTGTAGTCGAGGGATGATGATGTGTATGACACAGGCTGGGTTTGTGCCCAAGTATGGTACGTTTTTAGGCAGGGTCTTGAGCAGCTAGCAGCTTCAGGGGAGGAGCCACCGCTCGGTGGTTTTTCTGAGAGGGTGGGGTTTGGAGAGGCAGAAATGGGACCCGGCTGGAGATTCCAGCTGAACAGTATTCTGGCAGTCGGAATCCAAGGAATACCTACAGCTCATAAGGGAAAGGTATCCTGGCACACCTGCGTGGCTTTTGTAGTAAAAGTAAACAAAGTAACGAGCTTTGTTTGGGGACATTTACCCAGTAGAAGGGGAGAGACAAGTGGTAGAGGAGAAAATAGCCCGAGAAGTGCAGGTGTCTTAGTAAGTAGAATTGTGTATGTGGTGGGACCCTGAAGGGCGTTGCAGGGAATATGCCTGTGTGGTGAGCAGCTCAAAGGGAGTAGAAGATTCTTTCTTAAAAGGTCAGAGATAAGAGGCTTAATTCCCCCGAGGCTATGGAGGAAGAGAGGGTATTGAGCCCAAGTGATGTATTTGGTGGGGTTTGATGAGGCTAGTAAAGCCATCACCCTACCCTGCCGATAGGGGAACAAGAAGATGTGGGTCTCTAAAACTCCATCAGGACTAAATAGGTGTCCCAATGTCCAGAAGGGGAGAGATAGATCACCCTGATACTTCGATGTCTTCCTGAGGATCCCAGTGAAAGATGGCAGAGGATCCCAGTGAAAGATGGCAGGGGTCACATCTACAGAAAAGGGTCAGGGAATGGGGTCACAAAAGCCATGAGGTTCTAAAGGAGCTGTGGGATTATGGGCAGCTTCAAGGGGAAGGTGGGAGAAGAGAGCAGGAAGGGGTGCAATAGCCTGATTTAGCCTAAGGAAACTGCAGGATTGAAGCTCTGTGAGGTGTGGGTTGGGGTTAGGTAAAGAGGACCATCCACAGCCTTAAAGACCATGGCTGGGGACACTCCTTCCTCCAAGAGTACCAAAGGGGTTCCAGATAGTGAACAGTCACTTCCTCAGATGCGGGGAAATGTTTATACTCACCCAAAGGGAAATTTACCTAATTGCTGCTGGTGGATGGGGTGCTGAGCAATCGGTGAGCCAGAAGGTAAGTCTGTTGTGGATGGAGATGGGGGATAGCTTAGACCATGAGGGGAACACAGACACTAGGAGAACCTATCCAGTCACAGAACCAATATAAATGTTACAGCTTGGATGGAAAGGTATCCTGGCAACAGGGTGCCAAGGAACACCACAAAGACGCACTGCACAACAAACCTTACACAAAGATTTATTAGGAGGGCAAAAAAAAAAAAAAAAACAGGACGGTGACTGCCTCTGCTCAGGTGAGAAACAGCAGCAAATAGAACAGGACACAGGGCTTATATAGAGACTCTTGGGAAAGGGGTGGAACTTCTTCAGGGTGGAGCTTTCCAGGATGGAGATTGGTGGGATTTCACATCCAGACACAGGGCTTTTTAATCTGTAGGGTGGGGGCAGGGTCCAGTAGTTAGGGCAGTTAGAGTATTTATGTGGGTGCAACCTGACAGTTAGGGGTCCTGGGGTAGGGATCTGGCCCCTCTTGTGCCTCAAGGGGCTTACAATTTACCCTAGATACAATGATTTATTGAGGTTTATTGGGTTTATTTGGGTACCAGCTCCCTAAACTCTCAGGATCCAGAAGGAACACTACAGAAAGTGTTGGAACTGGCTAAAGGGATCTAAGGGTGAAAGGAACAAATCAACTCTGGTACCCCCTAAACCTCTCAGGATCCCCAGGAAGAATCAACTCTGGTACCCCCTAAACCTCTCAGGATCCCCAGGAACAAATCAACTCTGGTACCCCCTAAACCTCTCAGGATCCCCAAGGAACAAATCAACTCTGGTACCCCTAAACCTCTCAGGATCCCCAGGAACGAATCAACTCACACACTTCTTCTCATCATGTCCCATTCATCCTTCTGTTTCATTTAAACTTCTGCAAGAGTTTCTAACTTATATGCACATATAGACACAATTAATTCTCTGGCGATAACAAGGTACAGGGCTAGAATTCCTTCAGGGTCATAAAAGGCAGAGAACAGTTTTCACACACAGTTGTAACTGTCAGATTTCCTTATGGCTCAAAGTGGGAGTGGTTTGTGAAAGCCTCCATGAACTCTTGGAAGGAGGTAGAGAGAGAGAGAGAGAGAGAGAGAGAGAGAGAGAGAGAGAGAGAGAGAGAGAGAGAGAGAGAGATATTAGGGGAGTTTAGGAAGGAAATTTGTGTGGTACACTATATTCTTAAATAACATAAGAGCTAAAAAAATTTGTAATCAGTAAGAGCCATGAGCAAGGCATGCCATGTTTTACCGGTGGGCAGAGGAAGAATCAGGTTACTAGGAAACCTATGTAAACAAGCAGGGGATCCTGTGACATTTGGTCCATGTTAGCATATTTGCCAAATGTTAGTTGATTAGAGAGGACCTCTCAACCCTAGAGATTACATCTACAGTAGCTAGATCAAGAGAAAAAAGAAAAACTATGGCTATGTTGTGTAAAATCCAGAAGCTGATGCTTCCAGCCTTGGGCTAAGTGGCTGGGGCATTTGTTCCCAAAGAAGCCTGAATGAGAAAAGATTCCTTTCTCTGGGGCTGGTTAAGTAATCCATAACTTCTTCCTGTGTCTTTAGGGGTAAAGGCAAAGCCAGTGAATTTCCTAGACATAGATCTTGTATCAATAAAACCAAAGTGAAGGTAAGTACAGAATATTAATAGTTTGTTAGGGTAGAGCAGGGGCCAGTAGGTCTCATTCTCCTAAATCGGCTGTTAGAGGAAACAGGGTGCCCAATTCTCCTTATCACGTGAGCAGACATGCTATATCCTCCTTCTCAGCACCTGTTCTTCAAGACTCTGACTATTTGTAAGGCTTCTCTCCTGGCCAGATGTCCTTCCATTAAAGATAATTGTGGGGAGCTAGCTTCTAAGTTTATATCAGGGAATGGGCATAGATTTGATTATGAGAGCAAAGGCTTCTAGACTGTGTGAATACTTTCACACCAGGGCCCCACGGTGTGTGAAAAGGCAATCCAGTATAACTGTGCATAAGGGAGTTATGCCCAAGAATTGATTAATATACTGCTGGGGTTTTTGAGAACGAGTCCTACTATGGAAAAGGGAGTGCTACGGCTTCAAAGAGTTTTTACAGAAATGACAGCGACTATTCAAAAGGCAAATATCCCCAGTGCCCTGAGATTTGTGTGGATTCCCAGTGGGTCAGCCCAGTGATGTTGTCAGCTATATTATCACTGTATAAACCTGTGGACCACAGCAATGATTCTAATTTTTCTTCTACATATATCCATAAAAGAAGAGGCTGCAAAAGAAAAAATAAGGGGCTAGAGAAGTGGCTTAGCTATTAAAAGCATGTGGTGCTGATGTAGAGGATTGGGGTTCAGATCCCAGCAACAGCTCACAATGTAGTGCTATTGTAGAAGATTGGAGTTCAGGTCCCAGCAACAGCCCACAATGTAGTGCTGTTGTAGAGGATTGGGGTTCAGGTCCCAGCAACGGCCCACAATATAGTGCTGTTGTAGAGGATTGGGGTTCAGGTCCCAGCAAAAGCCCACAATTATCTGTTTGATAAGGGAGTCCCCTCTGTATGCTGTGATTACCATTGATAAATAAAGGAACTGCTTTGGGCCAATACCAGAGTTATAGGGGAACAAAGCTAGGCAGGGAAAACTAAATGGAATGCTGAGAGAGAGGAGGAGTCAGAGAGAAACCATGGAGCCGCTGGAGACAGATGCTGGGAACTTTACCAGTAAGCCACAGCCACGTGGTGATATACAGATGAACAGAAATGAGTTAAAGTAATATAAGAGTTTGCCAATAATAAGGTAGAGCTAATGGGCCAAGCAGAGACTTAATGAAGTTTCTGTGTGATTATTTTGGGTGAGGGAAACAGCAAACACTGCACTAAGTGCTCCCTCTATGCAAAAGTTCCAGAAACAGCTTAAAAGGTGGAGGACTTTCTTGACAAACGGTACACCCCAAGGGCTAAGAAAAAGAAACAATAACAACAAAAACCAAAACAAAACAGGAAACAGCCATGCAGGCACTGTATGGGCTTGTTGGCTAGTGTGCACATGAAGCCTGACCAAATCTCTCCTGCAATTCCTTTCTTCTTTACCTTCTTTTTTTAAAAAAATATTTATTTATTTATTTATTTATTATGTATATAATATTCTGTCTATGTGTATGCCTTCAGGCCAGAAGAGGTAACCAGACCCCATTACAAATGGTTGTGAGCCACCATGTGGTTGCTGGGAATTGAACTCAGGACATTTAGAAGAGCAAGCAATGCTCTTAACCTCTGAGCCATTTCTCCAGTCCCCACCCCCCCTTCTCATTCTAGTCATGGCTGCCTGGTATTTTGATGCAGCCAATCAGAATGCGTGTAGCCATATATGGGAAACAAAAAGTCAAAAATGTTCAAAAGTCTCAACCCTGCTACATTTGAGGGTCTCATTGCTTGGGTAATGAGAAACCCATCAGAAACCAGGCCTAATGAACTTCTCCCTGGTAAAAGAAACCTAGGGGGTCCTGTCTCTTGGATTGGGAATCCTGCTATATCATGACTTCCAGGGTATGATGCAGAGGCAAAGCATAAGCTAGAGCAGGAGCCACATACAGAATGAGAGGCATATCCATAGACTTAGAGCAAGAGTCAGCCCCAGACGCTGGTCCAGAAAATGCCTCAGGAGCAGACCGCTCACTAAAGAGCGACTCCAAGCCACACAGAAGCTGGGAAAAGAGCTTGAGTGTTGCCAAGGGGGAGCCTACCTATCAGGGGCCCGCTATTTCAGTGGGTAGTACACACGTGGGTGGACTGGGAATAGAGATTTGTGCCCTTATACCCCAGTCTCAAAGGACCACAGCTATCAGCCATGTGGTGGTGACATATACCTTCAATCCCAGCACTTGGGAGGCAGAGGCAGAGGTTTTCTGTGAGTGCAAGGCCAGCCTGGTCTACAGAACAAGTTCCAGAACAGCCAGGGCTACACAGAGAAACTCTGTCTTAAAAAAAAAAACCCAACATATATTAAGGTCTACTTTAAATTTGACTCAAAAATTGTGGTGGTGGTGGTTTTGTTCTTTCCAGTGGGGGTTAACAATAGATGCCTCATGTAGGGCTCAACACAGCTCGGTTTTATTTTTTCATTCTTCTCAAGCTGCTTCTAGAGCAAGGGATATTTGGAGTACTGATGGTCTATTTTCCTGCTCTGAACAGGCTTTGAGAGTCTGCTTAGGACTGGGATGGTGAAGGAATTCAGGGTGGAGGAATGTAGAATTGCAGGTCCCTAGAGCTGTGCTACAACTGCCTGTGTGAATTTTCAAAACAAACCCAGGCCTGCTTGTCACTGACTGCTGTGGGACATGTTGGTCTCCTGAGGGTGGAGGAGATTCCCTTTTTGGTGGCAGGATTGGCAGTAACAATAATACTAATATAAGGAAAAGTACAATTCCATAATTATATTAATGTAACAAAATAATATTTCCTTAAGAAGCCTTATTAGTAGTTCAAAGTGGGAGACTATATGTATATATTTGTATGTATGAATATGTATGAGTGTGTGCATTTGTGCAGGTGTATGTATATGTATTTTATATGTGCGTGGAGGGAGGTAATATAGCCTAGAAATTTCCTGTGAGCCTATTTGTGTATGTGTGTGTTTATACGGTGCATTGGTATGTGTGTATGTGTGTATATATGTATATATGTGTATATGTATGTATGTGATATGCATATATGTGTATGTGTGTGTATAATGTATACGGTCTGAGGATATGTATGTGTGTGTATGTATATATGTGTATATGTTGTATGTGTGTATATGTATACAGTCTGAGGATGTGTGTATATGTGTATTACTGGGCTCACTGAACTGTCTATACTGGGCTGTGCATACCACTGGGGCAGGTGTTGGAGCCCTCTGGCCTTGCTCCCAGGTCAGGCCTTTGCAGTGCAAACTCCACACTCCACACCAGCTTGGGAGCAGCTCCGAGACCTCAGGGGTGTGTGTATGTGTGGAGAAACACCGTATTCCTTTGGTCTTGGTGGGGTGGTTAAGAAACAGGTTCAGTACTGTGTTTCCCAGACCCCCACTGAACTGAGCCCCAATGACCATAGTGCACACCTCCCTCAGCAAGCGGCTGTAGAACCTTGCTTTGTCTGAGGCTCTCTGATGTCAATCCTGATGTTCAGAGCTTTCCTAAAAGGCTACTGAGGGTCAGGGAATGCACAAGGGATGGTTGAAGATAGCATATTCCCTGACAGCTATGGCAAAGGGACCCAAGAATCTTACCTATGCCTGACTATGTCTTTATTCCTTCACAGAAGTAATGGCAAGCACAGTCTAGATGCTGGCCACAGCTGGTGCTAACAGGAAACTCATAGTCTTCACACCAAAGTACATTGTGTCTCACAAGGCAGGCATATGGAGTTCTACTATGCACCAACCAGGGTGTTAAACATCTTTTGAATATTTAAATAATCAACGTACAAAATAGTAAATATTACCATTTAATTTTTAAATTAATTTTGTCTGTCCATATGTCTGTGTAGTATGTGCATGCAGAACTTTTGGACGCAAAAAAAGGCGTTGGGTTCCCTGGCAACTCAGTCACAGACAGTTGTGAGCCACCATGTGGGCACTGGGAATCAAATCCATTGAACCATTGCTCTGGCCATTGCTGGAGTGATTTGCTGGGTAAATATTTTTGTAAGTGCTATCTATGCTTCATATAAGAACAAGAAAGGCCCTGAACTCGCCTGCCTGGACTTTATCTGCAGATAGCGGCTCACAGCCTCACTCACACACCCTAGCTTCTCCTTTCACACCCTAGCTCCAGCCCAGCCCAGCCTCAGCTGCGTTCTTCTAGCTTGACTGTTGATCCCTGGAATCTGATCTGGGAACTCAGTTATTGGACAGCTTCTGGAGGAAATGTGGCTACCAATCTCCTGTGTTTCTTGGAGGCAAGTCTTGACTGCTGTCTGGCTGTGGACAGAGGTATTCCAGATCTTCCCAGTACAGCACCAAAAAATCCTGAAGGCCTTTCTCCCACATGTAGGAGCTCCGGAGAAGTTCTGGGACATGCCTGACCTTGGCCTCTTGGCACCCGAAATCCAAAGTTAATGATTGTTTAAAAGCACAGTATACCTTGCCTTTGGAAGAGTAGAAGGGCCAAAAAGGTGGGGCTCAGTGCCACCTTTGCCCACAGCAGTGTTGCCTCCCACCACATGTGGGACTGGCCAAGTTCTGGGGATCTGTCCTCCCTGCTCAGTGTGACCCTGACTCAGTTCCACTGTGCAGCTAACCGGCTCAACCCACTTTTCTTGGCCTCCTGCCCAGGCCAGGAGGAAACAGTCCGGCCTGGGAAGGATTGGCTGGCACAGATGAGCCCAGCCTCCCATCATTTCCTTTAGGCAATGACTCAAAGACAAAGAGGCCGAGAAGAGAGAGAGGAGCTGTGGGAGACACACCATTCCTGCGAGAAGGTGCCAGGCTAGGGGAGGTGGAGCTGAAGGGTACTATCCTGGGTTAGAGAGAGACCTGCCCATGTCTGGGGTGGTGTTGTGGAGCCAGATGGCTAAAGAAGGGTGGCCACAGTGATTAGGCTGGCCATGAATATATGGTGGCTTCTGGGTAACAGCTCCTCCTTGTACCATTCATGCAGTCTGGGACACTGTTAAGACTCCCTGGTCCCTTTTTCTCCTTTCCATCAGCCTCTTGCCCTACTCCTCAGGTCCTATTTTACTGCCTCTCCCCTGCATTGGGTCCCCTCCATCACATGATTGGACACCACGATTCACCGTCTCCATGACCACTGTCACAGGATGCCCCTGTCCATTCCTGGAGACTCAGGAACTCAGATTCTATCATCTGTCTTGTAGGATGCGACATCTGGACCTATCCTGGCTGGGGCTGGGGCACATGTCAGCCTCACCATGGCTTCTCTTTTTCTTGGTTGGGGCTTCCTGGCTCTTGGTCCGCTGCCTCACCCAGATCTTCACTTTGTATGAAAAGTGTCGTCGTCTTCGTGGCTTCCCTCAGCCACCCAAGAGGAGTTGGTTTTGGGGTCACTTGGGCATGGTGAGTGTGGGCTATGAGGGTGCAGGGACCTCCCAGTGGTCAAGTGGTTGGTAGTGGGATGGCTTGGCATCTAGTATGAGGGGGCATCGACAGATTGGCGTGGGTTAGGAGCTGGGGTTTGAGGGTGTAGAGATTCCCCCATCGGATCAGGCAATTGGCAGTAGGATGGATAAGGGTCTTAGTGTGCTCATTTCAAGCTTTTCTCGCATCCCTGTTTGCTGGAGACTGGCTTGTGGGCGGGAGCTCAGGTCCCAGAGACGTTGTGTAGAGTCGGAGTCATGATCTGGGGTTGAATCGGGGTGGCTGCCAGCAGCGTTTAATCAAAAACGAACACATCATTTACACTCTATAGTTGCACGTAAGATTAAAAGGGAGAGGAGGGGGCATGTGAGCTGGGTGTGGCTTGAGATCAGGGGATGTGGAATCTGGTACTGCCATAGGCAATAGGTACCAGTCATGTTAATAAAAGGGCCACAAGTTCATTTTACCGGAGATAAGGAGAACTGTTTTATCAAGCATGGACTCTCCTCAAGCCCTGAGAGAATGGAGACCTTGGGAAAAGGACTTCCGGGGAGCAGACACACCACACTTTCTTAGTCATACTGTGTGGACCTGTTCCCCTCGTAACGCTCCGGAAGGGAAGGTCCCGGTGCCTTACTCTTTTCCCATTATACCGTATAATTGTGATTTCTCTGTATTTATTAACTGAATTCTTGCCCTTAGTGGCCTCAGGCTCTGGATCTGAACTGTAGGCATTTCATCCTTGGGATCAGGGGTGTCTGGTAAACCTTTAGCATTCTTGTTTTTTGGTGTAATTAGGAGGGCACAGTGAAATTCCTGGTTCCACTGAGGTGGGGATGTTTTTCCAAAAAATTATTTTGTTTAGAAAGGCCACTATTGTACACATTTTTATCCTTTATCAAAGCCCTCACAAAATTTCCCAAAGGGGGAAGGCATTAATATTGATAATCATTAAAAATGAAAGCAAAAAGGTGCTGGAGACGGGTGGTCTACAATGTCAAAATGCTGAAACTTTGTCAAGCAGCAACGGTCGCCATGCGGTCCCTGCCACCTGCTCTCCATCCCTAATCTGCTCTGGACTTATTTCTAGCCATTTTTCATGTCTGTATACACTGAAGGCCTCCCAGCATGTGCCACACAGAGCCAGGGCCCTTCACATTCTTTCACTGTCTGCAGCTTAGGCCTCCCACAGGGCCCTGGTTCAGAGTCAGCTTCCTGTCTTGTCCATTTCCTTCTGTCAGTCTACCTTTGGGTTTCTACTTTATTCCAGAAGGGACTTCTATGCCTCCCCCAATATACCTAGGGTCATAGGAGCATTTTGCTCTGACCCTTACCTCCTGGATCATATCTTGCTTGGATTGCTCTTTTCCGCTTAGATGGATCACTGGGGCCTGTTGCACAACCTGGATGAGAACGTACACTCATCTTCCCATGAGCCTTCCCGCGCTCTGACCTTTCCCCAACACTTGGACTTTGGCATAGACCCATTCTCTCCACTGGCCGACCTGGTCTTCATTTACAACTTGCAGAGCTCACGGCATGCACACAAGTCCTTGCACCTTGCACAGTGCCCTCTGCCCTATGGGCAGTTGCTTATTAGGTGAGCTGCTACTCTCATGGAGACTTAGCGGTTTCCTCTGCTGTCCTGGGGTCTGCTGAGGCTGTGCCACCTCTAGAGGCTCCAGTGTTTGAACCCTTCTGCATAGGTGAAACTGAAGACTTCTGCAGTCAGAAGAGCACGTGAGAGAAACGTTGAGGAAAATCCCTGAGGTCACAGAGTAGTCCACAATGTTCCTATCAGGACCTTGCCTTGAGGCTTCACCTGGGGCTGGAATTGATTCTCTCTGAGAAAATTAATCTTCTCAAGACAAATCTTCTCTGAGGCAGACAGTGTGACAATATTACTTCTTTCCTGACCATAAGGGTCACTCTTAGTACTGAGAAATGACTGATAGGGACAGAGCAAGAAGAAGTATTTCCTCCTCCACTCTGCAACATCCAAATGTGTTCACTGCAGAGGCTGTGTCACCTCCAGAGGCTTCAGGAGGAACCTGCTGAGGTGCTGAGGAAGGTGCATTAGTGATCTGCGGAGGAGCAGAAGCAAGGCATGCACATACATGCACACACAAACAGTAACGCAGACACCCCCACAAATGCATGCACACATACATGAATATACACATTCACATATGCACGCAGACACATCATCTTGCACCAGCTTGCAATAGGGACAAATTTTAAAAAATTCATCACTGGGTGATTTTTGTCATTTTATCCACACTATAGAGTACACTTAGTCAAACCATCATGGCAGAGCCAACTGCACATCTACGTGATGAGAGACCACGTACCCACTCACAGCATACAAATTTGTCCCTTGTGATGCTGTTGAGGAGACTGCAGGAAAGCTTTAGATCAGGTATTTACTTAATTAAACATATATAAACATGAGAATTGTATAAGCAAAAAATTGTAAGCCATAGATAATGTTCAGGTCTGTTATAATTTTATGCGACTCTGTTGTTGATTAAAAAAATCATTATGTCGGCTGGGGAAAGAGCTCGGTGGTTAAAAGCACTGGCTGCTCTTCCACAGGACCTGGGTTCAATTACCAGCATCCACATGGCAGCTCACAACTGTCTGTAACTCTAGTCCCCGGGGATCCGACACCCTTACACATCCATACATGCAGGCAAACCACCAATGCACATAAAATAAATAAATGAGTCATTAAAATTCTTTATGTAGCACAATTCTATACATAGCTATGTAGATAAACAAATGCACACATATAGACTTATAGCATGTACAGGTATATAAATGAGAAGAGGAGATAAGGAGTGATAGATGATAGATAGGTGATAGATGATAAATAGATGACAGGTAGGTAGGTAGATAGGTAGGTAGATAGATAGAAAGAAAGAAAGAATTTGGACTTATGCAAATGAGAAATCCTACAATGCCACACGCAAATTAGAAGACCAGGAAGCTGGTGGTCTAACAATGCAGTCGAGTAAGGAGTGTTAGATATAAATGCTGGAGTCCAACGGTCAAAGATCCAAGTTTAGACCTGGGTGTCTCAGCTTTGGAAGAAAGGGTGAATTTTCCCTTCCTCTGTATCTTGCTTCATTTGGATCCTCAGTGGATTGGATGGGGCTCCCCACACTGTGAATGGTGGGTCATCCTGACTCTGTCTACAACGTGAACACTGATGTGTTCTGAAAACACCATCACCAATACAGTCAGAAGTCAGGTTGCCTCCTCTTTTGTGGGCAACTTTTAGCTCGGCCAATCTTATCCCTGAAAAGAGCCATCTCAGAAAGGATTGCCCTTGTCTATTTTTTTTCCAGTCCCCTCCTACAGAAGAAGGCATGAAGGAGCTGACTGAGCTGGTGGCCGCCTATCCTCAGGGCTTTATGACCTGGTTAGGTCCAATAGTTCCCCTCATCCATTTATGTCACCCTGACATCGTCCGATCTGTCGTCACTGCCTCAGGTATCTACCCCCAGGAGCTGCTGGTGGTGTGGCTGTGGGAATCTGAGAGCCTCTGGTCCTGGCTTCCGTGCTTCTGTGTGACCCCTGCAGCAATCTCATCTTTCCTTCTGCTGTACCTCTCAGCCACCCTGTTCTTTCACTGCTGTGCTTTCTTCCCTCCCCGTCCTAACATTCTTGGTACCCTGGGATGCCAGGAGACTGCTAGCAAGGCTCTGTCCTAGAGGGACCCAGTCTTGAAGAGATGGACACTCCAACCACTTGTGGTCAGGGATCACCCTAGAGAAGACAAACAATGGCAGAAGGGAGAAGTGAGATCTCTGCTAGGGCAGGTGGGGAGGCTTCCTGGAGGAGGAGATATGTCTAGACCAGACACAACCAGAGGACAGACCAGGGAAGGTCTAGGAGAGACAGAGCTAGGCATCTGGAATGAAGACATAGTAGCGGCAGACTGTGCAGGGCCTATGTATGACTGCAGCCCGTCCCGTTCCCAGCTTATGCTAATGAGGGGTCTAGCTGCTATGTCTCTATTCCTTCTCTTTCTGTGCTTTGCCCATCATATGGTCATTGCTCACCAACTAGGCCTAGAATCTCTCTTAAGAAATTACACTCCAGCCTGGCCCACTTAGCCTGCTCTTTGACATTACCATAGGGCATGGGGCAGGCTGAGGAGAGAGAGATCAGTCTTCTGTAGTGACCTCATGCTAGCAACTGCCAAGCTGGCCCCTGGCTCTCTCTGCATGGCTAGATCTCTGACAGGTGTGGGTGGTGAAGACTCCCCTGAAGGAAATAAAGGGAATCTAAAGACTATAAAGACCTGGGAGGATGGTCTTCCAGCATCGCTGGACCCAGCTTTTAAGCAATGACATCGGAATCTGTGTCCTTAGGTCTGTTTTACCTTCATGTAGTCCATTTTCCTTTGCACGAAAGCCTTTTCATCAAAATCCAAGTGATGATACTCAGACATTCATTTCCAGGGGGAGCTTGCCTTCCTTCTGGAGCTCCCAGGCATTCTCAGCTTATAATTAATTTTAATTTCTGGGCCTGAGACATAGGACAAATCCCTTTTTAAGTCACTCTGTACCAGGCTTTTTCCATCTGGACCACCAACCAGCTCCCAAATCATGACACGGAGACTTATTAATTTTGAATATTCAGTCTGGCTAGTTTCTTAAACTTAAATTAACTTGTTTCTCTTTATCTATGTCTTGTCTCGGGGCTTTTTGCCATCTCTTTTTCTGTACATTTTACTTTCCTGCTGTTCGTTTGTCTGTCTGGCAACAGGCATCTCCCTCGTTCTCTCCTACTCCTTTCTTGTTCCTCCCAATCGTCTGAGGCTAAATTTCTCCTCCTATTTATTCTCTCTGCCTGCTACAGGCCAATTAGCTCTTTATTAGACTAATCAGGTGCCTTAGGCAGGCAAGGTAAAAAAAATGCAACACATCTTTCATAATTAAACAAATGCAGCGTAAACAAAAGGAACATATTTTTTGCCTATATAAAATAATATCCCACAACATCACTGCCTATGTTTGGTCTAGGAAAGTGTTGGGATCCTGGTACTAGTGCCTGGAGACACATGAGTAAGGATTCAGGCTATAGATACACTGACCCACCCTAACCCTTAACCCTAAGCCCTAAACCTAACCCTCGAATCCTAACCCTAACCCCTAACCCTAACCTTCTAATCTTAAGCCTAATCTTAATCCTAACCCTCTAATCCTAACCCTAACCCCTAACCCTAACCCTAACCCCAACCCTAACCCTAACCCTGACTGTGGGCAAGGGACTTGAGGGCCTGGGTTTCAGTCTGGAGAATGGGATGAAAGAGAACCCAGGTTAATGCTGTGTTTGGGATCATAAGTGTGACTGTGTCTTTCTGTCCCTCTAACTCAAGGGCTGAGGATTAGTGGGAATAAAAGATATTTGGAGGAATCCCAGGCAGGGTTCAGCACAGAGAACGAGAAAGTGTTGGACAGAATTCTCAGGGCTCTATCTGTCTCTTGCACAGCTAATCCACTTCTCTGGCAGCCTCTTTCCTCTGACTCATAGGGAGGAAGAAGGTGTCCTTTACCAACATCCTAGTGTGCACTAATTGGGCATGCATGCTGGAAGAGCCCTGGCTGGTGGCCATCTGTGCAGTCTTCAGATAGGGATTGGGTTTTAAGACAAGGTTTCTCTGTGTAGTCCTGGCTGTTCTGGAACTAGCTTTGTAGATCAGGCTGGCCTCCTGGAGATCCACCTGCCTCTGTCTCCTGCGTTCTGGGATTAAAGGTGTGCACCACCATGCTCAGCATCTTCCTGCTTTCATGATGCCCCTCTCTCTGCTACAGGTGGGCACTGCACTGGCTCACTGCTTAAGAATCTGTTCTCTCTTCAGTTGGTCAGGTAATCTGAGGCAGCCTTGCTAGGTAGCTGTGACACAGTATCTGACCTAATCAATTTAAACGAGGGATAGGTCTTGGTTAATGGTTTCAAAGTCTTTTGTGGGGATATATAACAGCTTATAAGATGTTGGCCAGATTGGGAAGAGGAAAGGTAAGATGGAAGTGGGAAAGAGAGGAGAGATGAGAAAGAAAGGGAAAAAAGAGAAGACATAGTCCCCAGGTAATGACTCAAGTTTTTCCAGTTAGGTCCCACATCCTACAGTCTCCAGAATCTTCAAAAGCAGAGCCACTATCTGATTGCCAACCATACTGCACAGGAGCTTGGGGGGAAATTCACATTCAAACCATAACATCTGGTATATGCTGTCCCTAACTAAACATGGTTCATACTTGGAATCATGTGAAGGGGCCTCTGGGAATCATGGGGCCATGAACATATGTGGCACATTGGGTTCCGTGTGGTTGTCCCAGCAGCTGTTTGGGATTGTATTCTCCTCCTTCTGATAACATTTGACCATGTGTAGGGTTGTCTGGTGGCAGTCATCCAGGGTTGCACTGAGACATGACTGAGCTGTACATCTGAGAGGTTAAGGTGACTATTAGCTTTTATTTTTTGTTTATTTATTTATTTATTATGTATATAATATTCTGTCTCTGTGCATGCCTGCAGGCCAGAAGAGGGCACCAGACCCCATTACAGATGGTTGTGAGCCACCATGTGGTTGCTGGGAATTGAACTCAGGGCCTTTGGGAGAGCAGGCAATGCTCTTAACCTCTGAGCCATCTCTCCAGTACAGATATGTGTGTGTGTGTTTATGAGAGCATGCTTACACTTGTGTGCCCATGTATGTGGAGGCAAGAGGTCAACACTGGGTATCATTCTTCATGAACCACACACCTTGTTTTGGGCCTTGAGGCTCACTGATTAGGCTGGGCTGGACAGTAAGAGGCCCACCTGAATCTTGCGTCCCCAGAACCGGGATTAAAAGTTCACACCACCACATTCGACTTTTTCTGTGGATGCTGTGGGTGGCACTCAGGTCGTCACACTTGCATGGCAATACTTTACTGAGTCAGCTGCCTCCCTACACCATAGTAACCATTTTAAGATAATTTCCAGGACACACTAAGATTCATCATACCTTCTCTCTGTGTTACAATAGGTATGGTCACGTCAGGGAAGATTATATGTGTTTAGCCATGTTAACACGTTAGGTCATGTGCATCTGTGTCGTGTATTTCAGGAGATGACAGAAAGTGCTGGATGGATGGATGGATGGATGTGTTAGGTCTATGTAAGCTGGAAAAAAAAGTGTTGTGTTATTTTAGCTTGTTAAACTGTGTAGGAGCTATGTGAACGCACACTTGGGTGTGTTGTGCAATGTCAGGCTGTTCTTATGTCTGACCTCCTTCTAAAGCTTGGTCTGAGTCCCGCCTACTTCTCCGCTACTCTCAGCTGCCTCTGCCCTTCTCCTCAATCTTGTTATGCTGGCCTGAGGTAGACATGCAACCCCTGATGAGGGCACCACATTCTTCCCCTTCATTCTCCTGGTCCCTGATCATCCCTGTTCATGCCAGCTGCTGTTGCCCCAAAGGATGCCATCTTCTACAGCTTCCTGAAACCATGGCTGGGTGAGTCCCCACAGGTGAGATGACTGGGGATAGCCCTGGGGCCCAGAGAAAGTTGCCACCCTTGCCCACTGCCAATGGTCACCCTCCCAGGGGATGGGCTCTTGGTGAGTGCTGGTGACAAGTGGAGCCGCCACCGTCGTATGCTGACCCCCGCCTTCCATTTCAACATCCTGAAACCTTATATGAAGATTTTCAATGACAGCACCAACATCATGCATGTGAGTTTCCAGAACCCAGCTCCCAAGCTGGAGTCTGGAGGTGGGAGTGGTAAGGGACTTCAAACAGATCCAGTCCCCAATCCTGGCTCTGAAGGGCCAGGCTGGCTCATTGCAGTGTTCCAAAGGGTTTGATTTCCCATATGTGATTTGGGATTAAAATCATTGCTTTATTTCCGTGATACCATAGAGTCATGGCCCTGCATGTGGTGGGTGCTCAGGTGTTAATTTTTGGTACACAGACACAGTCTGGTACTTCCGAACACTGGCTGCTTCTTCTGGACAGGGTCTAGGTCCCTGGTGTTTTATGACCAGCTGTGGATCAGGTGGGAGCTCAATTGATCCTGGCTCAATTCTCGCATGTTTGAGTTCCATGGCAGTGAGAGAAGCTGGACAGGACCTGGAGTTCAGATTCACCTGGAACTGTAGCCTTATCATCTTACCAGGTCAAATCATAAGTCAAACACAGAATCAAAAAGGGATCAAACAGGCTCTGCCTTCTAATGGGCAAAGCCAGAAAATCACACTGTACTGGATGTAGAAGACAAGACCTGGGGTGACGGTCACAGAATGATTCCTTCCTTGCAAACTGATATGTTAGCTTGTTTACTTGTCATGGATTTTGCTCGAACACACCAGATTCTGGGATTAGATATAAAAGCCAATCTTTTACTCACTGCACTGCATACAGCATGTGTATCATTCCAGTTTCTATCCTTTTTCAAAAGACTCCCCTTCCATGAGAGCAATGCAAGTGGGCTACAATAGGGACATCTCACATGCTAACATAATATGATATTACAATAATATGACTGAGTCTTATAGAATTTTAATAATAAGCTATAATGAATATCATTATATAAAATTTTTACTGAGTCTCAGGGAATCTGCTTTTATAGCAAGCAGAATTTTGTCTTATTTTTACCCATGGAGAATCATCACTGTATCCTCAGGTTTTCTGCAATAACATTGGAGAAATAGCCCAAGTTAGGGACATTATAACAGTTCATCCTTGGCGTGTCTAACAAAGTTTCTCAAGAAACAATGAAAGTCTATCATTCTCAACAAAGGGATAATTTTGAAACCCACTTATGGTAGTGACAGTAAAAGGGGTACCATGTATTGAGTGCTTACCATAGGCTAGAGCTGATGCTAAGACCCAAACCAATAATCTATACTGGCCAAATTAATCTCCATGAGTCTGTGAGGTACATGGGTTGCCTTTTCTCATTAATGATAAACCTTCCTGCAGGAAGGGAGCACAAGGCGGCACATGGTTTCCCCTCAGTTTAGCAGACACTAGATCAGAACAATTTAGCTTTTCCTAAAGATGTGACAGACAAGAACTAGGAGAGGGAAATGGACTGACTGAGAAAGCACAGAGCATGGGAATCAGAGCTTGGTCTTGAACTCAGGACTCCTGAGCCAGTCTAGGGCCATCATCTGCTATAATAACAACTTCCACAGTTACTCAGTTTGGGTTATCTCTGGGGCCGGGCATCTGGGGTGGAGATTCCAGAAGGCTGGTTTGAAGGTGTCCATTGTGGCTGGGGTTGGGCAGAGTCTCAGGGAACCAAGATCCAACTATGTCACTGTCTATTTTTCTACCAAGGACAAGTGGCTGCGCCTGGCGTCGGGGGGTAGCGCTCGTCTGGACATGTTTCAGAACATCAGCCTCATGACCTTGGACACTTTGCAGAGATGTGTCTTCAGCTTCAGCAGCAACTGTCAGGAGTGAGTTCCATCTCTGGGCCTTGGAACCCAGTCTGTAGAATCAAGGCAAGAGGTGGCAGAGGGAAGGCTGCCTGGAGAAGTGGAAGAGCCCCTATGGAGAAAGTGGGTCAGAAGCCCCTGGGGAATGTGGCAGCCCCTCCCATGTGGTGAAATTGTTCCGAAAAGGGCACAGAGATACAGATGAGACAGATAATGGCATCTGACATGAGGCATTTGGGGATGAGGTTGGGAGAGTAGACAGTAACTAAAGCATACAGACATTAAAAGCCAGGGAAAGTGTGGAACTTCATGCTGTGGTTTCTAGGAAACCATGAAAGGCCTTCATGAGCTCTGTTTCTATAACAATATATAGAGGAGTTTTTAGCTCATTGTTTCAATACATTTTGGTTTCATTGCTTTTGGGTCTGTAACAAACTTATATTACGGAGGAAGCATGTATTGGAGGAAGTCGAGACACAAAAATGCCAGGGTTTTAACACCCCTTTAAAGTCACCCCCCATGATTGAATCCCATCCCGCTCTGGCTCTTTGTGTTTGCTTAGCTATTTCTCAGCCCTCTAGCCCTCTCTCCGCAACAGTTATAGCACATTTGAGGTGTCCACTGCCTTGACTAGGGTATAGATGTATTAGCCAAAGAACTGGCAAGCTGTCTAAAGCAACTGCTCTGCCAGGAACGCACATAGTAGACCAAAGACGAGCATGGTTAGAGCAGAGCTCTGAAGATGGTCAATTGACAGACAAGGGAGGGAACTGGCCACGGGACAACTGGAAGAATTGATGAGTTCCGATCTGGGTGGACAATGTTCGGGAGCAGAGCAGAGAAGAGAGAGAGGGGTCTGGTATCCACACGCTGCTGTGGATGCCTAAGAAAATGCCTAGGCTCGTGGGGATAGAATAAAGGGAAAGAAGAGATTGAGTGTTCAGGGCCCATGTCTATCACGTGTTGCTATCTTTTCCAGATTAGTTGGGCTACTCAGGCTAACAGGTTAATCCTGTGCGGAAGTAGTTCCCACCGTCTGCTGAGGAACGTACCTCTGATTTTAGGTCTATCGCATTCTTGTTTCCCTTCATGCCCCCTTGTACAGGAAGCCTAGCGAGTACATCGCTGCCATCCTGGAGCTCAGTGCCCTTGTGGTGAAAAGAAACGAGCAGCTGCTTCTGCACATAGACCCGCTCTACCGCCTCACACCTGATGGAATGCACTTCTACAAGGCATGCCGCCTGGTGCATGACTTCACTGATGCTGTCATCCAGAAGCGACGTCAGACTCTGCCCAGTCACAGCGGTGATGATGTCATTAAGGCCAAGGCCAAGTCAAAGACTCTGGACTTCATTGATGTGCTGCTGCTAAGCAAGGTGAGCTTCTTCAGAGATGCAATGGAGCTTTTAAAAATTAATTAGGTGAGTTTTTTGTTTTGTTTTCCTCTTTTATATAGAGTCTCACTGTGTAGGCCAGGATGCCCTCAATCTCATGTTCCTCTTGCCTCAACTTCCTCAGTGCTGGGAATACAGATGGGTGTCAGCCTTTTGGTTTTATATTGCTGTTTTGAGATGTGTCTTACTATGTTGCCAGGCTTGCCTTCAGGGCTGGGTAAATGGATCTGCCTGCCCCAACTTCTGATACTACATGCTTGTACAATCCCTCATGACTTAAAAAAATGATTAATCTTTTATGTGTATGACTATTTGCTTGCATGTATACCACATGTGTGGTTGGTACCTGCAGAGGCCAGAAGAGAGGATTGAATCCCATAGAACTGAAGTTATAGATGATTGTAAGCCACCATGTGGGTGAGGATGCTCTTAATCAATGAGCCATCTCCCCTGCCCCAACACTTTATGATTTTAAGAAAAACAGAATGGATGCTGGTATTGAATGAAGGATGATAGCTTCCAAAAGAAATAAGATAAGTTCTCCAGATTTAGACCCAAGGATGGAACAGGAGAGTCAGGAAGGAATTGAAACACAAGTTGAGAAAAGAAGGAGAGGGAATGCATTTGGAAAACCAATTGAGCGATAAAGAAGGAAGGAGGGTGAGCTTACTTTTTTACCACAAGCAGTGTGGCATCATCTGTCCTCATACATTGCCATCTTGCCCCCATTTCTCCTGTCATTCTAAATTTTTCAGTTCTGAAGACACAACCTTTGGTGACAAAGCAGATGGCAGTAAAGGAAGAATTGGTAAAAAAGGAAATCCACTCTACTCACCTAGTGAACAAAACAAATGACCTAGAGCAATGGTTCTCACAGTAACACTGTGACCCTTTAATGCAGTTCCTCATGTTGTGGTGACCCCTCCCCCCAACCATAAAACATTTTTTGTTGCTGCTTCATAACTGTAATTTTGCTACTGTTATGAATCATAATGTAAATATGTTTGGAGATAGAGGTCTGTCACAGATTGAGAACCACTGACTTAGAGCAATGCTTAATCTCTAAACTGCCTAGACAAGGTACCATGCAAGGTGGCTAGTCACTCTTTTCCACAGAAATCACTCATCATACAGAAGTGGAAAATATCCATGGCTCTTTGGTTCCTTCAACTAGGAAAAAACAGGAAGCAAGGGAGACAAGAACAATGTCTGTATGTTGGGGATTCTGATGATGGTGACTGAAAGGAAAAACATTGGCTCACGACCACCAAGACCAAGTTCTCAGCAAAACTGAGATTTATTTACCCTAGAGTGACAGAGGGCAGGAAATAAGAGACGAAGACAGGAAATAGGGGGAAATGGAATAGGGAAAGGGAGCCAGGGAAAGGGACAGGGATATATGTCCTTGAGTGGGGAAAAACACCTCTGGATTGAATGTAGACAGACATGGCACATGGGAAATGGCAGTTTACAAAGGTAAAAGGGCAGAGCCCTTATTAGGATGAGATGTTTAGTATTAATTGAGCATGCTAATTAGGTGAATGAAAGAGGGCTTTTGATTGTTGGACTTCAATACTTTGATAGGGGAAATTGGTTGCCAGCCTCAGGAAAATAACCTCATGGTTTTTTAGCTAAGGCAGAGGGAATTGGGGAGAAGGACAGGGCCTGACAGAACCATGCTAGCAGAGTCCCTTCAGTGACCAAGAGAAATTCAGGAGTACAGAGGCCTTGTGTGCCTGGTTGGATAAAGATCTCCAGATCCTATTTTTTGTTAGACACAGGAGTCTTCAGAAGTGGTGTAATGTTAGACCTTGTCTTGTTTCCAGGATGAAGACGGAAAGGCGTTGTCAGACGAGGACATCCGAGCTGAGGCTGACACCTTCATGTTTAGGGGTGAGGGTTTCACTGTGAGACCAGAGAAGGGGGTAGGAATCTCTCCATCTCAGGAAGCTGAGTCCTTTCATTCCCTATATTGTGTCTTTCCCCATCCCTCCTGAGGACTTCACCGCTTGAGTGCTGTCCACTTATTGGTACTGAAACAGCCCAGAGACCCAAGCCTAACTGCCCACTCTGCAGGCCATGACACCACAGCTAGTGGGCTCTCCTGGATCCTGTACAACCTAGCGAAACACCCTGAATACCAGGAGCGCTGTCGGCAGGAGGTGAGGGATCTTCTTAAGGACAGAGCATCTACAGAGATTGAGTGGTGAGTGCAGATCCTGCTGGCCTGTTCCCAAGCCCCTCCTGGTGAGGAAGGGAACTCTTTAAATGATCCTCCTGTTATTGGCTGGTGGGCAAGGCATCTACCTCATCAGCAAGGAAAAGGTTTATGCATGGGAACATAAAGATGTGGACTTCAAAGAGAATTACTGATGAGATAACATGATGTGGAGGCAGATAATGTGTCGAGTAAATGAACTTTCCTTCCCCTCTACCACTTCTGTCCTAAATAACATTTTCCTATGGTTTCCCTTTCTGATAGGTTGTTCATCTGCTCCCTAATTACTTCCTTACTATTCTTCCAAGGATTCATAGGGAACATCTGGGGATAAAGGACTCGTCTATGTTGTCATGAACCTGTGATTCATCCATACATTCAGTCTTTGTTCACCAAACCCTCCCACACTGTCTTTCCATCCTAATTTTGTGCTCAGCTTAGTCTGTGCTATGGACTCAGCCCAGAGACCATCCTTCCAGAAGCTCTCAGCTTGGTGGGAGAACAGTCATTGGGCAAGACACCCCTAGGACACACAAGCAGGCATGGGGTAGAGCATACAAGAAGCAAGGGTGGGAGGAAAGGATATGTCTCATCAGGAAAGTCACTGAATATCTATGTATCTGAATATCTGGAGAATGGGGGGTAGTACCAAGGATGACGTGGGCTGGTGGAAGAGGAAAACAGTAGAAGTGGGGGTAGGTGACTGGGAGCAGAAGGGGTGTGGGAAAGAGAAAAATATAAAGAGGAATGGAGAAGGGGAGATAGAGGGTAAAGAAGGGGGAAGGAGATGAGGAGGAGGGACAGGAAGAGGAACTCTGAGAGAACACAAGATGAGAGGAGAGAAATATACAGCAAGGAGAGGAGAGACAAGAAGCATGAGAGGAGCCCAGCAGTGGTGGCATTTGCCTTTAATCCCAGCACTTGGGAGGCAGAGGCAGGCGGATCTCTGTGAGTTTGAGGCCAACCTGGTTTACAAAAGCTAGTTCCAGGGGAAAAAGAAGGAGGAGGAGGAGGAAAAGAAGGAGGAGGAAGAGGAAGAAGAGAAGGAGGAGGAAGAGGAAGAAGAGGAGGAGGAGGGATAGGAAGAGGAGGAGGAGGAAGAAGAAGAGAAAGGGGAGGAAGGGGAAGCAGAAGCAGCAGCTAAATTTCCTCCAGCACTTTCTTAATTCTTTGTTCATCTTGGGATTATTTTACCACTGCGGGGAGAGGTTATATGGGCAACACAGGGGCTGGCAGCCTCTGTTTCACTCCTGGTAATTGTGTGTTGGTTTCCTCAGGGACGACCTGAACCAGCTGCCCTTCCTGACCATGTGCATCAAGGAGAGTCTGCGGCTGCATCCTCCGGTCGCAATGGTCTCTCGCTGCTGCACCCAGGACATTTGCCTCCCAGATGGCAAGGTCATCCCTAAAGGTAGCCGCAGAAGAGGGAAGAATGGTCCTGGGCACTCAGCAAGGTTTATCAGGCCGCAAGCGTACCCTGCCTGTCCCTTTTCCCCACAGGTGTCGTCTGCATCATTGATATTTTTGGAATCCATCACAACCCAACTGTGTGGCGGGACCCTGAGGTGCGCTGTGCCGCTTTCTTGTTCATCCCCTAGTGGACCCAAGATATCAGACCTCACTTTTCCCGGCACACTCAAGACTCTGTCTCTGGCTGTGCTGGTAGATGCCACTCATTCACCATGGCTGGTCTCCTCTGCAGGTCTATGATCCCTTCCGCTTTGATCCAGAGAACATCCTGGATAGGTCACCTCTGGCATTTATTCCCTTCTCGGCAGGACCCAGGTGAGGATTATGGAGCGGGATCTGGGCCTGGTGGTGAGGAAAGGTGGAGTTGAGATAGTCGAAGTTTCTAGTCCCCTTTCCCCACCTCCAAATCAAATTAAAAACCAAGGTTTGGAGAACCCATTTGGGAATTTCCAAGAGGAGCCACAGATGCTCAGAGTGCTGCCCTCCCGCTGTGGTCTGAACTCGGGACAAGTTAAGTTTTAAGTGGAGTCCTCGATGTATTAGCATCCCTCGCTGCTCCTAGGCTGCTTGTTGCAGCAGCAGACCAGGTCAGGTTGGTTCTTATGATGCCCATCTGGGTCCCCGCACAGTCAGAGTCCTCACCCCGCTCTCCTGCAGGAACTGCATCGGACAGACTTTCGCTATGAGCGAGATGAAGGTGGCGCTGGCGCTCACACTGCTGCGCTTCCGCATCCTGCCCGTTGACAAGGAGCCACGCCGGAAGCCTGAACTGATCCTGCGCGCGGAGGGCGGGCTGTGGCTGCGGGTGGAGCCGTTGAGCTCTGGTGCACACTGATCCATCCACTTTGCCCCGGACTTCCTAGTAGGTAGATAGGCGTGAGTCTGCCTTTGTAGACTGCAAAACACAAACTGTGCTGTTACCTTGCTGTTACCCTGCAAGCAGGAGCTGTAAGGAATTCATTCATTAGCTAGGATGGTTAATTTGAGCCAAAGATCCCTGACTTCCTCTGGATGATCACAGGGTCCTATGATGAGGGTTCATTCTCTAGTCAAGCTGCACTACTCTGGAGCCACAGAAGGTGACTGAGCAAGAGAGGGACCAGGATGAGGGTGAGATTCAGATCCTCAGAGGCAAACCCTTAGCACCACCTTGACGCCCATTTTAATCTCATCTTCTCTTCTTTTCTCACTGCGGAATTCTAATTCTGCGGGTTCTAAATTACTATGGATATTAAATCTAACAAGCCACCATTTTGCTTTGTTTTGAGATGCTGCTGCACTCTGTTGTCCTGGGTCATTCTCAAACTGCTGGTCTTAAAGGAAACTCAGCTTAAGCCTTCCAGCCATTTGAGACTGCAGTCTTTGGGACACTGTATCAGGCTAGTCCTGGCTTTTATGTAGTATGTTTGATCATTGTGCTGTTGTGCCCGTTTTCTCTCGTGAGAGGAACCCAAGGAAGTGGTTTTCAGCACTGTGGACAGCAACGGCAGGGGCCTTCCTACTCTGGCTGTTGGGGAGTCCATTGGGGCATGGAACCCAAGGTCTGAGTGCCCTTGGCATACTGCAGGCCTAGTAGCTTAGTGGAGCAGCCCCTGCTCAGCACAGGTAAAGCCCTGCTGTCCCACATTAAAAACACTCAGGGGGAAAATAGTAAAACAGGACTCCAAAAGAGATTTTTAAAAATGTTTAATGTCTTTTCTTTGGAAACCACATTTGTTTTCTTTGCCTTTAGTTTTACTCCAAGTGTTTTTCTTATTCTGATTCACAGAACTCCATTCACAGAAGTAAGAAAAATGGGAAAAGAATATCCTTTATTATTCTGACATGTAATCACTGCATTGGTAAAACTGAGGTCAGCTCTCCCCACCTAGAGAACAAAGGCCATGCCCTGGAGCAGTGTTTAACCTCTAATTGCCCAAATAAATTTCGATGATGAAATCATTCTATTTGCTAGTCCCTCACTTTCCAACAACTCCAAAAGAGGCAACCCAGTCCTGGAGCTGGGCTTTTTGTTATCCTTTGATGTCTAGGAGAGACATTGTTGCCACAGGGTTACCCCATTTTAACACCTTTATATATGTGTGTATTATATATCTTAGGTGGCTTCTACAGTAGTACGTTTCCACATGATATTTTGTGTGCCCTTAATGTTAATTATTTCTCATCTATCTTTCCCCCATTAAACTTTTTTTTGTATCATTATTTCCCTTTAACACTTAATACCACTTTGTTCTGGACCCTTTCCTAGAAATCCCACCTTCATGGCTTCTTACTAATTTCCTGCCCTTAATGGACATGCCACATGGTTTCCAGCCACTTGTCTTTTGAGAACTCTCTGTTCAGTTCCATGCACTATTTTTTAAATGGGTTGTTGGCTTTCTTGATGTCTCATTGGAACTTTCAAAGTTAGATGAAATGCCTTTGTATTACGAGATGGCCATGGGCCAATAAGGATGAGAAGTGGTTTTAAAGTGATGTATTTTATTGTCAAAATGACAAGGAGTGGAATTGTGGTGGTTCTATTGGTAGTCAACTGGACATAGTCGAAATGCATGTCAGAGACAAACTTCCGTTCATGTCTTTGAGGGATTATGTAGATCAGTTAGCTTCTGGCCATGGCTGTGAGGGATTGTGCAGATTATATTAACTGGAGTGGGAAGACCAGCCTAACTGCCAGGAGAGAATAAAGAATAAGGTTCTTCTGCCTGCTGCCTGGCTGAGGATATGTGACCAGCTGCCCCAATCTGATGGTGCCAACTGTCGCGGTTGGCTGTGCCCTCTAACTGTGATCTAAAATAAACCTTCCTCCATTAAGTTGCCTTGGTCAGTTATTGTGCCACAGTAAGAGAGATGAGTAATTAATACATTCTCCATATCCTCCTCATTTTGTGCCCTAAGTAGAACTTTTAGTAATCTTTAAATTCTAATAGTATTCCAACTTCTCCCAGACATTTTCTTCCATTTTAGTTTTTTTCAGATTTAATAGTGATCCACATACTTACCCAGCCACTACCCTTTCCACTCCCACCCTTAGAAACTAGAATCTCCATCACTGCGTATAACCACTGTTACCGCTGCCACCACCACTTATCCAAATAGTTTTTTAAATTAAGTGACTGGCCGTTTTTAACTCACTGTGACATTTGCTTAGTGGAGATATCCTCAAATTGTGGCTCTACTGTTGATATGCTGTTGTTCTTGGAGTGATATAGACCGTCATATTTGAGAATGTTAACTGATGGGTTTAGCTATTAACTATAAACCCCAACCTTCTCCAGCCTAGCCTCATTTTATCCCTGCTCATTCAGCAACTGAAAGAATATGGCTGATTTAAGAAAATCTAACCAGTGAAATAACACTAGAAGCTCAATTTTGACGCAAAGATATAAAGGACATGAAAAATCAAGGCTCTAGGACCATTCTAAAAAATATATAAATCCAAAGCAATAGATTCTGTGTGAATAAATTAGATGAAATCCAAGAAAAATATTCAAAAACATTATTGTATTAATGAAATCACATAGAATACTAACACTTGGATGGTATCTGAATGTAAGCATATATGGTGTATGTGTATGTGATGTGTGTGCATGTGGTGTGTGTGATATGTGTGTATGTGGTGTGTGTGTGTGGTGTGTGTATGTGTGTGTGGTGTGAAGGGTGTGTTGATGTGTGGGTGTTGGGAAGGGGGATGTACATGTGAGATTGTGTGTGTGTGCATGCACATTGGAACCAATGAGTGACTAAACTGTCCACACATGGTGTGCCCATGGCTAAAACTGCTGTCAGAGTCCCTTGCCCCTGTCCTCAGGCCTGGCCCTTCTCTTACAATGAAGATCACACACTCCAGAGAGACACTGACCTTCAAATCAGCCCAAGCTCTCAGGGATGGTATGGGTGGGTGAATGCTGCAGCTCACTCACTCTGGGTAAGAATGCACATATGTGCTTTTTGTCTTCCAGAGCTCCCCACCATGTCTGAGCCTTGGCTGCCTGTGTGGCAACCTCCTTCCTCAGCTGCCTTTCTCTCCTGCCTCCTTGACCCATCTGACTTTCCTACCACCTTACTTGTTTTCAGGAGTTCTTTCCCAAAGAGATACCTGGCAACTGAAACTTGTTTTTGAATAACACCCAAATAACTTGACCTTACACATCAGGGTCTGCTTCTGCAGAACATATATTCAATGGCTCCAGAAATCTTCACAGACATACTGCTTCTATGAGTCTCAGAGAGGCCAGTTTGTGTATCCAAGATCACCAGCTGGAGAATGGAAAATCCCGGTGTTTGGAGTTTCTAACCCAAAATCACATGCTCACAACTTTTGTAAAAGATTTCCAGGGGCCAGGAAATGGACAATGGGTGTTTACAAACAAGTAGTTCCCTGATGAATTTCATGAAGTTACCCAAACTATGTCTTATTCTGTCACAAAGTCATACTGACAGACAGGAGCTCAGTGCTGGATGTGTGACAGGGAGGGTTGCATTAGCCCTTTGCTCAGTTTATGGCTTGTTTAATGTTCATAAAACATTGATATGCCCTTTAATTTGTATGTAAGGAAACATCAAAATGAATAGAAGTCTCCAAGGTCATACATCTTTTGTAAGATGTGGGAGTCCCCTCTGTGTGCTGTGATTAGTATTAATAAATAAAGAAACTGCCTTGGCCTTGGCAGAACTTAGGTAGGCAGAGAAGATGGAACTGAATGCTGGGAGGAAGAAAGCAGAGTCAGAGAGATGCCATGGAGTGGCCAGAGTCAGACATGCTGAACCTTTACCGGTAAGCCACTGCCATGTGGTGATATACAGATAAATAGGAATGGGCTAAATTAATATGAAAGAGTTAGCCAATAAGAAGCTAGAGCTAATGGGCCAAGCAGTGATTTAATTAATACAGTTTCTGTGTGGTTATTTTGGTTCTGGGCAGCTGGGACAAACAAGCGGGCCCTTCTCCTACAGCCATGCAATCTGTGTGCTAGTCTTTGTTCAGAGAACACATGTATGAGTCCTGCCCAATGCTAGGCATGGCTTGAAATAGTTTTCTTCTCAAAATGTAAATGAAAATCATACAGAATAGTGAATATTATATGTGACATCCACCCTTCACGTAAATAAAAATTTTACTAAGAACAACTAACTGAGAGTTAGATGGTAATTTGACACACTTTTGAGTATAATAAGAATTCTCCAAAACATCAGGATGATTGAAATATAATATATTTTATATGAGATGATAGTAGTGATAATAAAATAAAACCCAGGTAACTAATCCGAGTTTCCAGAGGTGTTAGGTCTCCTTCCCCCAGTTGGCCTCTGGTGCCTGCTTGTCTCAGAACTCGAGTTAGAAAAGTTCTATGTGATAGAACCTAGCATGGGGAAAGAGGTTCATTGGAGGAGGCTTTGTGTCTTAGGTCTATGAAGTGGGAAGTTTGAGAGGGCTATGAGTTCCAGACTATAGAAAAAAAAATGGGACTTTCTTATGATCAGAAGACTATAAACACGGCTGTCTTGACTGAAGAGATGGCTCAGAAGCTGAGAGCATTCACTGCTCTTGTAGAGAACTGGGATTCTTTCCCAAGCATTCACATGGTGGCCTACAACCATCTGTAACTCCAATTCTGGGAGATCTGACCCCCTTCTGGTGTTCCTGTGCACTGCAGGCATGTAGTGCACAGACATATATGCAGGAAGGACACCCATACTCATAAAAAGAAACACACAAAATACTTTTGCCAAATCAGTGCACAAGTCATCATTTTTGTCTTTTCTGTAGGGTTGTACATTACAACATGCTCCATTTTCACTCATTCCTTTAATGTGTTATCATCCTATTTCCAGCAGTTCTAGCCTCCCCTTCTTGACCTCATCTGCACAGTTCACATCCCAGGCTCATCTCCATATGTCTTCTCCCTCCCCATCTCCAGTCTACAAACAGACCAGCCTCAGCTATGTCCTTCTAGCTGAACTGTTGATCTCAAGAATCTGACCTGGAAAATCAATAGTTGAACAGATTCAAAGAGAAAGCCGCCCTCCAAGACCCAGGGCTACTTGTACGCAGGACTTGACCTCTGCCTGGTGTGCAGCTGATGGACAGGCATTCTGCAGCCTCCAAGCTTTGCACCAGGAAACTCTGCAGGCCTTCCTTCGTGCCAGTGCTCAGAGGAGCTCCAAAGAAGTTCATGGATAGGCCTGGTCCTAGTCTCTTGGCACCTGAAGTCCTGAGTTAATAATTATACTAGATATATTCTGTCTTTGAAATTGCAGGGGCAACTATAAATGTGGGGCTTAAAATCACCTTTGCCCTTACCTAGTCTCTTCCACAAATACATGGAGGAACCAAATGCTAAGGGTCTGGCTTCTATGCTCTGCGATCCTGACTTAGTTCCTCTCTGTAGCTGACTGACCCAATCCCCTTTTCTTTGGCCTCCTGTCAAGGGTGGGAAGAAGCTGCTAGGCCTGGGAGGGATTGGTTGGCACGGCTAAACCAGCATTCCATCACCTCTCTCATATCAGGATCCAGGAACAACTCAGCTACTGAGGAGGGAGAGGAGCTGTGGGGAAGACCCTGCCAAAGAAGGTGCCAGGCTAGGGGAAGTGGTGCTGCCTTAGATGGAAGGTACTGTCCTAGCTTAGAGAGCTCAGCACATGTCTGGGGTATTGTTAGGGACCCAGCTGGTTAAAGCAGGGTGGCCACAGTGCTCCAGTTGGCTCTGGTAGTAGTGGTTGTTTTTGGACAACAACCCCTGGCAGCCTCAATATCATTCAGGCAATATGGGATAGTAGCCAGACTTTCTCTTTGTACTTACTCTTCTACTTCCTTCTCATCCTCTTCTTCCCTTGAATTTCCTTCATGTCCTGTTTCACCTCCTCGTCTCTGTATTGCCTTGGATCCCACTGCTTCCTGCTCTGATGCCAGCATCCCAAGTTGCTATGTGGCCTGTATCCAGACATGCCTTTTCACTTGAACCTCAGGAACCCACACTTTCTCATCTGCCCTGTAGAATTCCTATCTGGACCTGTCCTAGCTGGGGCTGGAGCCCCGTCAGTCTCACCATGGGTGATTTATCTCTTGGTTAGGGCTTTCTGGATCTTGGCCCATAGTCTTACTCAGATCTATGCCTTGGATAAAAGACATTATCATCTCCAAGGTGTTCCTCGGCCCCCCAAGGGAGTTTAGTTTTTTGAGTCACCTAAGCATAACAAATGTGACGACAGGATGTGTCTGGGTATGAGGGTGCATGGACGTCCCAGGGTTGAGGGGGTTGAGGGTAAGATGGACTAGCATCTGGGAATGAAGGTGTAGGGATCTCCCAGAGGTCAGAGAGTTTGGGATAGAGTGAACTGAGGCCTGAGTATGAGAGTGCAGGAACTTCCTAAGGGTCAGGGAGTTGGGGACAGGATGAACTGGGTTCTTTGGGTGTTCTACCTCAAGCCCTCACATCCCTGTCCTCCCCCAGTCTACTCTAGATTCATTTCCAGCCTGTTTTTCTGCCTCTGGTACATACTGAGGGACTCTAGGCATGAACTGCACAGAGTCGGGACCCAGGGCAGTCCTGCATTTCTGCTGTTTAGGTCTTCTGAGGAGCGCTGTCCCAGGCTCAGCTTCCTGATTGCTCTATTCCTTTCCGTCATTCACCTTTAGGTTTCTGTTTTATTCCAGAAAAAGGTTTTGATGTTCGTTCCCCACTGTGTACACACACCCAAGACACATCAAGGCTGTAGGAGGGTCCCAACCCGACTCTCCACCTCCTATTCTGGGCCATGTCCTCTGTAGCATTTGCTTTTTCTACTGCTGTGATAAAACACCGTGACAGGGCTAACTTATAGAAGAAAAAGTTCCAGAGGGATAAGAGACATCATGGCAGGTAGGCATGGCAGCAGGAGTAGGAATCTGAGGGCTCACATCGGGAACCACAATCATCAAGCAGAGAGCAAAATGGAAGTAGGTGAGGCTTTTCAATCTCAATCCCACCCCCAATGATGCATTTCCTCTAAAAGGAGTTCATCACTTAAACCTCCCCAAACAGTGCTACCCATTGGGGACCTAGTGTTCAAATACTGAAACTTAAGGGGGCCGTTCTCTTTCCAATTACTACATTAAAGAGTTAATCTAATTATTCTTTATCAATAAAAATTGGGAGTCAGATATCAGGGTAAGAAGCTGAAGGATCAGAGAAGCCACCAGTCCTCTTCCACATGCTCTGTGCCTTCCTCCCCAAAGGAGTTCAAGGCTTGCACACAAGGTCCTCTGCCTTGTGGGAACAGTTGCTTGTGGGTAGGAACTACCAACTTCATGGAGGCTTGGAGATATGTTCTGCTGTCCCTTCTACTGTGCCCTCTAGTTTCTTTAGATACTGAGGTTTGGTGGCCTCAAGGCTTGGACCATTTTGCATCATTAGAACTGGAGACCTGTGGCACATGCAGTCATGTAGGTGAACTTTTCTGCCCTGCCAGTGGTTCCCAAATAACTACACAGAGACTTATTACTAATTTAAATGGTCAACTGATAGCTTATACTTGTTTTTAATTGGTTCTTATAGCTTAAATTAACCCACAAATATGGATTAATTTATTATATTAATTGACATTCTGACCTGAGGCTTGTTTATCTCTTCTATGTACTTCTCATGTTGTCGATCTGAGCTATGCAATTCCTCCATTGGAACTCTCCTCACAGAGGACACTAGACCAGTATTTCTCAACCTGAGGGTCGAATGACCCTTTCACTGGGGCTGCCTATTATCATTAGAAAACAAAAATATTTACATAATGATTCATAACAGTTGCAAATTAGTTATGAAATAACAACAAAAATAGCTTTATGGTTGAGGATCACCACATGAGGAACTGTATTAACGGGTCACTGCTTTAGGGTGGCTGAGAACCACTGTTCCAGACTCTCTCAAGCCAACTGGGACAAATTTATGTCATTTCATCGACTGTTGTCACCCCATCCACCCTCGTGTTATTGGAACTCATGGGAGGCCATAGTAAAAGTCCCTAGGTGGGAAAATGTCTGTAGATGGAGAAGAGAGATGTGTATAAATGGACCAGAGGAGTTGGGTTGTGATGGTTGAATGGAGTGAGCTCTCTGCTAGGTTATGGAGAAAGAATTCCTGGAGGAGGGGACATGACCAGACCAGATATAGCCAGAGGTTAGATCAGTGAAGGTGCAGGAGAGACAGAGTCAGACATCTGGAATGATGCAGCTCTATAGCCATCGGTAGAAATGTTGAAAGCGGGAGTGGACTATGCAGCAACAAGGCTGAGAGGGCTGTGGCTGGTGTGTAATGGGGCTTACTATTCCACATCACTCTACTCTACTGTGATGGTCCAAGGCTGAGAGGGCTGTGGCTGGTGTGTAATGGGGCTTACTATTCCACGTCACTCTACTCTACTGTGATGGTCCAAGGCTGAGAGGGCTGTGGCTGGTGTGTAATGGGGCTTACTATTCCACGTCACTCTACTCTACTGTGATGGTCCTGCTGCATGTTCCTTGTTCACCTGAGACTATGGCTCTAGGACAGAAAATGCTAAGCGTCATATGTATTTGCCAGGCAATTCTGTAGCTCCGTCTGGATGCTTAGTTCTCTGTCATTTGTGAGTGGTGGAAACTCGCATCATTTGGTTGAAGAAAAGGAGAAAGAATGCATAACCTGTTAATCTGTCCAGAAATCTGGGAACAGATGTGCATTCTAGACTGATAACCTCTGTGCTGTCTGTGTGGCCAGAGACCACACTGGACTATCCCCCAGACCCTTATTGTCAGCTTGTTTTACTAGGTCAATCTACATAATCCAATTTTATAAGCCATCACATGTACTGTACAAAGAGTTTCAATGTAGTCACATCTGATCTTTTTTTAAATGTTGATCTGTTCAATTGAGTTAATTATCATTAGGAAAGCTTTTACCAAATTTGTACTGTGTTTAAATATGCTTAAGATAAACTACTTGGGGTCAGACTTACAAAGTTAGAACCATCACCAGCTACTTAGTTGTGTTGAACCAAACTGCCTTCTTGCTTCCCTTGGATCATCTCTCTGTTGGCCATGGAGGCTGCAGAGATCCCCACAGGAAAGAACTCCTAAAGGAGATGGAAAAATATTTTGTTTGCTTCATTTGAAATGTTTTCAGTATTCCAATACCCATTCATAAAACAAAGTACAATCAAAATAGAAACTAAAGGGCTGCAAGGTGGTTCCGTGGGTAAAGGCACACTCACCTGATGGTATTAGTTCCTCTCTTGCAACCCATATGTGCTGGCTAGTCTGTCAACTTGACACAAACCAGGGTCATGTAGGAAGAGGATTATCAATTGGGTATAGTCTTATTACTCCATGTCTTCGTTATATTATATATATACAGATATATATTTTTAAGAAGAGACACCATAACCACAGCAACTCTTATAAAGGGAAACATTTAATTGCAGTGACTCACTTAAGGTTCAGAGGTTTAGTCTACTTTTGTCATGGTGGGAAACAAGACAACATGCAGGCAGACACGGTACTAGAGAAGGAGCTACATCTTGCAGGCAAGAGAAAGTGGTTTCAGACACTGGGTGGTATCATGAACATATATGAGATCTCAAAGCCTGCCTCCACAATGACACACTTTCTCCAACAAGGCCACACCTCCTAATAGTGCCATTTTTGGGGGGAGCCATTTTCTTTCAAACCACCACACAGCAATAGAAAGCAAACAAGGACGCTATGTAAAGATGATTCACTCTGCAAAGTGTTTCTCTGACCTCCACACCAAACATGGCACATGTGTATCCCTCCATATTTATAATAAATAAAAACAAATTTTCTTTAGAATAGAAAACATAATCTATAATTGAAACATGTTAAATAATTGTAGCATGACTTCTAATAGGTTTTAGTAGTAAAAGCCCAGAGTCAGATATAGGTGAAAATGCTGAGACCAGAGAAATGAAGGAGAAAAATACCTTTCCTACTCAACTTTCCAACCTAACAGAGACTGAGCTCCTGTCTCTCCCAACTTATCACTTCTTCTCTCTGCCCAGTCATATCACTTCCTGTCTGTCTATGCAGATCTCCATATCTCTGTGGTTAGCTAGTGACTAGGTCCACCCTCTGATCTTCAGGTAAGCTTTATTTATATAACAAGACACCATCACAAATAATCACTAATAAGATTCTCTTAGGCATGGCTCCAGTTTTTATTTATTAATTATGCACAGCAGTGGATATTTTATTAGCATCTAATAGTATTATATTAATGCACTTTCCTGATTAAAACTGTTATTTTGTTGATTATAAAGGACTTGAACAGATGCTCAGCATCAATAAGAGTTATAGAATGTAGAGAAAATCATTGAGATGCTACATGACACTCATCGAAAGGATAGACTCTAACATGTGTTGAGGAATACGGATGAGTAGTTTGGGGGCCACACACATTCCTGGAGGGAAAATAAAATGCTGAAGCTGCTAGGAAAATAGTTTGGCAGTTTGGATGGTGACTCTCACTTGATCCTACAGGTCTTCTAGGTAAGTAGAAACACAACAAAAGCAGGTGCTTAAGTACACACTTGTGTGTGTGTTCAATGGAACTCTACATTCCTTAGCCTTTGCATCTGTCACTGGGACCTAATACTTGACAGGAACAACCCATGAGGGAAAGAGTTTATGTAGCTCATGGCTTATGCCTATCACTGTATGGAAGGCATGGTAGCAATAGTGTGAGGTGATGTCTGTTCTCATGGCCTAGATAGTTCCTGGGCTAGAAGAGTGAACGGTGTGAAGCATTGTGTGCTGGCGGCTTGACTCTTTTTAGAGAAACTCCTACATCCACTTTGTAATGTTTCCTTCAGCTCCTACTTGACTAAGATCTATTGTGTTTTTAATCTTTTTCCCATCTGCCATCACAGACACAGCTTCTAATCTTTGAATCAGTATACCCTTTCGAGTCTGAACTAATAGCTACTATCTTCCTACTGCCTACTTGTCAATGATCATCACAATGGAGCTGTGACTGTAGACATTGTGTCACAGAAGGCAGGGTGGGGAGGGTCACTGGATGGACCCTCACTGAGATTCCAGCTATTCCTTCTAGCATTTGTAAGCTACTCTGCCCAAATTGGAGGAGGTACTGGAGTATAAAGGGGAAGGTTAACTGAAGGAGCTCACCTATGCTGTATTCATAAGGGTTCTCTAAAGGAACAGAGCTGATAGAAAACATATATTAATATATATTTGTATACATATATTTAAAAGGGGATTTATTAGAGTGATTTACAGGTCATATGGGTAGTCCGACAATGGCTGTCTACAGTAGTTGCTCTGTCCACAAGATTGGATGTCTCAGCAGTCCTAATCTGGTACTGGAGTCCTGGAAGATTCCTAGGGAACTGCTGGTCTCCAGTCTGCACTGGACTCCTGAAGAAGGTTCTCAAACCAGTGAAGGAATGCCTCAGCAACAGGATAGATGAACTTGCCAGCGAGAGAGAGGGCAAGCAGGCAAAATCAAAAGCTTCTTTCTTCCATGTCCTTTTATGTGGGCTTCCATCACAAGGTGTGACTCACATTTAGGGTAGGTTCACACCTCAAATGATCCAGGCAAGAAAAATCCCTCACAGGCTACCCAGCTGCTTGGGTTTTAGTTGATTCCAGATGTCAAGTCCATATGACAGCTGACCTTAGCCATCACGCAAGGAGCAGCAGCTATGGAGTCTGTCACCCTCCCTCACTCCTGCCTCTCATTCATGCTCTGTAAGCCCAACAAACTCATTGATTGCTGGGGTCAACTTTAATGGAATTGTGCTTTGGGTTCTTTATAAGAAAGGGGTAGATGATGTTTATGTAGGACCCAGCCATGACAAGCTCAATAGAGCCCCAAATCTCAGTAGTTTACCCTAAGGCAATACCTGGTCCCACGAAAGACCACAAATTGAGATCACCCAGATACCACCCAGGAACAGATCATCCAAAGAAATTCCTAATGCTCTAACCATTGTGGATAGGAACACCTGCCAGCACACACCCAATGCTTATTACCAGGACACTCACAAATGTCAGCCAATCAGGGGTCCTAAACCTTAGAAATTCCTCACTCCAACCATTGCTATTATAAAAACCCAACCCCAACTGAACTTGGGACTCTCTGTTCACATCAATACCTTAACACACACAGAGTCCGAGTTTGAACTTGAATAAGAATAAAGGCTCTTTGCTTTTACATTCAGGGATCGGTCTCCTAGTTGGTTTTGCAGGAGGATGTTGTGATCTGGGCATAACAGTTTACACGTCCTTGAGCATCAAAATGAATATAATATCCCTCAGTAGAGAAAAGAAAAAGGCCTTCCTTTACTTTTGCTCTCTCACCAGCTAATCTATTCTTTGTAAACTGCCTCGTTCCATATTGATATTTGGAATCTTAAGTGTCTCATTTCCTGCTCTGATAGAACAAACTGACTTTGAGATTCTGCCTACCATCAGTATGAGAATGAAATAGTAAAGAGTCTGTGGATCTGAGAGTGGAGGACGCTCCCTCTGCTGGCCAGTCTGAGGACAGCAGGCTCTTAGGTCAAGTTCAGCTTGTCTGAGACTTTATGGGTGTGTTTGGTGGTAAGACTGAGTCTGACTGTGTGCACTTGTGCAAGTGTATTATATTGTGTGCCATGTATGTACATGTGGAGGCAAATTGTAAAGTACTGAGGAGGTTTTTATGTGTGCCTGTTTGTGTGTGTGTGTGTCTGTGTGTGAGTGTGTCTGTGTGTGTATATGTGTGTGTCTGTGTCTGTGTGTGTGTGTGTATGTGAGTCTGTGTGTGTCTGTGTGTAGGTGTCTGTGTATGTCTGTGTGTGTGTCTATGTTTGTGTGTGTGTATGTGTCTGTGTATGTGTGTATGTGTGTGTATGTGTGTGTGTCTGTGTATGTGTGCCTGTGTATGTGTCTGTGTATGTGTGTCTGTGTGTGTCTGTGTGTGTGTCTGTGTGTGTGTCTGTGTCTATGTGTGTGTCTGTGTATGTGTGTGTATGTGTGTGTGTCTGTGTGTGTATGTGTTTGTGGGGTGTGTCTGTGTGGAAGGGTGTTGCAGTTGCTGGAGCTTCTGCCAGAGCCCCCGGCCCTGTTGTTAGATTCGACCTTTGCAGTGCAGGCTGCACACCCCAGACAAACAACCCTTGGGAGCAACCTTGGCTATGTTTAAGTCCTGAAGGACGGTCATGAGTCAGTCAACATCCCAGCTCTGGGAATGACTCTAAGGTATGTACTTGATGTTGCTGGCTGTCTCCCAGAGCCCCTCCCTAGATCTCAGCCTTGGTGGCCAATGTACAAACTTTCTCCAACACACAGTTTAACTCTTGCCTCCCTTCCCATTCTACTTCCTCACTGCATTGCTGGTGTCCAGGGATTATCTTTTACATCTGAGCAGTTAAAAGCTTTCCTAAGGGTCACCCCCAAAGACAGGATTTGAACTTCAGGTTTTTTAAATTGTCTGCTTATGGGGACCCTAAAGTAGGACAAATATAGTGACAAATTATACTCTTGAGCCAATGTTCATGCCCCTAGGAATGTGAGTATCAGAGAAGGCAGCTTACTTGCTCGATGTCACACAGCTGGTGAGGGACAGAAGCCAGCTTTTTATAAGGTTACCTGATCCCAAGCCAGGAGTTCACAGCTTTTGCAAAAGGCTGCTAAGGTCAGAAAATGCTCAGCGGGTGTTTACAGCTACCAAGTTTCCTGATGGGTGTGTGAAAGGGACCCCAGTGGGTAGCCATGTCCTCATTCTATCGCTGGAGTGACGATGACAAACTCAGTCCTGGTGCTGGCTGTACTGGGGTGAGTGTTGCTTTAATTCTTTGTTCAATATTATGTATTTAATATTCTCACCAACCCTCTAGCTCCTCTGGTGAATACGAAAACACTGCAACACAGAGAGTTGAAGAGAAGTGGCCCCAAGCACAGCTGATGCTGAGAGGTGCTGTGCAGTCTGTTCCCACACACAATGCTGTCCAGTTCTCAGAAGTCACATATGAATGTCCAGTTGTGTGACAAGCGTGACATGCAACAGTTCCCTTTTTAGAATATAAATGATAGTTGTACAGAATAGTAAATGTTGTTTCAAGTGCAAGCTATACTTCACATGAGAAAGGGGACTGAGGAAATGGCTCCATGGGTGAATAGAGTCTACATCTAGGAGGAGACACACCCGTGTCTCTTCCTTTAAAGGTTAATCCAATTGGGTGGGGGCAGGAATCTGGCTAGAGGCTCAGCCATAGGAAAGTGGACTCACTTTAAGATAATGTACTTTTCCTTCCCAGAACTCCCAGGTCCTAGTGCAATGCCCAGGAGCCTCCATGTGGTTCACTGGTTCTGTCCACCTTTCTGAGGCAGTAACGTCTTCTTTTGGATTCTGGTGAGAGCCTGGCTATCCCTTTTTTAACACCTAACTCTCCAGATTTCTTTACTCCTTTTCTCAAGTTCCCCTCTTCATTGTGTGACCATGTGGCTGACTTTCATGCCTAGCTGGTTTTTCCATTCTTCTCCACACAGCCTTGAGACTGGCAGCTAGTGGGCCTGGGATTTCCTTTGAAACTCTAATAAATTATCCTTAATCCCCTGCCTGAGTCTGTTATTTGTCTATGGGTGTCATTTATCGGTCACATGTCTGTTGCTGTGATATAGCAGCCTATCCAAGGCAACTCAGAGAAGAAAGAGCTTATTGTGGTTCCAGAGATACAGAGTCCTTAACGGCAGCTGGAGCAGAAAACCGAGAGCTCGCATTGTAAGCCATAAACAACAGAGAAAGCCAACTACAAGTAGTGTGAGGCCTTAAATTCTCAGTGCCCATCCCCCAGTGACATCCTTCCTCCAGCAAGGCCACACCTCCTAAACCTCCCCCGAACAGTGTCACCAAGTGAGGATAAAGTATTCAAATGCTTGAGACTATGAGAGATATTTTTCACTCAAACAAGCACACTTTATTACCGTGACTGAAAACCCCATGGGAGTGCAATTTTTCTGTTATTATATGATGATTCTTCAGGAGCTCCCCATGACCTCCAGGAATGCTTCTTCCCTGCCTTTTCAATCTTTAATTAGCAAGCAAACCAACAAACCCATACAAACAAACAAGCCAAAAACAAACAAACAGAAATTGTTCCTGCAACCCTAGAGGGTATTACATTTGCTTTCAAATGTAAAGACCTGGGTTCAAATCCCCAAAATCCGCACCGTAGCACACATCTATAACATTAGTACTCTTGTAGAAAGGGAAGCAGAGATGTGAGAATCCCTGGGAGCTAGTGAGTCACTTAACCTGGAGAACAGAGCTGCAAAACCAACAAGAGACCTTAAAAAAAAAAGGAGAAAGGTGAGAACTGACACCCAAGGCTGTCCTCTGACCAGTGCCATGGTCTCCTCTGCTTGGATCCATCTGCTCAGCACATATACTAAAATTGGAACGATACAGAGAAGATTACCATCTGCTCAGAGTTCCTCTTGACCTCACCACCAGATCAACCTAAGCATTGTTCTTTGTTGTAAGCCACATTATGGGGTGATAGCTGCTGGGGTTCAGCCATGACAAGTACATACACTCCAGGGTAGGGGTGTGTGGATAGAAATGTTGGGTAGGAGGAACAGAGATACAAAAGAATGAGACATAGGATAGTACCAGGAGGGCAACTCAGTGAATCCTGAATACTGAACCCACCTGCATTTATTTTTCATATGCTTCTATACCCCAAAACAAAAGTGGGGGAAGAAGGCAAAAGACTGCTTTAACAGCATACAAAGTTACTTGCTTCAGTACTTGAGACACCAAGTCATTATTTCCTGAGTAAAGAATTCTGATGTTTTGGGCAGGATATGCAGTGAGCGCACCCTAAACCAAGTATCCTGTAGGCTGCCACTTCCTATGTCAAAACTCCTATTTAAAATGAAGGCTCAGGAATAGGCTTGAATTCTCTGGCTTCTGGTCAGGGTTGAGTGGGTCCACTTCTATGGGCCATCTTAACGTTCAAAACAGGAAGTAACTACACCCTAGGTCAGGATATCTTGTTTGTAGCCGCACCTGTTTTCAACAACTTTGAAAGAGTAAAAATAAGCACAAACTCTCTGACCTTTAGTCAAGGCAGAACAGGCTCACATCTGTGGACCTCCACAGTTCTTCCAACTAATCCTGGGAATCTCACCTGGGAAATCATAGGGCTATATTCTTTGATCCTACCCCAAGAACTGTGTCTTTCTCCGGACTCTGAGCTGCTTCAGAGTAGGATTTGAATTTTGCTTGTGTCCCTGGTAGGCAGAGGAAATCCTGGAGTCTCCCAGCTTTGTGCCATGAAAGAGCTCACCAGAGAAGTTTCTTTGTGTCATGGACAGCAATTCTTATAGTGACTTATGGCTGGTCACAGTGCAGAGAATAAATGGCCACCTCTATCATAGCCACACCTGCTAGAATCAAGGATCCTTTTGGAAGCTGATGATCATAAGAGCCAGAAGTCTGGGAGGATAGGGCCAACAATGCCTTCTGGATATGACAGAACTTCTGAACTCATGAACACACAGCAATTGCCGCTGCCTGTACAAGACCTGTTCAAGATCAAGGCAGTCAACATTCCAGTACTGGGGATGGGGTCTTGAAGCCCCAGGTGAGGAGCTATTGACAGCTGTGGGTGGAGGGAGAGTCAGTTTTCTTTAGGGGATCTGGGCCCTGGAAGGCCTTCTGCCCCCTGTAGGCCTTACATCTATTTTTAAAAAAGAAGGGAGGGGTGGGGAGCTGATCTGCAAGGAATAAAGTAGAAGAGTAGCAACTGAATCTGATCAAAATACAATTTATGCATGTATGAAATTCCCAACAAATTAATTAAAAAATAGTATGTATTCATTTTTTAAAATGAACGGTGCCGGCTGTCAGAGCAGCTCAGTGCAGAGGACCTTGGGAGATGGTCTGTGACTGGCCTGGCCTGTCTCCATTGCCCTGGCTCCTGAACTCCTGTTAATGATTCTTGGAAGAGCAGGGGCAATTATAAATGTGGGGCTCAGACTCACCTCTGCTCTCTTCAGAATCTTGCTCACCCCCAAATCTCACCACCCCTGGCCCCCACTGTGTCAGAAAGGGCCAAGTCCCAAGATCTGGCAGTGTCCATGCTGTGTGCACCTGAATTGATTCCACTCTGTAGCATGCTGACCAACACCCCTCATTTTGGCCATCTTCCCAGGAGGGGAGGAAGCAGAAGAGCCAGTAAAGGATTGGCTGACACAGCTGAGCCCAGCCTCCCATCACCTCCTCCAGGGCAGAAGCCAGGAATAAAACTAGCTTTAGAGGAGGGTGAAAAAGTCTGGGAAACAGGCTGTTCCTGAGAGGAGGTGCCAGGCCAAGGGAGGCAGAGTTGTAGGGTCCTGTACTGGGTTAGAGAGAGCTCTGAGCCTGACTATTTATCTCTAGTTAGCCAGCTGTCTTGAGACCCAAAAGCCACAGTGACTCTGTCCACTTCCAGGTAACAGCCCCGGGCAGCCTCACTATGATTCAGGTATTTGGGAACTCTTGTCTCTCCTCTTCTTACTGCCTCTCTCCTCCCCATGGACCGCTCCTCCTACCGACAGCCCCCACTCTGTCCACTATCCTTGAGGGCCCCATACCGCTTCTGAGCCTCTGAATCTCTCTGTCCATCCTCCTTACAGGATGCCACAGTTGGACCTGTCCTGGCTGGGATTGAGCCTGGAGGCAGTCTCACCACGGCTGCTTGTGATGCTCATCGGAACTTCCTGGCTCTTGGCCCGTGTCCTGGCTCAGATCTATACCTACTATGGCACATATCGTCATCTTCGTGGTTTCCCTCAGCCCCCAAAACGGAATTGGTTCTTGGGTCACCTGGGCATGGTGAGTGTGGCAGCAGATTGTGGCTCTCCTATTTAGGAGTGAATGCATTAGGAATGGGGCTGAGGGAGACAGTAGCCCCGAGTCCACCAATATCCTTCCCTAGCTTTTCGCTTATTCCGTCTTCCACCCTGAGTTAGCTCTAGATTAATTTCTGCTGTCTTTCTTACACTGGTGTACACTGAGGGGTTTCCAGGGTGAGTCACACCGAGTGAGGACCCCTGTGTTCCCCCATTGTCTGCTGGGGAACTTGAGACCTCCTGAGAAGCCCTGTTCAAGGTCAGTGACATTTTTTCTGTCAGTCCATCTCTGGTTTTCAGTGTTTTTCTGGGAATGGTCTTTGGTATCACTCTCCCACCACACATAGAATAAGAGAGCTATGGGCTGTCTTCCTGCCTCCTGTTCCTGAAGCCCCCCTCCCCTCTTTTTTTTAACTCTTTTTTTTTTTTCGAGACAGGGTTTCTCTGTAGCTTTTTTGGTTCCTGTCCTGGAACTAGCTCTTGTAGACCAGGCTGGCCTCGAACTCACAGAGATCCGCCTGCGTCTGCCTCCCGAGCGCTGGGATTAAAGGCGTGCGCCACCACCGCCCGGCCCTTCCCTCTTTTTTAAAGCTTGCAATTCTCCCCTAAGATGAATCCATGAGTCATGCTGCCCTAGCAGGACAAGAGTCACCCACTTGCCCTTTCACACACCTTCCTTTGAGACCCACCCCTTGAACTTTGACCAAGTCTATCCTCTCCTTTGGATGACTTGGTCTCGGCTGCTTCATTGCAAATAGCAAAGCTCACAACATCCATCCATCCGTACAAAATACTATGCATGGGAATTCTTCAGGTCATTATGATCTTATAGGACCATAGTCACACACGTATGCAGTGTGTCAGTGATAAGAACATCATTACGCAGCACATGATTTTATTCATATATTTACATAAGTATATATATTTAATTGGATATATAGACAAATACATAATAGATATATAAGCTCTATACAACACATTATGTATATCATTAAATAATGTATTATATATATCCACATGAGGGTGAGGGCAGAAAGAAGGTACATTATGGTATGGTCACTGGCTTATATAATTATGGATTCTGAGCATGCTAAAATGTGCCATCGGCAAAGTGGAGGACTGGGAAGTCAGGCTGTATTTAATTCAATCTGATGCCAAAGGTTTGACATCCTTTGTGCGGGGATTCTTAGGGGAGGAGTGATCCTGTGGAATGGGTTAGAGTGCAAAGGTCAAGGATCTGGACTCTTAAGTCTGGGGGCAGAAGAAGATGGGTACCCAAGTCTGGAGATGGGAGTGAATTTTCCCTTTCTCTATCTATTGCTCTATACCAGTGGTTCTTAATCAGAAGGATCAAGACCATTTGGGGGGTGGTCACAGATTAGACATTCTGCATATCAGATATTTACATTACAAATCATAACAGCAATAAAAATAATTTTATGATTGGAGGACACCACAACATGAAGAACTGTATGAGAGGCTTGCAGCATGAGGAAGGTTGAGAGCCACTGCTCTATAGGTTCTTCAATGGAATGGATGGTGCTGCCCACCATGTGAGACTACTGATGAAAATACCCCATGCCTTCTGGAAATGCCATCATGTGGTTTCAGCTTTCTGAGCATCTCATAGGCATAATTCACTTGACCCCCGACCAAACATCCCAGGAGGTGACTGCTCCTATCTTGCTTATAGGTCCCACCCACCGAGCAGGGTCTAAAGGAGGTGACTAAGCTGGTGGCCACCTATCCCCAGGGCTTCAGGACATGGATGGGTCCCATCCTCCCGCTCATCACTCTGTGCCACCCTGACATCATTCGATCTGTCCTCAGTGCCTCAGGTACTTGGGGAAAACTGGTAGTGGTGTGGCTGTGGGGAATGGAAGGTTTCTAGTCTCCACATTCATGCTTCTGTGAGATTCCTGAAGCAGCCCAGTCCTTCTTTCTCTTGGATTTCTCTACTTTTCACTGAAGCTGTCAGGAGGAAGCCCAAGAAAGGCTCAGCACAGAGGGTGAGAGTGCTGGGTAGAATTCTCGGGGCTCACTCTGGCCCGCTGCCTTGGTAATTCTTTTATTGGCAAGCTCCATTCAGAGCTAAGAGGAAGGTATCCTGGGCACCCATGGCAAGGTGTGCACCACCGGGGGTGTATGCTACTGGTGAATGGAGTCCTGGCAGGTGGTTATCCACATCTTCCATCAAACCTCAAAGGGGCTCCTGTTTTCTGATCCAGGTGAACATTGAACCAGCCTGTTTGCCCACTGCTAAGGTCTCTGTGCTGCCTCCAGCAGTTACACATTCCTGGGGTGCAGGCAGAGGGAATGCCTCATGGGTATTTCAGTATGAAGCTTGACTGATGTGTCCATCTCCTGATTATACCAGGTGCAGCAGCTCTTTTTGTTGCTGTTGTTATTACAACTTAAATGAGCAAAGATTGGTTTCAATTGTGGTTCTGAGTCCATCATGATAAAAGAGAAATGGACATATTATCATGGGTAGGTAGATGGAGGAAAGCGAAGAGGAGGGAACTCAATTCAATATGTTCTCAAGGGTTTACTTCAGTGACCTTTTTCCAGCTAATCTCCACTTCCTAAAACTTTTAGAATCTTCCAAAATAGAGGCAGCATCTGAGGACTAAATCTTTCAAAACATGACCTGGTTGGGGTGTTTCATACTGTCCCAGGTATCAACCAAGTGTAATCATGACTATGGCTCTATCTGGGGCTCACAGAGAGCTGTGGACACTTGCAGAACATCTGTTTCTTGCCTGAGAAGTTGTTTAAAATTATCTTTCTCTCTTTCTTCAGCAAAGGATACCAAAATACCAAGTGTTTGGGAGGTTATTTGGCATTTATTACCTAGAGTCCCACCGGCATAGAAATATGACTGAGATTTCTTGTTTGAGGCAGGTCTGATGTCTGAATGCACCACACCAATGCCATATCTGTGAAAATATTGTGACTATTTTAAACTCTTGTCTGGGACCTGCCTATGGGGCATACTGAGATGTATCAGACCATTTCTGTCCATTTAGTAGTAGATAGGATCATTAGGGCAGGTCATGTGTGTGTCGGCCATGTTAGCCCATGTTACCCCATATATGCCCATGACACATATCTGTGTCAGGAGATGTCACAGCACTCAGTGATGGACAGCTGTGTCAGGTCTGTAGACTGTTGTGCTACACTTGACGGGCAAACATGGTAGACTATGTTGAAGCCAAGTGAAGGGATCCTGAGGTGAGTTGAGGCTGTCTCACCTTGTATCCTGTTTTCTTCCTCTCTTCTCTGTTTCCGATGTCCATTTCTCTAACTCTGACCTGCTGGGTTTCGGGCAAACATGCACACACCTCAGTGAGGTGCCCACACGCTCTGCAAGTTCATGTCTTAGCCTCTCCATGGCCCCTGATCATTCTTTTCTATGTCAGTTGCAGTTGCCCCAAAGGAAGTAATCTTCTACACCTTCCTGAAGCCCTGGCTGGGTAAGTAGCTGTAGATGAAGGGCCTAGGGACATCCTTGGAGGTGGGTGGGGACATGCCATCATTGCTCATTGCCATGCTGCCCTCCCAGGGGATGGGCTCTTGGTGAGTGCTGGTGACAAGTGGAGCCGCCACCGTCGTATGCTGACCCCCGCCTTCCATTTCAACATCCTGAAGCCCTATGTGAAGATTTTCAATGACAGCACCAACATCATGCATGTGAGTCCCCAGAACCCAGCTTCTCTGGAAGAAGGGACTTGGCCTCAGATAGATCTGGTCTGTACTCTACAAGGTAATACTGCGGCCATGTTTTATTGTATTTGTCTCTCCATGTTGTGTCCAAGATGATACTATAGAGCTGTATCTTCCCGCATGGTGAGTGCTTACAGAGTTAGTTTCTATTTTTATCAGATAGTTGCCCTGAAAACTAAATACGATTTTATGAGAACTATATAGAAACTGCCAATAAGGAGCAAGGAACTACCACACACACCAGTTTGCAAGCAATGAGGTCTGATATTGCCAGTAGAGATGTAGGTCAGGGGATTGGTTCTTCTGGACAGGGTTTAGGTCATTTGTGGCATATGAGCTGTGGCTCAGCTTGTCTGATACCAGCATAACTCTCTGATTTGGAGACTTGACCATCTTCAAGATAATTTAGCGTGGTCTCATCAGGGCAGACTGGACTCTGGTCTCTAAGGTTCTCTCTCTCCAGAAGCATGTTGGGCTTGCTTCTATGGCACACGTTTCCACAGAAGAGAAGCTGGAAGTCACTTGAAGCTTGGATTACATTAAAGTGATAGCTCCTTTGCTTCTCCTAGATTATAATAGTTAAGTCATAAATCTAACGCAAAAGCAAAGGGTGATAGAATAGGCTCAACTTTGTAATGGACATTGCTGAAAACTCACATTACACTGGGTTGAGGAACAAAATAGGCACAGGGGCGAGTGTCAAATAAAGAGCCAACAGTTTTCTTTTCTACTTGCTTGCTGGTTGCTCATCTTGTTGGCCACACAAGATTCCTTGTTTAAATACAAAAGATAGCCAGTTACTCATTGTGCATCTTCCTAGCGTCTGTTCTTTCTTGAAAGCATCTAAATGCCATAGGGGCATCACAGGTGGGCTTCAACAGATGCAACCCATGACCTACATGCCAAGTTGAAGCAAGCCTGATATTTGCCCATGGAGAATATCACTGGATCGCTCAAGGGTTTCTGCAAGTATATATGAAATAGTCCACGTTAAGAACATTGGAATGAGCCTGGGAGTGGTGACACATGCCTTTAATCCCAGCATGTGGGAGACAGAGACAGGCAGAGCTCTGTGAATTTGAGGCCAGCATGCTCTAAGCAGTGAGTTCCAGGACAGCCAGGGCTACACAGAGAAACCCTGTCTTGAAAAGTCAAAAAGGAAAAATAATATTGGGATGGTTTATGTTAGGAATACTTAGTAAGGATACGTAGAAAACAATGGAAGTCTGCCATACTTAACATAGAGATAGCTTTGAGCCTGACTTATTATACTCAAGATAAGGAATAATACCATTTATTGCATTTATAGCACTTCTGGAGCTGATGGTCATGATCTAATTCCATAATTTATGCCACAAATTAAATTTTTATCAAACCTGTAAGATAGAGGCTGCATTTTCCTCATTAGGGTGAACCTGAGGTTTGGAAGGATAAAGGAACTTGTCCCACTATGCCCAGATAGTAAGTGATCTATAAATAGTGGCTCGTGGGCTCCATCGTGGTTTATCAGACACAGTCAGATCAACTTCTTGCTGAAGACATGGCATGTGAAACAGAGGGCAATGAGCTGACTGAGGGTGCACAGAGCATGGGCATCAGAGATGAGGCTTAAATTCTCACCTCCTGCTCCTCAGGCTTGGGTCTTCCTCTCCAATGTAACAGTTTCACCACAGCCTGGTTATCCCTGGGGTCAATGTCTGGAGCAGAAACCTGGGAGTCTGATCTGGGGTATCCATTCCTGTGGCTGTGGTTGGGCAGAGTCTCAAGGAGCTGAACCCCGATTATGATACTGTTTCTTTTCTGTAAAGGCTAAGTGGAAGTGCCTGGCCTCAGGTGGCAGTGCCCGTCTGGATATGTTTGAGAACATCAGCCTCATGACCTTGGACAGTCTGCAGAAATGTGTCTTCAGCTTTGATAGCAACTGCCAAGAGTGAGTTCTCCCATTCGCCTGAGAACATAGACCTAAGGGAGGAGGTGTGAGAGCTATGGCTAGCAGTGGGAGAAGAGGGGACTCCCTGGAAGGCATGATTTAGAACAAGATTCAGGGATGCAGATCATGTAAATCTGGCATGGAGGAGGCACCTTAGACATGAGATTGGTAGGTTGGCACTGGATTAGATACTTTCCTCATTGCTGCAACAAAATAGCTGATAGAAGCAATTTAAGGAAGAGTTTATTTCAGGTCACTTTGAGGGAAGCTCCATCACGGCAAGGAAAGCAGGGCAGCAGGCTGGCTACACTGTGTCTGCAGTCAGGAAGCAAAGCTTGTGCTCAACTAGTTTTCTCCTTTCCGTGTGGTCTGAAACCTGCTCCCCATTGTATATATGAAAACGGGCGGAGAGAAGCCATTCCATATCCTGAATGCTATGCTATCTTGAAATTGTCCTCACTCTAAAGGTCTAACACCTTTTGTCACCCACACAAGTTCTTAGGACATGGGTAGAAAGAAGCCAAATTTGTTGCCAGAAAAGTAGCAAGAATGGAATCTATTCTAGCTTCCACAGAGTCTCCCCCTTCATGAAAACCCCACATGATCTAGGTCTCCATTGTCTGTATTTTTTTTCACATTCTGATCTACCAAACTCCTATCAGAATTTTCCTTTAAGTTCCCCTTACAGAATTTAAGGGCTTTTCTGGCTCAGCATTTCAAATTCTTCTATATTCCTTCTACAGAACAAGTTTCAAAGGCCTAAGAATCACATGTTCAGGGTTTTTATAGTTATGACCCCACTTCTGGTACCAATTTGTACATTACTTGTGTTTCTTGTTTATACAACAAAAATTAAAGAAGGAAGGCTTTGTTTTGGGTTGAAGTTGAGGGGAAGTCCATCACTGTAGGGAACTTACTGGGGTAGGAGTGTGGGGGTGATAGGCACATGGCATCCACAGTCAGGAAGCAGAGGGCAGTGAATGGTTACACTAACTAGCTTTCTCCTTTTGGTGTCTTCTGAAAGCCCAGCCATGACACAGTGCTGCCCTTATTAAGACGAGTATTCCCACCTCAATTAAGCCAATCTAGAGAATCCAGGTGTGCTCAGAAATTTGTCTACAAGGTAATTCTAGATCTTTTCAAGTCAACAATCAGTATACACCAATATAGGAGCTAAACTATAAGGATACAAAAGCCAGACAAAGGTGGAAGCTTTCTCCTATACTTTCTACCAAGGGTATTTGTATTTGTAGTCACTTCTGTTATGGTGACAACATTTCTGAGGGTATTGACTTAATCAGAAGATGGACTTATTTTTGACTCGTAGTTTCATAGACTTTTGTTGATGTTTCTTTTTTTTTTTTCATTTTGTTTATTTGAGGCAGGGTTTCTCTGTGTAACAATCCTGAAACTTGCTTTGCAGACCAAGCTGACCTTGAACTCACAGAGACCTGCCTCTGCCTCCCAAGTGCTGGGATTAAAGGTGTGTGCCACCACCACCTGGCCTCTGTTGTTTTGGTGGGAGCATGTGTTAGAAAAAGTGTTTGTTTCATGGCAGTTGGGAAGGAGAGAGAGAGAGAGAGAGAGAGAGAGAGAGAGAGAGAGAGAGAGAGATATCAGGTCCTAACATCCTCTCCAAGGCACAATTATAATGGCCTAGCCAGCTTCTATTAAGTCCTATTTCTTAATGGTTCTGCCATTTTCTAACAGCCACAGAGACGACCATTTGTGAAACAGCCCCGAACCACAGTAAATGGACATGATCATATCAGAGTTTTGTAGACACTGACTGTCTTGTAGAAACAAGGTGAAATTGTCACCGAAAGCAGAAGCCCTGTAGGAGACTGGAAGAAAATAAGGTCTTAACTAGTGGAAAGTACTGGGAAGCAGGTTGGTCAGAACTAGATCTAGGGTCAGAGAGAAATGAGAGGCATGATGTCTGTGCTGCACTCCAGATGCCTTGAGACATGGAGGCTCATGAGGATGGGATGCAGAGAGATAAGAGACTTTATAGTCAAATTTTATGACTAATGGCAGGCATGTATTTGTGTGGCCACCTGTTTCTGATGACTGAATATCTTGTTGGCAAGTAATTCGCATTTGTAGTTGAGAGATGCTTCTTGGGCTCCAGTTGGGTTGAGTTGTGTTTCTTCTCTTCATGCTCTACTCATACAGAAAGTCCAGTGAATATATTTCTGCCATCTTGGAACTCAGTGCTTTAGTGTCCAAACGGTACCAGCAGTTGCTTCTGCACGTAGACTCACTTTATCAGCTCACCCCTAATGGGATGCGCTTCCGTAAGGCCTGCCGCCTGGTGCACGACTTCACAGACTCTGTCATCCAGGATAGGCGACGCACTCTTCCCAGTAAGGATAGTGATGATGTCCTCAAGGCCAAGGCCAAGTCCAAGACTTTGGATTTCATTGATGTGCTGCTGCTGACCAAGGTGGGTTCTCAAGAGGTGAAATGGAGTTGTTTAAACTTAATTCATTGAACATGATGGTGCACATCTTTAATTCCAGCACTCCAGAGGTAGTGGCAGGAAGAGTTTGAGGCCAGCCTGGTCTATATATTGAATTCCAAGGCCAGCCAAGTCTACATGGTGAAACCCTATATCAAAATAATTATTAAATTGTTAAATCATTAAATAGCTATCTTTTTGTTTTTTGGCGTAAGTTTTAGATAGAGTCTCACTAAACAGCCCTGACTAACCTCAATCTCATGTTCTTCCTTCCCTCACCTTGCACTTTCTGGAATCACAGATGTGTGCCACATCACTTAGATCTAGTTAGCATTTTTAGAGGTCAGTCTCACTGTGTTGCTAGTGAATGGATCCTCCTATCCCAACTTTCCAAGTCATGGGGCTACGTGTATTTGTTACATCCTGGCTTTAAGTGGTAGGATGAATGATGGAGTCAAATATGGGATTGGAATAAAAAGACATTTCAGATTTGAGGCTTGATGTAGAGATACCTAGCGGCCATGGAAGGCATGTGAGGAAAATAGGTGCAATCTAGAAAGAGATATTATAGAGATAAAATCAGTATCCAGTCAGCATATGCCTGCCAGATCTGAAACTGAAGGACGTAAGACTTCACTCTCTTTGTAACTTAATGTGTGGTTGTGAATCATATTCAAGTCTGTATGTATGCCTAGAACTGTGCACCTACATGGCCAGGGCAGCCCATCTGTTATCCTCACTAATACCAGAAGCCAGATTAGGATTTTAAGAATGGCTTCCTATCTGCAGCTCCTCCCTTCTCAGGTGATGTCATGATTTTACATCAGGTGTGTCCAGAAGATTTTACACCCCAGGAGGAAAGCCCATACATTACGAATCTTGCAAGTTTCACAGCAGAGTTGGCACATCTGTGCCTTCTTTGTTTCAGGGAATATGAACAGATGCAAAAGGAGAGAGGTGAAAGGGGAGAAGGACATGGAGAGAAGAAGAGGAGGGAGTGTGTAGGGAAGAATTAATGTTGAGAGGGTAAGAGAATACGAGACAAATAAGCATGAGGGGACATTTTAAATTAATTTTTGAGTGTGCAAACTAACTCGTTTCATTACAGCATTTTCATGAACATATAATTTTGCACTTTGAGGGAGGACTTTATTCTGTAATGTAAGCAAGTTTTCTCCAATCACAGGTAAATTCTACAGGTATGTAATACTAAGATCCTCCAGAGGAGATAAGATAAATTTTCTGCGTGTAACACCCAAGAATGAAACAAGCAAGTACAGTAGGAATTGAATGCAGGATAAAAGTGGCCAGGGGAAGGAAACATATGAAAACTATTTGAAAGTGAAAAGAAAAAGAGGAGAAGTCCAGTTAGTGGTCATATGTAAGGAGACGTCATCTGTCAGTTCAACCCTTTCTGTTGAGGGGTAACATTGCCCCTGCTGACGACAAGTATGGAAGGGTTGACAGAGAGAGTTCTACTCCCTCCTAGGAGAAGATGCAGTGTCTTGAGGGTAATGTTTTTTCTCCAGTTTCAAAGGAATGCTGTCGTGCAATCATCCTATATGCAAGGTTACATAGAGAAATTGTGATCTAGCCAGTAGTAACCAATTTCAAAAACAAACAAGAAAGAGCACAGTCAAGAACTGTCCCTGGGGTCTGAGGAACTGTGATGATGATCAAGAGAGGCACAGAGGTGCAGTGGGCTTGGTATATGGATCTTCAAGAGCTGTCTCGGGTTAGACGTAGATTCAGAACTGCTGTGATCTGCTGTGATCTGGAGTCTGGCCTTGTCTCCAGGATGAAGATGGAAAGCAGCTGTCAGATGAGGACATCAGAGCAGAGGCTGACACCTTCATGTTTGAGGGTGAGGGTCCCAGTGTGGGACTATAGAGGGAGCAGTAGTCTTCATTTCGGGAACATTGAATGGACCCTAAAATCTCACAATCATCTGTCTTCCCTTTTTCTTATCCTACCTGGCTGCTGCCCACTTTGTGGTGTTGAAGTGACTCTGAGACCCAAGCCCACCTATCTGCCCCTCAGGCCATGACACCACAGCCAGTGGGCTCTCCTGGATCCTGTACAACCTGGCGAGGCACCCAGAATACCAGGAGCGCTGCCGGCAGGAGGTGCAGGAGCTGCTGAAGAACCGCGAGTCTACAGAGATTGAGTGGTGAGCATATTAATATATTAATGCGTCCTTCTTCTGGCTCCACTCCTCGGGAGGCAGAGGGGCTCTTTTGCTGATTCTTCCATTATTTAATGGTGAGAACAGTGCCCACCTCACTAAAAAGAAGAAGTTTTGTGCTTTGAGACAGAAGGATTTTAACTTCTAAGAGAATTACTGACAATACAGTAGTGTGTAAGGGCAGATGATGTCACTTATCAGAAAATCAATGTATGTAAACTCTCCCTCCTCTTTCCCCCTGTCTCATATAACATGCTTCATTGTCTTACCTCTCTGTCTGTCTGCTCTTCTGTTCCCTATTTCCTGCAATGTCGTGGCCCGTGAGGGTCCAACATAAATTCCCTAATTCCTCAAACCGGCTGGAACGGAGTCGCGAGGAAAAGAACCGACACAGCTTACACCGTCATCATGGAAAATGGCCAGATTTGCCGTTTATTGTCCAAACCTTTTATATACCCACACCAAATTGAGCGGGGAAGGGGGAAAACACATTATGCCATTCCTTAGGCAGCCAAGTGCCTGGGCCCAAATCACATCCGCATCTAGCAGTCAGGTAGGCCCTGAATTAGCATCTCTATAAGACATCCTTCCAAATTACAAAGGAAAGAAGCACCAAATATCTGAGCTCTTAAGTCATCAGCTTCAGTCAAACATCTCTTCTCAGGTAATCCACATCTTAACAAAAGAAGCTAGGAGCAGGCATCCTGGCCTGTGTTAGGGGCAGAGACAGCTTGTCTGCAGAGCTACGTGGTCAGCTCGGACCAGGCTAATGGCTTTTGTGTCATATCGAAATATGGGCCCACACTGCAAGAATAGGAATTCATAAGGGACACATGGGGGCAAAAGTCATCGTCAGTGCTCTGTGGAATCTGTTGCATCATTCACGCTTCCACTCAGCAAATCCTCCCATAATGCCTTCTCATGACAACTTTATGAGCAGCTATCCTGTGCTAAGGACGCAGCTGAAGGAAATGCTGTCAGGAGCTCTAAGCCTGACTGGAGTACAGTCCTGCATCAGGGCACTCCCGGGACACACTGGCAGCTGTGAGATTTAGAGGAAGAGAAGCGAGGCTGGGTTAAAGGATCTGTTTCGATCTAGAACCCTTAGTGGAAAGGAGGAGATAGCCAGTTGGGACTCGGGTACAGTGAAGAGAAGCAGAGGTGGTGGGAAAGGGTAGAGACAAGAGGAGTGGTGCTGTGTGACTTTTCTTGGGAAGATGTGAGCAAAAGTCTATTTGTCTCCTGGACAACAGATCAAATAAATGATTCTATGAAAAACCAATTTAGTGAAACAAGGAGTTTATTAGAATGTCTCACATCGGGGCTGGAGAGATGGCTCAGTGGTTGAGAGCGCTGGCTGCTCTTCCAGGAGTCCTGAGTTCGATTCCCAGCGACCGCATGGTGGCTGACAACCATCTGTACTGAGATCTGGCGCCCTCCTCTGGCGTGCGGACATACATGGAGGCAGAATGTTGTATACATAATAAATAAATAAATAAATCTTTAAAAAAGAAAAAGAAAAAAAAGAATGTCTCACATCAGCTTGAGTGAGGGGTTATTTTCAGCTGAAAACCCCACCCTAATGTGGATGAGGACTCAAAAAAGCTGCATCCCCGGAGCTCTCTGTCCAGCAGTTATTACTTTTTACTTAACCTTGAGGATCGTTTAGGTTTCAGGAATTTCCTAAGACTTGTGAGTTGTTCATACCTTGAGCCTGAGAAGTTTTGTGTACGACCTGAGTCTTTTGGAGCTCCCCCTGGGGTGGAATGTCTTAGTTTGGACAAATTTGTTACACAACAAGGGGGAGAGGATTGGAAAGAGAAGGGGAATAGAAAAAAAGGAGAAATAGCAAAGATAGGGTTGTGAGAAAAGCATAGGGAGAGTGTAAGAGAAAGAAGGAAGTGAGGTGGGGATAGGGAGGAGGGGGAACGGGAAAAAGAAGTTGGAGAATGAAAGGAGGGAGGGAGGGAGGAGAAAGGGAAGAAATGAAAAGAGAGAGGACGGAGAGCTTGCCTGTGAAGGAGCAGAGTGGAACAGAGAAAAAAGAAGACAGTGTGGATACAAGGATGTGAGCGGGGAGGGAGAGACTCAAACAGAGGCAGCAGAGCAGAGAGAGAAAGGAGATAAAGAGCAAGCACCGCCAGGCAGTGGTGGCGCTGCCTTCAGTCCCAGCATTCTGGAGGCAGAGGCAGGTGGATCTGTGACTTTGAGGCCAGCCTGGTCTACAGATTGACTTCCAGGACAGCCAAGAAAAAAAAAAGGCAAACATGATATCTGTGTTGTCTCTTAGTTCTTTGATTTTGGCCTTACCAAAGGAAAATTTCTTTTTAAAAGGCATTTTTGAGTTCCTTTTTTATGGTAGACATTTGTACATGTTTACTTCAGAAAAAGTTTCTAACCGGGCGGTGGTGGCGCACGCCTTTAATCCCAGCACTTGGGAGGCAGAGGCAGGCGGATCTCTGTGAGATCGAGACCAGCCTGGTCTACAAGAGCTAGTTCCAGGACAGGCTCCAAAGCCACAGAGAAACCCTGTCTCGAAAAACCAAAAAAAAAAAAAAAGTTTCTAAAGATACCTGGCTAAATTCTATCCACTACTTTTCTAAGTCTCTTCTTTTCATGGGGATAGTTTAAGACTGTGGGGAAAGGTTACGCGGGCAACACAGGGGCTGGCAGCCTCTGTTTCACTCCTGGTAATTGTGTGTTGGCTTCCTCAGGGACGACCTGGCCCAGCTGCCCTTCCTGACCATGTGCATCAAGGAGAGTCTGCGGCTGCATCCTCCGGTTACAGTCATCTCCCGCCGCTGCACCCAGGACGTTGGTCTCCCAGATGGCCGGGTCATCCCTAAAGGTGCCACGGGACAGGGAAGGAGGGACCTGGGCACACAGTAAAGTTTATCCAGAAACTGTCTAACCCCATGGCACTACTTCACCACAGGTGTCATCTGCATGATCAGTATTTTCGGGACCCACCACAACCCAACTGTGTGGCCTGACCCTGAGGTGCTGCAACCGCCCTTCCCCATTCTTTTTCTCCACAATGATCCCAGCAGAAGGAGCAGGTTTTAGCTGGGGAAATCAGAACTTCCCTTCCCTACCACACTCAGGACTCTGTGCTTGGAGATGCCATTTATTGTCTCTTTCAGGTCTATGACCCCTTCCGCTTTGATCCAGAGAACATCAAGGACAGATCACCTCTGGCTTTTATTCCCTTCTCCGCTGGGCCCAGGTGAGGCCAGAGGGCTTGAGGTGATGGGGCAAAGGTTTAGGAAAGATGGAGAAGATGGAAATTTGGGACAGTCAGGATCTAGGTCTCGTCCCTGCATCGTCGCAGGTTAAGCAAAGATGTGCAGTGTCAGGGTTGGGAAGGTCCAGGAACCACAGCCCTGTGCTCACACGCCACCCAGCTGATAGTTTCAGCTGGCCTCTGAGTCTGACTGAGGTTCACGGGATACAGAATGTAGATGTAGACGAGAAATCCCGAATATGTTAGTTCCCCTTGGGTGCCCCTCCAGCTGGCTGACCAGGTACCTAGGTCAGGTTTCAGTGATAGCTGGGTCCTGAATGAGATCAGGATACAAAGTTCCCACCTCGCCCTGCTGCAGGAACTGCATAGGACAGACTTTCGCCATGAATGAGATGAAGGTGGCGCTGGCGCTCACACTGCTGCGCTTCCGCGTCCTGCCCGACGACCAAGAGCCGCGCAGGCAGCCGGAGCTGATCCTGCGCGCGGAGGGCGGGCTGTGGTTGCGGGTGGAGCCATTGAGCCCACAGTGACCACTAAGCTTGGATGGATCATCCCACCCATCCACCTACCTCTGTAGATCCCAAAATAAAAAGAGCAGTCGCCTGTGCTGGAGGCTCTCCGAATACCAGCAGGAGGCGCTGGAGGACAACAGGGAACCAACAGTTGGGGTCTGGGGGAGGGATGGGGCTGAGAAGTCCTTGGGCCAAGACCACTGACTTCCTCTGGCTGTTCACAGGCCCCGCATTGTCCTCCAGCCTAGCAGGACTTACTCTCTTGAACAATAGACAGCTAAGGGGAAGTGTCTGGGCAGGATGGAGGCCAGTCTCGAGCTCAGAAAACCTTTTAAACTGAGGTACATTCCCATCGCCTTGACCTCCATTCTACTCCCCAAATTTCTCTCGTTCTGGGATTCTGCAGTGTGTGGAAACTACATTTCTCGGTTTATTAAACCTAACAAGTCAAGCATTTGTTGTCGGGTTTTCTTTTCTTTTCCTTTTCTTTTTTCTTTTGTGTCTGTCTGTAGTGTGTGTGTGTGTGCATGTGTGTGTGTGTGTGTGTGTGTGCGTGTACCAGTACCATAAGATGAAGGCAGGCTGATTTATTGGTCTTCCGAATGCTCAAGTCTTTAATTGAAGAATTTTAGTGTAGGCGTTGCATTTGGGGGAGGTTTATCCTCTTACTACACTGTCTTTTCATACCACAGATTAATAACCTCACTTCAGTACTGCAGCTCTCCTGAGGTACTTGTTATTGCCTTTCTTCTGCTCACATAACCCTTACTACTCACAGCAGCTGGAGAGAACAGAAAGCACAGACATTTCTAAGATATAGATGTTTAAGCAGAGTGTAGGATATATATATATTTTTTTCCTAGAACACCTTCAATAACTCAAAGGACAGTAGGCAGAGCCTCACTTGGGATCCTCACAGTGGCAATGCCATGTCTGTTTTTTGGTATTGATTTCCTTTAATGATTCATTGAGCTTTATTGGGATTGCTTTAGTGAACATGGATATGAATTCATTTATCAGAGCATGGGTAAGTAATCATTGACTACACTATTGGAGAAAACGACCCCCCCCCATTCCTCTCTGTTCTTGCATGCTGTGTACTGCAAAATTTAGTATAGGGATCACAGTTGTCCTTGATCCCTAATCTGATTATTGTAGTAATGCCTGGCTACTAATTGTGGAGGCCCAAAAATGTGAGCCTATTTCCACCTTGTCCGATGGTCAGAGAGTTGGAGGTTGCTCTAAGTGGTTGACAAGTATAGTTGCACCTGCCAACTCAGGATGTAATTACATGATTCCTTTGACATTAAGATAGCTCTTCCAGGTAGTCAATGCCACCCTCACAGGTGGTCAGGATATGAGAGTGCACTTCTGCTCCTTCTTTTGTAATGATGAGGTCACCTGGGGAGTGGTTGCCTTCAGGATACATTGTCTAAAGCAGATTCACTGCCTAAACAATAGAATGGTAATGATTTGATGTCTCAAAGTGTTAAAGCGATTGACTGAGTTGTCCTTTGTATCATGTTAATAAAGTTTTTTGTTAAGACCTTCCCATTCCCTGTTTACATTGGGTATAAAAGCTATGGAAACCATATTTTCTTCATCCATTCTTGAGCCTAGGCAGTTTGGATGCTCAACTTACTAGACCTGGATGGAGATGGGGGTTCCTTGGACTTCCCACAGGGCAGGGAACCCTGATTGCTCTTCGGGCTGAGGAGGGGGGGACTTAATTGGGGGAGAGGGAGGGAAATGGGAGGCGGTGGCCGGGAAGAGACAGAAATCTTTAATAAATAAATAAATTAGAATAAAAAAAAGAAAAAAAAGCTATGGAAAAATAAACGCAGATGATTTCAGGATTCACTGGAATGCCCTCCCAGTACTTTCTTTGGTTTTTGTCTTATTATTTTCACATGTGTCTTAATATTATTTACTAATATTTTTTTATTTTTTAATACATTTTTATTGATATTTAATGAGCTCTACATTTTTCTCTGCTCCCCTCCTTGCCTCTCCCTTTCCCCATTTAATCTTCCCCCAAGGTCCCCATGCTCCCAATTTACTCAGGAGATCTTGTCTTTTTCTACTTTCTACTTCCCATGTAGATTAGATCTATGTGAGTCTCTCTTAGTGTCCTCACTGTTGTCTAAGTTCTCTGGGATTGTGATTTGTAGGCTGGCTTCCTCTGCTTTATGTTTAAAAACTACCTATGAGTGAGTACATGTGATAATTGTCTTTCTGTGTCTGGGTTACCTCATTCAAAATAATGTTTTCTAGCTCCATCCATTTTCCTGCAAAATTCAAGATGTCGTTATTTTTTTCTGCTGTGTAGTACTCCATTGTGTAAATGTACCACATTTTCCTTATCTTTACTAATATTTCTAAAACCTCATACCCCTACCCTGGCAAGAGATATGTTTGTTGAGGCCAGTCCATGACAATTGATCCATGTTTAAGTAGTTGAATATAACTCAGAGTGTGTCTTGATACTAAAGTGTTTGCCAAAGAGTTCCATCCCTAACACCACACAATAAAAGCATGAACAAAAATACTTCTCAGCTGGGTCACAGTTTAAACACAAAAGCCCCAGGAGACTCCAGCTGAGATGATGCCCTGGCATTCATGTGCCAGCAGTTACAATGCTCTGTAAGAACCTGCCATCTCTAACCTTGCTTAGAAACTTTCCGTGCCCATCAGGCAAAGCCCCTGGGCTTCTGTCCTGGAGGACACATTAGAACAAAGTTCAATTATTTTCACTGGCTTTAAATAGTCAGATGGGACATCTTCTTACAGACTCCCAAACTTCCTTTCCATAACAGTCCCCAGGAAACCAATTCCAAGTTTTGCCAGGGCTCCCAGCAGGGGGATTTTTAGTGGCACCTGGGGACTCATTAAAAGTTGACAGACAATTCCAGTCTCCACTTCATTTGCTCAAATTACAGAGCCTCTGAGGACCAGTCACAGAGATGAAGACAACCGAGGCTGATGCATACACAGCCCCAGGTTAAGATGGAGAAACCATGCTACCCACACCAGAGCAATGATGGTTACCCAGGTGGTTTTTCTGCTTAGTTTCCAGCCTAAACTTGAGAGTCTATTTATCAAGGAAGACCTACAGTTAAGTACTGGAGGTGGCCCTCTGTTTCCCCAGGACACAAAAGTTACAGAGTCAACTGTTACAGACAGTACTGTGACACTCTGCCTTGCAGAGTATGACCTCATGAGCAACCCATGTTCCTGGCATTCAGGGTTGTCCTGCAGGTCTCTGATACCCCTTCTTCCACTGTAGTGCTCAACACATTGTCATGTGAATAACTCATCCAGCAATGTCCCCTATCCCACTAAACTCACAACCCCAAAAGGACAGGGACATAGTGAGCTCCTTCAAAGGTGTGTGATGTGGGATTCCCCTTTTTATGCTGTGAATAAATTTTATTATCATTGGTTAATAAAGAAGTTGTTTTGAACTATGGCAGGTCAGAATATAGCTAGGCAGGAAAACTAAACGGAATGCGGGGAGAAAGAAGGCAGAGTCAGGCAAATGCCATATAGCCACCCAAGAAGGAAAATGCAAGGTAACAAACCACGGGCCTCATGGTAAAATATAAAATAATAGAATGGATTAACTTAAGATGTGCTAGCTAGGGCTGGAGAAATGGCTCAGCGGTTAAGAGCATTGCCTGCTCTTCCAAAGGTCCTGAGTTCAATTCCCAGCAACCACATGGTGGCTCACAACCATCTGTAATGAGGTCTGGTGTTCTCTTCTGGCCTGCAGGCATACAAGCAGACAGAATACTGTATAAATAATAAATAAATAAATATTAAAAGATGTGCTAGCTAGGAATATGCCTGAGCTGTTAGTCAAAATATATATAATTAATATATTTTTGTGATTGTTTTGGGTCTAGGTGGCCAGGAAACAAAAGGAGTCTCCTTTTACATAATGGAGCCCAATGTTTGGCAACATACATTCTCATAAAGCCTAAGAAAGGTTAGAAAATGCTGCTAGACTCACAAAAATGGGAATCAGTTTGAGCTTCTTGGTAGCCACATATTTTCAGATAGGCTCTGTTTGCTGGTGGTGAGCAGAGAAGCGACTCTTAAGAGAAGGCTTCCTGACTCAGCCTTGGCAGCAAAAACTTCACAGTTCGTACTGGCAGCTCTGGATCATTCGAGAGTTCTTGCTACAGAGCACTTAAATGGGGTATGTGAATAGAGTGGTTTGTTGGTGTCTAGTTTCTTGAGTTTTTTTATGTATTTTGGATATTAACCCTCCATTGGATATAGTGTTAAGGAAAATATTTTTGCATTTTGTAAGCTTTTATTTTGTCTTATTGACAGTGTCCTTTGCCTGGTTTTATGTTGAGGTGATAAATATGGATCTATTTTCATTCTTCTACATACAGACTCCCTGATTTCAAGCTGTACTACAGGGCTATCGTAATCAAAGAACTGCATGATGTTGGCATTAAAAAAAGACGTGTCGATCAATGGAATCAAATCAAAGACCCAGACACAAATTCACACATCTATGGACACCTGTTTTTTTTATATATAAAGAAGTCAGAAATACACAAGGGGGGAGAGCATTTTCAATTAATGGCACTGATCTAACTGGATTCTGTGTGTAGAAGAATGAAAACAGATCTATATTTATTACCCTGCACAAAACTCAAGCTCAAGTGGATCAAAGACCTCAACATATAAACCAGTTACACTCAACCCGATGGAAGAGAAAGTGGGGAATAACCTTGGATGTATTCCACAGGAAACAACTTCCTGGACAGAAAGAACACTAATAGTATAGGCACTGAAGTCAACAATTAATAAAGGGTACAGTACCTCATGAGATTGAAAAGCTTTTATAAGACAAAGGACACTGTTAATAGTACAAACTGGAAGCTTACAGAATGGATATGATTGTTGCCTGGATATTTTCCCAACTGCTATTGTGTTTAAATACACTGGCAATAAACTGCCAGGCATCAGACTTTCTAGGAGTCTAATCCAGCCTGGCAGAGAAAGCTCGGCTGAACTGAGTCTTCATTCTCACCTCTTCTTGGATCATTTTACCTGCCTACCATGACACCTGTGGGGACCCCCTCACATCTTTAATTTTGAAGTGTTCTTTTAATTAATTTTTGTGTTCAATCATGTCCCTATTAGCACACCACCATACATATATGAATGAAAGTTGGAGTACAAGTTGTGAGAGTCTGTTTTCTCCTCCCACCTGTGGACTCCAAGGAGCATATGCAGGTCATAAGTCTTGGCAAGTTCCTTTTTCTGCCAAACCTTTTTTTAAAAGAGGGACTTGTCCTCCTAAAAGGGATTTCACACAGCTCTAATAACTTATCAGACCACCTGACAGAATGAGACGGAAGCCCAGACATTGATGGGTCAATGGTGGAACCATATCTTGATAGGTATGTGCTATAGAACATTCATGTGAGTGTGTAAGTGTACACGCCCAGGCACAACCATTCAGAAGTCAAAACAAGACACTGTCTCCCTCTGACAGGCTCTATCCAGTTACTTGAGACAAAGTCTCTGATCCAGAAGCTTGCTATTTTAACTAGGCTGGCTGGGCCAGTAAGCTTTCAGGATCTGCTTGTATCTGCCTTCTGAGACTGGGATTATGGGCAAATGCAGCCATGCCTAACTTTACGTGGGTCACGGGGATTCAAACTCAAGTCCTCAAGCTTTCAGAATAAGCTCTCCCAACAGTGGTTTTATGGCATTTCCATACATGTGTCCTGATGCTTTGTCCTCATTCCTCCCTCCCGTGAGCTCTTCAGGTTGCTTCTCCTGCTTTCGCTTCCCCAGTGCGAGGAGTACAGGCATGTGGCATCTTGTGAAAGGCCTGTTTGCCCCACCTCTGGACACTTCCGAGACTTGACTAACATGTGCTCCCTCTTTCCACATGTTCAGAGGTAGTCAACACATGAGATGGTGAAACAGAACTCCCACCAATGGAGTGAGACACAGTCAGCATCTGCTTTAGAATAAACACAAAGTGAACTTCCTGCCGCCGCCACCCTGGCCTGTGCTTGCTTTCTGGTTTGAATCAGGATGCATCCTTTTTACAAAAAGAAATTGCCTTGCTGAGTTGCTTTGCTTGTGTGTTTCCTTGTGTGACACTGAGAATATTCTTTTCTAATATGCTTCTGACATACAGGCTCAAGACCCTCGGGCACCACACTCCACAGCTCCTCTGGCATACAAACTCCAACCTAAGTCTGGAATCCCTGCCGTGACCCTAGCAGGTACTGCCCAGGCTGTGGAAACACAGTGATGCCAGCACCCAGGTGCCCTCGAAGACCCCAGTGAGCACTCAGAAAATGACAGGATAGCAGATCCCAGTTCAAAGCAACAAGACCATTGTCTCTGTCTCCAGCAGATCTCCTTCCAAAACACAGTTACATGTTGCAAAATCTAACTGGTCTTAATAAAAGCTCAGAGTCAGATATCGGGCTAAATGTTGAAAGATCAGAGAAGCAGAGCACTCAGCCACTGGAGAGACTTTTTACCTCTACTGAATCCTCAGACCAAATGGGGCATCCTGTGTTTATGACTCTGATTGAATGGCATCCGTATGAAACCTCAGACTGAATCCTGAGCTCCCGTCTCCTCCCACCTTATATCCCTCTCTCTGCCCAGCTATATCACTTCCCTGGCCCTGGCTTTCCAGACCTGACACTTGCTCTTAACACCTGGGGCAATTCCTGCTTCCTCCTCTGCAAAGAAGTGTCACAGGTATGCTCAGGGAGTTCTAGACCCCTGTGTCCATGGCGACAGCACGTGACATCAGAGAGGAAAGACCACATAGGACAGGTGAGGTCACACTGGAGGAGAAGGGAGGGCTGGATGATGCTGGAGAAGGTGATCCTAGGCACCAATACAAGAAAGTGGGCAGCAGCGGAAGACTGGAATCCCTTGACATACCCCGGCTTCTCTCAACCAAGGACGCGCACTTGAAAAACCTGTTGTAGGCAAATGAAATAAAGGAAGGGATGTGACTGGTTCTGGGGTTTGGTAGCAAATGAATGAAAAAATAAAGAAATAAAAAGGAAAGGAAACATGACTGTTCCTAAGTATGGTGGAGGAGAAAGTTTCTTATAGGCATGGGGGAGAGTGCAGCCAGAGGCGGGGACCTCTGAGGGTCCAGAGTGGACAGCAGACTGAGCGTGTGAGGAGAGGGGGAGTGGTAGGGAAAGAGAAGAGAGAGGAACCAGGTGCAGCAGCCAGGAGACCCAAAGGCACAAAGAGAGCAGGGAATCAAAATGGTTGGATTATATAGGGAAGGGCAACCCAGCCCCCTGGACTGGAATGTTCAGGGTAGGCAACAGGGTATGCCAGCCAGGATTAGGACTGAGGGATGCTGGCCAGGTTCACTGTGATATGTTAAATAGACACCTCAGCCATCTGTCCCAGGTTTGAAACCTAACAGTAGGAATTAGGGACAGGTGGATACTGTGTAGATGACTCATAAAAGGTCATATATCTGGGACTGGAGACTTGGCTCAGTGGTTAAAAGCACTGGCTGCTCTTTCGGATGACCCTGGTTCAATTTCCAGCACCCACATGGCAGCTCACAACTGTCTGTAACTGAAGTTCCAGGGAATCCAACACCTTTACACAAACATGCAGGCAGGCAAAACACCAATGCACATGAAAGTAACTAATTAAAAAAAAAGTCACACAGCCCCTTTCCCCTTCCTTTTCTTGGCACTGGGCCCACAGGAAAGATCTGGCACACTCCTGAGCTCCTTTGCATCTTGTTAGACCTGAGGGGGGAAACAGTACCACAACTGTTTGATTAAAGTAAGCTTTATTTAGAGATGCACGAGGAGCTGGCCAGCTGGCTGTCTCTCACATTGCAGAGAGCAGCTTCTCACTGGTTTTGAGCTCGCTTTTACAGGAACAGTTAGGGTTGACAGAAAATAGCCGTGGGAAGAAAGGAGGCAATAAACTTACGTGAAGAATACATTATATGGGCGGGGTGTCATCAAGGTATCTGGAAAGACATTTTCCTATGACAAAGGGGAGTTGTGTATTGCAGGTTCAGGAGTTCAGCCAGGCAAAGGGGTGGCCATACATCATGGGGTCACAGGTTCAGTGTAGGTTGAAAAAGATGCTTTGCAGTATACATAGTATACATTAGGCTTAGGAAACAGAAACCTTTGTAAGGGATGGAAACAATAGCAATGAATACTGTGGCTCTTTTTTTTAATTGCTTTATAAATAATACCATTCAAAATTTCCACTTCCTCCCCTCCTCCCATTTCCCTCCTGCTCACCCACTCCCTCCTCCCCCTTCAGTCCTAAGAGAGGGCAGGGTACCCTGCCCTGTGGGAAGTCCAAGGCCCTCTCCCCTCCATCCAGGCTTAGGAAGGTGTGCATCCAAATAGACTAGGATCTTCAAAAGCCAAATACTGTGGCTCTTTAACAAGAACGTGGCTCCTGTTTTGGTTCCACAAGCTCTCCTCCTTTCTTGTACAGCTCACTGGAAAAGGCTTGAGCGTCTGGAAAGTCGGTGGTTGCCTTCCAGACTCAAGTCCATGCAAGTAACACTATAGCCCCACCTTCAGGAATCTGAAATAAGACTTTTTTTTTACACATAATTTCTCAATCTCTCCATTTTCAACCAAAAAAAAATACAAACACACAAATAAGTGGCATTTGTAGAGACAAAAATTAAAACAAAAATGTTCACACTTTAATGATACTGACTACTTAGCTTAGCCCAATGACTTGTGGAGTCATATACAAAGATTTACAACCTACCTTCCAAATGACACATGGCCCCTGAGCCCAATGTCACTCTCAAGAGAGACAGTGAGTGTTTTGAAATCTAGTTCTCCCCTTCAAATTCAGAACTAACAGGAATGGTCACCTTGCCCTTCTCTCTGGTTTCCTCTGCCTTGCTGAACTGTTAGAGTACAGCCCTAAAGCTAGTCATCAAGGTCTACTTCCTTATTTGGTCACTTCCTCCACCTGAGGCTGACCACCAAGGTCCAGCTCAAAGAACTGAAGTCCAGCAATCAAAAGCCCCTTTTGGCTGCCCTAATTAACATGTCTGATTAAAATTAAACACCTCATCCTAACACGGGTTTCCCTTCTTCCCTTTTTAAACTGACATTTGCCTCATTTGCCTATGGGCCACATGAGTCTCTTTCTATTCAGAGGACAAACATCCTTCCCCGTCTCCCTGGTCCCCTTCCCCCTCATGTTGCTTGAGACAGATATTAGGGGATGAAAGCTGAAAGATCAGAGAAACAGAGCAGCCAGGCACCAGAGATCTTACCTCTATGGCTTTAAGCCCCAAAAGAGAGTGAGCTCCTCTCTCTACCTTGCCTGTTCACTTCTTCTCTCCACCTAGGCAAATCACTTCCTGTCTGTACAGGAAGTATAGATAGGAACTTTCTGTTATGGCTAACTAATGGTTAGCCTCTCTGTTGTTATGATAAAATATTGACTAAAAACTACTCAAGGAAATGCTTTATGTAAGCTTACAGGTTACAGTCTGTGGAAATCGAGGCAGGAGCTCATGACAGAAACCTGGGGATAGGAACTAAAGTGGAGACCATAGAGGAAGGCTGCTTACTGGATTGTTCTCCAGGTTCACATTCAGCTGTGTTTCTTCAGGTTCAGCTGCTTGGCTAGGGGTTGGGACCACCCACAGTGGGCTGGGCCCTCTCACATCAATTATTAATCAAGAAAATGCCTCATAGCATGATCTACAAACCAATCTGATGGTGGCATTTCATCAGTTGAGGTTCCCTTGTCTCAGATAATCCTAGCTTGTGTCAAGTTGACAAAACAAATCAAAACTAACCAGTATATAGAATCACAAGGAAAACCCACACTCATAAGGCCACACATACTAGGACAATGTTTTGGTCTAGGGTGTGAGCAGGATATGTTTTGTCTGAGCAACAGAAAGTTTAACTACAGATGTAGCCTGTGGCCTTCAGCTGGTCTATTCATTTCCTTGTATCATGTTAATGCATCTTTTTTTTATCTTACTCCTACCTCTGAGGGTCAGGGTATCTTCAGCAATTGGAAATTAAACGTGGGTGATTTTAGTATTCACTGGAACTTCCTCCTGGTTCTATTCTATATGTTTCTGTTTTATTATTTTTATTTGCATCTTTGTATTCTTTACTAATATTCCCAAGTCCCAACACCTCTACCCTGGTGAGTGGTAATTTTTTTGAGCCTGGTCCCCAACAGTTTCTTACTGATAAAACTTCTGAAAAGACAAAAAGGCCTTAGAAAAAAAAAAAAAAAACAATGTCCCTAGTCTCTAGCAGACAAATCTATAAGGCTTGAAGACAGACCCCGTAATTTAAGATGTTTAATATAAACCAGTGGCTCTCAACGTTCCTGATGCTGTGACCCTTTAATACAGTTCCTCGTGCTGTGGTGACTCCCAACCATGAAGTTACGTTGTTGCTTCTTCATAACTCTAATTTTGCTACTGTTATGAATTATAATGCAAATGCCTGCATTTTCCTACAGTCTTAGCTGAAAAGGTTGTTGACCCCCATGGCACACAGGTTGAGAGCCTAACTCCTAATGCCATCATGCCTCACCCCAAATAGCCAGTTTCTGTGAGGAAAAATGGTATTATAAAAGATTTATTACTTCAGGAGAGTGAGCGGTCAGTCTCGGTGCAACCCTAATGCAACCCTAACCAGAAAATACAGTTCCTGCCCTGGCTCCTGTGAGCCAGGATAGGTAAGCCAAATAAACCCTTTCTTCCCCAAGTAGTAACCCTAAGCTGGCTTGCCATTGCCACTTCTTATGCACAGCAGGATACAAAGGGAACATAGTTCAGGTTAAATCTATGTTGCAGAGTCCTTTATTGGTTCCTAGAACCAAAAACCCATAGGAAGACTTTGACGGTGCTGGAGGATGCTGTGTACACTAGTACATACTACCCATCTGTGAATCCTGAGAGATACGAAAACAGCAGACCTGCCTGACAAGGTAACCCCACCAGATGGCACAAATGTTATGGGAGTAACTAACCAAACTCTGGATTTAAGATTGGCTCTACAAGACAGAACTCATGCCTGACATGAGACCAAAGCTAGGTGGATCAAAGGCCCATTTTGCTAAATAAATACAGTATTAAGCCAACTCCTAAAAACTTGTTATACTCACAGATTAGTCCGTCTCTCACCCCTTACCATAACTTTCCATACTACATGTCAATTAGCACAGAAATCCACAAGTGATCCAAGGGCAGAGAATAAGAATGGAGTTTTCAGTTCTAAAAGTGATATCTAGGGGTTGGAGAGATGGCTCAGCAGTTAAGAGCACTGGCAGCTCTTTCCAGAGGTCCTGAGTTTAATTCCCAGCAACCACATGATGGCTCACAACCATCTACAGTGGGATCTGATGCCCTCTTCCAGCATAAAGTTCTTCGTGCAGATAGAGCACTCTTATCCATAAAATAAAAAGTAAATCTTTAAAAACAAACAAATATCCGGGCGGTGGTGGCACGTGCCTTTAATCCCAGCACTTGGGAGGCAGAGGCAGGAGGATCTCTGTGAGTTCAAGGCCAGCCTGGTCTACAAGAGCTAGTTCCAGGACAGGCTCCAAAGCTACAGATAAACCCTGTTTAGAAAAACAAACAAACAAATAAAAAAGTATGATATCTATATCATACACCCTGAAGGGATCATTACCTAAAAATCTTAGGTGGCCTGAGAAGTTCTAGACTGGAAAGCTGACTTGACGCTTCTGATAAAGAAATCCATATACCAACCCTCTGATATCTACCACTATAAGACTGCGGGGGAACTGACTTGTAAATGGAAATTTCCACCCCCCGGCTCCCTCTTTTCCGTCCTATAAAAACCCCAAGCACCCACAGCAAGTCTCTCAAAGACTGTGTTTCTTCAGTCGTTCTGATTAAACAACCCTGTGTCTAGAGATGCCTGCCTTTCTTTATTTCTGTGTCATCTCCATCAATCCTGATCTCACCCTCCCTCCTCCCAAGGCTCAACTGGGGAGGAGGGGTTCATCATGGAAGAGGGGGTGGAAAGAGTATAAGAGGCAGTGGACAATTACAAGAAAGCAGTGGTTTCCAGGCCCTGTGGACTCGTGGCAGCTGGGACAGCATGCGCAAGACCTGCCCATCCTCAAGCAACCTGACAAAAATCCCAGCCTGGAGAGCAAGCTTAGCATAGAGTCCTGCCCAAGCTTAGGAGCTACTGACAGCTAATCACTGCTGGGAGAGTCAGGTTTTCTTTAAGGGTGTGTGCCTGGTGGTGACCATGCTCCAGGAGATGCCCAGACACCCAAAAGTATATGGACAGCACAAATAGGATCCTACAGATTTGAAAAATGAGTGCAAAAAGTTGAATGGGTATGGAAAGCAGATTGGATCTGGGTGGAGTTGAAGAAAGGAGGCAAAGATGATCAAAATACACTGTATGAAATTCTCAAAGCATCAATTTCAAAATTAACAATATAAAATCAATATAAAACATTAAAATATTTTTGTGCATCAAAGAGAATGAAAGTGTACACAAAATGGTCAGAATCTGCTACATGAACCAAACAGGGAAGTCATGTTATGCAGAAAAAAATAATAAATCACCATTAATCATAACGGTTTAAAATAAGGTATTATTTCTGAGTTCTGACCTATTACAAATAAATATTGACTCACTAATGAGCTCAACATAGTTTAAAATAACAGGATAAATGACTACCTAACTGGATTTTTAAAAAGTCATTCTTTAAACTTATGTAATATTATTACAACAAAGCTTACAAAATTGTGTTACGTTAGTGCCCTTCATTTTATGTTTTGTGCTTTATCCAGATGTAGGTCTCACTGTTATCCATCTTCTGATTTTAAAAAATCCTTTCATCTAACCTAGTCAGATAAAAACTTAATTCTCTAGAGCAAAAATTAAAAATATGGAGGCCAGAAATACAATTTAATAATGAGATAGCTGTGGCTCAGTACACAGAAGACAAAGACAGGCAGCTCTTTCTGAGTTTGAGGTCAGCACGGTCTACAGAGTGAGTTCCAGGACAGCCAAAGCTCTATACACAGAGAAACCCAACCAGGTGGAGTTGTTGTTACAGGGCCCCATCTTCTTCCTGAAAACTTCAAAGATTACTGCAAGAAAATTCATTGTTCATTGTGGAAAACTTAAACATTAATTATATAAACATATACAGACATATATATATATATATATATTCAATGAAAGGTATGATAGATATATTCAATGAAAAGTATGATAGATATGAAGAAAAGCAAAGATGTTTTCTAAATTCCCTTTTTCCTTCTGTCCCATATCGCAAAACAAATGAAGAAATAAGAAAGAAAAAAGAAAGAAAGAAAGAAAGAAAGAAGGAAGGAAGGAAGGAAGGAAGGAAGGAAGAAGGGGAAGAAGGAAAGAAAGACAGAGAGACAGACAGACAGAGAGAGAGTGAGAGAGAAGAAAGAATCCCTATGTTTGTGAGCAATATGGGAAAGTCTTCAAATGTCTGGGTAGCTTTCAAAGACATAAAAAATTTAGACTGGAGAAGAAACCGTGTCTGTACAAGCCATGTGGAAAAACTTGTCTACAGTCCTGCTTACTTAAAAAGACATTAGAAAGCTGGGTGATGGTGGCGCACGCCTTTAATCCCAGCACGCGGGAAGCAGAGGCAGGTGGATCTATGTGAGTTTGATGTCAGCTTGATCTACAGAGCGAGTTCCAGGACAGGCTCCATAACCACACAGAGAAACTCTGTCTCAAAAAACAAAAAACAAAACCAAAAACAAACAAACAAAAAAGATGTTGGACAGTTCACAACAGAGTAAAATCTTTCATGTGTAGTTTTTGAACAAAAAGCTCCTCTAAACGCATGGAAAAAGTCACACTGGATCAAAACTCAATAACTGCAAGCCATGTAGGAAAGCCTTCTGTAGTTCAAATCTTTGAGAAGACATAAGAAAGGTCACACTGCCAAGAATCCAATTCATGTATTTATTGTAGAGAGCCATTGTTTCTTCCATTTCCTTCCAAATACATGCAAGAATTCACAGTGTAGACAAGCCTTTGGTATGTACGCAGAGTAGAAAAGCCTTCAGTTCTTCTAGTTCTTACCACAGACACGAATGAATTCAAAGAAAGCATACTCAACAAATGGTGCTGGCATAACTGGATATCAACATGTAGAAGAATGAAAATAGATACATATCTATCGCCATGCACAAAACTCAAGTCCAAATGGATCAAAGACCTCAACATAAATAAAACCAACCACACTGAACCTCATAGAAGAGAAAGTGGGAAGTACACTTGGATGCATTGACACAGGAGACCACTTCCTAAATATAACCCCAGTAGCACAGACATGGAGAGAAAACAACTAATAAACGGAACCTCCTGAAACTGAGAGGCTTCTGTAAAGCAAAGGACACAGTGAGCAAGACAAAATGGCAGCCTACAGAATGGGAAAAGATCTTTACCAACCCCACATGGGACAGTGGTCTGATCTCCAAAATAAATAAAGAACTCAAGAAATTGGTCATCAAAAGAACAAATAATCCAATAAAAAAATGGAGTACAGACTTAAGCAAAAAAACTCTCAACAGAGGAATCTAAAATGGCTGAAAAACACTTAAAAAAATGTTCAACATCCTTAGCCATCAGAGAAATGCAAATCAAAACAACTCTGAGATTCCATCTTACACCTGTAAGAATGGCCAAGATCAAAAACACTGATGACAACTTATGCTGAAGAGAATGGTGGGAATACAAACTGGTACAGCTGCTTTGGATTTCAGTATGGCAATTCCTCAGAAAATTAGGAAACAACCTACCTCAAGACCCAGCAATACCACTTTGGGATATATACCCAAAGGATGCTCAATTGTACCAGAGAGTAACCTTAAAGACAGAATTTGTTATGTCTTGATTATCACTTTCGTAACACCCATAAGGATGCTCATGGCAAGATTACTTCTTGAATTAATTCATAGATTAAGGACGTGGTATGGAGAGCAAGTTTGATAAATATCTTTAAAGTCTCCATTTGGAACAGATGTGAAAATGCATTTCTAGATGAAAACTTTTTCTTGTCAAAACATGGAAGTTATGAGCAGTAGCATATATTGGTACTCACCAGTCACCGCCCCTCACCTGGTCCCATCCCTCAGTGATGTGGGTGATGGAGAGCTGTCCCCATCCCTTGCCAGCCAAGGGAGAACTTGCCAAACCTCAGCAGGAGCTGCACAGAGGCATAGGCTCTGGCATGGGCATAGGAGGGCTATGTAGGAGAGCTGTGTAGGAAAGCTGGCCTCACCCCTTGTAGGGATGGGGTGTGGGTTGAGGGCAATGGAGACACAGGTTGACCAACTCAGTTACCATCCAGATCTAGGGCTTTTGAGTTGGCCCACCCCAACATCCACCCCACCTATGAGCTACTGGAGTATGCTAAGGGGCCAGTCTTACAGAAGATCTCCATGACTCGGGCAACAGTAGGATATCTGAAAGGAGTCTCCGTGAGGGTCCAGTATCCATGGTGTGTCAGAAGCCAGAGACCCTGAACCCGATCAGCAACTCATTGCAATGAAAGTTGTTTGGGCGAACAAGATACTGCATTACATTCGCAGCTTCCAGTGCCACTACAAAGGAAGAATACGTGATAGAGCAGCAGGGAGGATGGAGTAGCCAAGCGATACAAGTATGGCGGAACTGGAGACCCAGCCAAGACTGGTATGAGAAAATGGGTTGTGATGGATAGAGAAGCAAAGATCCAGCTGCCTTTGCCTCCTGAGTGCTGGGATTAAAGGCATGTGTCACCACCACCTGGACCGGAATTCTCGTCACTAGGAATTACTTCATGTCTTTGTGATTGCTTCATAGACAAGAAGGCTTTCTCAAATACCTTACTTACATAGGGCTTCTCACCAGTGTGAATTCTTTCATGGTCTTTTAAAATACTGGAAAGAACAAAAGAATTCTTACATTGTTTACATACAAAGAGTTTCTTTTGACTGTGACATTCTTCATGCCTTTGAAAGGAGCTGGAAGAAACAAAAACTTCCTCATGTTGCTTATATTCATGGTGGGTTTTTTTTTTTCTCTAACCAAAGTACTTTCATGACATTGACCATATCTGTAATACCAAAAGTATCTCATCACAGTGATTTTACAAGGATTCTCTCTGGTCTAAGTCCCTTTATGCTTCTGAAAGGACATGGGGGAACTGGAGATGTTCTCAGATTCCTTATGTTTCTATAGTCTCCATTTTCTTGCTCTTCATATGGTTTGTATGCTGGGAGAGCCATGAAGAAACCCTTAGAGATATATAGCCAACGCCTATGTCTTCACATACTCTTGTGGATATTCTGGATGTGATTTCGAGTCACAACTTTCTTAGGGATGCGGTTGAAAATTTTTGCCCACTGATGACTTTCTTTACATCCACATGGTTTCTCTTCCAACTGATTGCTGCAAAATAAAAAAAAAGGAAGGCATTATTAAGATTTTGGTTATTACTACATAAAAATAATAACATGACCTGTAAAATTTTAGCATGTTCAGATTATATGCTCTGCAAAATGGTTTAAGCATAAGTAAATAAAAAGTATAATATTCTTGTGCTGTTGCATTATATCATCTTCATGTCTGGCAAAAATTGAATGTCTACTTCACATTTAAATACGCAGCATTGTACATATTTTTTGTTTGTTATTTGTTTGTTTGTTTCCAAGACAGGGTTTCTCTGTGCAGCAGTCCTGGCTGTCCTTGAACCTGCTTTGTAGACCAGGTTGGCCTTGAACTCACATAGATCCATCTTCCTCTGCCCCATAAATGCTATGATTAAAGGTATTTACCATCAATGCCCGGCCTATTGTGCACATTCTTGGTGCACAATATGAGTGACAAAAGTTATGGTGGATTTGGGGATTACTTGATATCCTTTAGGCATGTTGGTAATTAGTCCAGTTCTAAAAATATGCATTTTGTTTTTATTTTGTATATGCCTTATACCTAAAGCTTACAGATAAATTAACATAGCATCTTAAACAATGTGTACAGAATGAAGTTTGTGTTTATCTATATAAGAAAGCCTTGCTTTCGGCATCATGATATTCTAGTTGCTCCCAGTATTAGAACACTTGGGATGCTCCAAATGTTGAGTCTTAATATTCATGCAGTTTTGGAGAAAATTACTCAGGATTAAATCACTTTGAGGCTGGGTATATTTGTCTTTTACTTTTTTTCTGAAGTATCTTATACCAAGATTCTGGGGGACTAATACTGTCTCTTATGGGAATGAATTACCTAGTTTTACCAATGATGTTGGCATTCATTTTCATTGTTTTCATGTTCTCGTTTGTTTCTAAAAACAGACCCAGAGAAATCATCAGGAATGGTGATGTTATAAAAATATTAACATAGAAAATATAAGATTCTAGCTAAATTCATGGTATAAAATGATTCACTTGACATATTCACCCAAATGCTTCTTTATCATATTTCAATCCATGCAGCAGCACTGATGAGCCAGAAGCACTTGCTCTTTCATTAATGCAACAATATTATCTTTACCTACGGAGACCAGGCTCCTCAAGGCTTCTACATCACGTCTTTATAAAGCTCCTTTTGGTATGGAGTCAGCATAGTCCACTCCCCCAGGTGAAGTTCACAGCCACATCCTCAAAGGCCACTGACTCCTGAATCAGCAAATACATGCTGTCTTAAGAATGAGCCTCAGAGCACAGGAGACCCAGACTTGATTCCTAAGAAGGTGACACGGCTTTATGTTCTATACCTGTTCAAGTCATATCCTGACCATCATGCTTGTGGTGGTTTGGATAGAAATGGCCCCCATAGACTCATATATTTGAATGTCTTGTCACTAGGGAATGGTGATACTTGAGAGCAATAGGGCGATGTGGCCTTGATGGGGTAGGTGTGTAGGTGTGGCTTGGTTGGAGGAAGAGTGTCGCTGAGGGTGGGTTTTGGGGTTTCAAATGCCCAGGCCAGGCTCAGTTCTCTCTCTTGCTGTGTTCTGAGGACCTGGATATAGAGTTCTCAGCTCCTTCTCCAGCACCTTGTCTTACTACACACCATCATGCTTCCTGCCTTGATAACAATGGACTAAACCCCTGAAGTGTAGGCAAGTCCCAATGAAATGCTTTCCTTTATATGAGTTGCCATGGTCGTGATGTCTCTTCACAGCAATAGAACACTGACTGAGACAATGTTTTTATTACTTATACATCTGAAGAGCCTCTCACACAGCAATTCTAACCATTTATTGGAGATCTCGGATAAAGCTACAGCAGAGCAGGATCATGCTTTGTGCTGGTAGTTTCTAGTTTCTCTTTGTATAGTGAGTCTGTTTAACAATTTTCATGACAAACTGTGGCTACCAGATGCCCACAAGAGCAACAGCAGCAGCAAAGAAAGATCTCACCTACTGTGAAATTGCACATTCTTGGAAATTCCAGAGAAAAATTCTTTCTCCCTCATCTGGTGTGTTGCTAAGCTTTTACTGTCAATACACCTAAGGTTACCTGAGAAGAGAGTTTCCATGAGGGGAATGCCTCCATTGGGTTGGTTTGTGAATGTGTTTGGGGGGATTGTCTTAATTAGGTAAATCAATACAAGAAGAGGCAGCCTGCTGTGGGCAGCACCATTCCTTGGGCAGAAGGGGATGAACTGAATTGTGCAAGAGTAAAGCAATCCGGCTGAGCACAAGCAAACAGGGAAGGGCACTTTTATGGATTTGCTTTCCTCTGCCTTCGAGTGTGAAAGTGATGTGAGTAGCTATCTGAACTTCCTTCCTCGAATACCCCACCTAACCCAAGCTTTGCTGTGTGTGTCTGTGTGTCCACCCTTTCTTATTTCCCTTTCCATCCGTAGTCAAAATTCTGAGGTTCAAGTTGTGCAGAACATGGAAAAATAGTAGATCTAAACAAAAGGTTTTGTTGTTGTTGTTTTTTGGTTTGGTTGGTTGATTTTGGTTTTTTGTTTGTTTGTTTTTGAGACAGGGTTTCTCTGTGTAGCCACGACTGTACTGGAACTCACTCTGTAGACCAGGTTGACCTCGAAATACAAAACAGAGAGACCAAACTGGATATGGCTTGAGTCTTTAAACTGTCAAATCCCACTTCCAGGGACATACTTTCTCCAACAAGGCCCCAACTCATAAACATCTTCCGAAACAACCCTGCCAAGTGAGCCTATAAGGGACATTCTCATTCAAACACCACACCTGCTCGGTGAGTTTCCTCTTAAATTTTAATGTAGTTGTCTTTGTGTCATATTTATTTATTTATTATGTATACAGTATTCTGTCTGTGTGCATGTCTGCAGGCCAGAAGAGGGCACCAGACCTCTTTACAGATGGTTGTGAGCCACCATGTGGTTGCTGGGAATTGAACTCAGGACCTTTGGTAGAGCAGGCAATGCTCTTAACCACTGAGCCATCTATCCAGCGCCTTTGTGTCATTTTTTAAATTTTTGGAACACAGGGTTTCTTTGTGTAGCCCTGGCTGTCCTGGCACTGGCTCTGTAGACCAGGCTGAACTCAGACCCACAGAGATCCATCTGCCTCTGCCTCTCAAGTGCTGGGATTAAAGGTGTGTGCTACCACTAAGGCAAGAGAGAGGACAGAGAGAGAGAAGGAGAGAGAGAAAGGGAGAGAGAGCACGCCAATGCCTCAGTTTCTCCAATAACATAGCCCTAGGCAAGCTTGTGGATCAAACACTTGGGCTTTCTCTTACTGGAACCCACCTTTCCTGTACAGTCATGACTTACTTCTACCAAGACTTTGCACTTTAATACAATGTGTTAATCCAAGTGTTGTGGCCCACACCTTTATTCCTAGGATTTGGTGAAGCAGAAACAGGCAGAGTTCCAGGCCAACCAGGGCTACATAGCGAGATCCTGTCTCAAAAAAAGTAAAATGTCTAAAACCAGTCCAAGGGCTGATCCCAGTCCCCGATGGATGTAGCTGTCCATTGGCAGTTAGTTTAGCAATATTGGAAATTCAGGTAATTGTTGCTAGTTCTAAAAGTCACTGTGGGTAAAGGCACAGGCCAGTAATATTTAGAAAGCATCCCTGGAATCTGCGAGAGTCATAGTAAAAGCAGGGGCCACTGACGTGACGGAGGGACAGGGTGAGGAAGACAGGCTGCCGGCTCAGGGGTTACTCTATGCTGTAGGAAAGATCGGCTTTGTTGCTGTGTCAAGCCTAGAAGTAATGGCTCCTTTAATTAAGTAACAATCTTAACCTGATTTACTTCATTTTGGTAGAACATGTGCCAAGAAAGATAGACCTTGTATCTTGCTTACACGAGTAAACAGCCTCTCTCTGACACAAAGATACAAATTCAACAACTATTCATGCCAATAAATAGTATCTGAAAATATTTAAGATCATATCAGAAACTCCAGCCAGGTGAGCTTACCAACCAACCACACAACATGTAATCCCTTTATCTGAGGCTATTTAAACAAACAAATAAAAAAAAGGACTACCCCAAGCCCAAAGTGTGCAGGCGCTGAGTGATCTGGTCAACTGCCAAGATTGGTCCCGTAGAGCTTCTCCTGCCGGGTACACGCTTTCCACACACCTTGCCTCCTCTGCACCTTTTCCTTGCTCCAGTCTCAACTCTCTGCCACCGACTTCAAGACAGAATCTTTGATCTCTGCCACCTGTTTAACCCTTTCTTAGCCATTCTGTGACCGGCATGATTGCATATAATTGTGTGAAACATTCATGTGACATCTGCCAGGAAATATTAGCGATTAGATTGTTACAAGATCATATCTGATGGCCACCTGGCTAGCACGCAAAATATGGCAAGGAAACAGACACACTTGAGAACTTTTTATCATTACGTTTACCGGTCTCACATAAAAAAAAAGTCGGGACCCAGGATCACCACACCTCCGGAGCATGAACCCCAAACTGAGTGCAAATCTCTTCACCCGCTGCGCCACTACCACGCAGACAGCAGGGATGCGGATGGCGAGCGCCCAGCTGCTCAGAGAGCCCGCTGCACTGAGAGCTCAGAGAGAGACAGGATAGCGGCTCTGCCTGCTGGCTCAGCTCCTCCCAGTAGAACCCGGCCCAGGGAACTCAGACTACTGCTTCAAGGAGGTTGCCTCCCCACTGCCGCCGCCTCCTCAGACCCAGGACGCCCAGCAGCAGGCACCATTTTTAGCCACTAGGTGTCCTCAGATCCACCCTTAACTCTAGCAGCGGGTGTACGTGAGGTAGACAAGGAGGGGGAAAACCTGGAAACTCTTTTGGGCTTGGACGGACATTTAATAGAGTACAAAAGTTGGCATCCCATACGTTTTGCAGCACGTCTCTCCTAAGGCCAAATCTTTGGTTGTACAGTTTGCACAACAATCATCCACCTATCCGTGCAGCAATTCATGGGTCCACTTCTTAGTGGTAGGAGACTGTTTTACAGAACCTACCAGAACCTACGCACAAAGGTCCTGATCTGCTTGGGGCCGGGGGGGGGGGGGGGGGGCGGCATTTGCTTACAGAACTTTGTCCTGGTTTCAAAGCAGCAGACCATTTCTGCTTCTTGTTAAAGTGGTAGGACCAAATGTTGGGGGCACCGCATATTCTATATTATTATAACACCTCTCTATTTCATTCTGTAGGAAGGGGTCTACAGCACACAGGGCTAATGATTTGTTTCTTATTTTTTCCCCTAAAAAAAAAGCCACATCCTATGTTCACCAGACAAACAAACGACCCAGTAGTCTCTAAGAGGGACAAAAAGTCTCCATGAGATAATAAATGAGAACAGAGAGTAAGACAGAAAATTTTTAGAATCTTCATCCTACCGAAGTAAAAGCTCCGTGTAGCAAGTAGGAAGGAATGAAGTAAGAGACAAAAGGAAAATATAGAGGAAAGCGGAAAGGAAAAGAGCCCCTTCAGAGGTGCCCTGGTTCAGACCTCTCACCAGGGAGTTGCTTAGTGAGTAAGCCACCATGCCTGCAGGACAACCCGAGCTCACTCTCTGGGACCTACATTGTGGAAGGAGAGAACTGACTCCTGAAAGTTGTCCTTTGACCTCCACGTGAATGCTGTGACAAGCACACATGCCTGCATGTGCACATGCACATAAATACACAGTAAAATAAAGTATAATATAAAAAGAAAAGAATTCCAATACTCTTTACGCTTTTTGTGAAGGTTGTCTATACCAAGACAATATTTTGGGTCAAAACAATTTTTAAAAGATTTATTTATTCTATGCATGTGAGTGTTTTTCCTGCATGTATGTATATGAGCCACATGTATGCCTGGTGCCCATGGAAGTCAGAAAAGGGTGTCAGAACTCCGGGAACTGAAGTTGCTAATGGCTGTTAAATTTTTGAGGCAGCAGAAAAAGATCAAAGGCAGAAAAGACAGGACCTTTTAGCATATAGGACTGTGTTTATTGGTGTACACAACAAGGGTGCAGTCTCCCTTCCAGAAAGTTGGATCTGCATGAAAAAAATAAAAAGAAAGAAAAAAGATGTTCTTGACTCTTTTAGGGGCAGAAATAGTTGTAACCTGACTAAGAAGACATGTTCTTTCTCCATAGAGACAATATTCTTTTTATATAGAGATATTCTGAGAGCAGTGAATCATATGAATATGTATGACCTTGAGTATGTCCTGTCCCATTACTCTGTATATTTCTGTCCCATTACTCCGTATATTTCTGTCCCAGATATTTTATGGGACTCTCACAAGCAAGACTATTAACTTCTAATTGTAAATAATCTGGCTTTCTTATGCATCCCCTGTGTTTTAAGGATTTACTTTGTCAGATCCTGTCCTATCCAATATGCCTCAGAATCTAGTCTGTGATCTCTCTTATAAAAGATTTACTATAATTATTATTTATTATTATTATTGGTGGTGGTGGTGGTGATGTGTGTGCATATGTGTATGCATGTGTGCTGATGTTTGCAGAGGCAAGACGAGGACATTGGATCCCCTGGACCTGAAGTTAGAAGTGGCTGTGAGATCCCCAGTGTAAAAGCCTGTAAACTGACCTTGCAAGTGCTCTTAATTGCTGAGCCATCTCTCCAGTCCTCACTCTGTAAGTTCATCTAAATTCTGTGCGACCTTTGAAGATATAACTAAAGAACACATTATAATCACATCTATTGCTATTGTAAAGACAATTAAGTGTGTATTCTCCCTTGAGAAGTCTGCACCCAGTCTTGAATATGTCTTATTCTTTTCTCTTTCTAGTAACCCTATTGCTTAAATCTATTTCAAGCAAACAAAAAATGAAGAAAGCACTTGTCCTAGTCAGGCAGAGTGGTGCAGCCTTTAACCCTTACACTTGGAAGGCAGATGGATCTCTGTAAGTTTGAGGCAAACCTGGTCTACATAGTAAGTTCCAGGACAGTCAGAGCTACACAGTGAGACCATGTTCTGTGAGTCACAAGCATTATACAGTAAATGTACAGCTGACTGATCAGTAAACAAACTCAGGGGAGTGTATCCCATCGAGCGAGGAACCTGATTTGCAGAGCTTCGGGAACACCTGTCTTTTGGATAGTCGCTGTTGATTCTATAGAAATCTTGTAAAGTCATGGCTCTTCTCCTTCTCATAATGGGATTCATCCTGAACTGTCCCATATGTGTATAAATCATTTGATGAGGTAATTTCTTTCTGCGTGGGCAACTAGATGACCTCTTCCACACTGTGGGCAGTCAAACCTGCATAAAGCTAGTTCCCACAATTATCCTTATTGGCAGGACTTATTGACAAGACAGGAGCTCTGAGCAGGCGGCACTGAGCAGAGAGACTGAATGTTACAGATGTGTAGCTTGGCGTTCGTGTGGGACTCCTAACAGTAGGAACATGGATTGTCTCTGACTCTTAACTGCTACTGGGACCCAGTTCTCCTGGGTTGCCTTGTCCAACCTTAATTGGAAAGTAGGTTCCTAGTCTTACTACTGCAACGTGATATGCCATGACCGGCTGATATGGGAGACTTGCCCTTTTCTGAAGAAAAAGGAGGGGGTGTGGATGGGGAGGGGTCAAGGTGGGGGGAGGAACTAGGAAGAGAGGAGGGAAGGGAACTGTGATTGAGCTGGCACAAATTAATAAATAAATATACAAAAAATGCCAAAAAGGGGGGGAGTTGCCATGGTCATGGTGTCTCTTCACAGCAATAAAACCTTAACTAAGACAATGGCCTTGGCTGCATGGCATCTACAAAATTAAGTTATAAAGATGCACCATATCTGAGAGCAGGACCATTTTCCAATCTTCTATGCTGTTTGTTCCTTCAGAAGATCAGGTGACTTCACAGGTATAAGTACTTAAGTGGACTCTTAGTTTGTTTCTTTCCAATAGTAGTTCCCAGGAGCTAAATTTGGTTTGGGCTGGTGAAATTGTAGGCCCATATTTCATACAAGATATTTGCAGCCAGGTTCTCTGGCCATGCTTAGATCCAAGGGCAGCTGCTATCCTGTCAGACCACCTGCCTGTAGCCACCTAACAAAAGACTCAGGATGGATGGCTCCTTCTCTTTGTTATTATGTAGATCGCCTGGGAAGAGGTGTGGATTCTAAGCTGGTGACTGAATTGAGGTGTGACAGTACTCCCACATCCCTGAAAGAAAATATTAATGAGTTTCCACCTTGGTTTACCTGGGGGAATAAAAGGTGTTTGAATAATAAATGCGGGTAGATCTTCAGGAATGAATGAAGCCTGAGATGCCCTTCCGATATCGCTGTGTGAACTGTGTCTCTCTCCTGAGATGCCCTTCCGATATCGCTGTGTGAACTGTGTCTCTCTCCTGAGATGCCCTTCCGATATCGCTGTGTGAACTGTGTCTCTCTCCTGAGATGCCCTTCCGATATCGCTGTGTGAACTGTGTCTCTCTCCTGAGATGCCCTTCCGATATCGCTGTGTGAACTGTGTCTCTCTCCGTATTTCCTGCACCTCTGCACTGGTCCAGTTAGGGAAAAGTAGTTTTTATGTTGGGGCTTCAGACCCTGACAGAGATCACTCAGCCTGCCTACTGACAAGCCTTAAAACCTGTGTTTGATATCCTGAAGCTACATGCTGGTAAGTGAACAAACTCTTGCAAATTGTACTCTGACCTCCTTGAGGAGTGTCTTCTTTTTAAGGACAGATGTCAAGCTTGTTCAGTCAAACAGCGGTGCAACTCCAAGAAGTAGGGACATTTGTTTCCTGTCAGTCTTCAGACTGCTGTAGGAGAGGCTCCAGGAGGAGATGTGTGGTGATGTTTTGTTTGTGTTGTAACAAGTAAAACTTGCCTGGAGATCAGAGTGTGGAGATAGCCACACTAGTTAGCCACAGAGACCATGCAGTGGTGGTGCACACCTTTAATCCCAGTACTCAGGAGACAGAGGCAGGCAGATCTCTGTGAGTTCAAGGCCACCCTGGGCTACACTAGATTGATCCAGTCTCAAAGAGAAACAGAGCCAGGTGGTTGTGGCTAATATCTTTAATCCCAATACTTGGGAGTCACATGTCTCAAAATATCAGCACTAAGGAGTAAGGAGGTAGAGGCAGGAGGAGAGAGTAGCATGGCATTCAGTCTGAGGATTCATGGAGACAGGGTCTTTGGTGTAGGAGTTCCTTCTATTTATGTGTTGCTTTCATTGGTTAATCAACAAAGAAACTGCTTGGCCTGATAGGGCAGAACTGAAGGCAGAGAAGACAGAACTGAATCCCGGGAGGAAGAAAGCAGAGTCAGAGAGATGCCATGGAGATGCCAGGTCAGACATGCTGAATCTTTCCCAGTAAGTCATGACCTCGTGGTGAACACAGATTAATAGAAATGGGTTAAATCAAGATGTGAGAGTTAGCCAATAAGAGGCTAGAGCTAATGGCCAATCAGTGTTTTAATTAATACAGTTTCTGTGTGGTTATTTTGGCTGTAAGCTAGCTGGGCGGCTGAAACAAGGGGCCCTGCTCCTTGCAACAATAAAAATGTACTATGGATATTTTCCTTTGTTTTTTTTTTTTAAAGGGGGGAAAACGGTGCAGGACAATTCTGTATTCTGTCAATTATGTTTTAAATAAATGCTGATTGGCCAGTAGTCAGACAGGAAGTATAGGCAGGACAACCAGACAGTAAGTAGAGGTGGGGCAATGAGAACAGGAGTATTCTGGGAAGAAGGAAGCTCTCTCTGCAGTCACGTCCAGACACCAAAGAAGCAGGATGTGATCTGCCCTGCTGAAAAAGGTACCAAGCCATGTGGTGAACATATACTAGAATAATGGGCTAATATAAGTTATAAGCACTAATACAAAGCCTGAGCTAATGGGCCAATCAGTTTATAACTTTGTAAACCTTTGTGTGATTTTCTTTGGGGGTTTACCAGTTATGGGTACTGGGCAGGACAAAAACCCCAACAAGCAGGATCTCATGTTACAGGTCTTGCCCACTGTGGTCTGAGGATTCAGTAGAGGTTTTAAAAGGTCTCTCTAGGGTCTGGCTCCTTTACTTCCCTGATCTTTCAACATTTACCCCAATATCTTTCTGTGGATTTTATTATTAAGACTGATTAGAACTCAAACTACAGAATGGAATCTACAGGTCACAAAGTGATAGGTGTTCCGAATATGAAAGAGAAGCCTGCACATCCAATGCAGCTTCAAGGTAGAACTGACTCTTGATGTGGTTCTTGACTCTTAGATACCAGCCTAGAAAGAAGGACAAGACACTTCCTCCCCTGTAGGTAAGATTTCACTAGAGAACCCAGGCAGAATGGCCCCCATAGGCTCAAGTATTTAAATGCTGGATCTGTAGTTGCTGAAACTGTTCTGGAGAAGGAGTTGATGTGGCCTTTGTTAGAGGTGTCTCTCTCTCTCTCTCTCTCTCTGTCTCCTGGGTGTTGACACATAAACTCTCACCTACTGCTCCAGTGCCATGCTTGCCTGGCTGTCACTGTGCTCTTCACCATGATAGTCATGGATACAGCCTCTGAAATTATAAGCGGGTCCCCAGTTAAATGCTTCCTTTGTAAGATGTTTTCATCATGGTATCTCTTCACAGCAATAGAAAGTAACTAAAACACACAGTGTTGGGTGACTTTTCCTGGGAAGAGATGCACAAATAAATGTCTACTTACCTACATAGGGAACCAAGAACAGGCCAAAGTAATGATTCCAACAAAGAATGGGTGAATCAAAGATAGCTAGCTGCATTGCTAAAGGTATCAGAACAAGTAAAACCTTTCCCACAATGCCTGTATTTTAAGGTTTCCTCCACTGTACATCCTTTCATGGAAGTGAAGTGAACTGTAATGAGTGAAAGCTTTCCCAATTTTTGCATACATAAGTGTTCTCTCCAGTCTTAGTTATTTCATCTTTTAGAAGGGAAAAAAGAATACACAAAGGATTTTCCATACTGTTTACACACATAGGGACTCTCACCAGTGTGGCTTCTTCCATATGATTTTAGAGAACTGGAACAAGTGTAGACTTTTCCTCATTTTTTCCACACATAAGGCTTTTCTCCAGTGTGTATTCATTCTTACACTTCAAGGTAAGTAGAAATAATGAAGGCTTTCCCACAATATTTGCATTTGCAGGATTTCTCTTTATCGTGTATGCTATCATGGAAGTGATGTGAACCTGAAATCAGTGAAAACTCTTCTACATTGTGTGCAAAAATAAGATTTCTCTCCAGTGTGAATTCTTTCATGTGTTATCGGAGAAAAGGAACGATTAAAGATTTCCCTACACTGCTTCCACACAGAGAGCTTCTTACCAGTGTGAATTCTATACATTTTTAGGGAACTGCAACAAGTGAAGCTTTTCCCCACATTGCTTACAAACAGAAGGATCCACACCACTGTGAATTGCTTCATGTTTTTGTAATTGATATGACAACAAGAAAGCTCTCCCACACTGTTTACATATGTAAGGCTTTTCTCTTATGAGTTTATGTAGTTGAACGGGAGTAGAGGTAATTAAGGATTTCCCACAATGCTTACACGTGAAGGGCTTTTCTCCATGGTGGATCCTGTCACAAGATATGAAGTATAAAAAGAAATTTTTTTTCACGTTGTTTACATGCAAAAAGTTTCTCTCCAGTTTGAAGTCTATCATGTCTTTGTAGGTTATAGGAATGAGTGAAGGCTTTCCCACATTGGTTACATACATACATGGAATTTCTGGGCAGGGTAATGTTATTCAAACTTTTGAAAAGACCCCAAAGAAATGAGAATTTTCCCATATTGCTTATATATTTCTTCAGTGGAAGTCCTTTCATAATTTTCACTGAATCTGAAGTCTTCATCACAGTGCTTATTTTTATACAGTTTCTTTCGTATTCCTGATCGTCATATGATCTGTGCTTTGTATTGGGTTTAAGGTGTACACTAGTGATAAATGGCCAATAGCTACTTTTGCACACTCATTCCTATCATAGCTATATGCTCACGAGTAAGAGTTCTGATTCACGGGGCTAAAGAGATGGGCCAATGTTTAAGAGCACTGGATGTTCTTCCAGAAGACTAGGGTTCAATTCCTAACGCACATGTGACAGCTCATAACTGTCCCCTGGGGATTCAACACCCTCACAAAGACATGCATGCAGGCAAAATGCTGATGCACATTAAAGTAAAAATAAATATTTTTTTTTAAAAAAAGGAAATATGAGCCAGATGATTGTAATGCATGTCTTTAATCCCAGCACTTGGGAGGCAAAGGCAGTCAGATCCCTGAGTTCAAGGCTAGCCTGGTCTACAGAATGAGTTCCAAGATATCCAATACAGAGAAACTCTGTCTGAAAAAAAAAAAACATACAAACAACAAAAAAGAGTTCTGATTTACAATACCCTCAGTAGAAAAGTTGAAGATTCTTGCATGCTGATAATCTTATCTGGGCCCCCAGAGTTTCTCCACCAGCGGACTGCTGCAAGAAAGCAAAGGTGCATTACATTTTTCTTGTTAATGTTTTACTAGTAGAAATGTTGTATTTATGAGCTGTGAGAATTTCTGAGTATGTCTTCACTGAATGGTCTGCAACTTGATTTGAGGGGTAGCTACATTAAAATTAATGGTATTTGTGAGTGGTTGTGTTATATTACTTCCATGTCAAGCAAAAATGTCTATTTCACACTTAATACAAATTTATACCCAATACCATGCACAATTTGATCCACATTAATGGCCAGAATCGTGCTGCATTTGGGATTATGTATAAAATGAGAGGTCTTGACAATTGGTCTCTGTCTAAAAATATCTTATTTTTGTTTCATGTACCTTAGAACAAAGGTTTGTAGATAAATAACTATTTTAATTTTAATACTCTATGAAACAAAGTTGGTATTTGTGAAGTATGGCGAAGTATAATCTTTGGCATTGTATTTCAGTTGTTTTCCTGTACAGGAATATTTAGAATGTTTTTCTGCTGATGCTACACGTTTGCAGTTTTGCCAAAACTTCCCTGAGTTTAACTGGGTTTGAAGCTTGATGCATGTATCTTTTATCTTTTTGGTAACAAGTTTGATCACAACATAGCTCTTGAGGAATTTGCATCTCTCCCGAGACACAAGTTATCTTGGTTTTACCCATGGATGCTGGATTCTGGTATTTATCTTCAATGTTTTGGCTTTTCCATGTTTTATAGAATACAGAGAAACCATTATGAATTATTATGTTATAGTGTAAATATGAACAGATTTTAGACAAATTTACAGTATATGATTCCATCTAACATATTCATTAATGTTTCTTAAACATTTTTTTCAATCCATGTAGCAGCAATAATAAACTAGAAATAGTTTTTTTGATTGGTTAATTAAAAGAATGATGGCATACTTACCTCCAGAGGCCCACTTCCTCAAGTTTTCCTGCATCCGCTCTTTATAGGGGTTCTTCTGGGATAGCCCACTCCTCCAGGTGAAGTTCCCAGTGTAGTAAGTGGAGCGTTGGGCTGCGTTTCGGCCGCCCCGGCTCCCTCATGGCTACCTTATGCCCCGAAATAATTATACAGAAACTGTATTCTTTTAAACACTGCATGGCCCATTAGTTATAACCTCTTATTGGCTAGCTCTTACATATTGATCTAACCCATTTTTAATATCCGTATTGCCACTTGAGTGTGGCTTACCGGGACGAGTCTAACGGGCAACCATCTAAGAAAGGAGAGTCATGGCAACTGCTTGAATCTGCTTCTTTCTCCCAGCATTCTGTTCTGTCTACTCCGCCTACCTAATTTTCTGTCCTATCAGGCCAAGCAGTTTTCTTTATTAATTAACCAATGAAAGCAACAGATAGATACAAGACCCAGTGACATTCTCAAAGGTCATTGATGTAGGAGGTCTCTTGTTTGTTCCCAGACACACAGACAGAAGGACCTCCCACACCAGGTCATTGATTCCTAAATGAGCCCACATGCATTTTTGCAGGAAGTTTGACCTTGATAGTATTGAAAAATCAAGGCTTCATTCATTAAAAGCTGGAATAATACTATATTCTATAGCTGTTTAATTCTTGTCTACTGTCTGCACATTCTAAGATTCTATTACACACAGCACTGTGACAGTAGATGGGGTTCCCTTAAGACAGCAGCATAATTGTATATTCTCTTTGTAGTGTGTCACTACCACAACACTCATAAATTCTGACTTCCCTAATGACCCAAATACTGTATGTTCTTAAAAATCCAGAAAGATTTTTTTTTAACCTCTTCTAGTATCCGGGAACTGCTAGATTCAGAAGAATTCACATGAAAATTTAAAACAACATTGGAAGGTACACATTTTTGTAAATTTGACAGGATTTAATATCATTTAGGAGACAACCCTCCAGGTATGTGAGGAAATGCATTGGTTCTATTAATTGTGGGCAGCACCATTTCTTGGGCTGAGGTCTTGGAGTACAAACAAAATACAAGGATGAGATGAATACTAGATGGCCACTCTGTTTCCCAACTACAGGTGCAATATGACCATTCATTCCATGTATACTTGCATGCCAGAAAAGGGCACCAGATCTCATTATAGATGGCAGTGAGGCACCATGTAGTTGCTGGGAATTGAACTCAGGAACTCTGGAAGAGCAGACAGTGCTCTTAGCCTCTCCAGCCATCTCTCCAACCCCTAAACCCTCCTTTTTTTTTTTTAAATCTCCCCTTTAAGAATTCCTAATTGTCTCACCAAATCTTCTGACAATGGCAATGAAGATGATTGGGAAATATGAGGTTAATTGCTGCTGCATAGAACAGTAAGCACATTTTCAAAGCAGCTGCCTAGCTTGGCAGCAGCCAAGGAGAGGGTCCAGGGAAAGCCCATAACCCTCCGGGCAAGGGAACCTGCTGTCTGAGTAACGCACACAGGAAATCGTGGGGAAGAAGCATGTGGAGAGAGAGCTGCCTAGAGGGGCTAACACTGGCACCTTTCGGAGCCCAAGGCCCTGGGAAGCTTGCTGCAGAGAGGCTACAACAGAAAAATCCCAGATTCGCTCAGCGGGAGCGGGGGGGGGGGGGGGGGGGGGGGGGGAGGGCACCTAGCCAGCAGGACAGTGGCTCCAGTCCCCGGCAGCTCTGGCCTGGGCCGGTGACTGCAAAACCACAGGCCAGCAGCTTTTTCATAAATTCGTGCTCCGAAAAGTTGGACACCAAATAAAATGCAGCATTATCCTAGTTAGCCTTAATAATAAAACCCCCCCATAGTCAAATATCGGGGTAAAAGCTGAAAGATCGAAAAAAACAAACAAAGGAACAACCACATCTACCTCTTACTTCTCTGACTCCTCAGACCAAAAGGGCCAAGATCGTGTTTCTGCCCCCACCTTATCACTTCCTGTCTGTTTGTACAGACCTCCAGACTTCTGTGGTTAATTAGTGGCTATCTCCACCCTCTGATCTCCAGGCAAGCTTTATTTGTCAGAACATAAACAAAATATCACAACGCCCATGAAAGAATCTATCACAAAAAAAATAAAGTTGGCAACTCGTGAGGAACCACTCGAGGTTGACTTTCCCCCTCTACAAGCCTGAGCATGCATAGCTGGTTATATGCACCTGCGCAACACACAGTAACAGGTGCTTCAAAAGAACTGATGGGCCAAAGAATATATTTATTGCAGTTCCTACAAGTAACATGCATAGGCAGGAAAGTTAACAAGGTTCTAGCGCCCCCCCTCCAAAACCCAACAACACGCATATGTAAATAGGGAATTGGACGACAATGGAGGAAGAACATGCATGTGTCCTTTGAAATAGCCTATTACTTGGCAGACAAAGTGGAAAAATGAAAAGGAGCTGGTTTGACATTTTTGTTGTTTTGTTTTTTTAAGACAGGGTTTCTGTGTAACAGTCCTGGCTGTCCTGGAATTTGCTTTGTAGACCAGACTGTTCTCAAACTCAATGATCTGATTTGCCTCTGCCTCCCGATTGCTGGTATTAAACGTGTGTGCCACCACACCTGCCTGATTTGGCATTTCTTAATACCTAGCAGGCTGCAAAGGATCTAGAGTGCAGGCTGGACAAATGCAGGCAGCCCTTTCTGTGATCCCAACCTTGGAATTCACAGGAAGATTCACGTAATAAGCAGAGAGTGAGGTGGAAGTGAAAGAGAAACATCAGGCCTGGTCTTTAAAACACAAAATGGGAGTCAGGCATGGTGGTGCACGCCTTTAATGCCGGCACTCATGAGGCAAAGGCAAGCAGATTGCTGAGTTCAAGGCTAGCCTGGTCTACCGAGCAAATTCCAGGACAGCCAGGGTTGTTACATAAAGAAACCCTGTCTAAAAAAATTAAACAAGCAAACAATAAAACAATAAAACAAACTATGATTCAGTATGATAGGGTTTGGGGATTTTTTTAAGATTTCACTCATATCTGTGTGTCTGTCTATATACCACATACATGCAGATGCTCCTCAAGTGTTGAAACAGGAGCAGCAGGGCTGTGTCCCCGGCACCCAGCTACCTTTACCTGAAATAATTACATGGAAACTGTATTCTTTTAAACACTGCTTGGCCCATTAGTTCCAGCCTCTTCTCGGCTAACTCTCGCACCTGGACTAACCCATTTCTAATAATCTGTGTAGCCCACGAGGTGGCCTACCAGGGAAGACCTTAACCTGCATCTGTCTGGAGTGGGAGAATCATGGTGACTCTTTACTCAGCTTTCTTTCACCCAGCATTCTGTTCTGTTTACTCCACCCACCTACAGGTTGGTCTATCAAATGGGCCTAGGCAGTTTCTTTATTAATTAACCAATGAAAGCAACAGATCAGAAAGAAATCACTCCCACATCACTCAAGGCTAGAAGAGGGTGCCAGACCCACTGACCCTGAAGTTAAGGGCAGTTGCGAACTGACGTGGGCGCTGGGAACCACACCCCTGTCCTCCAGACAAGCAACAAGCACTTGTAAATGCTGAGTTGAGCCATTTTTCCAGTCCTGAAGGTCTTACTGTGATCTGATTTTAGGAAACTCTATTCAGAGAACACACTGCATCCAAATGTCTCAAATTCAAGAGAACTTTGTACAATGAAGGAGTCTCTCATTCTGGGACACATAGGATCAAATTAAGTCAATCCAGAGTGAAGAAACTGAGAAATACAACTACTTATTTTCCCTTGAGACAAAAAGTCCTTAATCAGTAGGAACACAAGGTATAAGTCTCTATGGGCTGGCTCCTATAAACCATTAGTCTGACAAAGTTTTCTTTTAAATTATGTTTTATGTTTATTTAGTGTGCATGTACATACACATTGGTCATAGCTGAGTATGAAGGCCACACGACTTTAGGAAGCCTATTCTCTCTGTGCACCATGTGGATCAGAGACCAAACTCAGGTCATCAGGCTTGATGCTAGAGGCTTTATATGCTAGTTTTCCCACGATACCACCTTGAGACGGGACCTACGGACTATGGAGAGTTGGCCCAAGTATTATTGTAAGAGTTTATAAACCCAAGCCTGCAATGATTATTGACTCTCTGAAGCTGACACCCTGGCACACATGGTTTGTGACTGAAACTAAACCTGAGCCCACATCCTGGGGTGATCAGTTTCCCATCTCCTCTTTCCTCATTAGAATAGGAAGAGTGCTTTTCTAAAGAGCACAGAGACCAGCCGGGTGGTGGTGTCACATACCTTTAATCCCAGCACTCAGGAGGCAGAAGCAGGTAGATCTCTGTGAGTTCGAGGCCAGCCTGGTGTACATAGCAAGTCCAGTACAGTAAGGGCTGTTACAGAGAAACCCTGTCTCAAAAAACAAAACAAAGAAAAAGTACGGGCTGCAGACAGAATGCTACCTTTCCTCAGTTTGCCTGTTCTGTCAGTGCTCAGTTTACTTTTTCCACTCACTAAGGCACTGGGGCGAACCTTGACGCTTGGACATTTGTTCTCACTAGGTGTTGAACTGATGTGGGCAAGGCTTAACAAGACAAAGCGAGGAAGTTGGGAAGTGTGCTGGAGTGCGGGCTCTGACAGCAGCTCTGAACACGCAAGGGGAAACCTCTAAAACGAAGAAGCTCCTTGGCGGAAGTGACTTTTGAAAACCATTTAAATGACATTTATTTGTGTGAATGGAGGTGGGTGGAAGAACATCTTGCAGGAGGGAGTTTTTTTTCCTTCCACAATCTGACTACCAGAGATCAAACTTGGGCCTCACGGCCAGTGCCTCTTTACGCCATCATGCAGGTCTAACACTTAACTTCTGACCTGGTCATCCTCAGATGCCGCAAGACAGTTTGAAAAGACAGAATGGCAAGAGGGTCCTGCTTGGACTCCCGTTTTTCCTCCCTAGAAGATTCCATTATCAGAGAACACAATGGCAGTTCCAGGTAGGAGATTAACAAACGGCTACTTACCGCTGGTAAGAATCCAGCATCACACCAAAGCAATGATCCCACCAAAGACCAACGTGGAGAACAATGACTTTATTGAGATTTACTTACAGGAGTATGAATGAGGGGTTACTTACAGGCATATGGGTGACTCAAAGTCAGTTGCATCACCAAAAAGTACACCGAGGAAGGGTGACCACACCAAAAAATAAAATAAAATAAAAATATTCAACCCTATAGCTGCTCCCTACGCAATTTTCAGGCAGTCATAATATTTACAAAATTTTAATTAAGTACTTTGCTGCTTATTATCTTATGTTTCATTCATTTATTCATATGAATAAAGTTAGGGTTGAAAGGGAGACATTATAATACATGGGAAATAAAATGCAGAGGATAATTTGAGGATACTTTGAAAGCTGCTATCACAAACTGGAAAATCAAGGATAATTTCAAGACAGTTATGAAATATCAAAATTAAGTCAAGAGGTGGAGTCCCATAGACAACCCCCCTAATATTATAGGTATTGCTATTGTCCTTGGTTACCACACAGACTTGATGAGAAGACCCTATTACTGAAGACACCACTTACTGAGTAATGGAACATGCAGAAATCAAGTTTATTCTGACCTAGAGGCTTCATCCTATTGTTTGCTTCCATGGTGCTGAAGGGGCTGTGCCTACTACCAGAGGAGAAGACTCTGCAGGAAGCCTACCCAGCTGAGACCCGTCTGGTCTACAGTGATAACCAGTCTGACAAGATATGACCATGGCTATGGCATGAATGTTGTTGGAATAACCAACCACTTTTTGACTGGATTTAAGGCCAACTCCACACACTCTACAAGATGGAACTCGTGCCTGGTACCATTAATATGGAGAACTTTCTACTGTTATTCTGTTAAAAGGACATGGTGCTAAATCCAACTCTTCTGGGTATCTTAACACCCATAGATAAATTTCTCTCTCTCAACCTTTATCACGAGACTGGGTATTTTTTTGTTTGGTTTTTGTCCTTTGTTTTTTAGTAGATGGCAATTATCAGACTCACAGCTGGTCATCATACAGAGAAAAAGAGATTACGGAGGGCTAACCCCTAAATGCGACATGTAACTGTATCAAATCCCTTCTCTCAGGGGACCTGGGACCATTGCTGAAAGAGGGAGCAGAAAGATTGGAAGAGCCAGAGGCAGTGGATTATTAGAGTCACATGGTGTGCTCTCGACCTAACAGGACAGCTTCACATACTAACTGACAAACAGCTGTGATTGCATACAAGCTCTAGCCAGTCAAAAACCCAGGCATGGGAGGGGGAGGTGTTTAGAAAGCCCCACCCCTGAGTATCTATTGACAACTGATGACTGCTGGGAGGGGAAGCGTCAGTTTTCTTCAGGGAGAGGCTATTCATGCGACGGTGGATGGGCCTGCACCCGTGCACACACTGGCAGCATTGGGAAACTCTATAGGTTAAACATGGAAGAGAAGAAATGGAAATGGAGAGGGAAAAGTGGTGATGGGGATAGAAGAATTAGAAGGAAAGAAATGAAAATAGGTGGGCTTGATAAAAATGCATGCATAAAATTCTCAGTCAATAACAAAATAAAATGAACAGATGAAGAAAAAATAAATGAAGGGAATGTGAACAATGTAAAAGAGCAACATAACTAAACTAGTAATGAATTTTGCCCCCAAAAGGAAACGTATAGGACTTAATGAATTCACTACTGAATTCAACCAAGCTTCTTAAACTATTTCACTAAATATAAAGGGACTAAACACTAATTTATTCTTGGAAGGTAGTATTACCTTCATAGCAAAACCACGAAGGACTCAACAAAAAAAAAAAAACCTTGATGAAAACAGATCAAAACCAACCAAACAAAACCCTCAAAATTATACTTCCAAACAAATTCAACATATTAAAAATACCACAAACTACGATCAGGTTGATTTCATTCTTTTCATGTAAGTGTTTCCACAGATAGCAATTAGTAAATGTAACAGAGAACATAGACGTTCAAGGACTGAAATCCCCCATCACTACATGGAGAAGAGAACTCTGTCCTGAAAAAACTAGGAAAAGAAACACAGCTCACTGTAACAAGTTATACATGACAAAACTAGAGCCAAGATGATACCAAGCAGGAAAACTAAAATCATTCTACCAGCAATAACACAAAGGTGTCCACCTTCTCTATACTGTAATATCATCTCTTGAGTTCTCAGTCGGAAAAATAGGGGGAAAGAAAGGAAAGGGATCGAGTACAGGGCTGCAGTTCAGTGGCCCAGCACCTGCCTATCACACACGATCTCCTCAGTTCAGTCGTGAACATAAGGAAAGAAAAAGGAAGTGAAATAAGAGGTCAAATCTCTATTTGTAGTCAATATGATCATCTTTTAAAAAACTATTTTGCCTGTATGTATGTCTGTGTACCATGTGCATGTCTGGTGCCCAGAGACCAGAAAAGGGAGCTGGATCCCATGGAACTGGAGTCACAGATGTGAGCTGCAGAAACAAGCCTCAGGCCTCTAGAAGAGGAGCCGGTGCTCCCAACGGCTGAGCCATCTCTCCAGCCCCTGTGATCAGATTCTTAAAAGACCCAAGCAGCCACACCAAAAGACTCTACAGGCCTGGAGGGATGGCTCAGCCGTCAAAGGCTAGGCTCACAGCCAAAAGACTCTACATCTCATCACTACTTCAGCAAAGTAGCACAATAAAGTCAGTATAGAAAAATCAGTAGCCGTTTATACGACAATGAAAACAGTAATAAAACAATCAAGGAAAAAATGTTCCAAAAGCCTAGGAAGTAAGTTACAAGACAAAAAGTCAAATTTATCTATGAATAAACAAACTTAGTCAAGCCAGTGAAAGGAGTACACAATGACAACTTAAAAACACTTAAGAATTGACTTCTCTGAAAAATGGAAAACATCCCTATACTCACAGATCAGCACCATTATGAGAAAGTGTAATGTGTTCTGCAGACTCCACACAACCCCCCATCAAAACTCCAATGTCATTATTTACAGAAATAGAAAACACAATCCTGTAATTGTAAGAAAATCAAAACACCCCAAATAGTCAAAGTAACACTGAGCAAAAAGCAATGCTAGCTAGCGTTATCGCAATACTCAAATTATGCTAAAAAGCCATAGTAAAACAGTATAACATAGAACAATACAAGAGTACAGTGCCCAAACAACCACATAGCTGCAATCTTCTGATTTCAGCAAAGGCTTCCAAACCACGTATAGTGTAATAAATGGCCTCTTCAACAAGGAAAACAATCCTGTGTGTACAAGAATATCCCTAAGTGCCCCTAGCATTCTGTACAAACGCCAACTCAAACTGAACCAAAGACCTTAACATAAGGCCTAAAAAATGTGTAACTTATAGAGGAAAATCTAAAGAATACATGAAGCTGAGAGCACAGACAATGGTATTCTGAATCTAAGAATTTACAGGAAGAATGGCAAATAGGGAATAGCCACGACAGCCTTAGGATTACAGTGTTGACACCCAAGAACCAGAGGCAGGACAACTGCTGTAAATTAGATGCTAACCTGGTATATGCAGCAAATCCCAGGCCAGTCAGGCCTCCATAGCAAGAATGTTAAAGACAAACAAACAAAAAAAAACCAAAAAAACAAAACAAAACAAAAAACCCTCAATTTAATCACTGCATGAAGATACTTTTATCTTTTTACTTTTACACAGAAAAAAAGAGTCAACTGTCAGAGAAAGCTACATAATGGGGGGAACTATCCTTGGATACTCATTCATCTTTTAAGAGATTAATGTACAGAAAATACACACACACATTGCAAACCAACAAACAACTGCATCAATACACAGGGAATCAATCAGTTCTCAAACAATAAATCATGAAATATTCTCAAACAATAAATCATGAAATATTCTCAAACAATAAATCATGAAATCAGTTCTCAAACAATAAATCACATTCTCAAACAATAAATCATGAAATCAGTTCTCAAACAATAAATCATGAGTATTCTCAATACAATTAAGTTCATCTAGTGTGACCCAAACTAAAACAAGCTGGTGAGACTGCATGGCTGTTCCTAGAAATGTACGTTAACATATTCACTCTGAAAAACAGTGTTTCATCAAAAACTCAAAATCTTATGATCCTGGTTACTACTGTTTAGTATACAGCAAAAGGAATCAAAGGCAGATTATACTATGCATACTTGTATACAGGTTTATATACTCCTCCCCCAGTACTCAATTACAGAATCAGCCTAAGTGCCCATCAATAGATAAACTAAAAAATTTCAAATGTGGCATACATAAAATGTGGACTATAATAGGTCACTGAGAACTCAACAGGAAACTTGGCAGGAAAATGGATGGAACTGGAAATCACCACGTAAATGACGCTCAGCCCCCAAATGGTGCTCTCTGTATACAGAACAGAATCTAGAGTTAACAAATGAGAGAGATGAAATCCTAAGTGAGTCTGTTAGAGAGAACAGGCCCACTAGGGAGAAGGAAGGGAACAAGACAGTGATTATAGATAAAGTACATGGAAACCTGGGCCATGATGTCAGGACAAAACCTATAATTATGCCAACATACACACTAATTTTAAATCATTTTTAAAAAATTAAGTATAAAGAAAATGAAAATTTCCCCAACTTTAGGAAAAATATAAGTTGGCCCAAAAATGTTGGTGTAGACTAGTCTGAGGTTCGACGATCACCAGGGTGAAAGTAAAGTGCTTTTCTTGTATTTGTCACTTTGCCATGGGCTTCTCATAATGTAACCCTATGGGAGGAAACTCTAGGATATATGGATAACTGCATCCGCCATATTAAACATTAGTGTTTATAGAGAAACTAAGAAATGCAAAAACGATCCAAACACTAGTTCACCTCACTCAGCAAGGCCACATCTTCTGCCACTAAAGGCCATGTCACAAGTCTCCACCAATGAGAAATGCTCCTTAATGACTGACAGAAGGGCATTCTAGAAGGACATCTGTAAGTTGAAAAATCATCACACATTCTGAATTGTGGAAGTGCCTTCTACTCACTGATGGACTGACAAGCACATCTCGCAAATTGCATGACCCAGAACTCCAGTACTGCGGTCTTCTGGGTAACTACTGCTGTTGTGATTACAAGAGCAGAATTATATTTGCCCCTCACCGCACTCAAGATGAGGGATACCTAAGTGCAGAATCAATCCTTGTAAGACCCCCTAATTAAAACATCAGTCCTGTCCTGTCAGAAGTTCTAGCTTTTTACAGATGAGGAGCCACTCATGTGTCATGTATGGAGAGAGTTAGTAGAATTTATTGAACACAGTTTGGGGCAAGAAGGCAATAATACCAGTATATTCTTTAGTGAATGACTAGAGAAATTACAGCAAAAATAAAAGCAAAACTCACACAGGGAAATTTCATAATTACACACACACACACACACAAATAGTTCATAACATAAAACAAATCTAAGTGCAAGTTGACAACAGCTTGGCCTACAGAGAAAGTTCCAGGCTATCCAAGGCTACATATCATCATCAACTCCAAAAAACCCCCCAAGTTTCCACCATCCACTCAGTTCTTGGCACCAACACACCTTGGCTACTCTCAATTTTGGTCAGAACAGCTTCTTCTTACCATGGAGAGCTGTCAATGGAGAGATGCCTAACTAGGAACAGACTGAATATTTACCTCTAAATGAGACAGCTGTATTAACCCCCACCCAGGCTTAGGAAAAGCCAAAGAAGAAGCAACAATGCAAGAACTAAAGGGCGGGGAGGACTTCTGTGAAGTGCTGGGGCTTCTGATATGGTTACTAGGATCATGAACTCATAGCACCACGTGACTGCATGCACACAACCTATAAAATTAAGCAGTCCAAAATCCCAGGATAGATGGGGTAGGTTATCTTCAGGCCCCGCCCCTTACTGAGAAGTTGCCGGCAGTGAATAGCTGCTGGGGTGAGAAGAATCATTTGTGAGGACGTAACTACCGGAAGGTCACCCATCCTCCAGTGGATGGCCCCATACCCATGCATGTATGAGCAATACTAATAAGACCTAGTGGGTTAATTAAAAAGACATAAAGCTACGAGACGGGTATTAGGGAGAATATAGGGAGAGTTGGAAGGAGAAATAGAGGATACATATGATCATCTTTTATTGTATGCATGTATGAAATTCTCAAAAGTAAAAAATAAGCCAACTTGGAAAAGTGACCTGACCCATGATTACAATAAACTTACACCTACCTTCTGACTAGGAAAAACAAAACTAAACACACCCTTACATTTGCTATTCTAAAAGGATTTTGAAAATACTTCAAAGTTGAAAGAACATGTACTTAAAAGACAGTGAGAACACATCAGAGAGAAACATAAACACAAGAGATGAAATCAAATTGAAAGTAGTTTATGCCTGAGGAGGTGGCTGACTGGGTAAGACCACTTGCTGTGAGGACTCAAGTTTCATTCTCTATCAACAAAAAACTGGGATTGACTGAATGTGTCTGTACACCCAGCACCATGGGGAGTGAAGAGACAAGAAATGCTGGGTTTTCTTGGCTGTCTGTCTAGTTCCATGATCAATGAGACCTGTCTTGGAGGAATAACATAGCAATAGAGTAAGACACCCAAAATATTCCTTTGTGAACACCACCAGCACATAAACCATACCATCAACACATAAGCAATGCTTCCAAGTGTTTTTTTTCTTTTGTCATAAAAAATGAGAGTATAGACAAAATCAGGCAAATGAAACCAATAGGACTATTCCAATATTCACAAAGTGATATTTTAACCACCCATTAAACATGATTTATGCAGGAGCTTGAGGGAAGGCTCAGCAGTTAGAGTACTTACTGCTCTATCATGAAGATCACACACATCAATCATGTCAGATATCTGTTAATATCTGTCAGATGGCTCCAAAGGATATAACATTATCTTCTGGCCTCTACAAGCACATACCTACTCTCTTTTTCTTGCTTACACACACACATAGATACTAAAATGCTTTTTAAAGATATTTATGGACTGGCATATTTAATATATCAATTCATCAATAAATCCACACAATGAAGGAAGCACCTACCTTATTTGATACAAAAAGACATCACTCATTAAACTAATACATGATTGCTTTAAGAAACCTCATAAAATAATTTAATTAAAATGCACTTTCGATTTTTTTCATATGTAGGTCTTTCTGGTCTCCAGTTCATGGGTTTTAGTTGCCATTCCACAGTACACAATGCTCTGCCTAAGGCTTGCTTTGGAGAGCAAGATTTAGAAACGAGTCAAGAGATGAACTGTTAAACAGGAGTTAATGATTGCGAATGTGGAAGTGGATACCTTTCATTAAGTGTTCAAGAGTTAGGAGTTGGAAGATTACCAGTTTTAGGTAAACCTGGGATACACAGCAAAAGCTTTTCCTTGGGCGGGAAGAGGGGCTTGAGAAAAATTTAAATTTTATTTTTATGTGTACATGTGAACCTATGTCACATGTATGTGGGAAGAATTGGATCTCCAGGAACTGGAGTCACAAGCAGCTGTGAGTCTTGTGATCGGGTGCTGAAAACCAAATGTAGGTCCTTTGGAAAAGCAGCAAATGTTCTTAAAGGCTAAGCCATCCCTATCAGCCCCTGAAATTTTCCAGTAAATACAAAATACTGTACTGACAACATTCTTTTCAGTGTATGCATTTCCTGGAGCATGCTACAAGAAAAACAAAACAAAACAAAAAACCTATTATGTCCAGTCCTTCATAATACTGACATTTATCAGATTAAATATGAAAAGATTTCAAAGGACTTTTCCTATATTCACTACTGTTCTAGACTTTCAATGTTTTCAACAGCAAAGGTTTTCATCTGGTGTGTTTTGTTTCCATGTGTGCCAAATGAAACCTTGAACATCTCTTTCAAGCAAATCAACACTTCACATCAGGTTCTTTCCTTATCTCTTAGTTGAACCAAGTGGTGTTCATACCGGTTTTCCTTTGATAGGAATTCTCCCCATGTACATTCTTGTGAGTGCTATCGGGATGATAATGAAGAGTTCACAAATCCTATTTTGAAGGTTCCTCTACCGTAGGTTCTTTCATGTCTGTGAGAGAATGTGATGATAACTGAAGATTATCAAAGACTGCCTACATATGTGAAGGGTTTCTCTCCGTCATGACTCCTTCCACGTAGACAAGAAGAATGGGGAAGTGAAGGGCTTTTTTACAACACCACATATACAAGCAGAAAGTTTCTCGAGAGCTCTCATGTCTCCTCCATGATCTGGGACTGCAGAAGGCTCCACCACATCACTCGCAGTCACAGGCCTGTTTCCTTTCATGGACTTCCGGGAACTTTAAGCATTTGCATACTGAGTTTTTTTTAAAAAAAGTTTCTCTCCATTGTGGGACTTCATGTTTGTTTCAATGAAACAAAGCAAAAGGTTTTTCCACACTACTAGCACAAATCCAGCTTTTACTCCCAATGTGATTTTGTTTATTTCTTGGAAAGCTACCAAGCCAATTTTTTTTTTTTTTTGCTCATTCACTATTAAAAAATACTGGAATCCATGGTAGTGTGGAGTAATTCATGCCTATGTAAATGGTTCAAAGTGAAGAAGGGTTTCCCACAGTACTTACAATTATAAGGGTCATCATCAATGTGTATTTTTTCATGCACCTGAAGATGACTGTAATATGTGAAAGCTTGCCCACACTGTTTGCACACGTGGGGTTTCCCATCACTATGAGTCTTTTCATGTCTCTGAAGGGAGTAAGACCAAAGAAAGGTTTTCCCACACTGCTTACACTCGTAGGGCTTCTCGCCAGTGTGAATTCTTTCATGTGTTTTCAGTGACCTGGAGGAAGTGAAGCTTTTCCCACACTGCTTGCAAATATAAGAAACTGGGACACTGTGAAGTGCTTTATGTTTTTGAAACTGACTCCAGAGGACGAAGGCATTCCCACATTGCTCACACACGTAAGGCTTTTCATCCACGTGAGTTTGCTCATGTTCCAGAAGGTCGGTGGAAGTAGCGAAGGCAACCCCACACTGCTTGCATACAAAGGGTTTCTCCTCCGTGTGAATTTTCACATGTCTTTGAAGAGAAGCAGAACGAGGAAAAGTTTTCCCACAATGATTACACACATAGGGTTTCTCACCAGTGTGGGTTATTTTATGTCTCAACAGTGAATTCAGCCGAGTAAAGCTATAGCCACACTGGTCACATACATAAGGCCTCTCCCCAGTGTGAATTCTTTCATGTGTTCTCAGGGAACCAGAACACGTAAAGCTTTTTCCACATAGCTTGCAAGCATAGGGTTTCACACCACTGTGAATTATTTCATGTTTTCGTAACTGAATCCAACGCATGAAGGTGTTTCCGCACTGCTTACATTCATAAGGCGTTTCTCCAGTGTGGATTCGTTCATGTATTCGGAAAGAACGATAAGTAATGAAGGCTTTGCCACATGGTTTACATACATAAGGTTTCTCTCCAGTGTGAATTCTTGTATGAATCTGAAGAGAACTATAATGACGTAAGGTTTTCCCACAGTAATTGCACACAAAGAGGTCCCTAACAGAGTGAGTTCTTTTATGTGTTTTAAGGGAACGAGAGTGGGCAAAGGTTTTCCCACACTGCAGGCACACGTAGGGCTTCTCCCCAGTGTGGATTCTTTCATGTGTTTGTAGGTAGGTGGGAAAAGCAAAAGCTTTCCCACACTGCTTACATATATAGGATTTCTTGGCACGATGGCGTCGCTCATGCCTCCGAAAGTACCTTGAAGAACTGAAACCTTTCCCACATTGCTTACATTGGAAGGGCTTTTCTTCAGCTAAAGTCTTTTGAACATTTTGACCGTATCTATAGTCTTCATCACAGTTCTCACTTTTATACAGTCTCTCCAGGGTATAAGTACTTTCATGGTTCTCAAAGGGCAGGAGGGAACTGGAGGCGGCTCCGAACTCCATCGTGTTGTACAAATCCTTTCCGTAGTCCCGCTCTTCCCAGGATTCACGCTCTGGGTCAGGCTTAAGGAGCACACTTAGAGACAAATGGCCAATGACTACTCTTGCACACCCGCTGTTTTCACATATATGCACTCCTGGAAAGGGGTTCTGCTGTAGAATGCTCTGGGTAGTGAAGTCAAAGATTTCTGCACACTGATGATGATCGTCTTTATAGTCATAGAGTCCCTCCACCACTTGGCCACTGTAAGAGAGCAAACGTGTGTCACTGATATTTTATTAACTAGCTATCAGTAGACATGCTGGCTCTAGGCTGTCGGGGTTTTTGCTTGAATGCTTTCAGCAATTCTAAAGACAACGGTAACACAAACAGTGGTAGTCACAGGCGGTTGGATTATAGCATTTACATGTATAGCAAACATGTCTTTCGTTTTGTATTGTTTTTTTTCGAGACAGGGTTTCTCTGTGGCTTTGGAGCCTGTCCTGTAACTAGCTCTTGTAGACCAGGCTGGCCTCAAACTCACAGAGATTGCCTGCCTCTGCCTCCCGAGTGCTGGGATTAAAGGCGTGAGCCACCACCACCCGGCTTAGCAAACATGCTTTATGTCACACTAAAATACATATTTCAATTCTTGATGCCATCTTGGCACCTGAAGAGGCCTGCTCTAAATAGGATTTCTAAAGGGCAAATTACTTAGATCAGAGATGTGCACACGTGTATGAAGCAAACAGCGGCACAGTAACTCCCGGAAGAAAAACTACAACAGTCATTTGGGGAAGGTAACTCAGGTCCATGAAACAGTGCCATACTTCAAGCCAAACTGTGAAGAAAACTTGCTGCAAAGGCCACTGGAAACAGAATCCAAATGATACTGTACCCCTCATAGAGTTAAACTAATGAAAAATAAATAAAAGTGTATTCGTAAATTATTAACATATTCAGTTCTCAATACTGTACAATCTTGATGCACCATACAAATGAGCACAATCATGTTACATGAACTACTTGAAAGTCCACAAGGAGATTTTGATATTTAATCCAAGCCTAAAAAGATACCTGCTTTTTGTATCATATATATTGTACACAAAAGGTTTGTGGATGAATCAATATTTAAATGTTGATAATATTGCATGGTGCAAAGTTGATACATATGAAGGATGATAAAAATCACTTCAGGCAATCATGATGTTCCTGTTATTTCCAGTAGTGGAATCCTTATAATGTTTTCAGAATGTTCATGTTTAATGTGTCTCCAGTTTTGAAGAAAATTCCCAGAGAACAGTTGAGCTTGAAACTAGATCTACACATGTCTTTTACTACTTTACAAAGTGTGCAAGCACACAACTCTTGAGGAACATGGCTGCCTCTTGAGGTCCATATTACCTTAGTTTTCTCCAGGAATTTCGGTATATATTTTCAATGACATGGTGCCCCAAACTGCTTCCTAAAACACAAACCAAGTGAAATCATTGTAAATTATGACATCATAGTAAATATGTTAAGAGATTCTAGCAAAATTTACAGTAAAAAGTGATCTGTCTCATGGGGGCTGAAGATATGGCTCAGTGGTTAAGAGCACTGACTGCTCCTCCAGAGGTCCTGGGTTCAATTCCCAGCACCCACATGGCAACTCACAACTGTCTGTAACTCCAGTTTCAGTGAACCCGACACCCATGGTAAAATACCAATGTACATAAAATAGAATTCTTTTTTAAAAAATTAATCTATCTCATATATTCACTCAAAAGTTTCTTTACCACACTTAAACTCACGCAGAAGCACTTTTTCTTTGATTGACTAATTAAAGGAATGATGACATATTTACCTATCGAGGCCAAATTCCTCAAGGTTTCCTGCATCACATCTTTGTAGAGGTTCTTCTGGGATGGATTCAGCATAGCCCACTCCTCCAGGGAGAAGTTCACAGCCACATCCTCAAAGGTCATTGCCTCCTAAAAGAGCCCATGTACATTTCCACAAGGAAGCGTAAGTCTCATAATACTGTAGAGCTAATCTTACTTCCTAAGAAATTGGTCAGATTCAACGTTCTGTGTGCATTTAAGTTATATTGGTTATCACAATTCCATCTCCCGCACACTAAGAATCTCCCACACAGTGATTCTGTTGGCAGACTGGGGCTATCTGATAAAGCTACAATAGGACAGGCCCATCCTTGTTCAGATGGGTTGTGCTAAGTTCTCTTTGGCCATTGGTTCAACAGCTACAATGAATTCTGATTACCTAATGCCCCAAACCCAGTCAACACCAGCTGCCCCGAGACTGCATGTTCTTAGTAATGCGGAAGAAGACAACAGTACTTCTCCTGGTATCTGCAACTATTCAGTGGGACGCCTCCCACTTCCCAACTGTAAAGAATAAAGTCGCTTTCCCAATAGTCGATATCAATTACACACTACTTTTATCATATCTATTTTCTCTCAGAATTCTTGTAATGTTTTTAAGCTCATCAGACACAGCTTAGAACCCAATATATACAGAGAACACAGGGACTAGAGGACCAGCATTTATTTATTGCTAGTTCCTGACGAGAGACCCAGAGTGATGAGGTACCTCAAGCTCTTCGTGCAATGCCTTCTTAGCCATGATGCTCTGGATCCGGGAACTATAAGCCAAAGTAGTCTATCCTCCCCCAAGATTTCTTCTTAAGGAAGCTGGAGAGATGGCTCGGGGACCAGGAGCACTTGCTGTTCTTGTGAGGACCAAAATGCTGGCTAGTTTAGGTCAACTTGACACCAGTTAGAGTCATCTTGGAAGAAGTAACCTCAATTGAAAATTTGCCCCTAGGGTTGGGCATAATGGTACACATGTCTCATCCCAGCACTTGAGAGGCAGGGGCAAGCATATCTCTGTGAATTTGAAGCCAGCCTGGTCTACATAGTGAGTTCCAGGACAGTCGGGCTATATAGTGAGACCCTGTCTCAATAATAATAATAATAATAATAATAATAATAATAATAATAATAATAATGATACTGCCATCAGATTGGTTTGTGGACCAATCTGCAATATATTTAATTGACTGATAATTGATGTAGAAGGGTCCAGCTCACTGTGGATGGTACCACCCCTGGGTAGTTAATCCTGGATGCTATAAAAACAGCCAGCAGAATAAGCCACAGGGACCCAGATAGTTAGAGGCACTCCTCCATGGCCTCTGCATCAATTCCTGTTTCTAGGTTCCTGTTTATTTAAGTTCCTGCCCAAACTTCCCGCAGTGACGGGACTGTGGTGGAACTGTGAAATAATACCCCCTTGCCCAAATTGCTTTTGACTATAGTATTTTACCTAACCACATCACACGACTCACAAACCACCTGTAACTCCAGAGAACCTAATGCCCCCTTTGGCTTCTCTTGGTGGGACACACACAAGTAACAAAATAAATCTTGAAAATCAAAACATTTCTTCTTAGGAATTTTGTCACAGCAATTAGAGAAAAAACTTAAAGACAGGACTGCTTATGTGCAGCTGGCTGTACTAATACATTAACTGTACCATTTTTACTGGAGAATGTCAGTAGACAACGACACAAGAAGGATGTCACATGTTCAAGAAGCAGCTCTAACTAGCCACCATGTCACCCGTCAGAGACATGTACAAAATTCTGTTCTTTCTAGAACAAACTTTTAAGAAGTGTGATGGTTAATGTTAATTGTCACTTTATAAAATTTATAACCATATTGGACACAAGTCCCCGGCACACCTATGATTATCTAGATTACATTGCCTGATGTGGGAACAAACATCTTAAGTGTTAAGTTAGGCAGGGGGAACCTGAGCCGTATAAAATGAAGAAAGGAGCTAAGCTCCAATATCCATCCATCCGTCCGTCTGTCCGTCCATCCATCCACCCACCCATCCATCCAATTCTTCTTCCTGTTTGTGGGTCACCTGGGCAGTTGATTCGAGCTCCTGACATCCTGACCTCCCTGCCACGTAACTCAATCAATTCCTCCAGTTACTATTACCAGGGTATTTTATCACAGCAACCAGGAGAGACAAGAAAACTGGTACCCTATAATGGAGCTATTCACATGATGAACGTGACCATCTTAGGGAATGTTTTTGGGAGGAACAGGGAAAAACTTGGTATTTGGGTTAGAAAAGTCCTTGGATACCAAAAGCAGGGTTTAATGGGCAATGTTTGTGGATGTTTGAAAATCAACAATGCTGAGAGCACCTGTAGTTGATAAAAATATCAGTGTCACTAGAGGAAAACCTACTGGGGCACAGTGGAACAATAGGAAAGATGGCATCAGGGCAAAAGCAGAGGCTCCAGCCTGAGGTGGCAGTAAAACTGGGCACTGGCATCCACATGGTATGAGTTTTGAAGGAATGAAGAACGTAAGATAGGGAGGTCATATGGAACAGCTGAGGTCTGGGACCACATAGGAAACTCAATGTCCTGCAAAGTGGGCCTTAGAAGTCACTGTGTGGAGCTCTGAAGGTGAAGTCTAAGTGACATTGGAGACCACAGAATACTGGAAATGCCAGGACCTCGACACCAGCTGCCTGCCAAGGACAGCTATAGGCACAGAGAGAAGCCAGTGTGAGACACAGACTACACATATTGCAGGTGGCAGCTCTGGGGTGGTGGGGGCTACGTAACCTTTGGAATGTAAACGATTTCACCAGATTTAGCTGTCAGGCACAGGGATGTAGGATTTGGTGTTTGCCTTGCTGGACTTGCATCTTGCTTTGGTCCAATCATAACTTGACCCAATTCTTCCATTTTACAATAGGATTGCTTGCTCTGTATCATTATAATTTAGAATTATGTAGAGCTGCAGAGACTGCTCAGCAGTTAAGAGCACTGACTGCTCTTTCAGGGGGACCCAATTCAATTCTCAGCACCCATATGGCAGCTCACAACTATAACTTCAAGTTCCAGAGGGATATGATACCTTCACACAGACATACATGCAGGTAAAATATTGCTGCACACAAAAGAAAAACAAATAAGTAAATAAATAAATGTATATATTGGATGTATGTAACTTGTTTTCCATTTTATAAAAGCTCACAGTTAAGATACTTTGGAATCTCAATTTATTTAAATATGCTTAATGACTATGGGCAGTTTGGGTGTTGGGATAAACGCATATCACATTATAACATGGTCAGCAGTCTATGGAGATAAAGAGTGGAAGGTTATGGCTTAAAAGTGGCAATAAGTCTGAGTGTCAAGTTGACAAGGGCTAGGTTAATACTCATTATCCACTTGACAGACTGTAGAATCGCCCAAGAGACCCAGGCTCCCGTGAGGGGTATCTAGACTGAGGTTAGCCTTTGAGGATGTTTCTGAGAGATTATGTTGATTACATTAATCAGTGTAGGCACATCCACCTTGGTGGTGAGTAGGAGCCTTCCGTGGGTAGAGGATTCCGGACCATATAAAGTGAAGATAGTGACCCGAGAATCCGCATTTACCCATCATTTTGTGTTTCCTAACTGGATGACATGCGCGTCTACTTCACCTGCTTGTTGCCCTGATTTCCCCACCACAGCAGACTGTACTGTAATCTGTGAACCGAATGAGCCCTTCCCCCTTAGCTTGCCTGTCAGATTCTTATTTAATCACAGCTATAGGAAAAATAACTAATGAATATAATACATCTATTTTATCAAAGCAGTTGAAATCAATGTCCAACAGTTATTTATTATTTAAGTAAGGAAATAAAAGTTTGCCTAAAATGAACAAAAGACTGAAGCAACAATGACCATGGCACTAAGCTATGGCCACAAATGAACTGCATGAAGGAAATCAGCCTTTACCCAGCAATCTTGAAACACAAGAACTGATTATTGAGTAGAGATGGCAGACCAGATCTGTACACATAAGGCAAAGACAAACCAGCACCAGCTTGGGAACATGCACTATATTTCCCTCCACTCCATGGACAATAATCAAATATCCAGTCGTAGTCAGCCTGACTAAAATAATGGGCAACAATAGTTCCAGCGGGCTGGAGAGATGGCTTAGAGGTTAAGAGCACTGGTTGCTCTTCCAGAGGTCCTGAGTTCAATTCCCAACAACCATAAGGTGGCTCCCAACCATCTGTAATGAGATCTGGCGCCCTCTTCAGGTGTGTAGGCATACATGCAGGCAGAACACTATATGCATAATAAATAAATACATCTTTAAAAAAATAATAAGCCCAGCACTTCGGAAACCAAAGCAGGAGATTTAGGGTTCATGGGTACTCTGGGTTATATATGCCACAAATAAGTCTGAAGAAAAATTGCTGGGACACCCCCTCCCCAAAAAAAACCCAAAACAACAAAAAAAAACAACTAACAACATAGTAAGTAGGTCGGCAAAATAGGTGGGTCAGTGGGTAAAGATGCCTTCAACAAGTCTGACGACCTGAGTTTGACCCCAGCACGAACCCGCACGCTAGAAGTAGAGAACTGAAGCTGTTTTCTGACTTCCCCACTTCACAGCACGTAACACACACAACACAAAACAACAACAAAACAAGTGACAAAGTCTGTCTGAGCTCAGCAACGAGCAAAGCCTTCTAGCTGAACCATGCATTTGTCCCATTATGTCATCCGGGGAATTGAGCACTAACTCCTGCTTAACAGGTCACTTAGTTTTGTCCCTATGTCTTATGAGACTGAAGAAAAACAAAAACAAAAACAAAGAACCCAGTAGGGAGAAGAGAAATGGACACAAATGTTAAACATATTTTAAAACAGATATAAGTGGGGGATGTATATATTTTCTTGGTGTTTTAAATGACATGTATGTATGTATTATGTAATGTCTGGCAAGGGGCAGAGAGGCGGAGAGAGGGAGGAGGGCGAGGAGAGGGACCTCCAGTACCATGTACACCTGTGGAGCTGAAAGAATAACTTCCGGGAGTTGGTTCTCTCCTTCCACCAGTAGGTCTCAGGGATGTAATTAATTAAGGTGGTCAAGCTTGGTGGAAAATACCTTTACTCACCAAGTCAATTCATAGGCCCTGGGCTGTGTTTTTAGTAGGATGTGGAATAGAAATGTAAAATGCTTTTAGTGAGGAAGAATTTTAAATTGTGAATGTTGTATTGGGTTGTTATATATGTGTGTGTGTGTGTGTGTATTGTAATATGGTTATTTGTATTTATATATACATATATGTGTGTGTATGTTTGTATGTGTATAATGAGAAAGTTGAGAAATTATTGGGGCCTGGGAGAGAAAGCATGAGGAAAAAACTAGGCCATTCAAGGTCTGGTTTGCCATTTCTGCTTATGAGGTCACGAAAAACCAGGCAGCAATGACAAAGCCAAAATTGCTTACAGGAACATCACATGTTTTCCTTAAGACATCTTATCAAAGAAACAAACCCCCTCGTAAGCCCCTCCTCTTCTTTACAACTTTGTTTAGAAAATAAAATTTTTTATACTCTTAACCTTGTTCTAAACTATACTCTTTGAGGAATGCTTAAGAAATGGTGAAGGGGTGGGGGCTGGAGAAATGGCTCAGTGGTTAAGAGCATTGCCTGCTCTTCCAAAGGTCCTGAGTTCAATTCCCAGCAACCACATGGTGGATCACAACCATCTGTAATGAGGCCTGGTGCCCTCTTCTGGCCTGCAGACGTACACACAGACAGAATATTGTATGCATAATAAATAAACAAATATTTTAAAAAAATGGTGGAGGGGGCATGGAGAGGTGGCTAAGAGGTTAAGAAGACTGGCTACTCTCCCAGAGGAAGGGTGTGATTCCCACTACTTCCACAGTGGTAACAACTGTCTAACTCCAGTTCTAGGGGATCCAAAGCCCTTTCTGAACTCTGTGGACAGCGCACACATGTGGTACACATACATATATGCCAGAGATGCACTCATAGATACGTTAAATTTAATTTTTTAAAAAAAGTTGGTGAATGCTGTATATCTTCATAATACTTGGAAATATAACTTGAAAGTTACCAAGATTTCATATATATATATGATATATATATATATATATCATATATATATAAAATCACTTACCTGAGACTCGCCTTTGAGAAGCCCATGTCCAGTCTCTTCCCCTGAACTTCTCTCTAATAATCTGTGCTATTATCTAAGTTTTAAAATATCTCCAATTTGCCTTTATATTGGTTTGCTCCAAAATATATCTAATAGATTGATGTTTAATTGCCTTTTCACAAGAAACCAGTAGCCTCCAGCAGATAGCTAAGCTTACTCTATAAAAGTTTTTTAAAAAATTATATTTTACTAAAAAGTAAAAGTAGCACAGCTTCCACTTTTCAGATAAATTCAATTTTTTAAGATTTATTTATGTTATGTATGATTGCTCTCTCTGCATGTACATCTTTATTCCAGAAGAGGGCATCGGATCCCATTATAGATGGCTATGTGCCTCCATGTGGTTGTTGGGAATTGAACTCAGGACCTCTGGAAGAGCAGCCAGTGCTCTTAACTGCTGAGCCATCTCTCCAGCCCTTTCAGGAAAACTCTACCATATAATTGCACCATTAGCATATGACCACTTGCATGCGTGCTCTCTCTCCTCCATGGGACAAACAAAATCAGAAGTTTTTTTTTTTCAAGTTTCTTGCCACTGCCAGTGTAGAAGTATAAAAATAAAAATGTCATTTGAGAACCAATGTGTTACTGCCTCCTTGGAGAGCAGGGGGAGAGTCTGTGTTTTCGAGATTTAAGCTTTACAATACGGTTATCACCTGGCTACCCACCAGAACTTGAGGGTAAGACCCTATTGCTGAAGATACCTCATACTTGAGCCACAAGAAATGGAGAAATCAACTTGGTACTCATATGCCGATGGTCTTAGCCAGCTGTGAACTCTCTGATATAATGACTTGCTTGGCACGTGCCCACTGGTGCAAGGGTGGCATCAATGTCATGGTACCAACCAACCACTTTCTGATTGGATTCACAGCCTGCTCCACGAGATGGAACCCACGGCTGGTTCTATACACTGGACCCAAAACTCACAGCTGGCTAGGACACAGGCCTTAGGGGAGAATGTAATGCAACACTCTGCTAAATGGACATAATGTCAAACTGCTTTCCAAATATATATAATATATAATAATATATAATATATATTATATTATATATAATATAGCAATAATTAGTGCAGCTTTCAATGCTAATCAAAGAAGCCTGCTTCTCACTGAAGTTAGTACAGAGACCCACAATTACTCAAAATGCAAAGATAAGTGACTGTGGAAAGCTTAGCTTTCCACAAATGAGACATCTACATCACATCTTGCTCCCCACAAACCTCACTATGGGAGAGGGGGAAGGAAACACGTAGGAGTCAAAGGTCAGGGAGGACTACTGGGAATCATTCTGTCCAGACACGACAAGGCTGCTGCTCCCATGAACTCAGAGCAGCTGTGGTTGCTTGCTTGCGTAAGAATGGCACAAGATTAAACTAGTAGAAATTTCAGAATAAATGGGGAGGGGCTAACAGAGGCACTACTGGCAGTTAAGGGCTGATGGAGGAGAGAGAATCAGTTTTCTTAAGAGATGTTGTTCCTGCTAGGTTGTTGGTACATCCAGTGGATGGCCTCACACCCCCAAACATACTGGAAACACTAATTAAATGCAGTGGATTAAAGAGGACATGAAGCTGGGAGACAGGTATAGTGCGGTAGGTCCGGAAGGAGACTGGGAGGGGAAATCGTGGGATGGATATAATCCAAATACACTGAATACATGTGATGCACTTTCAAAGAATGTAAGTATTCAAATTTTCTATGTTGCTGACATTTAAAGTCATATCTATAAAAGCACAGATTTTGGAAGCACCATTTAATGATAGGAAAAGATATGCAAGGGCTTAAGAATTAGCTGAGCTGTTAAGAGTCCTTCATTTTCTTCCAGAGGACTCTACTCTGGTTCCCAATACCCAAGTTTGGCAGCTCACAACCACCTGTAACTTCAGCTCCAGAGAATATGACGCCCCCTTCTGGCCATCTTGAGTATCTAGACATGCTTAGTAGACATTCTCACACACACACACACTAAATAGATAGATAAAAATAAAACAAAAAATAAATAAAATAAAAAAAACAAAAAAGTTTAGCTTACGACTGACAAATGACAAATCTAAATGAATGCTATAACATTTTATATTTAAATCTGTGAATGGCTATATGAGTATATTTCCTGTCTACACATGCTTACATTTCTATATTACATGTATGAAAACAAATTGGCTCATAATAAGTGTTCACATAAATTAAGACAGAGGCTAGAGTGATGGCTCAGCAGTTAAGAACACAGGATGCTCTTCCACAGAACCTAGGTTTGATTCCTAGCACCCATGCGGCAGCTCACAACTCCCTATAACTCCTGTTCCAGGGGAGTCGACATCCTCACACAGACAAACATGCTGGCAAAGCACCAATGCACATAAAACAAAATAAATAAATTATAACAAAAGAAATTAGACAGTTCACTTAGCCCAAATATTTCCTAGTTCATGGCGTGACTAAAAAATTTCAAACTCAACATCCTGACTCTGGTAATCATGACAGACGAAGCTTGGCCAAACAGTCCCAATATGCCAATAAGAGACACAGTAACGAGAGTCAAAGAACAACAGTTCTATAAATCAATCTGGCTCTGTCAGGGAGAACAAATCAATGGGCTTGATGATTCCAGATCTGGCATCTGGCTTGTACTTCTATTTAAAAAAAAAATGTAATAACTAAAAAAGAGAAAGGTTTAAGATGGAAGGCAAGCTGTACAGAGAGTCCTGGCCAGGGTGGTTATCGGTCTGTTCTGTTCTCCAGCCGATCATTATCTCAGGTCTTTTTCTGTAAGGTGGCCAAAAGGTTCCCATGAGGTTCTCTGGAGCAGACGGAGAGGCAAGAGCAGGGCCTGAGCTCTAAAGAGATGAGTGTGGACCTGCCTGGGAAAGGTGATCTCACAGTTTTCTGGGGATGGAACTGGTTTCAAAGCAGGAGCCAGACTACAGACTCTCCGATTACCAGGCAGGAGAGGCAGGGGAGTCTGTGGGCCAGTGAACTGGGGGGGGGGGGGGGGGGGGCAGGATGTGTGACCACTAATACCCACTTTGATGTAAGCTCACTTCTCCCGGTGAGAAATTCTGGCAAATTTGTGAGCAAGTAACTTGGACAATGTCTTAGTAAGGTGGATGTCAGTATCTGTGAGAGGGGAAGGTTGTTCAGCAGCCAAGATGAGTGGGGTGGGTGGGCCGGAGTCCAGGCTCATTGGCATTCTTGGGCCCCAGTCTTCCCTCTGGCCTAAGTGACTAATGAATGTATGTTCTAGGTGCTGCCAGAAGCCGGTAAACGGTTGAGACAAAGCAGCCAGCACATATAAAGAAAACTGAGAGCTCTAATTGGAACTGACTGTGCCACCTTCTACCACCACACCAGGCTCTAGAGCCTTCTGTGAACGTCTGATACACTTGCTCACTTCTGTCTCCTTTAGAGTTAGAAAAGCTCTGTTTCCGGAAACCACGGGGAACTCTGCAGACCTAACACGTAGGGCTTTCTCCTAATGCAATACTGCATTCACTTACTGTAAGGCCTACCTCTACCAAGACTCTGCCTTGTAAAATAATGTGTGGACATGAGAAAAGTGGCTCGGAAGGTAAAGGCAGGAGGAGCTCAATCCTGGGAACCCACGTAAAGGAGAGAAAGTATCTCATGAAGTTGTTCTCTGACCTCCAAAATGCAAGAAGTCATAACATGCAGGAAAACACACCACACACACACACACACACCCTATGCATTATTATAGTGCATACAATAGTGATACATAAATACAATTTAAAACCAGAAAGCAACGTCTAGAAACACCTGAGGGCACTAGCAATTATGACAGAGCCCCATGTCATCCACGTATGTGGATCTCCCTTTCCAACGAGTTTGGGAATGTCAGAAGAAGGTACAAATTCATGGTTTATTGCTAGCACTATGATTCCCTGACTTACGGGTACAGGTCATGGAATTTAGAGGAAGCATCCCTTGGATCTATGAGACTTAGAGGAGAAGCAGGAGAGACAGCGAGGAAGACACAGCAGACTGATCACTGATACTCTATACCATAGGGACGATCTGCTTTCCTACAGAGTCAAGCCAAGGGTGACTCCATTTTATTAAGCAACAACCCCGACCAAAGTGACTCCAATTTGAAGTTATAAGAACCCCTCCCCCAAAAGGAAGGCAGCACAGTAAATAAACAGGATCTGGTGCCAGGAGGGACAAACTGACAACATCAACGATGACACTTGAAAATATACCAAACCATATTAGACACAACACACAAATCCGCTTATCAGCCATACCCGCACGAAACCCCCTGACCCGGAACCACAGAAGTTACAACCCAACACAAAGTACGGCAAGGCAACCGTCAGGAGCCAGTCCTTGGCCTCCAATTCCAGTGCGGTTTCTCCTGTTCAGGTCACTCGGCCAACTTAAATTGACTTACTCATGCCCACTGCATATACATTTGACATCTGTGCCCGCGCTGCTAGGACATCACTTTTGGTCCCCTATAGACTTTTCTTTGCATCTGTCTCTGCTCAAAGCCTCGTACTTCAGAACAGACTCTCAACTTCACCACTCCAACTCTTAGCCATTCTGTGACCGGCACATTTGTGTATCTTTGTGTGAAATGATCATCTTATCTGCCAGTTAATGTCAGTAATTAGACTGTTATATAAGAACCCGTGATTGCCAGTGGCTGGTTACCAAGCAAAATCGGGCATACTCGGCTAATTGTTAACAACGAAACAGACATAATTTGTGAACTTATTTTTTTATCCGATAAATTCTGGCACTGGAAACACATCAACTTGTCCCTCAGGACCCAAGGTCACCACACCCTGCCCCCCCCAACACATACACTCACACGCACGAACCCCAGAGTCCCGAGTGTCACCGCGACACTGCTGCCACCGCCCAGGCTGCGGAGTCGCGAGGCTGTGGGTGCTCAGATGCCTACAGAGGCCGCAGCACCGAGCGCTCAGCGAGGGACAGGACCGCGACTCTGCCTGCTGACCCGGCTCCACCCAGCGGGACCCGGGCAGCGCGGCCCAGCGGAGCCCGATGAGTCGCAGACGCAGACTCAGCTGCCCGGGGAGGCCGCGTCCCCACTGTCGCCTCCGCTTGCAACAACCTCCTCCCCACACCCGGGACGCCCGGCCACACGCACCATTTTCGGTCACTGGGGGGTCCTCGTGTTGTCCAGCGGCTCCTGTAATCAGGGGATGAGACGCAAACACTGGGGGCACAACCTGCGGGTCTCTCTCCAGAGAAGACACAAACGCCTAAAATGGCTGGACGGGAAGTGGCATCCCCGTTGCTGTACCCGCCCTCTCCCAACATCTGAAAGCCTCATTGGATGGTTTATGCAGCTAAGCAACTTTTCTTATTGGCCAGTGAGTCACATGCCCATCTCCTAATGCTTAAATGACAGAAAAAACATCCTCTAGCGTGTACTGTGGCGCCAAATCTCAAATCCCAGCATAAGCTTTTCTGGGGTACCATCCGGCTGTGAGATTCCCAAATTCCCTAGCTTTACATGTGAAAGGGGTGAAACGCTATATTTTACATGGAATTAAAAATAGATAGAAGCCTATTTAACAAAGCAAAGATGTCAGCTAAATTTTATTTGCATGTGAGAAAAAAGCCATAACAAAGAATAAATCCAATGTGAGTTATTTCTATTTGGCTCGGCCTCTAGCGTTCCCTCTCCCTTTGCGGTCGATGTTTGTCACCAGTGGCTGGCAGTTTACACGTTCTGTTTACCTCTTTGAAAATCTCTCTTGCACCCACGCACCTCACATAGTCATTTCTATAGCAAAACATTTTGGGAATGAAGCGACACCGAATCATTAGAAACATATCAAGGATTCTTCAGAATTACAAGGGTTGGACAGGTCCCAACGAAGTTGCACGGCACTAAACACAAACTTGGAAAATACCACGCAGGTGACTTCCAGGGCAACTATTCCTGCTCCCAGGACCACCAGCCTGACTGCAGGGAACTAAGCTCACAAAGAACGAGTAAAAGATAGAAAGGAAGCCTTGATGAGAGGAGAAGATTAAATTTGAAAGGCGACTCTGGTGGCAAAGGCTTTGTAGCAGGCTAGTGACGAGCAATGAGCAGACACAAGATTCTGCGTGCGACAGCTGAAGCGTTCAGGCTGGGAGCAAGATCCGGAGAGCCCCAGACGAAGGTATTTTAAGTGACCTTTTAGAAAGACGGGAGCAGAGAAAGGAAAGCTGAGAGGCTTGAGGCTGCAGTCAGCAAGCTGACTAAATGGCATCTTAAGAATTAAAAAATATATATTGCTTGTCGGTGTGCCTGCCACACGTATACAGGTGCCGAAAGAGGCCAGAAGAGGGCACTGTATCCCCGGAGATGGAGTTACAAGCCTCTGACTGTGGGTACCGGTACAGAATTTGGGTTCTTTGCAAAAAACAGTACTGCACTCTAAACCACAAGAGAGACAGTTCTCCAGCTCCCTACATTCATACTTCAGAACCAATCCAGCTCTCTCTCCTTCGCATTTATAAGAGTCTTATTTAATATCTACTGTCAAATTAGCAGGCCGGTTGTATCCTGCTCGGTCTCTTTTTCCTCTTTCCCCTCTACTCCTGGTCTCTATTCTATCCGTATTATTTTCCTTTTCAGAGACTTGCCCAGAGAACACGGGCTGGCCTGGTTTTCACGGTTTCTAGTCTATCTTCTAACGGCTCTAACCCGATTATATTTCTTTGCTCACCCCCTACAAAATTACCCCTCTTCACTCTCCTGGCCCTACTGTCTCCTTGTGTTTACCTTTTCCTTGTCTACTGTTTGTCATCAACAAAGGAATAACCGCCACCTTTATTTATTTGTATTTTCCTTTCTACTCATTCCTAACGTAACAACTGATACACTTGGGCAAAAAGAAGTCACAATATTCCTCCATATCCTAGAATGATTGTCATTTGAAAAATGATAAATTTGGGGTTTTTTTCTAGATATTCTTTTATTTTAATGTATTTTCATAGTGGGCCTACCCATGGATAGTGAGTATTTTTGCAGACACTGTTTTCCATTTAGCCTGGTGACCCAAACGTTATAGAGCAGAGACAAACAGAGTCAAACAAAACTTCAACCCTGCTACATCCTGAAAATTGCGCGGAGTTCTATTTGAAAAAAAGCAATGTGATTAAACACACACACATACACACACACACAAAACCAATGATTTAACCCAAAATAAAAAGCTTAACGCAACACAATTCCACCAAAAATATTAATTCCATTGTAAAGGCCTCCAAATCAAGTGAATCAGATGAAATCTTAGAAGTAATGATTTTACACACACACACACACAGAGAGAGAGAGAGAGAGAGAGAGAGAGAGAGAGAGAGACCACAAATGCCTTATAAATTCCAACAGAACATAAACACAAGTTAAGGAAAAAACAAAGGAGAAATCTTGTGGCCTTCGGGCCTCACTCACCAACAACTTACAAAGAGGTCTCTCATCATTGGCATAGCCAATGAGTAGTCAGTTGAAGAATGCTAAGTGATAGATCTAATCCTGTTTGGCCATTATTTGGGGTCCATGCAGCAGGGACAGCAATACTCCAGAGAAGTGAATTGCTTTAGTGCTGGAAATCAGATGACTATAGTTACAGAAATTGTTCCAATTCAACCAAAATTGAGGTTCTTTACAAAATGTCATGGCCCTGGCTAGTATCTTGGGCCCACTTTTTGCTAAGAAACACAAACTGACCTCTGGAGTCAGTACTACACACAGGTAGTGTGACGTTTCAATAGAATTGTGAGATACCAGCTTATCTGCAAAGGTGGAATACCAGTTGTGTGAAAACAGAGCATACGTTAGGTAACAGAAAAACTATGGGTATGTGAAAAGTTCACTTTGGGTTTCCTGCGTTTAAACCCCCACAAGCTCACATATTTGAAGGCTTAGTCACCAGAAAGTGGCACTATTCGAAGGGATTCGAAGAATTAAGAGGCTTGTGTGAGGAAGGGTGGGCTTTCAGGTTTCAAAAGCCCATGCCAAGCCCAGAGTCTCTCTCTCTCTCTCTCTCTCTCTCTCTCTCTCTCTCTCTCTCTCTCTCTCTCTCTCTCTGCCTTTGGATCAGGATATAAAACCCTGTTACTCTTCCAGCATCACGTCTGTCTGCATGCCACCAGGCTCCCTGCCATGTTGATAATGGAGTGACCCCTGAAACTGTAAGCAAGCCCACAATTAAGTGCTCTTTTTATAAGAATTGCGTTGGTCATGGTGTCTCTTTACAGCAGTAGGACTAAGACATACATTACACTAACACCCTACCTCTGCAGTCATTCCCACATCAAATCACTCACCTCGTTACTAGATACTGATTGCTGTGGAATATTAACTGGGCAAAGATGTGCTCCATTTGTTTATGCTGCAGGATATGACTTTAACTGAGTAAAGTGTGCCACTTTTGTTTATGCTGCATTTGCTGAATCATGTAAAGATGTGTTGCATTTGGTTCACCTTGCCTAAGGCACCTGTTTGGTTTAAGAAGAGCTAAACAGCCAATAGCTATAAAAAAAGAAAGGATAGGCAGGGCTAGCAGAAAGAATAAAAAGGAGAAAGCTAGCCTCGGGAGAAAAAGAATGAAAGGAAGAAGGAGAAAATGAGAGAGATGCCAGATAGACAGACATAGAGAAGCAGTGAAAATAGGGTATACAGAAATAAGAAAGGTAATAAGCCCTGAAGCAAATGGTAAATAAACAGAAAATGGTTAAATTAAAAGAGCTAGCCAGAAACATGCCTAAGCTAGGCCAAGCATTCAAAACTAATAGCAACGATTTGGGAGATGGTTGGTGGTCCAAAAGAAAAAGCGTGGTACACTAATACCCATTACTTTCAACCTTATCTGGTATTCTCAAGCCAAGGTCCGTCCTCTTCATTGTACTTTCCTTCCATCAGTGAGCAAAGCCTTGATGATCAGATGTCTATTTTCATGTCCCATTGTTAAAAAAAATCCAACCCATTGGACTGGTTAAGATGGCCCACGCCTTTAATCCCAGCATTCAGGAGGCAGAGGTGGGTGGATCTCTTGAGATAGGGGCCTTCATGTTTCATACAACAGAAACTAAACAAACTTCTAAACATGGCCTGATCTGTAAAACATATGTATCCTGCTTAGGAGTAAAAAGAAAAAGTTATCATTTGCTATTCTGAAAGCAATCTTAAAACCTTAAAAGGGCCGGGCGGTGGTGGCACACGCCTTTAATCCCAGCACTTGGGAGGCAGAGGCAGGCGGATCTTTGTGAGTTCGAGACCAGCCTGGTCTACAAGAGCTAGTTCCAGGACAGGCTCCAAAACCACAGAGAAACCCTGTCTCGAAAAACCAGAAAAAAAAAACCTTAAAAGGACACTGTATCCAACAGGCTTCTCTAGAGAAATGGAATTAAGTCGGCTTTAAAGTAGTGACAAAGGCAGAATAACCAGGGAGCTGATAACGTGGTCGTTCCTAGGTCCTTAAGACTGGAGCCATAGCATTCGGGGTTGGCAGTTGGGTGAGGGGGTGGAGGGTCTGTGGGTGGTTAGTGGATGGGTGGATGGGCTTCAGCAGTCCCAATCTGGCACAATGAGCCTAGAAGTTTCCTGAACTACCCTGTTTCCCTAGTCACAACTGTGGGAGATCACAGGGACTCCATTTCATCTTGACTAAGAGTTCAAGCTTGTTCTTCCTCCTCAAGGCAATTAACAAGATGTTTGGCCAAAGGCATGGTCTCAGATGTCTTGCTCCTTAAGGCCAAAAAAAAAAAAAAGGATGTTTGGCCAAAGACAAGGTTACTAGATGTTTTAAGGAGGTGATTAGGCTTGTTTGTTTCTTGAACCATGATAAGGAAGTTTTTTTCCATCCCCTTCTTGCTATAAAAGTGTTATGAGGAATAAATTCAGAGCGTCTGCAGTATTCACTGAGACCCTCCCGATTCCATCTCCTGTCTTTTGTCTCTTTCATAATCCTCTCTCCCCTATTCAGGTACTGTTCGACAGGTCGGCTGGCCCCAACACACAATCAAAGTTTGGAAACACTAGATCTGATATCTGTGAAGTAAACATCAATTGCAACAGGACAACAGAACTAGGTGACAAGATGGATAGACATGTGAGCAAAAGGCAAGATGTTCTTCCTTCTGCCATATCCCTTTCATCTGAACCAGCAGGTGCCACCCACAAGTGGGGTGGGCGGGTCTTCCCACATCAGTCAAGAAAGTTAGAACAGTTCTTCCAGTGAGGGTCCACACTCAGGTGCTTCTGTTATGTGGCAAGTTGACATAAACCAACCATCATAGACAGGCAAGAAAGTATGTTAGAAAATAAACACCTAGAGAGAAATAAACATAGTTGGGGAGGCCCAAAAATGTAAGCCTATTTCCACCTTGTCTGAAGGTCAGAGAGTTTTAGCTTAGGGGTTGAAAGCACTCACTACGTTTACAAAGGACTCGTGCTCAGCTCCCAGCACCTACATGACTGTTCCTAACCACCTGTAACTCCAGCTCCAGAGGGTCTGAGGCATCTTCACGGCAGCACAGGCACAGCACACGTCACACACATTCACACCGGCAGGCAAAGCATTCATACACATGGAATAATACAAATAAGTCTATTTTTTTTTAAAAAAAGTTTGTATTTAAGGTGTATTTTGTGGTAGGATCTTTCATTTCTGTAAAAGGAACAGTAGTACTGGGAGATTTTCTAATATTACCTACATACAAAGAGTCTCTCCAGTGTGGCTTTTTAAAACATTACTATGGGTATAGGTAATCTGTCTGCATGGATGTCTGTGTACCACGAGCATACAGAGGCCACTGAAGTCACAAGAGGACACTGGACCCCTTGGAACTGAAATTAGACACTGTTGTAGGCTTCCATGTGGCTGCTGGGAATCAAACCTAGGTCCTCTGGAAGAGCAGCCAGTGCTTTTAGCTGCTTAGTCAGCCCTCTGGTCCCCTCTGGTTGACTTACACTTATTTGGAGGAACCAGGGAAGAGGGGGAGACTTTCTACACTGAAAATGTACACAAGGTTCCTCTGCAGTCGGATCTCTGTCATGTCTTTCCCACAATCTGAGGCTACAAAATGATTTCAGCATCACTCACATTCAGAGGGCTTTTCTCTAGTATGATTTTGTTCATGGACTTGAAGAAAACTTTTAGAATAAAAATCATTTCCCTGTTATTTTTTAAAAAGTTTTCCCTTCATGTGGCTGTTTCAAATTTGCTGTTTGGTTTGGTTTTGTTCTGTTCTTAAGAAATCAGCATGATAGGCTTTCACACATTGGTAGCAAAAAGGTCCCACTTTTATTCAGGGTGAATTCATGTGAAAGCAACCCGGCCATTTAAAAAGCGTAAGCACTGCTTTCAAAGCTGGGGATGTAAACCTCGGAGAATGACTGTCTTCATAAGAGGTATTAAGTAACAGATTTCCCATATCGTTTACATGAAGATGGTCTCTACTCAGTGTTGAGTTCTTTCATGCTTTTTAAGGTGACTAAGAGACCTAAAGCCTTTCCCACACCCCTTACACTCATGGGGTTTCTCACCACTGTGCATCAACGCATGGTACTGAAGAGAACTTAAGTGGGTGAAGGTTTTCCCACACTGCTTACACACACGAGGTCTCTCTCCAGTGTGAATCATTTTGGGTTTCCGCAAAGCACTCTCAGAACTCAAAACTTTCTCACATCGTGAGCTCGCATGTGAGTATCTTTTCATGACTTCGAGAAGAAGTCGAGCAGAAGAACCCCTTCCCACACTGTTTGCACTCATAGGGTTTGACACCATTATGACTTTCTTCATGCCTTCTTAACTGACACAAAGACACGAAGGCTTTTGTGCACTGCTTACACACACAGGGCTTCTCACCAGTGTGACTTCTTACATGGATTTGTAGGGAACTGAGACGAGTGAACGTCTTCCCACACTGCTTACAAACATGGGGATTCACACCACTGTGGGTTACTTTATGTTTTCGAAACTGATTCCAAAGCATGAAGGCATCCCCACATTCCTTACATACATAGGGTTTTTCCCCAGTGTGAGTTCGTTCGTGTATTTGAAGATAAGTAGAAGTAATGAAGGCTTTCCCACACTGCTTACATACATAGGGTTTCTCTCCGGTGTGGATTCTCGTATGTCTTTGAAGGGAAGCAGAGCGAGAAAAGCTTTTCCCACACTGATTACATGCATAGGGCTTCTCACTGGTGTGGATTATTTTATGCCTTAAAAGAGAATTGAAACGAGTAAAGGTTTTCCCACACAGTTGACACTGATGGGGACTCGAGCCAGTGTGAATCTTTTCACGTCTTAGAAGAGAACTGGAATAAGCAAAGGTTTTCCCACACTGCTTACACGTGAAGGGCCTCTCGCCAGTGTGGATCCTTTCATGGACTTGTAGGGAACTGGGAAAAGGGAAGGCTTTCCCACACTGCTTACATGCAAAGGATTTCTTTGCACAGTAATGTTGTTCATGGCCCTTTAAGGATCCGAGAGAAGTAAACGTTTTCCCACACTGCTTACATTCATGGTGCTTTTCTTCAGCAGGAGTACGTTCCTGAGTCTGACCAATTCTTACGTCTTCATTAGACTGCTCATTTTTATTAGGTTTCTCTTCCGTGTCAGCACTTTTATGCTTCTGCAAAGATGGGGGAGAGCTGGAGGGGTCCTCTGACTCTTTATTATTATTCAGCTCCTTTCCATGTTCCCGAACTTCTTTTCTTTTCTGCCCTGGCCTAGGTTTTAGCCACACACTTAGAGCTAAATAGCCGATGACTATATTTACACACCCATTTCTTCCACACATATGTACTCCTGGGTAAAATGTGTGGTCCACAGTGCCCTCTGTAGAGAAGCTGACGATTTCTGCACACTCATGATCTTCCTTACACTCGTGGAGTTTCTCCACCAGTTGACATCTGTAAGAAATAAAAAAAAGTAGATTGCTAAGTGTTTGGTTATTAGTAGTAGAAATACTGGTTCTGTGTACTGTAGGATTTTTTTTTTGGATTTTTCGAGACAGGGTTTCTCTGTAGCTTTTGGTTCCTGTCCTGGAACTAGCTCTTGTAGACCAGGATGGCCTCAAACTCACAGAGATCCGCCTGCCTCTGCCTCCCGAGTGCTGAGATTAAAGGCGTGCATCACCATCGCCTGGCTACTGTAGGAATTCTGAACATGTGTTCACGGAATGTTATGCAGCATGATTTGAGGATAGCTGTAACAACAGCAATGGTATTATAAACACAATGAGAAGTTATATTGTTCCACATTTAGCAAACATTGAATGTATATGTCACATTTAAATACCCATCTCAATACTCAATATTGTGCACCATTTAATGTCCAGTACTGATGATGAAAATGATGTTGCCTTTTGAACTACTTAATGCTATGGTAGTTTGAATAAAAATGGCTCCCATAAGCTCATAGGGAGTGGTACTATTAGGGGATGTGGCCATATTGGAGGAAGTGTGTCACTGGGGATGAGTTTTGAGGTTTCAGATGCTCAGTCTAGACCCAGTGTGTCATGCTCTTTTTTTCTGCGGCCTGTGGGTCCAGATGTAGGACTCTCAGCTCCTTCTCTAGCACCATGCTTGGCTACAAGTCCATGACAATAATGGACTAAACCTCTGAGCCTGGAAACCAGACCCAAATACATGTTTTCCTTTATAAGTTGCCACGGTCATGGTGTCTCTTCACATCAGTAGAAACCTTAAGACAAATGTCCACATTGAGTTATCTTTCTGTTTGTTTTATTTATTTATTTATGAGATAAGATTTCACTTTGAAGTGCTGGCTGGTCTGAAACACACTTAGTAGACCAGGCTGGCCTCTAAATCAGACATCCACCTGCCTCTGCTTCCCATGTGCTGAGATTAAAAGTGTGGCCCCACACCTGTCTATATGTATTCTCTCAACAGTTAGTTCCAGTCTAAAAGTGGCATCTTTGGTTTTTCGAGACAGGGTTTCTCTGTGGCTTTGGAGCCTGTCCTGGAACTAGCTCTGTAGACCAGGCTGGTCTGACATCTTATTTTGTTTCATATGCATCTCATACCGAAGATGGCAGATAAACTGATATTTCATATTCCATATTGTATATGGTATAAAGTTTGTACATGTGAAGTATGATATCGTATGTATGCATGTATCATGATACTCAAGTTGTTTTCAGTGCTTGAGTATCCGAGATGCTCTTATTGATGACTTGAAACATATTGGAAGTTTCAGAGACAATTTCCTGAGATCAACTCAGATTGAAACTTGACATATTTGTCTCCTTTACCTTTTTGTAAAATATCCTATGGCACCATAAACATCGAGGAACCTGAATTACCTTAGCTTTATGCCAGAATTTTCAATCTTTTGGTATTTCCTTATGTTTCCTAAAATACAGATCAAAAATAAATCATTATAAATCATGATACTATAGGAAAAACATTAGTAGATTCCAACTAAATTCATGGTATAAAGTAGTCCATTTCATATATTCATCCCTGCCACCTTTTTTTTTGTCTTTTTGGGGGGGCAGAATGTGAACAGTTTCCCACTACCACAAATTATACAGTCAACTTTTCTACATTTGGGAAAGTTGCAGGAGTCAGCGAGAATGGACTAAGAAAACCAGCTTCCTGATCTTGGTGTCTCCCCTGCCAAGTAAGCATCCCCAAATCTTTACCATATTTCAGTTCATGCAGCAGCGATGAGCTAGAAGCACTTTTGTTTGACTGACCTATTATGAGAATGGATGTCTTTACCTATAGAGATCATGTTTCTCAATATTTCCTTCAGCACATCTTTGTAGAGCTCCTTTTGGGATGGATCCAGCATGGCCCACTCCTCCGTGGTGAAGTGCACAGCCACATCCTCAAAGGTCACTGACTCCTAAAAGCACACACATACATTTCCACAAGGGTGAACTTCACAGTACCAGCGGTCTAGACTTTATAAGAAGTTATTGTGACACTATGTTCATATATGTTCAAGATGTCTTGCTCAGCACACGGTTACTGTTCATACATACTAAGATTCTCCAACACAGTAGTTCTGACAGTAGATTGGAACAATGAGTAAAGCAACAGCAGAATAGGACCACCTTTGTCCCCATAAGCTGTGCTAACTCTCTTTGTCCACTGGGTCATTGTGACAAACTTTACAACAAATTCTGACTATCTAATGTCCCAAAGAAAATCCAATATGAGCTGTCCCAAGACTGCATATTCTTACATATGCTGAAGGAAAAAATTCCATTTCTTTTGGTATCTGGGACCTGTAATTAAGAGCAGCTCTTTCTTACATAACCATAAAAATGATGTGGCTTTCTTGAACAGTTGGTGCCAACCATATGTGACTTTTGTTGCAAGGAGAGAGGGCCTGCTTTTCATCCCGGCTAGCTTACACCTGAAATAATCACACAGAAACTGTATTCATTTAAACACTGCCTGGCCCATTAGCTCTAACTTCTTATTGGCTAATTCTTACATCTTAATTTAACCTATTTCCATTAATCTGTGTATTGCCACATAACTGTGCCTTACCGGCAAGATTCTAACCAGCGTCTGTCTCGGGCAGGAGATCCATGGCTTCTGCCACTCTGCCCTTCTTCCCAGTATTCAGTTCTGTCTACTCCGCCTACCTAAGTTCTGTCCTATCAACTAGGCCAAGGCATCATCCAATGAAAGCAACACATAAGCAGAAGGAACTCCTACACCAGACTTTTATATTTTTTCTCTCAGAATCCATACTACATTTCCATGTGATTTTAGAGAGAAACTGGTTAGACTAGGTATATTTTCTGAATAATAAATCTTTGAGAAGCTGGTTCAGTCTTTTGAATAAGATTGGTACCCACATACTCATGTAGTCGAATGCTTGGTCATTAGGAAGTGGCTTGAGAAGGGTTAGAATGATTAGGAGAGAGTACTTGTTAGCATAGGTGTGGCCTTGCTGGAGGAGGTGTGTCACTGAGAGGTGGGCTTTGAGGCTTCAAAATCCCCTGCCAGCCCAGACCCAGTCTCTCCTCCTCCTCCTCCTGTAGTAATAGGGGCAGGCGGCTGGGGTGTTGGGGACGCAGCCCCGCCACCGCCCCTATTACTACAAAGCATCCCCGCCGCTCATATTACTACATCCTCCTCCTCCTCCTCCTCCTCCTCCTCCTCCTCCTCCTCCTCCTCCTCCTCCTCCTTCTCTCTCTCCCCTCTGTCTCTCTCTTCTTCCCCCATGCCATTCCAGTCTATAACACTCAGCTACTGCTTCAACTCCATGGGAGCCACTATGCTCTCTACCATGGTGAAACTGTAAGCAAACTCCCAATGAAATGTTTTCTTTCTAAGAGTTGCCATGGTCATGGCGTCTCTTCAGAGAAATAGAATACTGACTAAGTGGATAGCCTTTACTTGCTCTTCTCACAACTTGTTAGGAACTCAAATATATCATCTATGATTCACTATAACAATATTTAGAAGAGTGTATCTGCTTTCTCATAGAGCATTCTTAAACAATAATAAGACTTGTAAGACTAGAGAGATGGCTCGGCCATTAAGATTACTGGCTGCTCTTTCAGGGGACCTGGATTTGATTCCCAGCACCCACACAGTAGCTCACAACTGTGGAACTCCATTTCCAGGTAATCCGACCCTCTCTTCTGGTCTCTGTAGGCACTAGGTATGCATGCCACACACATGTGCACATGGATACCCACATGGGCAAAACAACCATATACATAAAATAAAACATTATAACCATTTTACTTTCTTTATTAAAGACCTGATGGTACATACTAATTTCAACTTGACAGGATCTAAAATTCACCTAGGAGACAGGACTCTTGCTAAGTATGTCTGGGATTATCTTGATTCCATTTTAGGCAGAAGAGCTCAGCCTGTTTGTGAGATGTGCCATTCACTGGGCTGGGTGAAAGTGAATTCAGAGAACAGCCATTGGTAAGCACTGGAATTTATTGCCATCTGCTTTCTGACTGCAGTTACAACCTGAGCAGCTGCCTCTAACTCTTGTTGTCAAGCTTCTCCCAACATGATAGACCCCAACCTTGAACTAAATCCAAAATAAATCTTGCTCTCTTACATGTTCTTCTCAAGAATTTTGTCACAACAACGATACAAGAACTTATATATGATTAAGGGTAATTCATTTTCTAATGATGGAGGAGGGTCATCTTTCTCTCTGTTGATTTCATTGGTTAAGCAATAAAGAAACTGTTTGGCCCTCATAGGTTAAAACATAGGTGGGTGGAGTAAACAGAACAGAATGCTGGGAGAAAGAAGCTGAGTCAAGGAGTCGCCATGATTCTCCCACTCCAGGCAGACGCAGGTTAAGATCATTCCTGGTAAGCCAGCTCGTGGGCTACACAGATTATAAGAAATGGGCTAGTCCAGGTGCGAGAGTTAGCCGAGAAAAGGCTAGATATAATGGGCCAAGCGGTGTTTAAAAGAATACAGTTTCTGTGTAATTATTTTGGGTAAAGCTAGCCGTGAGGGCGGCCGGGTGCCAGAACGTAGCCCGCCGCTTATACTACAACATCCTGATAAATATATTTTTAGGGAATACAAATGAACAATGAAAAATAGCTTATGTTCTTAGAAACAGGTCTTATACCCCTCAAAGGTATGTAAGAAATTCCATAATTACTAAAAGTGTGATGGCGCCAGACAAAAGTGGTGCATGCTCTTAATCCCAGCACTCGGGAGGCAGAGGCAGGTGGACCTCTGTGAGTTCGAGGCCAGCCTGGTCCACAGCGCAAGTTACAGGACAGTCAGGACTACACACTGGGAAACCCTATCTTGAAAATCAAAAACAAAACAATCAAAAGTGGGATGGCTAATGCTGATTGTCACGTGACAGAGTTTAGAATTATCCACGAGACAGACCAAAGCCAGCCATTAAGAAGATCTGTGAATGGTTATTTTGATTATATTCACTGGTGTGAGAACAACCATCCTTGTTATGGGCTGAACTGCTCCCCAGGGAGGGAATCGCAAACTGTGTACATCCCTGATATGCACTCTCTGCTTCCTGCCTGTAGATGATGTCACCAGATGCTGCTTGACTTCCCCACCAGGATGGACTGCACTTTTGATCTCTGGCCCAAGAAATGAAACTCCTTTTGTATGGCCATATGAATATATATATATATATATATATATATATATATATATATATATATAAAATTGTCTGCAGTGCTTGTGTTTTTATATTGTACGTTTTTATATAAAAACAGAACTGCTCATAAGATGAATAAGCTAATTTGTCTGAATATTTCCTAGTTTATAATGTAGCTAGAATTTTAAAACTCTGCATTCTGATTCTGGTAATCATGACAGACTAAGGCCATCAAAGAGCTGGAGTGATGGATAACTTGGTGGGTGGGAGCTCTGGCTGCTCCTCCAGAAGACTGGGGTTTACTTCCTAGAACCCACATGGTGGCTCCAGTTCCAGGTGAATTCATTGTCCTCTGGCTTCCAAGAATACCAGGCATGCATGTGGTGCACTTACATACACGTGGGCAAGAAGCCAATACTCGTAGAATAAAAATAAATCTTAAAAAAAGATTCTCATTGTTTCCTAGGTATTAACTTGTCCTCAGGTGGGGCCTCCTGTGGGAATGGTTTAAGGATGTTCTGCAGCTCCTAAAATCTAAGACAGCCACAGTTTTAAGACAATGGCTGTTGCTGTGCTTTCAACCTTTGCAAAGGAACAGAGACGAGTACCAAACTGGATGGAGATGCAAGAGTTTTCTACTGCTTTCTTGTTGCCTTAGAGGGCAACTGAAAAGTTGGTCCTTTTAAAACAAAAACACTTTCTAGCTGCCTGTTGTAACAAAAGTTAAAATCTTTTTGATTTTTGAGTCTTGGGTTTTTTTTGTTTCTTTTGAGAAAAGGTTTCTCTGTGTAGCCCTGGCTGCCCTGGAATTTGCACTGTAGACCAGGCTGGCCTCGAACTAACAGAGAATCCCAGCACTAAGGAGGCAGAAGCAGGTCGATCTCTTGAGTTCGAGGCCAGCCTGGGCTACAGAATGATTTCCAAAACAGCCAGGACTACACAGAGAGATCTGTCTCAAAAGAACAAAACAAAACAAAAAAACCCAACCAACCAAACAAAAAACAAAACAAACAAAGAAGAGGGTGGGGCTGGAAAAATGGCTCAGCACTGAGGGGCAGAAGCGACTCTTTTAGTAGACCCAGGTTCAAGTCCCACATGGTCGCTCATAACTGTCTGCATTTCCAGGGGATCCTACACCCTTACATAGGCATGCATACAGGAGAATGCAAATTCACATTAAATAAAAACAAATTAATTTTTAAAAGCAGAAGTAAGTGGGTCAGCAATATGGGTGCGTGCAGTGGTTAAGGTGCTTACTTGGCATACTTGGCCACCTCAGTTTAAACCCTGGAACTCACACAAATGTGGAAGAAGAGGGCTGACTCTGAACAGTTGCCCTCTGACCTCCCCTAGGATACTGTAGCATGCGCATTCACAAGCACACACCACACACACAATAACAAAAAAATATATTTTTAAAGCAGTGTGGGCAAAGCCAGAAAGCTTAAATAGGTCACAAAAAAAAAAAGCTTTATAGGAGATAAAATTTGAATGTGGTGTACATGATAAAGTTGGCTTTAATCTATGGTCAGATGTTGGTAGATGCTTTTCTTGTCAGCCAATCTTTATCACACATTAAGAAAAACTAAAAACAAAGGCGCTGAGAATTTATGCACTCCAAATTGTGGAGCTCTTAACATAAGTTAAAACAAAGACAGTCTATACCAGGCCGTAGTGGTGCATACCTGTAATCCCAGCACTCAGGAGGCAGAGGCAGGTGGATCTTTGTGAGTTGGAGGCCAGTCTATTCTACAGAGCGAGTTCCAGGACAGCGAGGGATACACAGAGAAACTCTGTCTCAAAAAAACAAAGTAAGTAACTAACTAAATACAATCTAACAACCTCAGGGATTGTTTATCCATACAAGAACAAATGTGATTGATATCCTTAGCTCTGGGAAATAATATAATGATCTGGACAGATAAATACCAGCTACTCAGAGAAAACCAGAATAAGGCTTTCCAAATCCCCACAGTTAGCCTTAATAGTTAACACTTGATCTGGCTGAGACACAAAATACTTACCTAGGGAGATTTTCCTGAAGTTTATGTCCTTCCTCTAGGCATGTGATCATGGACCCACTGCCAGCCTGAGCCAGCACACTCCAGTCCTTGACTGTACTCTAAAGACAGGATGACCTCACAGAAAACTGTTCTGATCTAGGAGCTAACGGTGGCACCCTCTAACACATCCGGCTCTTCTCTGTAAGAATAGCTCTGTCCATTTTAACTGGAGGGAAGCCTGCGGACTCTTAGGGGGTTTCCTTATCACACTCAAGTATCCGCCTACTTCTATCAGGACTTTCCATTTTAAAACAACATTTAGAAACAAACCAAATAAAAGAACTGTTATGATAGAGGCCAACTCCAGCCTCCCCAGACCTGTGGATCTTACTTCCTGTGATCCTGACGGTGTCAAGAGGACTCAGGATTCACTGTCAGCCCTAAGAATCCTTGGCCTAAGGGCACAGGTCAGGGAATTTGGAGGAAGGATTTCCTTGCATCCTGTCCCGTTAGCTTTAATCGTCAACTTGACACATCCACAGTTACCCAAGAAGAAAATCTCAATTGAGAAGTTATCCGAATCAAATTAGTATGTGGTGGGCCTGTCTGTGGAAGATTGCCTTGATAGCTAATTGTAGGGCCCAGACTACTGGGAAAGGCATCTTCCTTAGGCTGGTGGTCCTGGGCAGTATAATAAAGCTAGGCAAGCATGTGTTTATTACTGAGACAGCGGGCAGCATACCTCCATGATTTCCGCTTCAAGTTCTTGCTTGAGTCTCTCCTCCAAATTCCTTCAAGAATTGACTGTAACCTGGAAGTATAAGCCAAACAAACCCTTTCCTTCCCTCTGCTGCTTTCGGTCAGGTATTTTACAGCGACAGAATGAAATTAGAGCAATCTGAAAGGCAGATGCCACTGAGATGCTGAGATATAGGACAATAAAGAGGGTGACTGCCCAGAGCTAATTTATGCTGTAGGCACATCAGCGTTCGGTTGTGCCAAGCCTAAGATGGCTCCATTTTATTAAGCAACAGTTTTGACCTGATGTACTTGAATTTTAAGCATAAGACCCTAGAAAGGGCAAACAACCACTATCTGCCAGCACACCAGGGGCCCCAAACTCACTACATCAACAAACAACTCCTTTTGTTTCATCAAAAACAGCAGACACGTGTGCTTAGCAAAGACACTATCTGCAATCCCCTCACCTGAGCCTATTTAGAAGGAGCACCCCAAGACCAGAGTGCGGCTGCCTGGCTGATTGATAAGACTTGCTCCGTCCCCAACAGACCTTTGTTTGTCCCCCAATGCCTAGACTCCCAAGCCTTTCTACATTCTGCAAGCTACGCATTGGTTTATTTTGTGTGAAATGTTAATATATGATTTAATATCAGTGATTTAAGATGGGAATAAAAGAGCTGTCATTGCCCAGGGTCTGCGAGTCAGCAAAATTGGGCTTACTTAGAAAACCACAGCCAAGGATAACATTAATGTTCTTTAATAAATCGTGACACTGTAAAAAGACACATGTCCCTGCATGTTTGTGGCAGGACTCGGGGAGTCACCACACCTCTTTTCTCCTCTGGTGTACTCTCTCCCAACCTGTGTACCTAGTCTTCACCAACCTCTGCGGACACCGCCAGTAGGGCGGAGGAGGGCACAGATGCACCCGCTGCACGGAGCAAGCGCTCAGCCTGGGAGAGTTCAGCCGCTCTGGCTGCAGGCCAAGCTCCATCCAGAAGAATCGGGACTGCGAGGCTCCTCGGAGCCAGATTAGACTCATTCACAGACTAAAACGGCGCCCTACTCCCACACACCCGGTCACACGAACCATTTCCAGCGACAAGGTGTCTTGGTATCTGCTTGGGGTTCCTGCTGTCAGTGGAGGGGAGGCCGAAAACGATGGGAGAAACCTGGAGAGTCCCTCCACAGTCATAAGGACCCAGATCCCCAAAAAACGACAGGGATCAAAAGGGATGTCTCAGTGATGTGTAGCGGCCATATTCTTAATGTCTGGATTTCTCATTGGATTTGCATCCCGAAACAACTTGCCTGGCTGGCCATCAAGACACAGACCCGCCCCTTAAAGCTTACGTGACGGGAGCAGCACAGCCACCTATCAGAGTGAGATTCTATGAATTCTCGGCGCAAGGCTGCTCCGACAGCCCAGTTTACCCCACTAGTCCACACTGGCTCCACTAGGGGAAAGGAGCATAAGCAGAGCCTGTCCTGGCTTTCCTGACTGGGCACTTGCTCAGCGGGCAATTCTTGTTTCCTCCGTTTCCAATGGGGTCACAGATGTGTTCAAGGAATTCCAGTCTCTATGGAAACAACTCATCCCGTCATAGAAGACAAAAGAAAGACCAGGTCTCGTTGGAATAAGAGAAACTGATATTATCACACTAGAGGAATTGAAATGATGCAGATTTCTCTACCTTTCCATATTCAGTCAGTAACATAGAAAGCATATATGTGAAGGAACACAATTATTGAAGACATAAAGTGTAATTTATGGACAGAGGCCAAGCATACTAGCAAAAGTCCTATACTTTAACAATGACCAAGCACTTAACTTTACCCAATGACTTTATTTATTTATTTATTTGGTTTTTCGAGACAGGGTTTCTCTGTAGCTTCGGAGCCTGTCCTGGAACTAGCTCTTGTAGATCAGGCTGGCCTCGAACTCACAAAGATCTGCCTGTCTCTGCCTCCCGAGTGCTGGGATTAAAGGTGTGAGCCACCACCGCCCGGCTCCCCAATGACTTTTGATGTCTTCTAGAAGCTCAATCACCTGCCTCCCAATAGCCAGTGTTGAGACAACAGGTGCTACACAATTCAGCCTGGCCCTCAGATACCCGCGAGGGTCAGATTCAAGAGGGACACTGAGTCAGATTGCTCCTGGTGGCTGTCACCAAACCTGAGATAACAGTCTCTATCTGAAGTCAGATTCAGACACCCAATCTTGTGGAGACAGTTAAAACATATAAATTAATAGTAAAAAGCAGGAAAAGGAGAACTACTCGATAAGGTTACATTGGGAAGAGGAGCAGAAAGATTCAGTGATCGCCATCAGTCCATCTTGGGATGACTAAGGTTAGAAGGAAGTTTAGGGGACCTAGGCACATTAAGCAGTCCAGGACAAGGCATGATCCCACCATCACTCAAATGTCAACATTTCTATGAGGTTACTAATCTCTTTATTGGAGGAGGGAAGCATTTTGGAGAGAAGAGCTCCAGCTCCGGCTGATCCAGGCTTTTCTTCTCCCAACACGAGATTCCTGGAGAAATCCCAATTCCTTGGGTTTCTGTTTTCTTTTGTTGTTATTGTTGTTTTGCTTTTCTGACAACAGGCTGGCCTTGAACTCAGAGATCCACCTGCCCTCCCCTCCTGAGTGCTGAGATTAAAGAACTGTGCCACCATCGCCTAGCTGGGGTTCAGTTTTAATACCATTAAAGCTAGAGCATCTCCTTAGAAAATATTCCTTTCTGCCAGGTTAGTGACAGGGACATAAGATTTAACGTCAAACACAGTATGGGACCTGAAAGGAAATAACTTGGGACTGCTCAGAAAGAGCAATGTATCTATTTTAAGGCTTTGGGGAAAGAAGGGTGATGCACTGGGAGGAAGAAGTGTTGTTGATGTGTGACTCAGAGCTTGTGGGGGAAGGAAGGGATGCATCATTTAAAGTTCTTGGTGGTTTAGGATCTGGTTGCCTGAGGAGCCTGCTCATTTCTGTGGTGGGGGTGTTAGGTTTTGGCTAGGTGCTAATTGGGCCACGGTTTCCTGCAGTGTTTCAGATACTGGCAGGTTCCCTACCACAAGTGTGTCTGTGACTCTCTACCCAGACTTGAGGAAGGGAGTGCTAACTCATAGAGATAAAGCAACTCTTCTTGGATAACCTGGTTCTCAGAGCTGATTCTGAGGTACCTGATGCTGCAGGGATAGTTTAATGGCTAGGCTGGGTTTGTAATCAAGCCCCCTAGCTGTCTGGATTAGAGTGTGACAGGCCAAGAAACTTAGAGACGGGTCACATCTCTGTCTAGCACTCAGTCTCATGGTCTCAAGGAACAATCTCTGTTTCAGTGTCCTCAGTCACACCTCACAGTGAAATTACAGAATCACACCAGGCTACTTGTCAGTTTCCCTCAACTTCTTCGAGGGACTGAGAATCACAGAATCCCAGTTGGGTGCTTGCCAAACAAGCCTCCATAGCTGTGAGAATTACAGCATCAGCATTGAGGGTAGACAGGCTGCTGCAGAGGGATGGGACCTCAGAAACAGATGGCCATATCTGACAATACAGACCCTACTTAAAAGGTCTGCGAGATGACAAAATTCCCACTTAATTGCTATAAGTCTTCATCCGGGGTTGAAGATTTAGTTCAGTGATAGAGCACCTGCCTTACAAGCACAAGGCCCTGGGTTCAGTCCTCAGCTGGGGGTCGGGGGAGAGACAAAATAACAAAAATCGTTGGAGACATGACTCAGCAGTTAAGAACACTGTCTGCCCAGAGGACCTGAGTTCAATTCCCAACACTCACAGGGCAGCTCACAACTTTTTGTAACTTTAGTTCCAGGGGATCTGACACCTTCACAGACATGCATGCAGGCAAAACACCAATGCACATAAAAGAAAACAATTAAAAGATTTCTACCTACTGCTTGAGAGGCAGAGACAGGCAGATTTCTATGAGTCCAAGGCCAGCCTGGTCTACAGAGCGAGTTTCAGGACAGCCCAGGGCTGTACAGAGAAACCCTGTCTTAAACACCAAAAAGTCAAGCAACAAACAAAAAAGAATTCCACCCCTTTTAGCAATATGTGAAAGCAAAAAAATACAACTCTCACCTCAAAGGAGATAAGAGATAATTTATTCTGGAGCCAAGTATGAGTACCCTGAAAATACTCATGTTACCCCAGTAGTATGTCCCAGTGTAGTAACAGTATTATGTTTCATAGTTACAAATATAGTCAAGAGACTTGAAATATATTGGTGGAAACGTTGGATAGGTAGATTACGGAAAATGAGGACATTTCTACGATATGTCTCAGATGACCTTGACGTTATGATTGGTCAAGAACTGTGCTAAGTTAATATCCTTAAAGAGATTCTGATAACTACAATATTAGCCCCTACACTCAAGAGGGGAAAAAAAATCGCTAGCAAGAGAGTTAAAGATAGCCCAAGACAAATTAAGCTTTGGACCTGCAACAACCCCACCTCTCCAGTCACTGAAGCCGTAATCACCTTTATAGAACATTCAAAGTTCAACGTGGCTTCTTTTCTTTTGAAATGAAAAAATATTTTTGAGGTAGTCTCACTATACAGCCCTTGCCGGCCTGAACTTGCTATGTAGACTAGGCTGGCTCTAACTCAGAGATCCACTTAGGTATGCCTCAACAATGCTGGGATTAAAGGCATTCACCACCAGACCCAGAAAATTGTGTATGTATACACTATTGTATGCATGCTTCCGTAAGTGGGTATGTGCACATGTGTGAGTATGCACATGTGTGCATATCTGCAGAGGCTCAAAGGGGGTATCAAATCCCCTGGGGCTGGAGTTACAGATGTTTGTGAATAGACCGATGTGGGTGCTGGGATCTGAACTTGGGTCCTCTGCAAGAGCTGAAAGTATTCTTAACCACTGAGCCATCTCTGCAGCCCAAAGGGGAAGTGGTTGGTTTCTTTCTTTTTCTCTTTCTTTTTTTTCTTTTCCTTCCTTCCTTCCTTCCTTCCTTCCTTCCTTCCTTCCTTCCTTCCTTCCTTCCTTCCTCTTTCCCTCCCTCCCTTCTTCCTTCCCGCTTTTATTCCCTCTTATTCTTTCCTTTTCCTCCTTTTTTCCTTTTTGAGGTTAGGGGTGCATTCCTTCACAAATACAACGAAATCAGGGAGCCAGCTGTGACTGCAACATTGCATACTTAAAACATTTTCTACTTTTGTCTTTTTTTTTTAAGTTCATTTGCAGCCTGCATGTTACTATCCTGTCAGCACTGCCTACCTTTGGCAGAATTATAAGGTACCCGCATTAAAAAATGAATCGAGTGGAAGCAAAGGACACATTTAAACACACTCATATAAGCAGGTTGTTGAAATTCAAGATCTCATACATTCTCAAGTTCAAACACCAGACTTCACATTGAAATCAAGACCCAGAGCAGATCACTGGAGAATGGTCAAGGACACATAAATAAGTAACTGGGGGAGCATGCAATCCTCTGCCATGCACAACCCCAGACTTGAAACGGTGCCTCCCCAAACCTTCAAATTTTCCAAAGGGACATTCTTCTGTACATCACCTAAATGGATATTCACAGGAACCCCTTATCCAAGGAACTACCTATCCTAAGAGTCTTTAAGCCTGATCTTCACAGATTTTTCTTCACACAGACAAGTTAGAATGACCCCAGAGACTCTGTATGCTAAAAATACTATTCACAAAACACCACCCTTATGCCTGTTACCGCCCCATGGGAACCAGGAGCTACACCTACCTCTGGCCTCCTGCTTCTTTCCTCCTTGCGCCCTGCAGCTCCTCACAACCAGCCCTTCTAGGGTAGCAATTCTAACCAGAAGTCACATGCTTTCAGTGAGGGGGCCTGTCTTCTGCCCACTCGCTTAGTGACCTGCTTCATGACAACATGGGTCATGAGACAAGGATGTTGACTCAAAATATTTTAGCTAAACGCTAGGATGCTCCCGCATTCTACTTCTATGTACACTTATGAAGTGGAGAAAGCTCTAAGACACTGTTCATATGGATTTAAAGATGGGGCAGCAGCCTATTCTTTGGCAATGCAAAGTTGGTAGTTGCTTCTAGGTAAACACACCAGCGTGGAAAAGGACAAAACTGATATGAACTCTCCGTTCTGCTCAGCTTCTAGTTTTCCTTTTCCCAGCTGGTGGTTGTCAGAGAGGTCTCTGGGCCTGAGGGTTTAGATATTCTGCTTACCCCTTTGCAAGCATCTCTTGATCCACTACCACTATCAACTCACGTGGTCATTTGGGTTTGAAACAGAGCTTACTTTGTAATGGAAGATGGCCTTGAACCCTTGGCTGTCTAATTCTCTTGCCTCCACTCCTGTTTCTCAGCCATTTCTGTAGTCACTGTTAACCCTCCAGATAGTGTCATTAGGAAGCACCAGGGATGGCAGGTCTCCAGGTAGCTCTGGAACCCTGAAGACAGCTGGAAAACTCCATGGAGCAGTTCTAGGATGACCCTTCCTGACAAGCAGTGGGTCCTACATGAAAGGTATAGCAGGGAGGGGTGTGTAGGCATCAGAGTCACTGGTATAAGGAACCTGTTCTGTCTGTTTGAAAGGCAGTCTGGGAGATGAAGGCATTGTTCAGGGCCAGTGCAGAATCAGGAGACAGGCAAGAGCCTCCTGGTGACAGGGGAGCCTGCTAGAGGGAGGCAAGATATCCACCAGGCCATTAGATCTTGAAGGCTCCTTTATATGGATAGTGGATGGTGTAAGAGGAGTTTGGGGCCAGAAATAAACAGATGAGCTCCTATCCTCTGGCACAGGGTGATGATGAATCGTCCTTAAGTTTGATTGCATACAGAATCACCATAGAAACACACCACGTGGTCTGAGGGGTGTTTTCAGGGAGACCCACTCTCAATTTGGGTAGCACCATTTCGAGCACTGGGATTCAGGACTGAATAGAGGGGTGGAGGGTGGGAGACAAGAGATGAGCCCCAATCTGACTGTGGAGGCAATATGGTCAACCAGTTGTCTCGTTGATTCACACATCCTGACATCCTCTCACCAAGCGTTCCCTTCCATGAGGGACTATAGGCCTTCTTAAATCTTGACTCAAAACACTGGCTGTCCGGGAACTCACTCTATAGACCAAAGTGGTTTTGAACTCCACAAGTCAACAGTTTGTATGTTTTAGCATATACAGACTCTAGATTTTAGCAAGAGAGAGACATGAAACTATAGGTCTATTTGGAGCCAAGTGTGGTGCTACACACCTTTAATCCCAGCACTCAGAAGGCAAAGGCAGGTGTGTCTCTGAGTTCATGGCCAGCCTAGTCTACAGAGCAGTTTCCAGGAGAGCCAGGGCTACACAGAGAAACCCTGTATGGGAAATAAAAAAAAAGTTCATTTGGGAGGAGATGAAGGCCATTGGGCAGAGGGAAAGAGAAAAAAAAAATGGGTGAGGAAAAAAAAAACATAGTATGCATGTGTCAAAAACATCATGACAAAACCCATTACTTTGCATAATAATACATGCCATTTTTTTAATTTAGAGGAAAAAATAATATGCAGAAGAAATTACTTTTACCAATCTGGACCTAATGTAAGCATCCTGAAAATGACTAGTCTAAGGTTCAATGTTCACTAGGTTGAGTATAACTTCTTGCTATGTTTACCCCTTCCTATAATCAAATGGGTAGTTTGGAACATCTGTATTTGTGAAGACCAGTATATTGGAGGAAATACTGTTATGTTGGTATAGTAACTCAGGAAAGTAAAAACTGGACCAGAGCAAAGACAAACCTGCCGCTGTGAAGGCAAGTGTCCCATGCTCACACCACAGGGCACTGCTCCTTAATAACTGTGATAAAAGAAAACGTGTTTGTAAAACCAACAAAGTACAAAACATCCTGAATTGTGAAAATGAACAAAGCACCTTCACTTCACTAATATGAGTAGTAATTCTCATGAATTCAAATTTCTGGAACAATTTCTATGCTCACCAAATATAGAATTATACTCAAATCTCATTACATTCAACACAGAGGCACCTAACTATGATCTAGCCAACCCCATAAATCCCTGGAAGCTAAACACCAATCCTACCAGAAGGTCTACGGAAAGTTCTTACTGGTGAGACATACTTGCTTACTGCGTATGAACAAATTTAGTACAATTTATTACATGGTACTCATAGTCTTTGGAAGGGGCCACTGATACCAACATACCTCTTAGTATAATGACTGGAGGAGAAATTACAATAAAAAATCAATGATACAATATAAGCATCAAAACAACATTTACACAAGAAAAAAATCATTTATATATGTACAATTGAAATGGCTGGTGACATGAAAAAACTAGGAACGCCTGCAAATGTGCGAGGATCTACAATTACAGAGTGACATTTACACCCACCTTCCCAGTCGACTAAGAATTAACACTTGTTAACCTACAAATGGCTTGAAAATAGTTTAAAGGACATAGAGACAAGAAATGTTAGGGGAAAAAAAATCAGGTAGAGAGAAAGTTAACAATAAAAATATACAAAAGTGGGTTTTGTTCATGGAAGAGAATGACAGTCTACAAAATTGGTAAGAACTTGCCATATGAATTAAGAGGGAAAATCTCAATAGTCACAAAAAGTCATTTTTCCATGATGCATTAATCTCGAGAACGTGAAAGCAAGACTTTTCTTTATGCCTTCTGGCATTTCAGGTAACTATCAACTCATCAATGTTCAGAAATTAAAAGAAAAACTACTTGATTCAATGCAAAATGATTTACCCATTAAACTTGTATGCACCATTGCTTTAAGAAACCTTACTAAACTATTGTAAAGATAATGTACCTTTTTCCTTTTTTTTTTTTTGAAATTTTAGTTTCCATCTCCTGTACTCAAGCAATCTTCTACCTCACATACTCAGTTTAAAGATAATTTCCCAGGGGCTAGAGAAATGGCCCAGTGGTTAGGATGTGTAACAGTCTTGCAGAGGACTGTATTCAGTTTCCAGCACCCACATGGTGCTCATGATTGCCTATAATTCCAGCCCCAGGGGATCTGACACCTACTTCCAGTCTCTGCAGGCACTACATGAATGTGCACAAATTCACACACGGACACATGCATATACAGATAATCTTTCAAATTAATTTAAAAAGATAATTTTTCTAGAGCAAAAATGTAAAGCATGGAGATCAGAAAGGTTCTTTTAAGAATGAAATACTGAGTTGGGCAGTGTTGGTGCACGCCTTTAATCCTAACACTTGGGAGGCAGAAGCAGGCAGATCTCTGTGAGTTTGAGGCCAGCCTGGTCTATAGAGCTAGTTCCAGGACAGACAGGGCTGCTGCACTGAGAAACCCTTTCTCGAAAAACCAAAACAAAGCAAGAATGAACTACTGATGCTGGATGTGGAAGCAGATATCTTTCGCCCAAACATTCTAGAGATTAAAACAGGAAGATAATTTGATCAAGACCAGCCAGGGTTACATGGTAAGACTATTTCTGAAAGACAGAAACAAATCCCTAATAAATTTCAGTAAGTACAATATCTTTACAAAGTTTTCTTCAGATTTTGTATTTTTGAAAACAAAAATTTGTATCCAGTTCTTCACATTATTCACATTTATGGAAATTAACATATGAGAAGTTTTCATAGGACGGTTGCCGCTATTTGAGTTTCTTGTGTTTTGATAAGGAAAGATTCTCACCGGGGAAGCTATTGGACATCTTTTCTAGTCAAACATACTTTTCTTTTCTTCTCTCTCTCTCTCTCTCTGAAATAGTCTTATTATGTAGCCTTGGGTAGCTGGGAAATCAGTAGGTAGATCAGGTTGGCCTTGAACTCTGAGATTCCCTGACTCTGCCTCTCAAGTTTAGGGACTAACGGTATGGTACACCATGTCTGGGCCAAACATTCTTTCTTAATCCAAGAATAAGACCAAAAGGTGTTCCACATGCTTAACCTTTATAGTTCTCTCTGAATGCAGTCCTATGTTATGAAGACTTTTCAAGTTCTGTATTCAAGGGTACTGTCTGGTGAGTTCTTCTGTGTCTATGGAAAGAACTATAATAACTGAAGGCTTTCCCGCATTCCGTACAGATGAAGGGTTTCTCTCCAGTGTGGCTTCTTTCATGGGACTTGACATAACGAAAAGAACGGAAGGGTTTCCCACATTGCGAACATATAAAGGGTTTCTCTCCAGTGTGGATTCTTTCATGTATTTTGAGGTAACTGGGAGAACGAAAGGCTTTTCCACATTGCACACATGCATAAGGCTTCACTGTCGTGTGAGCTTTCTCGTGTCTTCTCCATGATATGCGACTACAGAAGGCTTTCCCACATTGCTTGCATAAATAGGGCTTTTCTCCAGTATGAGTCTGCTTATGACTGTGAAAGGTACTGAACCAACTGAAGGCTTTCCCACACTGCTTACAAACATAGGGGTTCATGCCACTGTGAATTACTTCATGCCTTCTTAAGTGATACAGAGAAAAGAAGGCTTTGCCACATTGCTTACATACATACGGTTTCTCTCCGGTGTGAGTTCGTTCATGGATCTGAACCTGACGAGAAGACCTAAAGGCTTTCCCACACTGTTTACATAGATAGGGCTTCTCTCCAGTATGAATCAATTCATGGTACTGAAGGGAACCAAGAAAAGTAAAAGCTTTCCCACATTCCTTGCACACATAAGGTTTTTCTCCAGTGTGAGTTCGTTTATGAATTTGAACTTGCTTAGGAGACCTAAAGGTTTTTCCACACTGCTTACATACATAGGGTTTCTCCCCACTATGCATCAGTTCATGGTATTTAACCGAACTGTGACTAGTAAATGCTTTACCACATTGCTTACATACACATTCTCCAGAATGGATTATTTTATGTGTTCGAAAAGCACTTTCACAACTGAAAACTTTATCACACTGCAAACACACAAAGAGCTGCTCTCCTGTGTGAGTCCGTTCATGTTTGCGAAAGGCACCTGAAGAAGCAAAAGCCTTACCACATTTCGTGCACTTGTACGGCTTCTCTCCACTGTGCATCATCTCGTGGAACCGAAGTGAACTACGGTCAGTGAAGGCTTTCCCACACAGCTTGCACACATAGGGCTTTTCTCCAGTGTGAATTCTTTCGTGTGTCAGAAGGGAACTCGAACGGGCAAAGGTTTTCCCACACTGTTTACACATATAGGGCTTCTCACCAGTGTGAATTCTTTCATGTATTTGTAGGGAACTAGGAAAAGGGAAGGCTTTCCCACACTGCTTACAAACGTAAGATTTTTCTCGGCTGTGGTATTCTTCATGCCTTCTAAAAGAACTGGAAGAAGTAAACACTTTCCCACATTGCTTACATTCATACTGTTTTTCTCCAGTAGAAGTCTTTTCATCATTTTGACCGGACATGAGACATTTAACATCTTCATTACCGTGTCTAGTTTCAGATTTCTCCCTAGTGGGAATTCTTTTATTCTTCTGGAAGGCTGTGGAAGGATAGGAGGCGTTCTCAGGTTCCTTATGTTTATTCAATTCTTTTCCATATTCCTGAGTGTCATATGGTTTGTGTCCTGGGTGAGGATGAGGAGGGACATTCAGAGACAAATGGCCAATTACCACTTCTCCATACACATGGCTTTCATATGTGGGAACTCCTGGACATGATTTCTGGTCCACAACACACTCTGGAGTCCAGTTAATGATCTCTGCATACTGGTGACCTTCTGTATATTCACAGAGTCTCTCCAACAACTGGCTACTGCAAAAAATAAAAAGTGTTACTAAAAAATTGTTTATTAATGATTTATCACAAGAAGTGCTAGTTATATCTCTTGCAATAATTTTTTAAATGTTTGAATTGAATGCTCTGCAATGTGGTTTAAGGATATTTAGAATAAAAACAGAGGTATTCGTGAGTAGTTGTGCTACATTGTCTTCACCACAGGCAAAAGCTGAATGTCTGCATTACATTTAAATACATTTTCAAGGGGTTGGAGAGATGGCTCAGTGGTTAAGAGCATTGCCTGCTCTTCCAAAGGTCCTGAGTTCAATTCCCAGCAACCACATGGTGGCTCACAACCATCTGTAATTAGGTCTGGTGCCCTCTTCTGGCCTGCAGGCATACATGCAGACAGAATATTGTATACATAATAAATAAATACATACATACATTTTCAATATCTAATACTGTATACCTTTTTGATGTGCTAGTGACTAAAATAATGTTGGATTCTGACATACGTGTATATTCATTATGAGTTATCTTGATAATTCATTCTATTCTAAAAAGAGATTTTATTTTTACTTCGTTTTTAATGTATACACAAAGTCTGGAGATGAGTCAATACAACATTTTGAATAATAATATGTACAAAGAAAGACAGTATATATGAACCAAGAGAAAGTATTTCTTGTGGCATCACAATGCTCCAGTTGTTACTAATACTAGTTCTGATTGCCGCAGGTTAATGTGTAAGCAGATCTGGAGAAGATCTGTTAAAATTAAAACCGTGTGGAACTGGGTTTATTTGTGTCACCTGTTTATAAAATGTGCTAGCACACAAAGAGTCCCGAGGAACACTGCTGTCTCCTAGGGTACAAATTACCTTAGCTTTCTCCAGAGATCTTCATCCTCATTGTCAATGTTTTGGTGTTCCCATTTGTTTCCTAAAATACAGACCAAGAAAAATGAATTACTGCTACAGGGAAAAAAAGAGAATCTAGCTAAATTCACAGTATAAAGTGATTCCCACCTGACATATTCACCCACAGTAGTTTTTTTTTTCCATAATCTTATTCATGTAGTAGGCTTAAATAAGCAAAAACTACTTATTCTTTCATTGACTAAGTAAGAAAATAATGGCATCTTCACCTATAGAAGCCAGGTTCCTCAAGGTTTCCTGCATCACATCTTTGTAGAGGTTCTTCTGGGATGGATCCAGCATTGTCCACTCCTCCAGGGTGAAGTTCACAGCCACATCCTCAAAGGTCACTGACTCCTAAAAAGAGCCCATATATATTTCCAGGAGAAAGGGTGAGCCTTACAGTACTGGAGATCTAGACTTAATTCATAAGAACTTGAGATGATGCTATGTTCCACAGGTGTTCAAATCATGTCCTTATTCCATACACACAATTTTATACACGTGCTGATTTTTCACACAACAATTCTAACAGCAGATTGGAGATATCTGCTAAAGCAAAAGCAGAATGAGATCACTCCTTGTGCTGAAAATTTCTGCTACACAGATAGCCCTAAACTTTTTATAGCAACTTAGGATTACTTAATACCATAAGAGAGACAACACTGACTGTCATGAGACTATATTATCTTATGCATGCTGGAGAAAATGTTCTACCTCTCCTGTGGAATGGAAACTGGTACTGGGAAGAATTCCTCTTCAGTCTAATTCTAAAGAATGGTATGGCTTTTCCAAACAGTTGATGCCAACCATATGCTTTTTAAAATTTATTTATTGTATGTACACAGTATTCTGTCTGCATGTTTACCTGTGCACCAAAAGAGGGCATCGAATCTTTTTTAATTAATTAATTAATTTTTTTAAAAGATTTTTTTATTTATTATGTATACAGTGTTCTGTCTGCATATATGCCTACTCTCCAGAGAGGGCACCAGATCTCATTACAGATGGTTGTGAGCCACCATGTGGTTGCTGGGAATTGAACTCAGGACCTCTGGAAGAGCAGTCAATGCTCTTAACCTCTGAGCCATCTCTCCAGCCCATCGGATCTTATTATAGATGGTTAATGAGCTGCCATGTGGTTGTTGGGAATTAAACTCAGGACCTCTGGAAGAGCAGTCAGTGCTCTTAATCTCTGAACCATCTCTCTAGCCCCTATATGCCACTGTTATAACTTTAGTATCTTTGCAGTATTTTTGCATGGTTATCAGAAATTAATGATTGGATAACACTTCCTTTGCAGGATGAGTTTCAAAGAAGCTGGCTTAGTGGATACAATTTCATCTCTTGTTACAACTTGTTAGGGACCTTAGTACATTCTCAATGAATGTACTGAAAAATATTTGGAAGCATGTACCTGGTTTCTTATAGCTCACTCTTAATGAAGAAACTGAAAGCTGGGCATGGTGGCCCACACCTCTAATTCCAGCACATGGGAGGCAGAGGTGTATTTCTGTGGGTCCAAGGCCATTGCTGGCTACGTAACGAGTTCCAGGGTAGCCAGAGCTACATAGTAAGATCTTGTCTCAGAGCAAACAAGCATAAAAATAAACTGTAAAAAAAAAGCAAGTAAAATAAAAATCAAATGGAACGCATTAAGAATAATCTACAGTACAAGTAAACAAACAAGAAACTAGAGGCAATGCTAATAAAGCCATACTTGCTTGCAGAGGCAATATATGTTTTTCTAAAAATAATCTTCTCAAAGACAATAAATATATTGGACTTACTTGTGTAAAAACAATAACAATTATATATAAATTTCAGATTTCAGTACTTCTTTCTTGTTCCCAAATCTAAAAAGTACCCTTCATACATCCACCTTACAAGTTTATTTAGAGAAAATTTCCTTAAACTTTTAACCTTGTTGTAAACTACATTTGTTTAGAAATGTTAAAATGGGGGAGGGGGTTGGAAGCAGGAGAAATAGCTCAGAGGTCAAGAGCACTTGCTGTTCTTGCAGAGGGTCCAACACCCACATAAGACAGCTCAGAACCATCAGTAACTGTCATTTCAGGGGATCTCTGACCTCCATGGATATCTGCACCCACCTTCATGCACAGAAGAACAAGAAAACACACATTCCAAGTCCCGGTTCCATGGTGGTCTCTTTGGGGGAGGGGGGGTAAGAAGTCTGGGCACAACAACATAAGTACACACAAATAAGAAATAAAATTTAGAAAGAGGTGGTTCATAGCAACCGTGAACTCTCAGGAGAGGAACACTTGTATCTACTTGTATACCCACTGGTAAGCCCACCAAACCCAGATGGCTATTTCCAAGTTCAGAGTCACACAGGTGCCTCGATTAAACTCTGAGGGACAGTAAACGGATAATGATGCCTATGGAAAAGAGATCTGAAAGACAGGAATAAGGATGGCAGGATGAAAAGGAACAAGAGATGGTATGGGGAAAACAACCAGAATACATAATTTATGTGTATGAAATTGTCAAAGATTAAATGTATTTTAAAAATGGAGCTTGTTTTTTTGTTTTTTTTTTTTGTTTTTGTTTTTTTGCAAGTATATATAAACTGGAAACTTTACAGACCAGGAGAGGAATAAAGAAAAAAAAATAGAGGAGGTAAGGATTTAACAGGCACCCAGATTCTACATATACCCACTGTAAAGGCAATTAATTAACATTCTTCTTTAAGATGCCTGTATCTACAGTTAGCCATGTCTTATTCTTTCCCTGGAGACCCTCTTTTCTAATAAACCCTGTACTATATTTTTTAGATGTCTCTTAATAAATTTCCAGGGCTGAAGAGATGGCTTAGAGGTTAAGAAGAGCACCGCCTGTTCTTCCAGGGGTTCTGAATACAATTTCCAGCCAACACATGGTGGCTCACAACCATCTGTAATGGGATCTGATGTCCTCCTCTGGCGTACAGGTAAACATGCAGGCAGAAGTTTGTATATATAATAAATAAATAAATCTTAAAAAAAATAAATCTCCAATTGGGTGTTATAGTGTGTGCCTTTAACCCAGCACTTGGGAGACAGAGGCAGATGGATCCTGGGAAATGGCCCAGAATTAAGTATGGCAAGGGCTTAAGGAGGAAAACCCATAATTCACTGCATTTCTCATCAGGTCCAATCTGGGGCAAGCATACATCCAGACATATTTCCTGCCTATACTACCTCCTCCTGCATGTGATCAAGCACACCGGTACACATGGGCCAAACAAACTTGCCTAGGAGAGTGAATACATGTGGCCTCCAGCATTTCAGGAACTACCTGTCCTTGAGCAAGGGGCTTGCATTTTTGTTTCATGGATCTCTAAGGCATAGTAATTAAAACTTAAAATGTAACTTTGACTCTCACAGAAGGAGACTCTTAATTGAGATAATGCCTCAACAAAATTTGCCTAATGGCAAGTCTGAGGGCATTTTCATTACTGATTGCACGGGGGTCCAGCTCACTGTGGGAAGTGCCACCACGGGTAGGTATAAGAACACAGGCTGAGCAAGCCATGGCGAACAAGCCAGTTCGCTTAGCAGCACTCTGTGGCCTCTGTCTCAGGTCTTGCCTCCAGTTTCATGCTTCCACAGGGCCTAGAGGGCTCAAGTCTTAGACAATGTATAAAGGAAGAACACACTTTATCAAACACAGAGGTTACACTGTGCCGAGAGAGATCTTCATTAGAATCGAGTCCTGCACACTGTCCTGCTAAGAGTAGTAGTAGTTACCCCAAATGGGCTTAACCTGAGCTCTCACAGCTATCCTTAAACAGATGGTACTATCACAGAACAGGAATTAAGTTAAAACTCTGATCTAATCTACATGGGAAATAAAAAAGACAAGCTCTCCTGAGTAAACTGGGAGCATGGGGACCACAGGAGAGGGTTGAAGGGGAAGGGAGAGAAAGGAAGGGGAACAGAAAAAATATATTAACTCAATAAAATCAATAAAAAAGAAAGTTAAAAATCTGGACATAAGCCAGTGAGATGCATCACTAGGTAAACACTGGGCATTTGAGTTAGTTCCTGGAAACCTCTGTGAGGAGAGAATGAACTCCAGAGAGCTGTCCTTTAACTTACATATGCATGCCATGACACACAGACCTCCTCCCATGCACAATAAATAATAAACTGCTTTAGAAAAATTATGTTTGCTCTGTATGGCAGAGTTTATTTATTTTGAGTCAGGATCTTACTATGTAGCTCTGGCTGGCCTGAAACTCACTCTGTAGATCAGACTGTCCTGGAACGCACATCGATCCAGCTGCCTCTGCTTCCGGAGTGCTGGAATTAATGACCAACTTGGGCAGACGTTAAATTTATCTAAAGCTTAATCACACATTAGAGAGTCTGCTTTTATGAGTAGTAAATGCCTTAAAAACAGACTATGATAGATTTGTTCCTGAGACATACCACACACAGGAAAAATCTAAAGAATCTTTTAGTTAGATAGACAATAAATACTTAGCTGATTAACCCAAAAGTTAAAGCGGTTTTTAGACTATTTATTAGACTCTAACATATGAATTAACTCTTATACATTAATCAGCTAATTGACTCTAATATATTAATAATAAAATTATTAGCCTCTAATATAAAGAAGAGAGTTTTTTTGTTTTTTTTTTTTTACTGTTGATTTATCCTTTCCTATCTCTGGAGTATTATTTGCCTCCGCGAGGCCTTCCAAGTCTTCCTGTTTCTTATCCTTCTTGGCTGCGGGTGTATACAGCATGCTCGGATGTGCTCAGCTTTCTGCCAAAGACAGCTGGCTTGATTCACAGCAGTAGGAAACTATCTTCCACACGAAACAGCTGTTAAGGATGCAAGGATTATGACGAACAGTGAGGGAGTATCGGAACACTCTCTAGTGCGTTAGAAGAGCACACGTGTACTTCATTTTACAAAAAGGAATCTGTGCATGCGCAGTGGTAGGTTGCCCAGAATATACACACTGCACACACTGCCAACTGTGTCTGTATTCTAAGTTAACCTCTGATTTTGATGGGTGGTGACTCATGAGGCATTCAAGGCTGGGTGGCCTTCATGTAAAAGACAACCTGATACACAGAGAGAGGAGGCGATGGAGGAAAAAGCACCAACGCCATAAATCCGAGACAATACTGACCTCCTTGCCCGGAAGGGCAAGAGTAAACTACAAAACCACTCCCTGGCTTTCTTTCCCTGCCCTATCTAACATGCTGGATAGGACAAATCTTTGGGATGTTACTCCACTGTCTTCTCAGATTGGCTGGCTCTCTGAATAAGACACAGTTTTAGGATTCAATTCCTAGCTCTGTCCACTGGCTCCCAAAAGTGATGGGTAGCATGAACCAGTTTCCCACTTTATCTTCCACCATGTACACATGAGATGAAGGCAAAGAATCCATAACTCACAAGCACACAAGTTATATAATGACACCGGAAAATATATCAGATCATTAAAATAAAGCCCTACTAAAACTAATTCATCAACCTAATCAGACGTCACCCCTGCCTGAGACTACAGAAAGTGTGTAACTGGTCTATTGAATTATCAGAGGTTCAACTATTAAGTGACAGGAAACATGTCGCAGGAAAGGACCCCTGCCTCTGCCGCAGGACTCCAGAGCCAGTGCAAGTCTCCTGCCACAGGCCCCAGCTCTCTTCAAACGGCTGGTCTAATGGCCTCCGCTGCGGAGGAGCTTTGGACATCTCTGAATCCTCATTGCTAAATCTTATCAGTTCTCTGCCTCAGATTTGAAGAGAACCTCCCTTATCTTCAGCCTCTTTAACTGTATCCTAGACATTCAGCAACCTGTACATTTGCATGCCATAGTGTGAAGTGTTCGTGTGTAACCTGCCTGCCTGTTGATATTCGTGGTCAAGACTACTGAGATAAAAGAATCGTGGTTGCCAATAGCCATCTCGCAAGGATAACCAGGTGTATTCGTCAAATCGGAGTCAAAGAAGCCCACAAAGGCTGAGAAATAATTGGCTATTAAGTAAATTGGGATATTGTGGAGACATAATGGTCCCCTATTTTCCAGATAACGTGCACAGAACCCAAGATCACCACACCCCGCGGTTCTCCTCCCTCTCTCCCCGCACAGGAGCCCTAAACCAAGTATCCCCCACGACTCTCCGCCTACACTGCCCAGACTGCAAAGACGCGGGAGCCCAGGAAACCGGAGAAGCTGCAGCACCGAGCGCTCGGGGAGAGCCAGGACCGCGACTCTGCCTGCTGACCCAGGTCCACCCAGCGGGACCCGGGCAGCGCGGCCCAGCGGAGCCCGATGAGTCCCCACTGTCGCCTCGACTTGCAGCAGCCTCCTCCTCACGCCCAGCGGCACGCACCATTTCCAGAGACCGGGAGTCCTGATGCCCTCCGGAGACTCCTGCAGTCAGTGAAGAGGACACAGATACCGAGGGGAGAGATCTGGGGGCCTCGGCCAAAGACATAGGACGACAATATGGCGAGGACACACAATGGCACCCCAAATGTTGTGCAGCCTCCGTCACCGAAGACCAAAACTCCTCATTGGACAGTTCACAAAGCCACCAAACGTTCTCCCCGATTGGGCAAAAATCCGTGGGCCCGCCTCCTGGATCCTGAGTGACAGGGGAAGCATCTCCTTCCTCGCAGGTTGAAGTCATTGACAGAGTCCTGGCTGAAGACTTCACAACTGGCCCCGTTTCTTACTCAGGAGAGCTCCGGGCCCCACCTGGGAAAAAACAACAACAACAACAACAACAACAACAAAAAAAAACACGTTCATTTAAAGCGCAGGCTAACCTGGCTTTGCAGATACTTATTCAGTGGGTAATTCCTGCCGCCTTTTACTCAAAGTGAGGTTGCCGGTGACCTTAGACAATCTCACACTGTCTCTGGCGACCACCCACGTCCTCATAGAAAACTGACGAAGGCAGTTTAGAAATCCTTGGGATAACAGGGAGGGTCTAATATCACATCTCAGAAACGGGGAAAGAAGCAGATAGTCAAGGCTTTCTTACAAATAATTTCTCAGTCCATAAATATGAACAAAGAGGTGAGAATATTCAAGACACAGAGATAAGTGAAATTTGTGAAGACAAAAATCCAAAACGAAAATGAAAAATTCCTACTCCTTAACAATTGATTTTTCAGTGCTTACAACCTAAACCAAGGACTCGTGATCCATGAATCCAAATATCCAGAGCAGGTGGTTCTCAATTTGTGGGTCGAGACCTCTTTGTAGATCGCATATCAGATATCCTGCATAGCAGATATTTCCATTCCAATTCATAAAAGTATCAAAATTACAGTTATGAAGTAGCAATGGAAATAATTTTATGGTTGGGGGTCACCACAACATGAGGAACTGTATTAAAGGGCCCCAACATTAGGAAGGATGAGGACCACTGGTCTAAAGCCTCACTTAAAACAACCTATAGCAACTGGCCCAATTGGGCAGTCTCAAGAGAGAATAATGGGCATGAAAGACTTAGTATTTAATAAGCTATTAGGAAGCCATTCTGGGTGGCTGGAGAGATGGCTCAGTGGTTAAGTGCACTGACTGCTCTTCCAGAAGGACTGGGGTTCAATTCCCAGGACCCACATAGCAACGCACAGCTGTCTGTAACTCCAAGATCTGTCACCCTCACACAGACATACATGTAAGCAAAACACCAATGCACATAAAATAAAAATAAATAATAAGTCATTCTGGCCTGTCAGGTATGAACCCCACAAATTACCTATAAGATGGGATGAAACAATCTCCCCTTTCACATGTTATAAAAGATACCCACCATCTCTCAGTCATTTTATGGAGTCTGCATTTATCAAATGGCTGTAGGTGTCATACAGTGTATTTAATAAACTCCCTACTTTTGCCTTTCCCTTTTGGTAAATTTATTTACAGCCCATGTTTCGATGTCACCTCACAAGATTGAGGCTGGGGAGATGGCTCAGTAGTTAAGAGCATTTGATACTCATTTAAATTAGTCAGATTAGATTTCTAGAACCAATTGTCTGTAACTCCAGTTTCAGGAGATATAATGCCTATGCCCTCTTCTGGCCTGCAAGGGCACCAAGACATGTATGCAGGCAAAATACCCACACTACCTTAGCTAGGGTTTCTATTGCTGTGAAGAGACACCATGACCATGATGACTCTTATAAGGGAAACTGTTTAATTGGGGTGCCTTGCTTATAGTTCAGAGATTTAGTTTATTACAGTCATGGTGGGAAGCAAGGAAAGCTTGCAGTCAGACATGGTGCTAGCGAAGGAGCTGAGCATTCTTACATCTTGACTCACAGGCAACAGGAAGTGATCTGAGACACTAGGCGTGACTTACCTATATGTGAGACTCCCCCAAAGCCTGCCTCCACAGTGATGCACTTCCTCCAACAAGGCCACTCCTTCTTCAACAAAACCACATCTCCTAATAGTGCCATCCCTTTGGGGACCAATTTCATTCAAACCACCACACAAAATAATAAAATTAAAAAAAAATAAAAATAAAAGTAATGAACCTCCTTTCAAAAAGCACACCTCTTCCAACATGCCCCCCCCATAAGTACATACAAGCAAAACCAACTATGGAGTCCAGTTTGTGTTGGTCAACTGCTGGGGCCTGTTCTGGAGTATGACTGATGCTCCCAGTGTAAAAAATATTAAAGAAATATGATTTAAATTAAAGAAATAGAAGAAATTAAAGAAATATGATTTCCCTCTTCCAGCAATTGTTAGTTGCAAATAGCTTCTTGGCATGGGGTGGGACTTTGTGAGGACTTCCCTTTCTCTACTGGGATTTTTGTCTGTCTTGATTGAGTTCATGCAGGTTTTATGCATGCTGTCTCAGTCTGAGTTCAAATGTGTGTCAGCTCTGCTGTGTCTGGAAAAGACCGTTTCCTTGAAGTCATCCCCCGCCTCAGACTCTTACAACCGTCCCACCGCCTCTTCTGTAGAGATCTCCACCTTAATGACTTTTCAGCCGAGACAGTAAGAAAGATGATTTACTGTCCATGAGTTATACTTGACCACAGGTGAGAACAGAACTAGTTCAGAATGCCGCAGGTCCAGGGCAGAGGGCTGGCAGGGACTGTTTTAGTCTCTCAGATGGTCTCTGTGAGATGGAGATGTTCCAGATCCACTGAAACTTATTGTCAATAGTATCACACAGTTCAACAACTTGTACCAGCATTCCAGCCTTCAATATCCCTTAGCTCCTTCAGCCTTTGTGGAAACACGAGCTAAATTACTTGGACCTCTGCCTCATCTTCTCTTGTGCTTCAGCCTGCACATACGTTTCTTCCTCCACTTTGTTCTCATGGCTCAGGAGTATAAAGGAAGGTGGAAATAAGGCAGAGAGTCATTGGGAATGGGCATGTCTTTTGAAACTCAAAGCCTACCTTCAGTGCCACACCTCTTAATTCTTCCTAAGCAGTTCCCACGAGCTGGAGACCAAGTAGTCAAATGGGTATTCTTATTCAAACCACCATAATCTTTAGGGGAGGGGTGTAACAAAAACATCCCACGTAGAACTGAGGGGTCCAAGGCTCTTATTTTTTGCACACTCTCTAGTTATGGGTATCTATGTTAATTACCATCTTCTCCTATGAGAGTTGAGCTATGGGTATAGCTGATTTATGGGTATAGCAATATGTCTTATGCTATGTTCATTTATCAGAATAATGGTAGTAGGTTTTCACCTACAGCCTATGACCTATCTAGTATCAGGTTCTTGGCCTTATTAACGGTTTTAAGTAAGAGCTCCATCTCATGAAGCATGACTTAAATCCAACCAAAAACTGGTTGGTTACTCCTATAACATTCATGCTACTACTGTACCAGTAGACACATCTTGTTGGCAGGGCACTATTGTGGCTCAAAGGGTCTAGAGCCGGGTGAGACGAAAAATTACTTTCCTCTTTAGTAGCATAAATGCTTCTTCCAGCACTATGAATACTAGCCAGTGGGGTGAAGCTTCTGGGTGAGTAGCAGCTTTATTTCTTCATGTTCCTTGACATAGTATGTGATGTCTTTAGCAATAAGGTCTTATCAGGTTGTGGAGGGTAACCAGTAGCACTAGCAATAGCCTGTACTATTTAGAGATCTGTTTATTGTTCTAAAAACAGTGGAACCTGAGAGAAAGGAGCCTAAAAATGAGTCAAACTAAAGTCCATGCAATAGCCAGCTTTATTCAGATCATCGGACAATTTATACGGTCACGTGAGCAAAGTTCTCATGTTTCTAGCTATGTATAATCACAAGGACAAGCTGCACATGGCAAACACACGTTTTCCATAGAATCATTTAAACAAATAATAACAGCCAATTGTAGTGAATAATCTTAAGTAAACTTCACTCCTTTTTGCTACACCTGGGAGGGACACAAAAACAATTCCAATAACAATTCTGTGTTTTTCAAGAAACTAAGGTCACAAGACTCTTGTTTTTTAGAGTTTTCTCACAAGCACGTAGAATTGGTTTCATCCTTGGACCATGTTCCAACAGGGTCTATGGGTCCTCTTTGGCAAATGGCTCAAAAAGATGTAACTCATTCTTAGTCCTGGGGTTTTATTTGGTAGACTATGATGTCACGTTGGGACATTGTCTTTACGTGATAACTGCATTTAAGTACCTCTTATATATTTATATATTTTAGGAAGCATCTATAATAGTAGTTTCGATTTGGCTTTTCAAAAGATCTTCAGTGTTAGTGTTCCCTTCCCATATTTGATCCGTTTCTCTGCCTCCTCACCTCATCTTAGCTTCTAATTCTAATTTCCTTTTTATCCCTTTATAACATTATTTGAATATCCTCCCCCCCCCCCGTAGCGAGCAGCATAGAGCCATACCTGATGGAGATGTATAATCAACTCCTATGGCTAAAGTCTGACTTATGCCTGATCACGCAATGATCATCAGCTGCTTGCATATGCGTGGGCCTATGGGCAGTGCCCACCTGGCAATCCGGGATTGGCAGCCCATGCCTACTTAAGGGCTGGGAGAGGTTTGCCCCAGGGGGAGAGAGGGGAAGAGAGAGAGAGAAAGTGAATAAGGTCCTGGAATAAACTGCAGTGAGAAGAGCTCCTGTGGTCGCGTCATCCTTGCTGGACGAGGTGGGGCGTGACAGTCTCCCCCCCTCAGAAATCCCTTCCTAGCTATAGATTATAAATTAAAGGAACTGCTTTCAAACACAGAACAGGAGACCAGTAACAGTCCTGGTTGTCCTAGAACTCACTTTGTAGACCAGGTTGACCTCAAATTTACTGAGATCCTCCTGCCTCTACCTCCTAAATGCTGGGTTTAAAGGCGTGCACCACCACCGCCCATTCTTTTTTTTTAAATGAATCTCTTTTTTATTATTTATTGTTTTTCATGCATGTATGTCTGTGTGAGAATGCCAGATCCCTGGAACTAGAGTTACAGACAGGTGTAAGCTACCTGTCTGTGAAGGTGCTGGGGATTGACCCCGAGTCCTCTGGAAGAACAGCCAGTGCTCTAACCACTGAACCACCCCTCCAGCCCTAGGAGACCATAATTCTATGACTCAGACAAACTTCCTATCCCTTAATTCGGCATTTCTCCTTAAATTTTTATTTTATTAAAAAAACAAACAAATCGAAAAGGTTATTATTTTGTGTGACTGCGTATGATACATGTGTGCATGCATGTTATAGCATGTGTGTGGAGGTCAGATCCTGGCTCTCTCCTTCCACCTCCATGTGTGTGTCAGGGATGAAACTCAAGTCATCAGGCTTCAAGCCAAGATTTTTTTTTAAATAAAATTTACTTAGAAAGCCCAGAGCTAGAATTTTTTTCTAATTTTTATTTTATGTGCATTGGTGTTTCGTCTGTGTTTGACCCCTTGGAACTGTAGTTACAGGCAGCTGTGAGCTTTGGAAGAGCAGCCAGTGATCTTAACTGCTGAGCCACCTCTCCAGCCCCATTTGTTTGTTTGTTTGTTTAAGACAGGTTTCTAGCCCTGGCTGTCCTGGAACTCCCTCTATAGACCAGGCTGGTCTTGATCTCAGAGATTCAGCTGCCTCTGCCTCCTGAGAGCTGTGTTTAAAGACCTGGGCCACTAAACCCAGTGTCAGTTGGGTTGTTTGTTTTCATTTCTGTTTCTGGTCTTCTTTTCAATGACTGGACTCACAAAGGAAAACCTTCTGGGTAGATGGACAAACAATCAATTGTAGGATATATGCCACGATATTATGACATAATATATGGAGACATATCTGCACAGAGAAACATTAGGTCCTTCCAGACCATTACAGAAAAAAAAAGAAAAGAAAGAAAGAAAAACTTATATAGCAAACTCCCTCCAGACAGTGTAGAGCATCTTCAGGCACCCCAATCTCTCCTGGTTTCTCTGATTCCTGAAGCATCAGTAAAGCTCGCCAAACTCTCCAAGGTGTTGAAGGCTTCCATTGCATCCATGAGCCTGAAACAATAAAACAAAACAAAATAAATCTACAGTGCTCAACTGCACAGAGTTGTTAGAACAGAAAGAAATGGCGTCTCTGTCTCCATTTTCTGGCAGCAGGGATGGATCACACCCCACAGTCTCTGCCTCAGTAAACAGAAAAAGATGGAATTAAAATCTACGATGCCAGCGGCTTGGGTAGAAGGGTATTTTGCATCTTCTGCTTCTCCTTGCTGAGAACCGAAGCTACAAACAGGCATTTCTCTTCATCTCTCTTATCCTGGAATGTGTTTACGAAAACTTTTACTCCCCATTCCTCGCTCCATCATGCCCCGCAGCTGCACACGCTGGACAATCAAATGTGTAGCTCGACTCAGGCTGTGGATGCTTTCTCCTGGTTTCCTGCGTCTGCCTCTGTGTGGGGCCCCTGTCATAGCCTTTTGGACCAGCCTGCTTGGGTGACCAGTGCTCTTCACGCCTGCCACCTGCAGGCGCCTGAGGCCCTGTCCCAACTCCAGGCCAGACAGAGGCCTCAGTATCATTGAGCAGGACCGGAAGTGGCTTAGGGCAGCAGCTTGTGGTTAGCATTTGCAGGAGGTACCTCCCGCGTCGAGTGATTTCTAGACTCTTTGTGGTTAGAGCCTGAGCCATTAGTTCTGGATAGGCCAATTAAGGAGACAAGTAATAGTGAAAAGCAGAAAAAAGAGATTTTTTTTTTCTCCCCAGCATGACTTTGGCCAGAGAATAAGGATTGGAGACTGAAACATCAATATTATTACAAAAAAGAATCCGGTTGGGAGAGAAAAGAGTGAAATCCTTTCCTCCACCTAGGCAACATACAAAACAATGGAGCATGTACAGGCCAGCGTGCAGAGAAAGACTGTGTCCTAATTAACATTATCAGCTCATCACAGACTAGGGTTATCTGAGATGACAGCCCCAACTGATCATCCAGGTCAGATTTGCCAGTAGATAGATAGACTTGGGGTCTTGATTATTAATTTATAGAGGAGGGACCAGTCCATATGTCATAGGCTGTATAAAGTCAAGCAGTGGCGGTTCATGCCTTTAATCTCGACACTCAGGAGGACCTCTGTGTGTGTGTGGGGGGCAGATCTCCAGACAGTAAAACAGTGAACAAAAGCATTGCAGACAAATGCTCAGAGAAAGAGGAAGGGAAAATTCTGCCCATGAGAAGACATGAATCCTTTACAGGAAGTGGGCAAAGTTACCTGGCTTTGCCTCATGGACCACATACATGGTCCATGATATGTCCATATACTTGACTAGAGCAAAAGAAAGGGGTCTACTCTATGGAGGACCAAAAATGTGGGCCCATTTTCACCTTGTCTGATGGTCAGAGAGTGAGAAGTTGCTCAAATAATCAACAGGCATAGTTTCACATCCCAACTCAGGATGTGAATGTTTGGTTCTTTGAACACTAAAATAGCTCATTTGAGAAGGTCCATGCCATCCTGACAGGTGGTCAGTGTAGTGGGAGCTGCAGGCCTGCTTTTCTTCCCACCTGGCTCCCGCATGGCTAGCTTTACCCGAAATAACAACACACAAATTGTATTCTTTTAAACACTGCTTGGCCCATTAGCTCTAGCTCTTACTGGCTAATTCTGATATCCCGATCAACCCATCTCTAATAAACTGTGTAGCACCGGTCTTACCAGGAAAGATTCAGCATGTCTGACCTGGCGGCTTGCTTCATCACGTGCGTCTGCCTCAGAGAGCAGAGCTCTCGCGTCTGCCCGGGAGAGGGGAGCATGGCGTCTCTGAGCTCACTTCCTCTTCCTCCCAGCATTCTGTTCTATTTACTCCACCCACCTATGTTCTAACCAATAAAATGGGCCAAGGCAGTTTCTTTATTTTTTAACCAATGACCTTCCTCCATCAGGTCAGGATATGCAAATGTACTTCTGCTCCTTCTTTTTGTAACTGTGAGGTCATCTAGGGAAGGGCAGCCTTCAGGATACATGATCTAGAGCAGCTTCACTACCTAGACAACAGAATGCTAATGATTTGATGTCTCAGAGTGATAAAGAGATTTATTGTTTAAGTTATCTTTTGAATCATGTTAATAAAGTCTTTTGTTATTGTCTCCCCTCTCCCCCCATCTACATTTGGCATAAAAGCTGTGAAAAATAAATGCAGCAATTTCAGTAATCACTGGAATGTCCTCCCAGTATTATTCTATAATTTCTGTCTTATTATTTTTCATGCATCTTCATATTCTTTACTAATATTTCAGGATTCCCATGCCCCTACCATGGTAAGAGGTATTTTTGTCAAGGCTGGTCCATGACACTACTCTCCTGGGGGAGTAAATTTACAATGACACTTGTCCACCCTGAGTATTTGAACTAAGGTAAAAGCCTTAGGAGTTAGGCACTAATTACTTATTTAAGATATAGTTGGGCCATGGAGGCTCACACCTTTAATTCCAGCACTTCAGAGCAAAGACAAGCAGATCTCTGTGAGTTGAAGCCAGCCTGGTCTGCAGAACAAGTTCTGGGACAGCCAGGGCTACACAGAGAAATTCTGTCTTGAAACAAGCAAATAAAACCCAAGTTATCACAACCCACTGGACCAGCTTCTGAGTCCTTAGGGCTTGTCTGCTATTAGGGGGGAAATTTTGCTTCTTGGTTTGGCCTTTTTTATGTTGACCTTTTTGTCCCTACACACATGTCTGTGTGTAGAACAGGAGTGGGAAGCAGGGACACAGGAAACTGGTGCAGATGTGACTGAAGGGGTGGCTACTGGGGAGGTGGCATTTTCTGGGTGATGTTTTGATTTGAAATGCACAGTTTCTGTGAAGGCCCTGCTTAGGGAAAGCCTTCAACAGTGTGAGTCTTGTGGAGAAAAGGTTTGTGTAGTCCCAAGGTTAGGGCAGAATGTTCAAAGAAAACCCTTACCCCAAACCAGGGCTACTTGACAGGCCCAAGTTCTCAAAAAATGTACTGCCCATGTAGTTCCTGGAAATCAGCTAGCCCCTAAGATGTTCCTGGAGCCTGGCTGCTGTGGGAGGTCCTTCTGTCTATGTGTTGCTTTTATTAGTTAATGAATAAAGAACTGCTTTGAGCCTATGGCAAGAGCAGAACAGAACTAGGTGGGAAATGCTAGGCTGTATGCTGGGAGAAAAAGGGCGGAGTCAGAGAGAAGCCATGGAATTGATGGAGACAAACACTGGGAAGCTGGGAATTTTACCCGGCAAGCCATGTGGCCATATACAGATTAATAGAAATGGGTTAAATTAATATAAGAGTTAGCCAATAAGAAGCTAGAGCTAATGAGCCAAGCAGTGATTTAATCAATACAGTTTCTGTGTGATTATTTTGTGTCTAGGCTAGCTAGGTGGCCGGGAGCCAACAAGCGGCCCTTCTCCAACACCTGGCAATTCAAAAACCCCCCGAAATCTGGTTTATCTCTCACTTTGCAGTTTAAAAAAATAAGAAGTAGTTTCTGTGTCAGGTGAAGCCAGGCCCTCCCCCTCTCTACTCTCCATATACACTGACTCTCAAGGTCAACTAGCTCACTCTCCTGTACCCCAGGACACTAAGCTCCAGGGTTTGGAGGGGGCATTTGTAACAGGGCCCCAGACTTTAGTAGGCCTCCAGATCTTAGCACAACTGACTCCATGATGGAAGTGCCATCCACCTGTAAAACTCAGCACATAAACAGCACCACTAGCCAAAAGAAAAACAAAGACCTAATTCATGGAAACCCACAGTTCTGGGAAAACCTTTACAGGAGTCAGAGAAACTGGGGGAAAGCCAGGCCCACTTCAGTCCTTGGGGTGTAGTTTAGGTTGGCACATGGGTATGTCAGCCAGAAAGACTCTAACAGCTACTGAGAGATGCTGAGAAAACCTATCAATGACTGCTTTAGTACATGAACAGGCACCTCAGTTAGCCTTTTGTTCTGGGTTTGATACCTAATAAGGATTCTTGTTTTTATTTGAGGCCAGTTTTTTACTATAAATTCCACTTTTTCCCTGACTTGAATAATTGTCATCACTTGCTTGTGTGTTTTTGAGTTATTGATTGAATATGGGATTGAGAAAGCCCTGGGCACCTTACTCATTTTAAATTCTGAGGTGAGAAAATACCAGTGTAATAATAATCAGCAAATGAAAATGAATAATAAGCTAGAAACAGCAAGAGCAGACTGCCCCTCACCCCCACCCCAAGACAGGCTTTCTCTGTGTAGCCCTGGCTGTCCTGGATCTCAGTCTGTAAAACAGGTTGGCCTGGAATAGAGAATGTCCTGCCTCCAGAGTGCTGCCACTGCCCAGGTGAGAGTAGACTTTTATTAGCCTGAGAAACTGAGACCTCCAAACCTGAACACACTGTGCAGGGGCTGAGAATTAATTTTTGCAATAGAGGTGTGGGGGAGGGGCGTCCTGGCTTCAAGAGGCTCAGAAACTGGTTTTCTGGGCAAGCTGATTTTTTTTTTCTTTCTTTCTTTCTCTCTCTCTCTCTCTCTCTCTCTCTCTCTCTCTCTCTCTCTCTCTCTCTCTCTCTCTTTCTTTCTTTCTTTCTTTCTTTCTTTCTTTCTTTCTTGTTTCTCCCTGTTAATCGCAGGGTGAAAGGTAAACCAGATTGCCGGTTTTTGTAAATTCCATGGATGGAAGGCTTGCTGCAGTCTTGGGCAGGTTGGTGGTGGGGTTGTGAGGTGATGGGGGCAGGGCATTTCCTTTAATGAGGCCCGCCCTCCTTCTGCAGCAGGACCAGCCTATTCAAGGCGGCCCTTTGACTTGTCTCCATGGTCACCGAGTCTGGAATTCTTTAAACTCTTGCTGTCACAGCACTCTGAGGGGGAAGAAGTAGGAATTGTTCTGAGCAAGTGGAGGCCAGGACAAATTATGCTTAAATAATAGGAATTATTTCCCCCAGACAGGGATAAAAAGCTAGGGCCTAGAAAAAGCTTGTGTCTCCTGTCACTAGAGTTCCAGGACCTGAAGCAAGAACTCATTGGCCTGTCAGAAAATTATTGGAGTGCATGAACTGGCCAATGAGGAGTGTGTTTCTTAGGTGCGGGAAGCTGCCTGACCAAGGTCCGTTAGTTTCCTCGCCCATCCCCCAGCCCCCTCACCTCACATTAGGCACTTGTGTATTCTTTGTAAGCAAATCCTAGATCCCAGGCCTATATATCAAAGTCGTCTTCACTGACAGGAGCGGGAGGAGACACCAGAACACTCTGTGACTGGAAATGGTAAGTTTGGCCTGCATCTTGGATGTAGGGAAGATGGATACTGCATACAGAAACCTCAAGGAGACCCGGCCTTCCAAAGCAGCTGAGTCTGCAACTTTGGACTCCGCTGGGCCGCGCTGCCCGGGTCCCTCTGGGTGGAGCTGGGTGATCAGGTAGAGTTGCGGTCCTGTCCCTTGTTGAGCACTCAGTGCTGCTGCGTCTCGGGTAAACTGGGCACCCACAAGGCAAAGAGTCCTGGGGAACCGTGGGATTTGGACTGGGGCTCATGTGTAGGGTGTGTGTGTGTGTGTGTGTGTGTGTGTGTGTGTGTGTGTGTGTGTGTGTGTGTAGGGGGTGGAGGACCTGCGTGGATGGTGAAGATTAGGACACTGGATCTGCTGCGCTCTTCGAAAAACCTCGCCACACTCCTTGCAGTGAGTCTCAGGGCGCAGATACCCAGAGCGCCTGTGACTCTCGGTGTGAAAAAAATGAGGCAGACACGATCTCCATGGACTGGGACCGATTTATTGGAAAAGCGAGAAACCTTTCTAGTAGGAAGCTTGAGTGCCCGAGGGTCTGAGGGACGTGTATACACATAGGTAGCCACCAGGAAGTTACACCTATTTTTGTGATTTGTCTGTGTGTTTGGGGGAGGGTGTTTTTGATACGCGGACAATATTGTTTCTACACGTGAAGCACACGCACTCTTCAGGGGCTTATTTATTCTCAAGCAATTTAACTGATACGTTAGAGACTTAAGCCCCGTTTTGCTTTTTAAAAGAAAGAAAAGAAAAGAAATGGAAAGGAAAGAAAAGAACAAACCAGGCACTTAGGAATTTTGCTGATGGAATTCTCTTTGACAGTAGCTCACTGATTCTCAACCTTCCCAATGCTGTGACCCTTTAATACAGTTCCTCGTGCTGTGGTGACCTCCCAAGCATAAAATTATTTTCGATGCTACTTCAGAACTATAATTTTGCTACTGTTATGAACGTAATGTAAATATCTGATATTCAGGATATCTGCTATTCAACCCCCGTGAAAGGGCCGTTCAATCCCCAAAAGATTAAGATCACAGGTTGAGAAACACTGGAGTAGTTCACGCATCCCAGACACGGAACATTTCAAGACTATGCACATTTCAGAATGGTTCTGAGGAGGGTAATAGTTCCCGTTTTTCTTTCTGAATCTGCTAAACAAGCTTTCTTTAATGCTTCGGGCTTCCTTCCTATTATTTTGGCTTCCCCATTCTTTCTCTAAAGCCTCCATGTCAGCTATGTAACTGACTGCCCACCATGTGGGGGACCTCCTTGGCAGTTTAGAATGGTGGTATGGCCTTCTTCCTTCTCTCCTCCATTCTATTCCTCTGTGCTGTACTGATGGTTTACAGCTTGCTTGCCCTGCAGGTTTTCATTTAAACATTAATAAAAATTGTCCTTGAGCTTTAAAAGCAAGCAAACAAAACCCTTTTTCTTTTGACTTGGAAGGCGACAAAAGCACATAGCATTTAGTGTCTCTGTCATGTTCATGTTGTGGTTTCTTCCTTCTGGGAAGTTGAAAGCACAGAGTCCATGTGCTAAATCTCTCACTGCCTTGAAATGTAGGGGTGGTGGAGCCTCACAGAACCACCCAGACAGAATTTTTCTGGGGATACTCAATCCAGTGCACATCTACTCACCTTAGTAAGGAGCCCAGAATAGTCCCAAATATTACTGAACCAGAGTCCAGTTGGTGAGCCAATGTGTGTTTATTTTGGGGCTACTAACAGAATTATGGAGGGGCCTTGCAAACAGCAGAGACAACTCAAAAGCAGGTGCTTCAGCAGAAAGCCCGTCCCAGCCTGGGGGAAGACACCCCTCCCCCTCCCCCCACACACCCTTAATCTCTTCAGTTCCTCTCAGCTTCCAGGGGGCCACAGGTCCAACATCTCTTGCAGCAGTTTGGCTGGACAGAGGTTCCACCCCAGGGTTTTTTAGTTTCTTTTATACAGCTGATTGGGATGCTCCACAGCCTTCCAAGTTTCTGTTCTTTCTGGATTTGTGACCTTTTGTTTACCTGCTTGGGGATAACATTTCAGTTTGAAGGAACACACCACACAAGAGCTAGTTTGTTGTTTGCTTATTTATTTTAATATTATTATTATTTTTTAATTTATTTGGTTTTTTTGAGACAGGGTTTCTCTGTAGCTTTGGAGCCTGTCCTGGAGCTAGCTCTTGTAGACCAGGCTGACCTCGAACTCACAGAGATCTGCTTGCCTCTTCTTCCTAAGTGCTGGGATTTGGAGTCCAGACCAATACAACTCCCAGGCCTCGGGGCTGGGGGGCTACACTCCTAACTTAACAGAAACCATATCAGTTCCTAACATCCCAAGATATTTCATTTTTGTATCTCCCAAGATGGTCACATTTGTTATGGTTTAGATAAAATGCTGCAGTTCCGGTTCCCTGAGGGGTGCAGCGGCAGGCCACGAGGGCCAGAAGGTCCCTGGCAGGGAGCCACATAGCAGGGGAGAGACAGAGACAGATAGGCACGCCATGCAGAGTGAGGTTGGATATTTATTTAGTGGGTTATGGACAGGAAAGGGAAAGGGGGAAGGGGAGAAGAAGAGGGAGGAGAGAGAGAGAGAGAAGCAAGAGAGAAAGGGGAGAGTGGCGGGGAGAGGAGAGGAGACATTACCTCTTTAGGAGAGGAATGAAAAAGAAGGGGCTCAAAGGAAGACCACTTGCCTCTGTGGAGGAGGGGGAGAGGGAGTGGGTGGGGCTTGTCTCTTAAAGGGACAGGACCATTACAACACTGAGTTTAAAAATTCATGTTTTCTAAGCCTGGAGAGATAATGAGCATTTTGGAGCTCATACTGCTCTTTCAGAGGTCCCAGGTTCTTTTTGCAGCACACATATCTAGTAACTCAAAATTGCTGAAACTCTGGGCCCAGGGAGATTGGACACTCTTTCCTGGCCTCTGAGAACATGTGAGGGCCTGACTTTGCAATCTTGATTTTAAAGAAAGGGCTTCATCTTAAGCCATATAATGAACGGGAGCTGATCCCAGCTCCAGAAATGTGCTGTGATAGCGAAATTTGAACAGATATCCTGAAAATAGCCAATTAAGGAGTTAGGGAGCAGGGTTATAAAATTTAAAGAGGTCCAGATGTTCCTAGAAGGCATCTTGTACTCGAAGATACCTTGTCAGTTATTAATGTCCCTTTATTAGGGTTTTCTTGCCAAAAATACCCAATGGTTTCAGAAACTACCTTACCCTATGCCCTCCTTACCCAATTCCAAGACGAAAAGACATGAACGCCCCTGGTTATGGTGTTTCTCCTTTAAAGTTCCCCCCTTCCCCAGGCTTGCCATTGCACTTTTCTCAACCATGCATTGGTGCGCACTTCATTAGTGTGCACTGCCTTAGTGTGCACTGCATTGGTGTGTACTGCATTGGTGTGCACTGCCTTGGTGTGCACTGCATTGGTGTGTACTGCATTGGTGTGTACTGCCTTGGTGTGCTCTGCATTGGTGTGCTCTGCATTGGTGTGTACTGCATTGGTGTGCACTGCCTTGGTGTGCTCTGCATTGGTGTGTACTGCATTGGTGTGTACTGCCTTGGTGTGCTCTGCATTGGTGTGCACTGCATTGGTGTGTACTGCATTGGTGTGCACTGCCTTGGTGTGCTCTGCATTGGTGTGCACTGCATAGGTGTGCTTTACATCAGAATCTGGTTCTGTGGAGTTTCTTTGTGGGGATCAGTAACTTGGGCATAACAAACACTGCACTCTCACGCATACACACACACACACACACACGAAATAAAACTAAAGTCTTGTAAAAAAGAAAAAGAAAATAACACTATATGCACCTTGTCAATGCTGTTTCTTCAATTAGCCTATCATAATGACTTTACATTGCAAAGTAGAAGGATTTTGGGCTAATTTCAGAGTTGTAATTTATGCGAGGACTCACTAGTCTTTGTCTAGCTATTTTGAATTACAATTATTATTTTTTAAATATGTAAGCAATGTTAGAGATCTTGGGGTTCCTGGAGGTAATGAGTTAGAGGCCACACAATGTAGGTGTTGAGATTCGAACTGAGGTCCTCTGCAAAGGCAGGAAATGCTATTGAACCATCTCTTCAGCTGAGACTCACTCATCTTACAAATGGATTTGGTACTGTGTTTACAATATAAAGATATGAACACAAGTGGACAATATTTATGTACTTTGAGATAACTCTCAAAGTTTTTATGGCTTTTACTTGGAGTATGATTTATCAGTTTTTATGCTAGCCTGTTAACTGATTATTATTTATTGTCTTAATGAGTCTTAATCTGAGTTGAGTCCAGTTAAGGGCATGAATTTAAATAGGAACAATGCAGAAAACTAAGATGCAAGGACATGGATACTACCCTGACCCCTAAAAGCTTGGAGCAACAATTTGGTTTTGGCTTTATTTATTTTGTTATTCTTTTGTTTTTGTTCTTTGAGAACTGTAACTGTTCTGACTGTCCTGAAACTTGCTTTGTAGACCAGGCTGGCCTCAAACTTACAGAGATCCATCTGCCTCTGGTCCCCGAGGGCTGGGATTAATGTGCCACCACCACCTGGCTTTTTTATTTTTAAAGGTACTATTTTTTATTTATTCTTTTAGAATTGTATACATGTAGACAATGCATTTGAACATATTCACACAAACCTCACTCTTTCTCCTAACTTCTCCATCCCACCATACTCCACTAAACATTTTATCTTTTTATTTATTTATTTTTAATCTACTGCTAAAATCTATTGTTCGGTTTCTGTTGGTCTTTTATGCATGCTTGCAAGGCCATGCACTAGAGCATAGTTGATTTACAGAGGGCCATACCTTTAAAGCAAACTGACTCTCCCCTGCTAGCAGCCTTTAATTGACGATAGCTCCTCAAATAATGCTGGAATGTTGACTTGCTTGATCTTGTGCAGACAAACCCAGGTGCTGTTATTTTAAAGTGTAGTCCAGTCATGCCCAGTAGGCACAGTTTTACAGTCATTCTGCCCCTTCCTCTTCAATGTTCCCTGAGCCTGAGGGACCGGGATGGGGATAGAGGTGTGTTGCAGATACCTGTTCTTGCCTGAGCACGCCACACACACACACACACACACACACACACACACAGTCATTCAGTTCACATTGACCAGTTGTGGGTTCCTGCGGTAAGCCATGTCCACTGCACACAGAAACATCTCTCATGAGACTAAGATAGTTATTTTGGAAGTGTTAGCACAGAGTAAAATAGTAGATTTACTTCTCAGGTCTATGACCTCTTCAGTTCTTGGTCAGATTTACAGGTCCAGATTTGGTTTTCCTCTTGCGGAGTGGGGCTTATATCCATGCAGAATGTGATCTGTTACCCGTTAGTTGATGACCTGTGGCTTCCAGGAGTGAGCATAGTGCCCTGTGGAGGGAACTGGTTTTAGACATTTATTACAGGCATTCAGTGCAGTTAATGGCTTTGGTAAACATTTTACTTTGAGTGTGTTTTAGAAATTTTAGAGGTGAGATGTTGGTGAACTAGACCTTTGTCTAAGAATATATGCCATATTTTGATGGTTTCATTATCCAGCGACTTTCTCAAGACAACAACAAAACACAAAGTAACAGAGTGATGGGCTAGTAAGACTGAACACTTGAGAAGAGGAATCTCAGCTGCGGAATTGGCTCCACCAATTTGACCTGTGCACACGTCTTCAGGGCCTTTCCTTGGTTGTTAATTGATGTAGGAGGGCCTGCTCCAATGTGGGTGTTGCCATCCCAGATCAATGGGGCCTGACTTGTACAGGGAGGAATGCCCAGCAAGCCAGTGAGCAGTGTTCATCTTTGCTTTCTGTCTCAGTTCTTGCCTGCATGCTGCTTACTTGAGCCTTCTGCCTTGGCTGATGGTGAACTGTAATGCATATAATCACTTTCCTGCCCAAGTTGCATTTGGTCATGGTAATACAGCAACAGCAAGTAAAATAGGACACTAATAAAAGGAATTAGTTGTCAGGGGGCCTATTTGGTGTTTGACTAAGGAAAAACCAAGGAACCCAGATACATACTTTGTAATACTGGCCTTTAGTGCAACCACAGAACAAGTATTCAGGTTTCTAACCAGTTGTAAGAAGAAGTTTAACCACCTAAGCAGGGAAAGGCACTTGCTATGCAACCCTGGTGGGCAGAAGTCAATCTCTAGAACCCTTGCTAAGCTAGGAAGAGAAAACCAAGTCCCACAAGTTGTTGTTGATCTTCACTAGAGCACTGTGGCATGCTCACACTCGCTCGCTGTGCTCATGCTCTCCACACACAATACACCAGATCAAGGTTTTAGAAAGATGTACACATACTGTCTTCTGGGTCTAGAGAGATAGCTTAGGGGTTAAGAGTTCTGACTGCCTTTCCAGAAGTCCTGGGTTCAATTCCTGGCAACCACATGGTGGCTCACAACCATATGTAATGAGATCTGGTGCCCTCTTCTTACCTGCAGGCATACATGTATGCAGAATGCTCTCTACATGATAAATTTTAAAAAATCTTATAAACAAAAAACAAATACTGTCTACCAAACGAGGTAATGCAGAGTCATAATCTAAAGACTATACTGGGTTCTAACCAGATTGCAATCCTCTGATTACCATGCGAAATTATTGCTAAGATTCCTAGGGAGAACAGGTATTGATATTTTTAACTTGGGGTATAGTTGTCATTAACTATATGAGAAATCTATCTTACTCTTTGCAGGTATGGGGTGAAGGAATCACTCTAGATCTCCTTTCTGAGATACCAGAAGAACTGCTGTGTTCAGCATTTTTCTAAGCACTTTTTTTTTTTTTTAAGGACAGCTGGTGAGTAGTAGACAATCAGATTTTGTGGTGAGAGTAGTTAGGAAGATGAGATGCCGAAAGAGAAACTAACAAAATTATCTGCACAGAGCTCGTGCTGTCCTGATGTTTCTTTCCCAGAAAGCTCCCGTTTACTTGTAGCTTTGTGTTTGGGGAATCTCAGTCTGTGTGAGCAGTGCAGTGTGATGATCGAGACAACATGAACACTTGTGGAACACAGTGTCATGTCAACTTCTTATTAATCCTGTGTGCATCTCCAGGACCATGGGGCTGACTGTCCTGGAAATATATGTGTGTGCTTTTAGGAGCCTGTGACCTTTGAGGATGTGACCGTGAAGTTCACCCGGGAGGAGTGGGCTCTGCTGGATCCATCCCAGAAGAAGCTGTACAAAGATGTGATGCGGGAAACCTTGAGGAACCTGGCTTCTATAGGTACCTGAGCATTGCCTTTTCTAGTCCACCACAGGACGAGTGTTTCTAGTTTATCCGTGCTGATGTATGAATTGGATTATGGAAGGGGGATGGAGGGTACTATGTCACCTAAATCATGACTGTAGCTGGCATCCAATATTTTATCTATAATTAATAGTTGGTAATTTTCTCTGGGTCTGCATTTTAGGAAAGAAGTTGGGAAAACAGAAGGTTGTAAAAGAGTATGAAACTCTCTGGAGAAAACTAAGGTAATTTGTTTCCAAAGAGATAGCCATATTTCAGAGTGCTGGTACAATAGAACAATTTACTAAGACGTAAAAGATGTATATGGTATCCAGCATCAGATCAATTTCATCTCAAAAGAATTTCTCTCAAAATTTGTGTCTTAAACATCAGCACTAGAAGTTGTCAAATATTGCAATATTGAAAATGGTACAATGTTGATTTTTTTCTCATAGTTCATATATACAAACTTTATGCCATACCGAGTGTCTTTGTTTGGCTTTGTATTGCTGTGCTGAAGACCATGAGCCAAAGCAACATGGGGAGGAAAGGGTTAACTACACCTTGTAGTCCACAGTCCATGATCAAGAGAAGTCAGGGCATGACCTCAAGCAGGAACCTCTAGGTGTGAACTGAAGTCAGGGATTTTATTTACTGTCTTGTTCTTCTTGACTTGCTCAGTTTGGTGTCTTGTATATCATGTGGCCATTAACCCCAGACTGATTCTCTAGGCTGGTGGCTTCCACATCAGTCATCCATTATGAAGAGCTGCACAGACTTCCTTACATGCCAAATCTGGAGGGGGCACTTTTCTCAATTGAAGCTCACTCAGATTTCTCTACATTTCAGCAAGCTCGCAAAATATTGACCAGTACAATTGACCCCTTGTCAGCTTGACACACAAGTGAAGCCCTGTTTTGAAACACACACACACACAAAATCATGATTTTGATTGACACTACTGCACATCCAAACATCCAAAATGTGCATAAGATTTGGACTGAAATTTGTGTTGAAATGTTACATAAATATTTGATGTTTTCAAAGAGACATACCCCATCAAACATGAATAGCATTGTTTCTATTGTAGCTGCCCTTGATAGTCTTGGAAATCATGCAGTGCAAACATGTTACAGACTTTTCCCAGCACGAAACCAACATTTCCTTTGTTCAGTCATTAGTGAACCAAGTCTTAGTCCTGTGCTCTCCACCTGTTTTGCAGCAGCCAACTGGAAGAGAAATATTTTAAGTATAAAGAAACTCGCCAGTCTGAAAAGATCCTCAGCTGTATTCCAGAACCTTCTGTGAACCTGAAATCTTGTCCAGGACTTGCCACACGTAAAAAGCATGTGTGTGAAGAAGAAAGTATTGGCCGTTCATCTCTAGGTGTGCCCCTGAACCATCAGGAAGGACAGAAACCTCGTGAAGACCAGAACTATGGACAGAAGTTGTATAAACATAAGGGGTTTGAAGGCAGCTCCAGTTCTCCTCTGTCCCTTCAGACACATAAAAGTGCTCACACTGGAGGGAAGCCTTTAAAAAATAAGAACCACAAAGGTCTTCCTTGTCCACTATCTGGCCAAAGGAATGAAGAATATGACCATGCGAAAAACTCTCATGTTTGCAAGCAATGTGGGAAAGGCTTCTCCCATCCCCGTACTTTACAAAGGCATGAGAAGATTCACAGTGTTAAGAAGCCCTACATGTGTGAACAGTGTGGGAAAGGCTTTGCTCGGTTAGGTAACCTTCTAAGACATAAGATGAATCCGAATTGTGAGAAGGCTTTGCTGTGTAATCATTGTGGGAAAACTTTTTCTCGTTCTGCTTGCCTTCGAAGACATGCAAGAATTCACAGTGGTGAGAAACCCTATGAGTGTGAGCAGTGTGGGAAAACTTTTCTTCATTCTGTTTACTTTCAAATTCATAGACGTATTCACACTGGAGAGAAACCCTATGTATGTAAGCAATGTGGGAAAGCCTTCACTGCTTCTCGTTACCTTAATATACATGAACAAAATCACACTGGGGAAAAGCGTTATATATGTAAAGAGTGTGGGAATGCCTTCTCATTTTGGAATCAATTTCAAAAACATAAAGTAACTCACAGTGGTGTGAATCCCTATGTCTGTAAGCAATGTGGCAAAAACTTCACTTGTTCCGGTTCTTTAAAAACACATGAGAGAATCCACACTGGTGAGAAGCCCTATGTGTGTAAGCACTGTGGAAAAACTTTTGCTCATTTTGGTAACCATAAAAGGCATGAAAAAATCCACACTTGATAGAGATCCTACACATGGAAGCCATGTGCGAAGATTTTAAATGAGTACAGTTCCTTTGAATTCCATAATAAAATGCATACAGGAGAGAAAACCTGCAAGTGTAAGTCATCTGAGAAGGCTTTTGCTTCTTTCTTCATTTTGAAGCCATGGAAGGAATCACTATGGGAAGAAACCCTGTGTGTGTTTGAAACATGCGAAAGCTTTCAGTTCTGAGAGTTCTCAATAACTCTTAGTGCAGCAAAATCCTATGAACGTAAGCAGCGTGGGAAAGCCTACAGTTGTTTATTTGAGGCTCCAGAATGTGAGCGAAACCACAGCAGCCAAAGACTCTACGAATGTAAGACATTCGGGAGAGGTTATTTGAAGACATCTCATTTGGCACTAACTTGTAGTAGAATTAATAAGTAATACGAGAATGCCTTCTCTTTGTTAGCTCTCACAGAAATTAAACCACAAGAGAGTGCTTATGCTAACATATGGGGAAATGTCAAGTCTTAATAGAAGTTGTTCTTTTGAGTCAATATAGCTTTTAGTACTAGAAGATCCCTTCAAATACATGGAAGCAGACACACTGGAGAAAAGTCCTTCAGATACATGGAAGCAGACACTGGAGAAAAGTCCTTCAAATACATGGAAGCAGACACTGGAGAAAAGCCCCTTAAACACATGAAAGCAGACACACTGGAGAAAAGCCCTTTGGAGAAAAGCTACAAGTAACATGATAAAGTCTGTGTTCTTTTCATTTTGGAGAAGATGGGAAATAGCTCACACTGGAGAGAAACCTTATGCGTGCAGTGTGGAAAGCCTTTAGATCTTAGGGGGCTCTCAAAAGACATTGTAGTAGTCATTTTGAAGATAAGGCCTTAATTTATAAGGAATTTTAGAAATCTTTGTTATACCAAGGTTTTTATAGACATGAACGAACTCATCAAAGGAAGCCTAAAGCACAAAATTTGTAAAGTCTTCATTTTCACACTGGTAGCACTGAATGTATTGAAAGAATTCCTGACATTGGAAAGTGTGTGGGAACATTTCTTAACTTAACTCAAAAATTAAGAGATATCAAGGTTTGTGAAACAAGTTTCATTAAAAGAGATATTGGGGGGGGGGCTGGAGAGATGGCTCAGTGGTTAAGAGCATTGCCTGCTCTTCCAAAGGTCCTGAGTTCAATTCCCAGCAACCACATGGTGGCTCACAACCGTCTGTAAAGAGGTCTGGTGCCCTTTTCTGGCCAACAGACATAAACACAGACAGAATATTGTATACATAATAAATAAATATTAAAAAAGAGATATTTGGCTGGGTGGTGGTGGTGCATGCCTTTAATTCCAGCACTTGGGAGGCAGAGACAGGCAGATCTCTGTGAGTTCGAGATCTCAGCCTGGTCTACAGATGGAGCTCAAGGACAGGCTCCAAAGCTATAGAGAAACTCTGTCTTCAAAAAACAAAAAACAAAAACAGAGAGTGGGGGTTTGATTTAATCAGACAATGTCACCCACTGAGTCCGTGTGCCCTTTCTCCTTTCTTTCTGGGGGTGTTCAGATTGATGCCTGCTGAGACCAGAAGAGGAGTTACAGATCTCTGGAGTTACAGATGGTTTTGAGCCTTCATGTTGGGGTGCCAGGAATTAAGCCCAGGTTCTCTAAACTGCAGCCTTTGTTCCTAACTTCAAGCAATCTCTCCAGCATCTCCTTCTGTTTCTTCGAAGCATTCTCTGGCTAGGAAACCATTGCTAGCTACCTTGATACTTATCATGTAGCCCAGGGTGGGCTTAAGCTCACTACAACCCTCCTGTCTTCTTCTATCATGACATGTTTAAGTAGTATTTTAACAGGAAATATATAGTACTTGTTAAAAGGAATATACAGAAAAAAATGTGTTGTTCTTCACTTGCACATTTCTTCATTTTAAACAAATACTTTTTCTCTTTATCCTTGTCTAGTCTACTCAGGAAAACATGTAAATGCAATCACTTGTTGCTCCACTCTAATATTATATTTAGAATTTTTTAATTTTTGATGTTTTTTTGATAATAAATTTTTTCATACATTATATTCTGATCATGTTTTCCTCTCCTCTTCTCTTCCTAGATCATCTCTTTATCCAGCATCTCACCTTCCCTCTCTCTCTGTTTAGAAAACAAGCAACTGAAAAAAACAGAATATAACAAAACAAACAAAAAAGTAAAGAAATGCATACAAGTAGACACACACAGACCCAAACAATATGCATCAAAACCTACAATTTGAAGACATACAATAAAAGCAAAAGACCAGTAAAATAAAAATTATCCTAAATGCCAAGTGGTGGTGGTGCATGCCTTTAATCCCAGCGCTCGGGAGGCAGAGGCAGGTGGGATCTCTGTGAGTTCGAGGCCAGCCTGGTCTACAGAGCGAGTTCCAGGACAGGCTCCAGAGCTACAGGTGAAACACTGTGTGTGGGGGGATAAGTGGGGCTCATGTACTGTGAGGACCTGACGTTGCAAACTCCATTTTAAAGAAGGGGCTTCATCTTAAGCCATATAATGAGCTGGGGGGTGGGCGATCTCAACTCCAGAAGTGTGCTGCCATAGCAGAAATTTGAGCAGATACCCTAAAAATGGCCAATAAAGAAGATAGGGAGCAGGGCCATAAAAGTTAACAAGGTCCAGATGTTCTTGGGAGGCATCCTGTCCTTGAAGATAACTTGTCAGTTATTAACAGTTCTTTGTTAGGTTATTGTGCTCAAAAACTGACCAGTGGTTTCAGAAACCACCTTACCCTATGCCCTTCTTACCCAATCCCAAGACCACGGGATATGGACTCACCTGATTACAGCCACTGGCTGGCCTGCACCTATGTAGGTAGAGGAGGCTGGCATTGAACTCACAGGGCTGCCTGCCTGGCTCTTCCTCCCAAGTGCTGGGGTGAAGGATGTGCACAGCCACACCTGCCCTTTTATCCCAGTTTGAATCACTAACACTAACCAGCAGATCACACATTGGCATTTCACACAGTGACAGACAGCTCAGGTCACAGAAAGGCTAGGAAATGGATAAGAGGCTGCAGGGACCAGAGTCTGTGCTGAAGTCCCAGGTGGGGAGCTGAGGGAGGCCTAAGGGGAAGTCTGGAGGGACCAGAATTCTCAGTAGTGCAGGTGTGGAGGTGTCAATTGCCTGCTGTGGGATGGGGAGTTGGAAGTGGGCTGAGTGTTTGGCCATGAAGAAACTGCTGGAGCAAGGTTGGGGTGGGGGACATGTTTAGCAAGGAGTTGAGAAGTTTCCTGGCCTTTGACAGCTGACCCTGTTCTGACTCACACCTGCCACACTTTGGTGTTTTACAGTCTCAGGTTAGGGGGTTCCATCTGTTGTGGCTCAAAAGGGGCCGTGTCTGCAGTTCTGGTATGATTTGGTATATTTTCCGGTGTTGTTACTTACTGGTATAGTTAATGTCTCTTGGCGTGCTGGCAGATGGTGGTGTTTGCTTAGGTAAACAAGAGTTCTTCTGTAAGGTCCCTCTTTCTGGGCCCTGATACTCTGTGTGTCACAAATCAGGTCAAGATTGCAGGCTCTGTCACTAAGGTGTTGTTCAGCATAGCAGTAACCAAGAGCAGTCCCCGCCCATTTCCCTCCTTGTCTCTAGGAGAGTCTCAGATTCAAGGGCTGTTTCCTCTAATTCTGTGATCTGTGCCCTTGGGCCCAGAATTCTCAGGACTGGGACTAAATCTCTAACTTTCCTAGTGTTTCTGACATTGCCAGACTCACTGAAAAGGGATGGGTGAGTGGACTTGGCCTCTGTCATAATTGTCATTGTCCTTGGAGTCTTTCAAACTCTTGTTTTAAAAAGCAAGTTTGTGATGGAGCTAGGCCATGGCAGCACGTGGAAGAAGAGCTGCAGTAAGGAGTAGGCCCCAGTGGTAGGTCCGCAAGCTTCTCTACAGTTTGGCTGAAGAGGGCTGTTCTCTCTTAGGGAGGAGAAAACAGAGCTAAATATGGGTAAACAGAAGGAAAGAGAAGGTGGGAACCTGGGAAAATGAGGTGGAAAGTTAAAAGCATAGAGTCCATGTGTTAAATCTATCACTGTCTTAGAATATAGGGGATCCACGGCCTCGCAGAACCACCCCAGATTGGGCTTAGAGTCATTGTGTATGACAGAGTTTTTCTGTGAATCACAACAAAACACACATCTACTCACCCCAGAAAGTAGCTCAGAATAGTTCAAAATATTATTGAACCAGAGTCCATTGGTGAACTAATGTGTGTTTATTTGGGGGGTACTTACAGAATTACGAAGGGTGCTTATAAATAGCAGAAACAACGCAAAAGCAGTTACATCAGCAGAAAGCCTGTCCCAGCATGGGCGAAGACTCCTGGCCCCTTGATCTCTTCTCCTCAACTTCTATGCAGCCACACTGCCAACATCTCTTCCAGCACTTTGGTTGGACAGAGGCGACATCCCTAGAAGCTGTTTACTCCCTTTTACTCTGTTGGTAGGAGTGCTCAATAGTCTTCCAAATTTCTGTACTTTTTAAAATTCTCGTGTCTTTTTTCTTTTAAGATTCATTTATTTTATTTTCTGTGGTTGAGTTTTGCTTGCATATCTATGTGTACCACATGTATTCCTGGTGTCCAGGAATGTCAGAAGATGGTATTGGATACCCTAGAAGTGGCATTATAGATGGTTGTAAATCACCATGTCCGTACTGGGAATTGAACCGGGGTTCTCCACAAAAGCAGGAAGTGCTCTTAACCTCTGGGTGATCTCTCCACTCAGCCACCCCCAAAATTTCCATTCTTTCTGTATATGTGACCTTTTGTTTACTTTCTTGGAGCAAACATTTCAATTTGGAAGAATGTGCCACCAGGAGATATTTTTTTTAAATAATAAAGATGTTTTGACTATCATAGCATCAACACTATGACAAGAACCAATGTAATAATAATCAAAAGATGCTACTATAGCCAGCCGACAGTGGCACAAGCCTTTAACGAGGGCATTTGGGAAGCAGAGGCAGGTGGGTCTCTGAGTTCAGGCTAACCAGGTCTACAGAGTGAATTCCAGGACAATCAGAGTTCTGTTACACAAAGAAACCCTGTTATGAAAAAACCAACAAACAAACAAACAAACAAAAAGATGCCACTGCCTTCTGTTTCAGTTTTATTTTCATTTCTGTTGTTTGTTTTTTGAGACAGCATTTGTTTTAGTCCTGGCTTACCTGGAACTTGTCAATAGACCAGGCTGGCCTCGAACTCAGAGACTGTCTTGCTTCTGTCTCATGAGTGCTAGGATTAAAGGTGAGTGCTATGTCTGGCCAGCTGTGTTGAATTTCATAATGTGAAGACCACATCAATCTCCAACATGAACCCAAGGACATGAGACCCTTTTTTGTTTCTCTGGAGGTGGCAACATTATGATTTTGAAGTTTTATTTCCTAGCTTTGGAGAGATAACTAAGCATTTCTGAATTCATACTGCTCTTACAGAGGACCAAGGCTCTTTTCCCCATTTCCACATCAGGTGACTCACAGATGCTTGTAAATCCAGGTCACTCTTCTGGCCTCTGAGTACACTACACTCGTGGGTACACACATTAGAAATAAAACGAAACTCTTTAAAACAGAAAAGAAGTATGCCTCTTGTCAATGCTGTTTCTCCAATTAGCCTAGCATAACAGCTGGTGGCCAAGCTTAGCCACAATCAGAAAGTTTCGTCTTAAAATTTTAATTATATTGTAAAGTACAAGGCCTTTGAACTGATTTCAGAGTTGTAATTTTTGTGAGGACTCACTATTCTTTGTCTAGCTATTTTGATCTATAATTTTTAGTCTTTAAAAATGTATGTAAAGCCAGAGGTGTTGGAGTTCCTGGAGGTACTGAGTTACAGGCAGTAGATCGCCATGCAATGTAGGTGCTGAGATTCGAACTGAGGTCCTTTGCAAGGGCAGCGAATGCTATTGAACCATCTCTGAAGCTGAGGCCCACTCATCTTACGAGAGGATTTGGCACTGTGCTTACAATCTAAAGATATGAGCACAGGTAGACAATATTTATGTACACATGTCTCATAAAGATAACTCTCAAAGCTTTTATGAGTAAGTAAAATTTTAAAGTATTTTAAGTAAAGTGCTTTTACTTAGAGTATAACTTGTCAGTATTAATGCTAGCCTGTTAATTGATTGTTTTTATAGACTTAATAAATTTTAATCTGAAGTGTGTATGGTTGAGTTTAATTTTTTTAATTGTTTTTATTGAGCTATATATTTTCCTCTGTCCCCTCTCTCACTTTCCCCTCCCCTTCTACCCTCTCCCACGGATCCCCATGATCCCCATGCTCCCAATTTACTCAGGAGCTCTTGTCTTTTTCTACTTCCCATGTAGATTAGATCCATGTATGTCTCTGTTAGGGTCCTCTTTGTTGTCTATTTTTCTGGGATTGTGAATTGTAGGCTGGTTTTTCTTTGCTTTATGTATAAAAGCCACTTATGAGTAAGTACATATTATACTTGTCTTTCTGGGTCTGGATTACCTCACTCTATGTGGTATTTTCTAGATTCATTCATTTGTCCACAAATTTCAAGATGTCATTATTTTTTTTTCTGCTGTGTAGTACTCCATTGTGTAAATGTACCACATTTTCCTTACCCATTCTTCAGTTGAGGAGCATTTAGGTTGTTTCCAGGTTCTGGCTATGACAAACAATGCTGCTATGAACATAGTTGAGTACATGTCCTTGTGGCACGATTGAATATCCTTTGGGTATATACTCAAAAGTAGTATTACTGGGTCTTGAGGTAGGTTGTTTCCTAATTTTATAAGAAATTGTCATACTGATATCCAAAGCAGCTGTACCAGCTTGCACTCCCACCAGCAATGGAGGAGTGTTCCCTTTACCCCACATCCTCTCCAGCATAACTTGTCATAGTGTCTTTGTTCTTGGCCATTCTTAAAGGTGTAAGATGAAATTTCAAAGTTGTTTTGATTTGCATTTCTCTGATGGCTAAGGATGTTGAGCATTTCCTTAAGTGTCTTTCAGACATTTTAGATTTCTCTGTTGAGAGTTCTCTGCTTAGGTGTGTACCCCATTTTTTATTGGATTATTTGTTCTTTTGATGACCAATTTCTTGAGTTCTTTATATATTTTGGAGATCAGCCTTCTGTCTAATGTGGGGTTGCTGAAGATCTTTTCCCATTCTGTAGACTGATGTTTTGTCTTGTTGACCATGTCCTTAGTTTTACAGAAGCTTCTCAGTTTCAGGAGGTCCCATTTATTAATGATTTCACTCAACGACTGTGTTACTGGGGTTATAGTTAGGAAGTGATCTCCTGTGCCAATGCGTTCAATTGTACTTCCTACTTTCTCTTCTATGAGGTTCAGTGTGGTTGGTTTAATGCTGAGGTCTTTGATCCTTTTGGACTTGAGTTCTGTGCTTGATGATAGACATGGATCTGTTTTCATTATTCTACATGTTGATATCCAGTTATGACAGCAACATTTGTTGAATATGCTTTCTTTTTTTATATTTTTTGCTTCTTTGTCAAAAATCAGATGATTATTGGTGTGTGGATTGATATCTGGGTTTTTGATTTGGTTCTATTTGTCCTCCTGTCTGTTTTTATGTCAATACTAGGCTGTTTTCAGTACTGTAGCTCTGTAATGGACTTTGAAGTCAGAAATTGTGATTCCTCCAGAAGTTCCTTTATTGTAACAGGATTTTTTGGCTATCCTGAGTTTTCTGCTTTTCTGTATTAAGTTGAGTATTGTTCTTTTGAGGTCTGTGAAGAATTTTGCTGGGATTTTGATGGGCATTGCATTGACTGTAGATTGCTTTTGGTTAAGATTGCCATTTTTACTATGTTAATTCTACCTACCCAAGAGCATGGGAGATCTTTCCATTTTCTGGTGTCTTCTTCAGTTTCTTTCTTCAAAAATTTAAAATTCTTGTCATACTGGCTTTCTACTTGTTTGGTTAGAGTTATTCCAATATATTTTATGTTATTTTTGGCTATTGTGAAGGGTGATGGTTCTCTGATTTCTTTCCCAGCCCATTTATCATCTGTGTAAAGAGGAGGGCTACTATTTTTTTTTCAAGTTAATCTTATATCCTACTACATTACTGAAGGTGTTTATGAGTTGTAGAAATTCTTTGGGGTCACTTATGAAAACTATCATATCATCAGCAAATAGTGAGAGTTTGACTTCTTTTCTGATTTGTACCCCCTTGATTCTTTCTTTCTTTCGTTCTTTTTTTCTTTCTTTCTTTCTTTCTTTCTTTCTTTCTTTTTTTTTTTTTTGGTGTCTTATTGCTCTAGCTAGGACCTTAAGAACTATATTGAGTAGATATGGAGAGAGTGAACAACCTAACTTGTTCCTGATTTCAGTGGGATTGCTGGGAGTTTCTCTCCATTTAGTTTGATGTTGGCTGTTTGCTTGCTGTATATTGCCTTTATTATGTTTAGGTATATTTCTTTTATCCCTGCTCTCTCCAAGACCTTTATCATGAAGGGATGTTGTATTTTGGATTTTTCAGCATCTAATGAGATATTCATGTGGGTTTTTTTTTCGGTTTGTTTATATGGTGGATTACATTGACAGAACTTCATATGTTGAACCATCCCTGCATCTGTGGGATGAAGCTGACTTGATCATGGTGGATGATTTGCCAATATGTTATTGAGTATTTTTGCATCAGTGTTCATAAGTGAGATTGGTCTGTAATTTTCTTTCTTAGTAATGTCTTTGTATGGTTTGGGTATCAGGGTAATTGTAGCTTCATAAAGAGTTTGGTAATGTTCCTTTTGTTTCTATTGTGTGGAATGATTTGGGGAGTATTGGTCATAATTCTTCTTTGAAAATCTTGTAGAATTCTGTGCTGAACCCATCTAGTCCAGGGCTATTTTTGGTTGGGAGATATTTGATGCCTGCTTCTATTTCTTTAGCAGTTATACATCTATTTAATTTGCTTCTCTGGTCTTGATTTAATTTTGGTAATGATATTTATCCAGAAAATTTCTTTTAAGTTTTCTAATTTTGTGGAATACAAGTTTTTGAAATATGACCTGATGATTCTCTGTATTTCCTCCGTGTCTCTTGTTATGTCCCCCTTTACATTTTTGACTTTGTTAATTTGGATGTTCTCTCTCTGCCTTTTGGTTAAAAGTTTGGATAAAAGTTTGTCTATTTTGTTAATTTTCTCAAAGAACCAACTCTTTGTCTCATTGATTCTTTGTATTGTTTTCTTTGTTTCGATTTTGTTGTTTTCAGCTCTCAGTTTGATTGTTTCCTGCCATCTTGTCCTCCTGGGTGAGTTTGCTTGTTTTTGTTCTAAAGTTTTCAAATGTTCTGTTAACTCACTAGTGTGAGATTTTTCCATCTTCTTTATATAGGTATCTAGTGCTATGAACTTTCCTCTTAACACTGCTTTCATCGTGTCCCATAAATTTGGGTATGTTGTGTGGTCATTTTCATTGGCACTTAAGAAGGGCATTCTGTGAGGTTGTCTATACAATGACAAAGCATAAAATACTGTGAATTATGGAAAGGAAAGATCCTTTCTTTACGAATGTGGCTACAGAGTACTTCTCATGAATTAAAGTTTCCTTTAATTTCAGACTCTCAGATAACAACCTTTTTTTTTAAAGATTTATTTATTTATTATGTATACAACATTCTGTCTAGATGTATGCCCGCATGCCAGAGGAGGGCGCCAGATGGTTGTGAGCCACCATGTGGTTGCTGGGAATTGAACTCAGGACCTCTGAAAGAGCAGCCAGTGCTCTTAACCTCTGAGCCATCTCTCCAGCCCCAGATAACAACCTTTATATATGATTTCCAAATAAGGAATTCAGTTCCAGGGTTACACAGAGAAATCTTGTTTCTCAAAACCAAAATAAATAAATAAATAAAAATAATTCATCACTCAGGAGGCAGAGGCAGGTAGATCTCTGAGTTCAAGGCAGGCTTAGTCTACAGGTGAGGTCTAGGACAGCCAGTGATACACAGAGAAACCCTATCTTGACACACTAAATAAATAAAAAGAATTCAATCATCCAACATGGAAAAACACATATATATTGGTCAGCCTACATAAATCTCTCTAAAGTATCCTTAATCCTGTCAGAAATGATGAAGACTGCTCTTCCTGAAAGGAAGTACTCAGTACGTATGCACAGATTTAATGCTACAATATGTTACACATACAATGCTCAATCATGGATGTTAGCAGGAGAAAACTAATGCCTGCCTATCTCTGGATATAATGAATCAAGGAAAAATTGCAAAGTAAAATATGTAACACTATATGTATGAAAAGCAAAGCAAAAACCCAAACCGACCAAGTGAGTGGGGGGGAGTATGGGGAATGCCTTCTGATTTGGTTTGGTTTTCAAGACAGGGTTTCTCTTCTAGTTCTGGCTGTTCTTGAACTCTCTGTAGATCAGGCTGGCCTTGAACTCAGGGATCTACCTGTCTCTGCCTCTTGAGTGCTGGGATTAAAGTAGTTCACACCATGTCTGACTCAATTGGGAAGGTTTCTCTCTCTCTCTCTCTCTCTCTCTCTCTCTCTCTCTCTCTCTCTCTCTCTCTCTCTTTCCTTTTCTCCTTTCTTTCTTCCTTTTTAATTTCTGTTTTTTCGAGATAAGGTTTCTTTATGTAGCCTTGGCTGCCCTGTAGACTGGGCTGGCCTCAGACTCACATAGATCCACCTGGCTCTCCCTGCCAAGTTCTAGGATCAAGTGCGTGCACCACTGCACCCAGCTCCACTGGGAATTTCTCAAGGGAGGGAGGCATAGAGCATGGTAGGAAGGCTGGGGGGAGGGGTTGAAGTGTGAACTAAAGCAAAGTAAGTCTGCAAAAGTCACATAGAAATCCACTACATTGTGAGTCGATTAAAAAGTAGAAGTTTAAAAAAAATCAGAGGGAAGCTAACCATGATGCATGTCTACTTGTTACAAATTAATGTCATCTGAATAGGAAACCTCACCTAAAGAATGGTCCTGGTTGTTTATGTGGGAAGACTCTTCCCATCTGGGCATGGCACCTTTCGGTAGCAGTCCAGTTTTAAAGAGGGCATGGTAGAAGGAAGATTTGGCTTCCTTGTCATTCCCTCGTACTGAGCAGCTGATTTACGTGATTGTTCTTCTTGATTCTTTACTATGTCAGAACCAGAATTCCCAAGCTTCCATTGTGGACCAAAGATGAGCAGCTCTCTAAGGAATCTTCCAGGCTCCTGGTACCACACAGGTACTACTGAAGCATCAAGCCCCGTGAGAGACTCTGGTGCCTGTAGGACCACTCTGACTGCTAAGGCATCCAGCCTAGAGGACCAAGCAGCTACCAGCTTCTCAGCCTATCAAGTGGGATTAAGGTGTTACTATTTTAGCATAAGCTAATTTCGTTCACATATACAAACACACACATGCATGCACGCAAACAGACATACATGCATAAATAAATAAAATCTAAACAAATTCAATTCCTGGCTTCAGACAAACAAAAAAATGAAGCATATAATAATGGCTGTGACCCAAAAAACAAAACTAGGGAAATTTGTAAATGTGATCAGATCTACTGTTAGAATATGGCACTTATAACTGTCCTATGAGCAAGGGAAGGCTAACATATGCTCAGGTACAAGTAGTTTGAACAGAAGTCAAATTCTAAGAGGATATACAGAAAAATAATGTTACAAGAAAAACTAACATACAATGGATAATTTAATATCAACATATAAATGATTTTAGGGCTCAGGAGAAGGCTCAATGAGTAAGAGTTCTTGTTACGTAAGTGTGAGGCCCTGAGTTCAAGTACCCAGCACCCACACACAAAGCTGCAGGAGGTCCATGTGAGCCTGTTGTTACCCCAGTGACTTGCCATGGGATGGGAAGAGGAGAGGAGAGGGCTGATAACTGCACCTGGCTGCCAATCTAGCTGCAAGTTCAGTGAGAAACCTGCTACAAGGGGGGAAAAGTAGAGAGATGAGAGCAGAAGTCCACACGTCTTCTTCTGACCTCTGCAAAGGTAAGTCATGTACATCTCACACAGATATACACGTGGGTGCACACACACAGAGACAGAGAGAGAGAGACAGAGAGAGAGAGAGAGAGAGACAGAGAGAGAGAGAGACAGAGAGAGCATCCAAAAGTATTTTCTTTTTTATTCACAAAAAAAGAATTAGTGTTTTCATACAATGGTGAAACCTACCACTGAGACCAGTAAGAAAATCCAAGATGGACAAAAAGCCATTTTCGCCCTTCCGACTTGAAAACATCATTTGGTAGGTGGGTATATTATAAACATCAATGACTCAGATTTAAAATAAAGGGAGAAGTATTCACTCATACATGGCTTTTAGACATAAAGCAAAGAAAAACCAGCCTACACACCATAACCCCAGAGAACCTAGACAACAATGAGGACCCTAAGAGAGACATACGTGGATCCACATAGGTAGGAAAAAAAGACAAGATTTCCTGAGTAAACACGTAGCATGGGGGTCATGGGAGAGCGTAGAGAGGGAGAGGAGTGGGAAAAATGTATAACTCAAAAAAGAAAAAAACCAATAAAATCAGATAAAAGGAGAAATTACTACCTGATTTGACATAAAAAAAAGACATCACCAAGTACATGTAACTATTGATGTTTCTCCCTTGGAGAGACTTTCACTGTCAGAAGTTCTTCCTCACTTTTCTTCAGCATTTGTTCTAATTTAAAACCAACACAAGGTGCTGGAGAGATGGTCTCAGCGGCTAACAACCATCTGTAATTCTAGTTCCGGGGGACCTGGCACCTCTTCGCAACTCGGAAGGCTCCTGCATGCATGTGGCACACACACATACACTCAGGCATGCACTAACATGCATACATGAGCAATGAATATGGCTTCAACAAACCTTTCAGAATTAAGTTAGCGCGCTTTCTTTGTACTTTTGGAGTTGTTTCTTCAATCTCACTGGTCTCTAGCTCCTGAGATCAAGGAGACTTTGGACCTTAGACAGTTGCAGTGGGATGGGAAGATGAGCGGAGGAGGCTGATAGCTGTGCCTGGTTTACTTTTCAGCTTAATGCTTATTTTCTAGAGAAATTAGAAGTGAGGAGTCCAGAGTTTTAATTTAAAATCTTTCGACTGTTATGATTTTGACCTGTGTTTAGCTTGCATTATGTCTGGGGCTCCCGGAGAGCAGAAGAGGGCGTTGGATTCCCGGAGACTGGAGTTCCAGGTGGTTGTGAGCCACCATGCAGATGCTGGGTATTGAACCTGGGTCCTCTGAAGGAGCAGCCAGTGCTCTTATCTGCTGAGCCATTGTTCCAACTTCCAAAATGTACTTTTAAGAATGAGATACCAAAATTCACATCTTTTATCCCAGTACAGAGGAGGCAGAGGCAGGAAGATCACTGTGAGTTTGAAGCCAACCTGGTCTCAGTACTTCCAGGAAAGCCAGAGCCATATAGAGGGACCCTATCTCAAAAAGGTAGATAGATAGATAGATAGATAGATAGATAGATAGATAGATAGATAGATAGATAGATGGATAGATAGATGATAGATAGATAGACAGATGAATAGACAGATAGAGAGACAGATAGTAGATAGATAGATAGATAGATAGATAGATAGATAGATAGATGATAGACAGATAGATAGATAGACAGACAGACAGACAGACAGACAGACAGACACAGAAAAGTGAACATATCAGAGAAGCTAAGAAACACATAAACATACCACAACAACAAATCCATTTGTGCTGGTTATGATTTTATCAACTTGACATAAACTAGAGTCACCTGAGAAAAGAGAACTCAACTGAGAAGATTCTGGTATCAGATTGTCCTATAAGGACAAGTGTGTGGCATTTAAAATACTATGTGGGAGCCCCAGTCCAAGGCGGATAGTGCTACCCCTGGGAAAATGGCCCAGGGTTGTATAATAAAGAAGGTTGAGGGAGCTATGAGGAACAAGCCAGCAAGCGGCATTTCTCCACGGCCTGTGCTTCAGTTCTTGTCTCTAGGTGCCTACACTGATTCCCACTTTGATGAAATAAACCTTTTCGTCCTCCATGTTCCTTTCTCCTTCCTTGGGCCCTGATGTTTATGCCAGCAACCTAAAGCAAGCTAGTTTACCATTAATTTACATAAAATAATGCTTGCTAATGGTTTAAAAACTTTTTCAAAAAGAGACAGGTCATCAAAGGAGATCTGTCTTGCCAGGCACTGTGGCACATGATTGTTAATTCCAGCATTCAGGAGGCAGAGGCAGGCAAATTTCTGTGGTCCGAGACTAGTTTTGTCTATATAGCAAGTTCCAGGCCATTAGGGGTTATACAGTGAGACCATGTGTCAAAAAATAAAACGCAAAAATGTCCTTCCACATCACAGGTTAAGGTAAATAATCTGAAAACGGTTAGAGATGTAACCGTCATAGAATTAAGTGTAAAATGCATTTTTCAACATATTTTCACCTTACCAAGAGACTATGATCATGTATCTTATTGAAAAACCATGGAAAAATTGTATTTCTAAAGAACAGTATCCAATATATCATGGAAAATATTTTAGTGTTCATAAGGCACTAGCGCCCTGGTCTTCATCTCACACAGCAGGGGCAAAGCTGCTGGAACTCCATGTGCCTTACCACTGCTCTTTACAGACCACAGCAGAAGACATGGGGCTTCCTGGTAGGTTATTTGTAAAATCTGCTAAGCATAACACACGTTGAGTCATGGCAGTAAACACAGTCCCCTCTCCTTACCAATCTGCCTATTATTTCTAAGATACTAAATTTCTCTTCACTTCATTACTGAGGCCTTTGAAAAAATTCACAGGTATGATTTCACAAATATAGAATTACATTCAACTCCTGCTAGTCCTCTGCCAGAAAACTAATGCTTCTGGGAAGACACAGCTCACTCACCGCATATGAACACATTTAGTGGAAATTACCAAGTCTATGGTGCACACGATCTTTACCAAGTGGACACAAATATCAACTTATATTTTAGAATGATTGAAGAAATGACAATAAAAAGGATAAAAATCATTGAAAACACAAATTTACAAAAGAAAAACTCTGTAATTAGATGTATATAACACAGGTAGCTAGCCACATAAAAGAAAAGAAAAAAACAGCAAACTTGTAAACATGATCTGACTTATGATTTAGCTTGGTGGTGCCCACCTTTAATCTCAGCATTTGGGAGGAACAGACAGGTAGATTTCTGTGAGTTTGAGTCCAGCCTGGTCTACACAGCAAGTTCCAGGAGAGTCACAGCTACATAAAAAAAAAGATCGTGTTGCAAAATTCAAAAGGAACCAATCCCTCCAAATGTGTGTATATATGTATATATGTGTGTGTATGTATGTATGTGTGTATATGTATAATGTATTTAACCCTACCATCTGATTAGATAGGGAGGTTAACATTTGTTATTCTAAAAGTGAATGTAAAATCAATCAAAACTGAAGACAGGTAGGCAAATAAAAAAATCAGAGTCATCAAAGAGAAAAATAAGCATACACATAAAAGAATGGATATAAATCAATACGGAAATGAAAGTTGCTATGGCTCAGGAGATGACTCAAGTGGGTTAGGAGAATTTGCTGTGCAGGTATAAGTAACTGAGCCTGAATCCCTAGTACATGCATAGAAGGCGGGTTTTCCTCACAAGCCTGCTTTTATCCTCAGAGCTATATTGGTACAGATAGGTAATAAATCACATCTTCCTGACTGCCAGTTCAGCTCTGACCTCCTTTCAAGAGAGAAAGCAGTGTAATAGAACAAGAAAACATGTTCATAACTCACTAACACACACACCATGTATAATCTTTAAATGGCTTTTTAATTCATGGAAGATAATGACTTAGACATTCATGAGGCATACATAGTTGGATCTCTGGGAGCTCAAGGCTAGCCTCCTCTACGTTATGAATTTTAGGTTATCCTGTGCTAGACAATACGAGCCTGTCTCAAAAACAAAACAAAAAAACCAAATACCAACAAAAGCAAAATGAATGAGGCTATAGCCAAGAATGTCAGACTTTCCCCCATGAAACCAGAAGAATAATCTCAATATTCATTAAAAAAAATCAATGGCCTACTAACTAAACTGATGGAACAAAATACTTTTTTTGTTGTTTGTTTTTATTTTGTTAATTTTTTTTCGAGACAAGGTTTCTCTATGTAGCTCTGGCTGTCCAGGAACTTGCTTTGTAGAGCAGGCTGGCCTTGAACTTACAGAGATCTTCCTACCTCTGCCTCCCAAGTGCTGGCATTAAAGGCACACACCATCACTGCCTGGCATAATAAAATAGTATTAATAAATACTTCCATATTAAAATATCAATGGGCTGCTAAACAAAACAAAACCAGATGAAAGATAAAACTAACTCATGTATAAAAACACATCATCCATTAAACTTACACACTAGCTCTTCAGAAAACGACAAGATCATTTCATTATACTTTGCTTTATTCTCATGATTTTCTTTTCAGATGAAGGTCTCCCCTGCTGGGTGAAAGTGATCATTCCACTTCACCTACATGGATGGATTAGTGCTAACTTTCAACAATAAAAATTAGAAATCTGGACCCCAGACATGGATCTTTAAAAATGAACTATACTGCTGGATGTGGAGGCTGACACCTTGCCTGGGAACATCAGGAAAGCTAACGCCAGAAGATGGCCAATTCAGGGTCACCTTAGAATAGCAAAATATGACGTTTCATTCACAGTATGTATTTTCTGGATAAAGCAAAGAAACACCCCCCCCCCAAAAAAGTGTTCAGTCCTTTGTATTGCTGGCATTTGTCAGAATGAGCCTGAGGGATTTTCAAGGGACTTCTCCAGTATTTGCTATTACACCTGATATGGCACAGATTTTTGTCATTCTTATAGAAGAAAATTAGAGCTGAAGTGAGTGCACATGTGTGTCAATTGAAGAATCCAAGAGTAAGAATATAAAAAATGTAGATTCCAGAAATAGGAATGTAGAAATAAAGAAATACAAAGTTGTAAGCCCAGGAGAATGAGAACAGGCTGTCAGCAGCTTTCTCAGCAGCTTGAGGATTAACTATTAACAGTGGGTTACTTTGCTTTATAACCCATAGCTCTACTTACAAAGCCAAACCATCTCTCTGCAAACTGAGAGCTGGCCTACGGATATGAGCTGAGTCAACTTTTAAGAAATAGATATTTGACCTCTGGGTTATGCATTATCCCTGCTATGTGAAACTGGCAGCATCAAAGGGGAGAGCACAGGGCGTCAGTAAACACCATCTGGAAGTACCAAAGAAGACAATAAAGTACAAACACTAGTTTAATTGAAAAACTCTGTTAATGAAGATTGTAAAGTAAGGCAATCTGTATCTGAGTTTTACCTTGAGATTGTAAAAATTCCTTTGTTCAGACCTAATGCCTGGTGCCCCTAGTAGAAAAAGAAAAAGGTGGGTTTAGAAAACAGCCTTTGCCACAGCCTTACAAATCCATCTCTGGCTATGGTCTCAGCTAGCTGATAAGCTTTTTGTGCTCCATGGAGATTTTTTATTTTATTTTTTATTTTTTCTTGGATTTTGGTTTCTGGGATAAAGTTTGCTTCTGATTTATTAGACTTCAGTGATCTGCCCCCATCTTTGCACAACCCCCTGGACCCAATTCTCATTTTTCAGGCATATCTCCTGGCTGTCCTGGAGATATGCCTGCCTCTGCTTACTGAGTGCTGGAATTAAAAATGAGCATCACCACTGCCGGACCCCAATTGTCTCTTTTAACCAACCTTGTTATTTCTTAATTTTTGAGTTGATCCAAGAATTTTCTCACATATTTTGCAACAATGAGTTCTCAAGATACATTCTTTTAAATGTTGTAAAACTGGTAATGAATATTTTACAAATCCTTTATTAACCTACAGTGAGTATAATCATGTCTGTAAAAGAACCTGGGATAATTGAAAAATTTGGAAGATTTCCCATGTATGAACAATTTCTCTCCGAAATATTAACTTGAATATTTTTTGAGGGCCCCGAGAGAACTAAAAGCCTTCTACATTGTGTGCACAAGGTTTCTCTGCAGTGTGGGCTATTTTACTTCTTTTGACACAATCAAAAGAATAAAGACGGCTTTCTCTCATTACGTGTAGCGTTTCTAATACTAAAAGCCATATCGAATTAAAAAAATATATAGCTTCTCAAGCCCTACTGTGGTGGCATGCGCATTTAATCCCAGCACCTGGGAAGCAGAAGCAAGTGGATCTCTCTGAGTTCAAGCCCAACCTGGTCTACAGAATAAGTTCCAGGACAATCAGGGCTATACAACAAAACCCTGTTTTCAAAAACCAAAAACCAAACCAAACAAACAAACAAAAAAAAATCCAACAACAGAACCCCACTTCTTTCTCTCCACTATGACATTTTCCCACATTTTAAACATAAACTTTCACTCTCTTGTAGTTTGATTTCTGTGAGAGCAGATTAAGTGGAGGCCGTTTTGGGCTGGAGAGATGGCTCAGAGGTTAAGAGCACTGGCTGCTCTCCCAGAGGTTCAATTCCCAGCAACCACATGATGGCTCACAACCATCTGGTGAGATCTGGTGTCCTCTTCTGGCGGGCAGGGATACATGCAGACAGGACACTAGTATACATCACTAGTAAATAAATCTTTTTAAAAAGTACATTTAAAAAAGAGAAGACTGTCTCATGTTACAAATATCTTTTCTATGAATTAGTGCATGTCTTCCCAAACGATATCTTAAGAAGCCCTTCTCACACTTCTTACATACATAAGGTCTCTCTCTCCAGTGTGAGTTCTTCCATGTATTTCCAGCTGATTAGAAGATATAAATCCTTTCGCACACTTCTTACACTCATAGGGTCTCTTGTTGCCGTGGATTTGTTCATGTCTTTGAATATAAAAAGAATAACGAAAGGTTTTCCCACATTGATTGCATACATATGGTCTCTCTCCTGTATGAATTCTTTCATGTGTTTTAAGGGTACTAGAATAAGCAAAGGTTTTCCCACAGTGATCACACACATAGGGCTTCTCACCAGTGTGAATTCTTTCATGTGTTTTTAGGGAGCCGGAACAAGTAAAGCTTTTCCCACATTACTTGAAAAGAAAGGGATTCACGGAACTGTGAATTACTTCATGCTTTTGCAACTGAATCAAAAGCCTGAAGGCATCCCCACAATCCTTACATACATACGGTTTTTCCCCCAGTGTGAGTTCATTCATGTACTTGAAGGTTACTAGAAGTAATGAAGGCTTTCACACATTGCTTACATACATACGGTTTCTCTCCAGTGTGAATTCTTGTGTGTCTTCAAAGGGAAGCTGAACGAGAAAAAGTTTTCCTACGCTGATTACACACATAGGACTTTGCATCATGATTACATACAGAAGACATCTCAACAGTGTGAATTATTATTTTATGTCTTATAAGGTAACCTAACCTAACGAAGCCTTTCCCACACAGTTCACATACATGGGTATTTTTACCACAACAAATCTTTTCATGTGTTTTTAAGAAATCGAGATATGAAAAGCATTTCCCACACTGTTCACATATGTGAGACTTCTTTGCATGGGCACGACCGTCATTCCTTTGACCAGATCGGAGACAAAGAAGGTCTTCTTTGCACTCCTTATTTTTAGAAGGTTTCCCTCCAGTGTGAGCACTTTTATGTGTCTGAAGGGACAGAGGAGAACTGGAGCTGCCTTCAAACCCCTTATGTTTATACAACTTCTGTCCATAGTCCTGGTCTTCGTGAGGTTTCTGTCCTTCCTGATGGTTCAGGGGCACACCTAGAGATGAACGGCCAATACTTTCTTCTCCACACACATGCTTTTTACGTGTGGCAAGTTCTGAACAAGATTTCAGGTTCACAGAGGGCTCTGGAATACAGCTGAGGATTTCTGGACACTGAAGACTTACTTTACAGTCACGGAATTTCTCTACCACTTGACTGCTGCAAAACAGGTTAAGAGCGCATGACTAAGACCTTGTTTACTAATGACTGAAGGAAAGAAATGTTGGTTTCATGCTGAGAAATCGCCTGTAACATGTTTGGACTGCAATGCTTTCCAAGACCCCTTGAGGAGTGCTACAAATGAAACAATGGTATTCATGTATGATGGAGTATGTCTCCTTGAGAGCATTACATATTCCCATAACTGTTCAACAAAAATTTGAATCCACAATATTATGCACATTCTAAATGAGCTTCAAATAGAGTAGACCCACCAGCATACTGGAGATGCCAGCAGAATAGAATGACCACTGGGGACAGTAGCAGATGTGGTGTTATTCCAGCTTGAGTTTAGGAAAATCTATGTGTGCTATCAACAGCAGACCTGGAAAAGTGGGGCTAAGACCTTGGGAGCCCAGAAATGATGCATCTACACTAGAGATGGGACACTAGATTGTTTGCACTGTTAGAAGCTGAGTTTGCCTTGATGTCGTTATCACTATGCCCTGGTTCTTTCCTCTCTCTTCCTGTATTCCTGCAGGCCAGAAGAGGGCACCAGACCCTATTACAGATGGTTGTGAGCCACCACGTGGTTGCTGGGAATTGAACTCAGGACCTTTGGAAGAGCAGGCAATGCTCTTAACCACTGAGCCATCTCTCCAGGCCCCTGGCATGTCCTTCTTGAGTCTCCTGTCTTGACTTCCCTCAGTGATTGACTGTAACCTGCAGTCCATATAAACACTTTCCTGCCCAAGCAACATTTGATCATGTTTTAGCACAGCAACAGACAGCAAATAAGGGTACAAATGAAACGAATTATTCATCATGAGTCCTGTGTTGTTGTTTGCTGAAGAATAGGACAAAGAACCCAGCTGTGTACTTTCTCATACTGGCCTCTAGTGCAACAACAGGAGATGTGCTCAGTTTCCTAACAAGTTTTAAGGAGTATTAACTAGAGGCCTGCTGAGATGGCTCAGCGGTTAAAGGCACTTGCTATGCAAGCTGCTGGTATGTTAAGCTAGAAAGAGAAAACCTGCTCCCTGCTCCCACAAGTTGTCACTGACCTTCACAAGAGCACTGTGGCATGCTTGTTCACCCCCATGCATACACAACGAAAATTAAGGCATAAAAACATTGTAAGTAATGTCTACCAAACTAGATTCATCAGCTAGAGAAAATATTCAGGATTAACCAGATAACATTTATCTGAAGCCTGTGAAATTATTGCAAAGCTTCTAAGGGAGAAGAGGTGTTGTTCTTGTGCTTTTGTTGTTGTTCCTAGGGTTTTAAACTTTGGATATAGTTGTCATCAACTGTCTGAGAACTCTCCCACATTCTTCACAGCTATGAGGGGAAGGACTCACTGTAGATCTCAGTCCCCAGATACCAGGTGACTGTTTTGTCCAACATTTCTAAAAGCACACACATTCTAAGGACAGTTGCTGTTGAGTCCCTGGTGGGTAGTAGACAATCAGATTTTGTGGTGAGAGTAGTTAGGAAGATGAGATGCCGAAAGAGAAACTAACAAAATTATCTGCACAGAGCTCGTGCTGTCCTGATGTTTCTTTCCCAGAAAGCTCCCGTTTACTTGTAGCTTTGTGTTTGGGGAATCTCAGTCTGTGTGAGCAGTGCAGTGTGATGATCGAGACAACATGAACACTTGTGGAACACAGTGTCATGTCAACTTCTTATTAATCCTGTGTGCATCTCCAGGACCATGGGGCTGACTGTCCTGGAAATATATGTGTGTGCTTTTAGGAGCCTGTGACCTTTGAGGATGTGACCGTGAAGTTCACCCGGGAGGAGTGGGCTCTGCTGGATCCATCCCAGAAGAAGCTGTACAAAGATGTGATGCGGGAAACCTTGAGGAACCTGGCTTCTATAGGTACCTGAGCATTGCCTTTTCTAGTCCACCACAGGACGAGTGTTTCTAGTTTATCCGTGCTGATGTATGAATTGGATTGTGGGAAGGGGGTGGGGTGAATATGTCAGATGGGATCACTTATACCTTCAATTTAGCTGTTGTCTAATTTTTTCTGTTATTAATTCTTTTTTGTCTTCTTGTTTCTTTTTCATTTTTTTTATTTAATTTATTTTTTATTAAAGATTTCTGCCTTCTCCCCACCACCGCCTCCCATTTCCCTCCCCCTCCCCCGATTAAGTCCCCCTCCCTCATCAGCTCGAAGAGCAATCAAAGTTCCTGCCCTGTGGGAAGTCCAAGGACCACCCACCTCCATCCAGGTCTAGTAAGGTGAGCATCCAAACTGCCGAGGCTCCCACGAAGCCAGTACATGCAGTAGGATCGAAAACCCATTGCCTTTGTTCTTGAGTTCTCAGTAGTCCTCATTGTCCGCTATGTTCAGCAAGTCCGGTTTTATCCCATGCTTTTTCAGACCCAGGCCAGCTGGCCTTAGTGGGTTCCCGATAGAACATCCCCATTGTCTCAGTGTGTGGGTGCACCCCTCGCGGTCCTGAGTTCCTGGCTCGTGCTCTCTCTCCTTCTGCTCCTGATTTGGACCTTGAGATTTCAGTCCGGTGCTCCAATGTGGGTCTCTGTCTCTGTCTCCTTTCATTGCCTGATGAAAGCAGTGTGCAGTGTGGTGGTTTCTCAGGAAATTCGGGATCAACCTACCCCTGGACCCAGCAATACCACTCTTGGGAATATACCCAAGAGAGGCCCTATCATACAACAAAAGTATATGTTCAACTATGTTCATAGCAGCATTGTTTGTAATAGCCAGAACCTGGAAACAACCTAGATGCCCTTCAATGGAAGAATGGATGAAGAAAGTATGGAATATATACATATTAGAGTACTACTCAGCAGTAAAAAACAAGGACTTCTTGAATTTTGCATACAAATGGATGGAAATAGAAAACACTATCCTGAGTGAGGGAAGCCAGACCCAAAAAGAGGAACATGGGATGTACTCACTCATATTTGGTTTCTAGCCATAAATAAAGGCCATTGAACCTAAAATTCGCGATCCTAGAGAAGCTAAATAAGAAGGTGAATCCAAAGACAAACATATAGGCATCCTTCTGTTATTAATTCTTAACAATTTCTCTCGTTCTACATTTTAGGAAACAAGTTGGAAAACCAGAATATTGTAAATGAGTATAAAAATCTCTGCAGGAAATTAAGGTAATTTGTTTCCCAAGCCACATTTTATAGTTCTGTTGTGCTAGGACAATTTACGAAGAAGTAAAAGATGTATTTGATATCCAGCCTCAAACTCTTTCGTCTCAGGAATTTTTTTCCTAAAATTAAAATGTGCTAAGTCTCAGCAATAGTCCATTGCAAACATTCTAATTTTGAGAACTAGAATATGATGATGTCACGTGTGATGTGCTGTCATAGCTCATATATACAAACCTTATGCCATACCCAGTGTCTTAGTTTGATTTTGTATTACTGGGATGAAGGCTGAGCCAAAGCAATTTAAAGTGAAAAGGGTTAACTTTACCTTGCAGTTTGAAGTCCATGATCAAGGGAAGTCAGGGCATGAACTCAAGCAGAAACCTCAAGGCATGAACTGAAGCAGAGGCCATGGAGGAATACTACTTACTGCCTTGCTCCTCATGGCTTGCTCAGTTTGTTTTCTTATAAACTTTATGACAAGCTGCGTGGGAATGGTACCGCTCACAGAGAGCTAAACACTTCCACATTGATTATCAAACAAGAAAAGCTCCGTAGGCTTGCTTATAGGTCAATATGATGGGGACATTTTCTCAACTGAAGTCCTCTATGATGACTCTCGGTTTTGTCAAGTTCAAAAATACCAGGATTGGAATAAAGGCACTTGGATTGCCACTGCCCAGGTAGAAAGAAAAGTCTAGCTTATTTGGTAAATTACCACCACCACCTCCGCCGCCGCCGCCGCCGCCGCCGCCGCCGCCACCACCACCACCACCACCACCACCACCACCACCAATGCTGGTGAATATGAGTGGTCAATAAATTCTGACTGCAACCTGCCTGGCAGAACTGAGGATATTCTAAAGACTCTGAACAATGGACACCCCCCCCCACCCCCTATGGAGTTTTCTTAGGAATCTCACGTTGAAAGAAGGACAAGGTGCCAATCAGAGGGAGGAGCTTGTCTCTCAGAAAGGGATTTCACACCTTTCTAACACTTGTCAGACCCCCTGCCAGGAAGAGACTGAAGGGCCGCACTGGTGGGTGAGCAGAGGGCGGGACCTCACCTTGAGCTGCACTGCAGGACCTGCATTGCTTATTCATGACCTTGGTCCTCTTTAAACTTTCCCACTTCAGGGCCCTGAAGACAGACTTAGGGGCCTCCCTAGACCTCTCTGTCCCTCTTCTAACGTGCATTTACGAAATTAATCTTTTTCCTCTTTTCACTAATAACTTGGCTCTTTTTCTTGGCTTACTGAGAACAGGTGAGCGGGCCTGACTTGGAGCCTAGGTTGGGAACGCCAAGTTCAAGAACACAAACATGTCTGTTTGTTGTTCATATACCAGCCTCAAGACTCCTGGGGTTACTGTTACATAAATAATGGTACAGGATAAGCAGAAAGGGAGCCGAGGAGCGATTCTTTGGGAGAGTTATACATCAAGTCACAGGCAACCAGGCTGAAGTCCTGAAGGGAGAAACAACCTTCAGCTCTGGTGGACAAACCAACAAAACAAAACCAAACAGCAACCAAAGACTAAAGCCGGAAGGGAGGACAAAACTAGGAGTCCACGAAGGCTGGTTTCCCCACTTTAAAAAGTGCTGCTCCTTGAATGGATAAAAGTCTCAGGCCGTGAGGAACTGAGTCAGGCTGTGTCCTAGACATAAAGAACTGTGTAGCCCGATCCCATTCATTCCGCTTCGCCTACAGAAGCAGTACGCCTGCGTATACTCTGCTCCCCGTCAAACCACAAAAAAATGAGCTTAACTTCCCGGTGGCTACCTACGTATAAATACGTGTTCCCCAGACCCTCTAAAGTGCACTCAATCTTCCTGGAAAAGTTAAGGTGTCTCGCTGTTCCGCTAAAGTGGTCTCAGTCCGTTGTAATCACGTTTGGCTGCTTCTCTGCTTCATTTATTTTTACATTCGGACTTACAGGTCCTCTGGATAGCTGCGCCCTGAGACACTGTATGGGGTGCGGGGAAGTTTTAGGGAGAGAGACCAGTGACCTAACAGATACCACCCACGCACATTGCACTCCCTCACCTCGGCTCATGAGCTCCGGTTCGACTCCTAAGGCTGACCACTCATGACCCTCTATGGTGTCCGTAGGCTGCGGCCGCTAAGCTAACTGAGCTCTCAGGAAAGGACAGGACCGCTGCTTTGCCTGCTGGTCCAGCTCCACCATGCGGGATCTGGGCAGCGTGGCACAGCAGAGCCAGATGAGACTCATTTGCGTGCAAGAGGTCATGTACCTGAGACAGCAGCTGCCTCCTCCGCATACCTGGGACGCGTTAGCACGCACCATTTCCAGCCTTGAGTGTTCTGGTGTCCTTCTGAGGCTCTGGAAGTCAGTGAGGGCGACCTGGATACCCATGTCTGGGATCTAGGATCTATTTCCAAAGAACACAAACGTGCCTAATGTCGGGGGGCAGGAAGGGGATTCAGGAAGGAAAGTAACCAACCTGATAGCCACGGATAGCCTCACCTATGGAGCAAACTCCTCGTTGGGTAGTCCACGCATTCAAATAAGACCGTGATAGGCCAGCAAACCCTAGGCCTGCCTCCTGGAGCTCGAGGGACAAGAGAAACAACTTTTACTAAGCAAGATAGAGATCATATTACAGACTCTAGGCCTCTCCAGATCCCTGAATTCTGCTGTCACCCATGTCTGAGCCCCATGGAGGGCTAGTACAGGGTGCTGAAGAAAGCTTGAGGGCGTGAAGGCAACTGTAGACCTTGGGGTTGGGTGGAAAACTCCTTTCAGAACTAGAATCAGCCGCTGCATCTGCCTTTTTGCTCCGTGGCTCTTGTGGTCTCCCTCAAAGGCCAAGCACCTTCCAGGAGGACCACAGGGCTAAATAGGCATCTTAGAGACTTTGCTGAGCATGCGTTGAAGGCCTGGGCCCTGCCCACGACCCCACCACACCTGCATTAAAAATAAGACAAGAAAAAAAACTAAAAACGAAATACTTTAGACAAATATTTATTTTTAATTACGTCTACACGCACGTGTCTGTGTGGGTATGAGCAAGGGAGAGCAGTGTCCCCAGAGGGTATTGGATGAAATCGTGTTTGCCATCCAGATTGCTTTAAAAAGCCTATACCTTTCCAAAACAGGCAAGGAGATAACCAAGTCAAACTGCAGCAGTGTCTGATGGTCGAGTGCCCACTGGTGGCTAAATAAACCTGAAGCTGCACTTGGGCATTTCTACTACCAAAAACTAATAAAATATGTGTAATAGAGTGGAACAAAAGGTTACTATATTCATATATCTTCTTAAGTAGACTAGACAATAATATAGGGGGGAAAGTGTTTGCTTAAAATGAAGTAATGGGAAAATATTTTTTGCTGTGTATTTTTTAATGAGGACATATACTTCCTGTCAAAATACTACTTCAAAATGTGATTATAGAATAAGACAGGAGCATTGTAAGCGAATGTGAAGTTATTCTGGGCTACAATAAAAATTAAGCTAGCAGCTATTACCTAGCTATTGCCTACTTCAAAGAAGCCAAGAGGGGATAGGAAGACGATGGCTCAATGGTTAGGAGCATAGGCTGCTCTTTAGAGGATCTAGGTTTAATTCCCAGCACCCCAACAGGGAGGCTCAAAACTATCTATAAGTCCAGTTCCAGGGGGCCCAGTGCCTCATCAGGCATCAGGTACACATATGCAGGACAGACACGGATGCAGGCAAAAACACTACTCATGATTTTTTAAAAGTTAGAAAGGGAAGAAGGATGATGAGACAAATAGACAAGACAGACAGACACACACACACATACACACACACACACACACACAGAGGTGGGGGGAGGGAGACAAAGAGTTTGGGGAAACATAATACAACTACCTATAGCTTGCCTGGTAAGTTGCTACCCACTCCAAGTTTAAAATATAGTCCCGGAGATTTCTTTTGGGTTGAATGGTTAAATTCTATGATTAACAAGATACAATTTCCAAAAGGGGAACCCAGTTTTCCTGGGAATACCAGAAACTCAAAATATAGTCCAGACAGTTCTGGAAGCTTGGGATCCTTCTTACTAGCTTCCCAAGTAGGACTACATGCTTGTCCCACCACACCTAATAGTGACATTCATAGTGGATTTCAGCCCACCCTGCATGGCCACCTGAGACAGCACTCAGACTCAGTGGGTGAGATTGTCACATTAAAATCAAGTATCTCCTTTAATGGAACTTATTTCCCAAACCTTGCTATTTCTTAAATTTTGAGTTGAACCAAGAAATATTCCCACAAGCTTTCCAATGCCAGGAGTTCTCTCAATACATTCTTTCAAACACTACCAAAATGATAAAGGAGACCTCACAAATTCTGTACTTTAGGCTACCCTCAGTGAGTTCTTTCATTTCTACAAAAGGATACTGAAAGACTTGTAAGATTCCCTATGTCTTAGTCACTCTTCTATTGCTGTGAAGAGACATCATGACAAAGGCAACTCTTATAAGACAAACCATTTAATTGGGGGCTTGCTTACAGTTTCAGAGACTTAGTCCATTATTATCATGTCTGGGACATGGTACTTGAGCAGTAGCTGAAGCTACATCCTGACCCATAGGTGCAGAGGAAGAGTGAGTGGATCTGGCACTGGCTTTTGAAAGCTCAGAGTCCACCTACAGTGTCACACTTCCTCTAGAAAGTTCACATCTGCTCCAACAAGGCTACATCTAATTCTTGCCCACAGTGCCAATCCCTGGGACTTGAGCATTCAAATATATAAACATGTCTGGAACATTCTTATTCAAGCTACCACATTATACATGAAGGGTTTCTCTCCAAAATGACTACTACAATGTCTTTTGAGGGCCCCTTAAGAACTAAAGGCTGTCTACATTGTGTGCATAAGGTTTTTTTTTCCAGTGTGAGCTATTTTGGATGTTTTCCATAATGAAAAGAACAAAAAAGACGTTATCACGTTCCTTGCAGCTTTTCTCCAGTATTTGAAGGGAACTTCTAGAACTAAAGCCACATCGATTCAAAAGAATAGCTTCTCTAGAAACTGCTGGGCATTTTCCCACACTGATAGCATGAGCTGTTTCCCGTCGTTTGATTTCTGTGAGAGCTAAGCAAGAGACGAATTCCTCGGGTTATTTACAAGAATCTTTATTGGTTCTGCCATGAATTGGTGCGTGTCTTCGCAGATGAGTTGCACTGGAAAAGCCCCTACCACACGTCTCACACTGATAGGGTCTCTCGCTGCTGTGGACTCGTTCATGAACTCGAACCTCAAAGAAGCGCCGGAAAGCTTTCCCACACTGCTTGCACACATAGGGCTTTTCCTCACTGTGCATTATTTTGTGTTTTCGAAGAGAACTGTCAGAACTGAAACCTTTCCCACACTGCAAACACACGAAGGGCTTCTCTCCAGAGTGATTCCTTTCATGGCTCTGAAGGGAAGACGAAGACGCTAAATCCTTCCCACACTGCTTACACTTGTAGGGGTTATCCCCAGCGTGCATTCTTTTATGGAACTGAAAGGAACTGTGATTATTGAAAGATTTCCCACATTGCTTGCATACATAGAGTCTCTCTCCAGTGTGAGTACTTCCATGTCTTTTAAGGTTACCAGAACTACCAAAGGTTTTCCCACAATGTTCACACACGTAGGGCTTCTGGCCAGTGTGAATTCTTTCATGTGTTTTTAGGGAACTGGAATAGGTAAAGCCCTTCCCACATTGTTTACAAACATAGGGATTCACACCACTGTGAGTTACTTTATGCTTCTGGAATTGATACCAAAATGTAAAGGAATTTCCACACTGCTTACACACATGAGATTTTTCCCGAGTGTGAGTTAGTTCATGTGATTTAAGGTAACGAGAAGCAGTGAAGGCTTTCCCACACTGCTGACAGACATACGGTTTTACACCAGTGTGAATCCTTCTATGTACTCGAAAGTAAGTAGAATCAAGGAAAGTTTTCCCACACTGATCACACACATAGGGTTTGTCACCACTGCGAATTCCCATACGTCTTCGAAGGCAAGCAGAACGAGGAAAAGTTCTCCCATAATGATTAGGCAGAAGAGGATTCTCACCCGTGCCGGTTGTCTGATGTCTTAAAAGGTTACCTAACCGAGCAAAGCCTTTCCCACACTGTTCACACATGTAGGGCTTCTTAACACTGTGAACCTTCTCATGACTTTGTAAAGGGTTGGGATGGGTGAGGCCTTTCCCACATTGCTTGTGAGCGTAAGATATTTTTGCATGGGCACGACCGTCATTCCTTTGACCAGATCGGAGACAAAGAAGGTCTTCTTTGCACTCCTTATTTTTAGAAGGTTTCCCTCCAGTGTGAGCACTTTTATGTGTCTGAAGGGACAGAGGAGAACTGGAGCTGCCTTCAAACCCCTTATGTTTATACAACTTCTGTCCATAGTCCTGGTCTTCGTGAGGTTTCTGTCCTTCCTGATGGTTCAGGGGCACACCTAGAGATGAACGGCCAATACTTTCTTCTCCACACACATGCTTTTTACGTGTGGCAAGTTCTGAACAAGATTTCAGGTTCACAGAGGGCTCTGGAATACAGCTGAGGATTTCTGGACACTGAAGACTTACTTTACAATCACGGAATTTCTCTACCACTTGACTGCTGCAAAACAGGTTAAGAGCGCATGACTAAGATCTTGTTTACTAATGACTGAAGGAAAGAAATGTTGGTTTCAACATGTTTGGGCTGCAATGCTTTCAAAGAGCACTTGAGGACAGCTATAACAAAAACAATGCTATTCATGAATGGTGGGGTATGTCTTCCTGAGAACATTAAATACTTACACAGCATTTCCATACAAATTTCAATCCAAATCTTATGCACGTTTTAGATGTGCAATGGTATCAGTCAAAATCATCTTTTTTTTTCTTTTTAAATACTTGCATGTGCATGAAATAAACTGACAATTAGCCATTCCCCATTTGGCTCCATGACTGGGGGATAAATCAATACAACATTAAGTTTGAACAATGTGTCCATTTATTGTGTTTGTGGATATGCATGTGTGCTACAGTACAAAAGAGAAGCTTGCAATATCTTTCAGGAGTACTGTTTCCTTCCATGTCGCTGAAGGAGGGTCTCTCTTAGAAGTATAGGGATTACAGATATGTGCCACTTTATATGTGTTCTGGCAATTGAACTCAGGCCATTGTGATTGCATGGACAGCCTTAATACTGGCTAGGCAAATCTTTTGGTCCCTCTGTATCCCATTTGAAATGCTGAAGTGTTCCCTGCTTAGTTTTCTGTCAACTTATCACAGTGTAGAATCTCAGCTGAGGAAATGTCTCCATTAGATGTCTTTAGGCAAATTTGTGGGGGCATTTTCGTGATCCATCAACATTGTGGGAGAGACTAGCCACTGCGGGTGGTATTGGCCCCGGGCACCAGGTGGTCCTGATTATATAAGAAACCAGGAAAAAAAAAAAGGAAAGGAAACAGTCCAGGAGTACAAGTGAGGAAGGAGTTTCCTCCATGGTCTCTGGGCCCCTGGCCTGCCCTGAGCTCCTGCTTTTACATCCCTTAATGACGGACTATGATCGGGACACATAAGCCAAATAAAGCCTTTGCTCTGTCTACATAGGAAAAGGTGGGGCCTCAGGTACAGTGGACACCTTAGCATACTGGTGATAGCAGAAGGATGGACAACCATTCAGGACTGCACGTGGTCTGACAGATGATCTATTTGTGCTGCCAGTAACGGAGGTGGGGAACTGGAGCTGGTGTTTCAGCTCCGGATGTGGCACACTGATTGTTATACTGCTGGAAATCGGTTTTGATTTGCCTTGATTTTGACTATGCCCTGGTTCTTGTTCTTTCCTCCTAGAGTAAAAAAGTATGTAGCTGATTAAAATTTTTGGATATTGTAGGGGCCCACAGTTTGGTAGCCTTCAACTTTTGTAAGAAACACTGAATTTTTAAGGAGAACTTGGACTTAAACTGTTGACATTTATTAAGACTGTTTTTTATGTTTTAAATTGTGATGTCAATATTACCATGACATCTTGTGGACAAACAGAAAGGACAGGTTAGGATTTAATACTGAGGTCTCTGTGTGTAATGAAGACAAGGAGTCAATTTTGCTGATGTGGGATTCCTCCTTATGCTATGAATGTGTTTTATTACCATTGGCTAATAAAGAAGCTGTTTTGGCCTATAGCAGGGCAGAATATAGCCAGGGTGGAAGAGATATAGAGAGCAAGCAGAGTATGAGAGGCTCCATGTGGCTGTTGAAGGAGACAGATGCCGGACCTTTACCAGTAAACCACAGCCTCGTGCTGATACACGGATTAATAGAAATGGTTAATTTAAGATGTAAGAGTTCGTTAATAAGAAGCCTGAGCTAATAGGCCAAACAGCATTTTAACTAATATAGTTTCTCTGTGATTATTTGGGTCTGGGCAGCCAGGAAATGAACACACAGTCTCCAGCTACATTTTGCTGGTTAGTATTTTGTCAACTTGACAAAACCTAGGGAACTTTAGTTGAGAAAATGCCCCCATCGAACTGGCCTGTAAGCAAGCCGTGGAGCATTTTCTGGATTGATGATCAATGTGAAGGTATGTAGTTCACTGTGGGCAATGCCACTCCTGGAAAGGGGGTCAGGAAGTGTATGAGAAAACAAACTGAGCAAGCCACAGGGTGCAAGACAGTGAGCAGCATTCCCCCACAGCCTCTGACTTCAGGCTATGCCCTGCTTGACTTTATGCCCTGATATCCCTAGATCATGGACTTCAAACTGCAAGGTAAAACTCACCATTTCCACTCCAAGTTGCTTTGGTTCATAGTCTTTATCCCAGCAATACAAAACCAAACTGAGATACTGTGGATGGCATCAAGTATATGAACTATGACAGCACATTACACGTGACGTCATCATATTCTAGTTTGCGATGGACTATTGCTGATACTTAACACATTTTAATTTTTGGAAAAAATTTCCTGAGACAAAATTAGTTTGATGCTGGATATCAAATACATCTTTTACTTCTTCATAAAATGTCCTAGCACAACAGAACTATAAAATGTGGCTTGGGAAACAAATTACCTTAATTTTCTGCAGAGATTTTCATACTCGTTTACAACCTTCTGGTTTACCAACTTGTTTCCTAAAATGCAGAACGAGAGAAATCGTTAAGAAATATTAATAACAGAAAGAATTAGACAACAGCTAAATTGAAGGTATAAGTGATCCCATCTGACATATTCACCCCACCCCCTTCCCACAATCCAATTCATACATCAGCACGGATAAACTAGAAACGCTCGTCCTGTGGTGGACTAGAAAAGGCAATGCTCAGGTACCTATAGAAGCCAGGTTCCTCAAGGTTTCCCGCATCACATCTTTGTAGAGCTTCTTCTGGGATGGATCCAGCAGAGCCCACTCCTCCCGGGTGAACTTCACGGTCACATCCTCAAAGGTCACAGGCTCCTAAAAGCACACACATATATTTCCAGGACAGTCAGCCCCATGGTCCTGGAGATGCACACAGGATTAATAAGAAGTTGACATGACACTGTGTTCCACAAGTGTTCATGTTGTCTCGATCATCACACTGCACTGCTCACACAGACTGAGATTCCCCAAACACAAAGCTACAAGCAAACGGGAGCTTTCTGGGAAAGAAACATCAGGACAGCACGAGCTCTGTGCAGATAATTTTGTTAGTTTCTCTTTCGGCATCTCATCTTCCTAACTACTCTCACCACAAAATCTGATTGTCTACTACCCACCAGGGACTCAACAGCAACTGTCCTTGGAATGTGTGTGCTTGTTAGGCTGTGGTGGCACACACCTTTAATACCAGCACTTGGGAAGCAGGGGCAGGTGGATCTCTGAGTTTGATGCCAGCCTGATCCACAGAGGGAGTTCCAGGACATCCAGGGCTATACAGAGAAACCCTGCCACTAAATAAAGAAATAAATAAATAAAATATTAATAAATGATGGATTTAAAAAAAAGTGTGTGCTTTGAAATGCTGGACAAAACAATTCTCCCAGTGAATGGGAAGTGAGATCTAGAATGATCCCTTCCTCCATAGCTGTGAAGAATTAGGGAGATTTCTCAAATAGTAGATGGCAACTGTACCCCAAGTTAAAAACGACACCATCTTCTCCCTAAGAGTCTAGCAACTCTTTCACGGGATTTTTCACGGGATTATCAGAGGGATACAATTTGTTTAAAACCCAGCATCCTCTCTAGATGAAAAGGAAATATCACTTGATTTGGTGGACAGTATCTGTGCATCTTTCTAAATCCTTGACTTAGTGTGCTGTGCTTGGAGAGCGTGAGAGGGGCTAGCGTGAGCACGGTGAGCGTGAGCACGGTGAGCACGGTGAGCGTGAGCACGGTGAGCACGGTGAGCACGGTGAGCACAGTGAGCGTGAGCACGGTGAGCACGGTGGGCACGGTGAGCGTGAGCACAGTGAACACGGTGAGCGTGAGCACGGTGGGCACGGCGAGCGTGAGCACGGTGAGCACGGTGAGCGTGAGCACGGTGAGCATGAGCACGGTGAGCACGGTGAGCGCGAGCACGGTGAGCACGGTGAGCACGGTGAGCACGGTGAGCGCGAGCACGGTGAGCACGGTGAGCGCGAGCACGGTGAGCACGGTGAGCGCGAGCACGGTGGGCTCGGTGAGCGTGAGCACGGTGAGCACGGTGGGCACGGTGAGCGTGAGCACGGGGAGCACGGTGAGCACGGTGAGCGTGAGCACGGTGAGCACGGCGAACGTGAGCATGGTGAGCACGGTGAGCACGGTGAGCACGGTGAGCACGGTGGGCACGGTGAACACGGCAAGCGTGAGCACGGTGAGCACGGCGAGCGCGAGCACGGGGAGCACGGTGAGCACGGTGAGCACGGTGGGCACGGTGAACACGGCAAGCGTGAGCACGGTGAGCACGGCGAGCGCGAGCACGGTGAGCACGGTGAGCGTGAGCACGGTGGGCACGGTGAGCACGGTGAGCACGGTGAGCACGGTGAGCACGGCACGGTGAGCGTGAGCACGGTGGGCACGGTGAGCGTGAGCACGGGGAGCACGGTGAGCACGGTGAGCACGGTGAGCACGGTGAGCACGGTGGGCACGGTGAGCACGGTGAGCACGGCGAGCACGGCGAGCGTGAGCACGGTGAGCACGGTGAGCACGGTGAGCGCGAGCACGGGGAGCACGGTGAGCACGGTGAGCACGGCGAGCACGGTGGGCACGGTGAGCACGGCGAGCGCGAGCACGGTGAGCACGGCGAGCGCGAGCACGGTGAGCACGGCGAGCGCGAGCACGGTGAGCACGGCGAGCGCGAGCACGGTGAGCACGGTGAGCGTGAGCACGGGGAGCACGGCGAGCACGGTGAGCACGGTGGGCACGGCGAGCGCGAGCACGGTGGGCACGGTGAGCGCGAGCACGGTGAGCACGGTGAGCACGGTGAACACGGCGAGCGTGAGCACGGTGAGCGCGAGCACGGTGAGCACGGTGAGCACGGCGAGCATGGCGAGCACGGTGAGCGTGAGCACGGGGAGCACGGTGAGCACGGCAAGCGCGAGCACGGTGAGCACGGCGAGCGTGAGCATGGTGAGCACGGTGAGCGCGAGCACACCACAGTGCTCTAGTGAAGATCAGCAACAACTTGTGGGACTTGGTTCTCTCTTCCTATCTCAGCAAGGGTTCTAGAGATTGACTTCTGCCCATCAGGGTTGCATAGCAAGTGCCTTTCCCTGCTGAGCCGTCTCAGCAGGCCTCTAGTTAATACTTCTTCTTACAACTTGTTAGGAACCTAAAATCATGGTCTGTCTTTGCACTAAACTAAAAGCCAGGATTACAAAGTATATAGCTGGGTTCTTTGGTTCATCCTTAGTTAAACACCCAATAGCCCCCTGACAAGTAATTCATTTATTAGTGTCTTATTTTACTGTTTGTTACTGTATCACCATGACCAAATGCAACTTGTGCAGGAAAGCGATTATATGGATTACAGTTCACAATCGATCATTGAGAAAAGCCAAGGCAGAAGGCTCAAGGAAGGAACGTGAAGACAAGAACTGTGGCAGAGAGCAGAGATGAACATTGCTCACTGGCTTGCTGTGCTATCCTCTCTGTCCAAATCAGGCCCCCATGACCTGGGATGGCAACACCCACATTGGAGTGGGCCCTCCTATATCAATTAACAACCAAGGAAATGCCCTGACGACATGTGCACAGGCCAAATTGATGGAACTAATTCCTCAACTGAGATTCCTATTTTCTCGGGTGTACCAGTTTGCCAACCAATTGGGCCATCTCACTAGCCCATGACTCCATTTTTATTTGAGAATCTGATGGATAACAAAACAAGGAAACATGGCACATCTTCTTAGAGTTCTAATTCATCAACATGGCAACACATCATCTCTAAAATTTCTGGAACACATATTAAAGCAAAATACTCAGCCAAGCAGTGGTGGTTCACGCCTTTAATCCCAGCCCTTGGCAGGCAGGGGCATTTGGATCTCTGTGAGTTTGAGGCCAGCCTGGTCTACAAGGTGAATTCCAGGACAGCCAAGGCTGTTAACACTGAGAATCCCCATCTTGAAAAACAAACAAAGAAGGGAATAAAATACATATGATTAAGTTTACTATAATTATATATATATATGTTTATTATATATGTCATCTCCTAATTACCCAGAGTCCATATTACTAAATGCTTATGATATCAGTCAATGTGCTGATTAAGAAAAAGCTACAACAGGAGGAGCTGAATATAACCACTATTATGTTTTTAAAAAACATAACAATCGTTGCAATGCAAAAAAGTGGCAAGGGGCTGGTGAGAGGCTCCGTGGTTAAGAGCACAGGCTACCCTTCCAGTGGATCTGCATCCTTTCCCAGCACTCACAGCACCTAACGCCATTTCCAATGCCCTCTCCTGGCTCCAAGACGGTTGGAAAAACCATGTGCCGCAAACACATTTATACAGGTAAAGCACCCACAGAGAAAACAAAATATTTTAAAGCGTTTTTAAAATTTCTGTTTTTCAGGTACAAAAGAGGACAAATAGGAGCTGGAGGGAGAACCCAATGGATAAGAAGCCATGCTGCTCTACCAAAGGACCCGTGATCAATTCCTACACCCGTATTAGGTAACTCACCACTGCCTAAAACTCCAGCTCTAGAGGAATAAAATGCCTGTTCCTCTCTGGGACACCACACTCATCTGCACATGCTCACACAAAGATACAAATATATATGTCATTAAAAATTAAAATAAATTGCTGGGTGTAGTAGCAAATACCTTTAAACCCAGCAATAGGGAGACAGTGGCAGGCAGAGCTTTGTGAGTTCAAGGCAAGACTAGTCTACAAAGTGAGTTACAGGATAGCCAAGGCCATTACAGAGAAACCCTGTCTTGAAAAACCACACACACACACGCATACACACTAACAAACAAACAAACAGACAAAAATAAATCTTGAAAAAAACAACAATAATACTTCAGCGATGGGAAACATGGCTTACTGGGTGAAAGAGCTTGGTGCTTTTCTAACAGACAAGATTGGTTTCCCAGCACCAACTCTAATGATAGGCATCCAACAAGACCTTCTTCTGGCCTCCTTGGGTTCCCATACACATGCGCAGACAGACATGTAGACAGGCACACACACACACACGACAAACATATACACAAATAAAAATAAATCTTAATTTTTCATACAAAATATTTTGACCATATTCTTTTTCCCTCCCCACTCCCTCTACCATCTCCACTTTCCTATCCCTCCAGTTTTAAATCTGTCTCTCTCTCTTTTAAATAAAAGGAGAAAAACTATCAAGACAAAACAAAACAATAAAAATCACATGGAGAACATGGACTCAAATGCCTCCTTCTCAAGGCTCAGAGATCTATGCAGAAGAGGAGGCAGAAAAATACTTTTTCTAAGAGCCAAGGGTAGTGAGTGACTCCAAGGGACCGACATCCTCCAAACACAACAGGGCTGAGCACGTAAGAACTCAGAGAGACTGACAGCATGCGACCAAGTCAGGAGAGATCACGGCGTGGGGAAGAAGTGGGCGCGATGCTCCAGTCCTAACCAGGCAGCTAGCAGAGGGAAAGCTGCCTATTTCCAACGGAGCGACTCTGGGTCGAAGAACAACAGGGCATCCCCCATGTTCAGGAATAGTGGACAGCCGTACAGTGAGTGAGAGACTCGGCCTTAAATTGAAGAACATTGTTACAAGAAGGAAAAAAAAAGAAGGATATTCCAACAGGATCACAGGAAGTGATTATAGACAAGGAATGAAGGTATCTCTAAAGTTGGATAATAAGTTACTCCCCTGAATGTGTCTGCTAACTCAGAGACCAGCAGGGAAAGAGAAACACAGGGGTTGTGCTTGCTTTCCTCTCAATGTTGTTGGGGAAAACAAAGGGCTTTGCGCCCTCAACAAAAGAGAAATCACTGTTCTAAGAGAGAGGTCTTTGGGCTGAAGATGGCTCAGTGATGAAGAGGGCTTGGTGCTCTTCTGCAGGACCCAGGTTCAAACACCAGAACCCCTACAGGTGCAATTCCATGTGTTATGATTTGCCTCACTGTGCCTTTAACGTGGGACAACAAACATTGCAAACACCCTAGTAATTTTGTTTTCACTCCCAACAGGGCTTGGAAATCCAAACTTTTAGCTTCAATAATAAACACTAAACTCAACAGAAGACAGACAATACTTAAGAAGATTTCTTTTTGTCCTCTTCATGCCAGTGACCGCTGACCAGCACCCACTCTGATCAAAGAGTTGCCCATTCCTCACTGTAACCCCAAAGACAGGATGACCTCAGAGAAAACTGCTGTCTGATCTAGCTGCTGACTGTGACACCCTCCCTTTCTCCTTCCTTCTGTTATTTAGCTCTGTTTTCTCCTCCCTAAGAGAGAACAGCCCTCTTCAGCCAAACTGTAGAGAAGCTTGCGGACCTACCACTGGGGCCTACTCCTTACTGCAGCTCTTCTTCCACGTGCTGCCATGGCCTAGCTCCATCACAAACTTGCTTTTTAAAACAAGACTTTGAAAGACTCCAAGGACAATGACAATTATGACAGAGGCCAAGTCCACTCACCCATCCCTTTTCAGTGAGTCTGGCAATGTCAGAAACACTAGGAAAGTTAGAGATTTAGTCCCAGTCCTGAGAATTCTGGGCCCAAGGGCACAGATCACAGAATTAGAGGAAACAGCCCTTGAATCTGAGACTCTCCTAGAGACAAGGAGGAAGTGGGCGGGGACTGCTCTTGGTTACTGCTATGCTGAACAACACCTTAGTGACAGAGCCTGCAATCTTGACCTGATTTGTGACACACAGAGTATCAGGGCCCAGAAAGAGGGACCTTACAGAAGAACTCTTGTTTACCTAAGCAAACACCACCATCTGCCAGCACGCCAAGAGACATTAACTATACCAGTAAGTAACAACACCGGAAAATATACCAAATCATACCAGAACTGCAGACACGGCCCCTTTTGAGCCACAACAGATGGAACCCCCTAACCTGAGACTGTAAAACACCAAAGTGTGGCAGGTGTGAGTCAGAACAGGGTCAGCTGTCAAAGGCCAGGAAACTTCTCAACTCCTTGCTAAACATGTTCCCCACCCCAACCTTGCTCCAGCAGTTTCTTCATGGCCAAACACTCAGCCCACTTCCAACTCCCCATCCCACAGCCTGCTGCCCACCCCCACCCCCCAACAGGCAATTGACACCTCCACACCTGCACTACTGAGAATTCTGGTCCCTCCAGACTTCCCCTTAGGCCTCCCTCAGCTCCCCACCTGGGACTTCAGCACAGACTCTGGTCCCTGCAGCCTCTTATCCATTTCCTAGCCTTTCTGTGACCTGAGCTGTCTGTCACTGTGTGAAATGCCAATGTGTGATCTGCTGGTTAGTGTTAGTGATTCAAACTGGGATAAAAGGGCAGGTGTGGCTGTGCACATCTTTCACCCCAGCACTTGGGAGGAAGAGCCAGGCAGGCAGCCCTGTGAGTTCAATGCCAGCCTCCTCTACCTACATAGGTGCAGGCCAGCCAGGGACACATAGTGAGCTGATGCTGTCTTAAAACAAAGAAACAGACAAACAACAACAACATATTTAGGACAAAAGGCCAAGCGTGGTGGCACATACCTTTTATGCCACTACTCTGGAGGCCAGGCTGGCGGATCTTTAAGTTCAAGTCAGTCTGGTTTCTATAGTGAGTTTCAGACCAGGCAAGACTACACTGTGAGACTCAGTCTCAAAACACAAACAAGTTAAAAGATTGGAATAAAAGAACTTGGATTGCCACTGCCTAGGTAGAAAGCAACGGCTAGCTTATTTGGTAAATTACCACCACCACCACCACCACCACCACCACCACCAATGCTGGTGAACATGAGTGGTCAATAAATTCTGACTGCAACCTGCCTGGCAGAACTGAGGATATTCTAAAGACCGTGAACAATGGACACCACCCCCAGCCCCCCCCCCCCCCCCCCCCCCCCCGCAACCCAAGGGAGTTTTCTCAGGAATCTCAAGTTGAAAGAAGGACAAGGTGCCAATCAGAGTGAGGAGCTTGTCTCTCAGAAAGGGATTTCACACCTTTCTAACACTTGTCAGACCCCCTGCCAGGAAGAGACTGAAGCCCAGCAATGATAGGTGAGCAGAGGGCGGGACCTCACCTTAACCTGCAGTGCAGGACTTGCTTTGCATGTGCAAGTCCTTGGTCCTCTTTAAACTTTCTTACTTCAGGGCCCTGAAGACAGACTTAAGGGCCTCCCTAGACCTCTCTGCTCCTCTCCTAATGTCCATATTGACTAGTCCTATGAAATTTGCTTTCCCAAAGCTTGTCATTTTGACAAAAGCCAACATTCCCTCGGGAACTTGAGAAAATAGTTCTCACCTGCTTAAACATGAAATCCTCATTATGGCTGGCAACAGGGACCTATGGCTTTTCCATTCACATATGCCTTTGGTGCCTCTTAGCATACCAACGTCTATGCTAGCCTCTAGGCTCCTTCTATTCTTACACACAGATACCAGTTATACCTTTAACAGCAGCCTATCCCAGGTCAGGGGCTCCCCTCCCTCCAGACACATCTTCCCTTACAACCCTGGAAATTTCCCCCCTTAGGTTCTCTATGTTTTCCTGCCTGGGCAATTTGTAATAAACATTTCCCTCCTTCCCCCACAGAGCAGCTATTCTGGTTTCTTTACTGCAACCGTTTTATTCACAAACACTGAACTTGTCTTTTTCTGCTTTTCGCTAATAACCTGGTTCTTTTTATTGGCTGGACCTGACTTGGGGCACAGGTTGGGGATGCCAAGTTCAAGAACACAAAGGAGCAGTTACAGGTTTGGCAGAAAGGGAGCCGAGGAGAGATTTTTTTGGGAATCTGCCACAGGCAGCCATGTTGAAGTCCTGATGGAAGAAACAACCGTTAGCTCTGGAGGAGTGAGAGAATTTACCTGCTCAAAAAGGTTTAGGGTGGGTGCAGCAATATTCAGTGTCCCCAGACCTAACAGAAGAACTGGCAGTGTGAAAGAGCAGTGCGGTTGACGAAGACTGGAGCCCAGGAGCAGGGTGTGGCGGTGCACCCCTTTACATCCAGCTTTGGGAAGCAGAGGCAGGTGGATGTCTGAGACCTAGGCCAGCCTAGACTACAGCACAGGTTCCAGGACAGCCAGGGCTACACATTGAAACTCTGTTTGGAGAAACCAACCAACCAACCAACCAATAACAAAGATTAGAGCTATAACTCTAAGCCATCCTGCATCTAGTCATTACAGACGGGAAGGCAAAATTCAAGAGTCTACAAAGGTTTGGTTTTCCCATTTTAAATGCAGCTGCTCTTTGGCCATGAGTAACTGAGTCAGGCTGCACTGGCCAATAGCCCCTAGCCATAAAGAATTGCTCAACCCTGGCTTGACCATTCCTCTTGTCCTGCAGATACAATATATCTTTGTTGAAAACAACTCCCTCTGCTCCCAGTCAAACCAGAAAGAAAAATATCTCTAACTCCCTGGTGGCTACCTTTGTGTATATACATGTCCCCCACATCCTCTCGGCAGCCTTTCTCAACCCTAGTCAGGACCCCCTAGGGGTCCAATGGTGCAGGGTTCCCCCTATCAGATATCCTGCATATCAGACATTTACCTTAGGAGTCATAACAGTAGCAAAATTACAGTAATGAAGTAGCAACGAAAATAGTTGTATGGTGTGTGTGTGGGAGGGGCGGTCACCACAACATGAGGAACGCTATTAAAGGGTTGCAGCCTTAGGAAGGTTGAAAACCACTGCTCTAAGGGCATTCAATCTTTGTTCCAGAAAGATTGGTCCCACTTGATGCTCAAAAAAAATCGGTCTCCGTCAGTTGAGATAAGAGTCTGCCTCCTTTTCCTTTTTCCTTTTCTTTTCTTTTTTCTTTACTTCGAGAGTCATTGATGCTCTGGGACACTGCATGTAGCGTGGCGAGATTTTAGGGGAAGGAGAAGGCAGCTACAAAACCAGTGTCCTAACCTTCATCATCTAAGCAACTCCACCCCCACCTACCCGCACCCGAGCCCCGGTCCAACTCCCAGGCTGGTTCCGCACAGCCTTCTGGCGACACTGCCCAGACTGCTGGAAAGGCTGCGGGCGTCCCACTGACCCGACACGCCGCAGCACGGAGCGCTCAGCAACGGACAGGACCACGGTTCTGCCTGTGGACCCAGCACCACCCAATCGGACCCGGAGCCAGAGGAGACTCAGCTGCAGACTCGGCTGCCTTGGAAGGCCGGTTCCCAAAGCAGCTTCCATATTCAGCATCCCTCGGCCCCATATCCAAGATTCGGGCCGAACGTACCATTTCCAGCCAAGGAGTGTCCTTGTATCCTCCTGCCGCTCCTGTTGTCAGTGAAGGCGACTCTGATTTCTAGCCCCAGGATCTAGGACATACTTGCTAAGAACACAAACATGCCTAATGTTCGGGGTTAAGGAAACAGACCTAGGTTAGGCAAATTCCCTCACCTAAGAAGCATACTCCTCATTGGACACTTCTGGCACTAAAGTAATAACCTTTATTCTGATAGGCCAGCAAGCTCAGACCCTGGAGCTCTAGTGACAGGAGACACAAGTTTTCCTAGGCGAAATAATGAGCAAATCACACACTCTAGGCCCTAGCTTTCTGTCCCTGTCGGGGGAAATAATTACTATTACTTAAGCATAATTTGTTCTGGTCTCCACTTGCTCGGAACAATTCCTACTTCTTCCCCCTCAGAGTGCTGTGACAGCAAGAGTTTAAAGAATTCCAGACTCCGTGACCATGGAGACAAGTCAAAGGGCCGCCTTGAATAGGCTGGTCCTGCTGCAGAAGGAGGGCGGGCCTCATTAAAGGAAATGCCCTGCCCCCATCACCTCACAACCCCACCACCAACCTGCCCAAGACTGCAGCAAGCCTTCCATCCATGGAATTTACAAAAACCGGCAATCTGGTTTACCTTTCACCCTGCGATTAACAGGGGAAAAGAAAGAGAACGGGGGGAGGGGGATCAGTTTCTGATTCTCTTGAAGCCCGACCTCCCCCTCCCTGCTCTACTGCAAAAATTGATTCTCAGCCCCTGCACGGTGTGTTCAGGTTTGGAGGTCTCAGTTTCTCAGACCAATAAATGTCTGCTCTCACTGAATGATAGTCAGGGTTCTTTAGTGTAACAGAACACACACATATGTATATGTTGTTGTTGGATTTTCTTTTACTCTAGTCCCACGTTGGAATGCCAACATGTTTGTTTTTTCAATCTTTTGAGGGCCCATCACCCAGCTCCCAAAAAAATTACACAGGGAGTCTTATTCTTTCTTATGAATGCCCAGCCTTATCTTGGCTCGTTTCTTGCCAGCTTTTCTTACATTACCCTATCCACCTTTTTTGCCTCTGGACTTTTTCCTTTTCTTACTTCTGAAATCTTACTTTCACTCTGGCTCTGGTTGGGTGGCAGGCCCCTTCTTTCCTTGCCCCTTGTTCTCTCTTGTTTGTTTTCCCAGATTTCTTCTTCTATTTATCCTCTCTGCCTGCCAGCCCCACCTGTCCTTTCTCCTGACTCACGATTGACTGTTCAGCTCTTTATTAGAACATCAGGAGTTTTAGACGGGCAAAGTAACACAGCGTCACAGAGTTAAACAAATGCAACATAAAGGAATGTAACACATTGTTTTAGAGTTAAACAAATAGTCCACAGCAATGTGTGTGTGCATATGTATATTAGGGGATTTATTAGAATCATTTATTGGCTGTGGTCTAGCTAATCCAATCCAACAGTGGCTAGCTATGAACAGAAAGTTCAAGAATCCGGTAGTTGCTTAGTACACAGGCTGAAAGTCTCAGCTGGTCTTCAGTAGATACTAGAATCCCAAGAGGCAGGCTCCAATGCCAGTGAAGGAATGGACTTGCTAGCAAGGCAAGAGAAAGCAGGCAAAGAAAGCAAAAGCTTCCTTCTCCCACGTCCTTATATGGGTTTCTAGCAGAAGCTCAACCTAGTTTAGATCTGGATTAAAGATCTGGACTAAAAGTGTGCCTTTTCTCAACTCAAAAAAAAAACAGATTATAGATGTGTTTTCCCACCCAAAAGATTAGATGTAGTCAAATGCTGTATAGATGTAGCCATCATATGCTGTGTCAAGGTCTAACTAAATCTATTTTTTTGTTTGTTTTCCTTTACTGACTTATTTCTTATTACACTTGTCTTTTTCCACCTCAGAATTTGGAATGAGGGAGATTCCCAAGGTTTTCTCAATCCCATATTCAACCAATAACATAAAAACACACAAGCAATGACAATTATTCGAGTCGGAGAGAAAGTAGAGTTTATAGTGAAAAACTGGCTCAAAATAACAGCATAAAATCCCCATACATTTAAAATTAGATATTAGATGTGGTGGCACAGGCCATGGATTTGGACTTGTGAACACTTAGGATAGTCCTGAGCTCTGAGTTCAAGGCCAACCTGGTCTATCTGTGCCAGCCAGAGCTACCTAGTTAGACCTTGTCTCAAAAAAATAACAATAAAAAAACTAGATCCTGACTGCTCAGCTTGACTGCACGATTCATGATGATGGAGCAGGTCTCCAGACTTTGGTTGGTCCCCAGACCTGCCCACAACTGAGTTCGTGATGGAAATACCATTCGCGCTGTAAAACTCAGCATGGACACAGTACCACCAAAGTCCATAGTTCTGGGAAAGTCTCTAAATGCACTATCCTTGCTTTTAGGCTAACTGTTCTTGTTAACTGAAGTATGTCCACACAGGACATGGTTTTTATGCAGAAAAGCTCACCTGGGATCCCAAATACCCAGTGTAGTCACTGACTGACAAATAAAGATTCTCTGTTAGCTTAAAACCATGTCTGAGCAGTCTTCTCTGGTGGATACCCTACAACGGTGTCCACTGTGAGCATGTATAACTGACCTTCTCAAGGATGACACATGGCACCTGACCCTCAGTGGCCAGTGTAAACAGACTAATAGCTGCTAGAAAATCCAGCTTCTTCCTCTCCAAAATAGACCCTAGGCATGGAGAGACGGCTCAGTGGTTAAGAGCATTGGCAACTCTTTTAGGTGTCCTGAATTCGATTCCCAGTAACCACATGGTGACTCACAACTGTCCCAGAGGGATCTGATGTCCTCTTCTGGCATAAAGGCATAAATGCAAACTGAGCATTCATAAATAAATAAATAAATGCTTTAAAGAATATAGAGCCTATACAAATGGCCCAGCAGTAAGACTAAATATCCTCTCATTCAACTGCTCTAAAAGTCTTCCCTATCCCCTCAGTAAAAGCAGTGAATTCTTTGCTCTGGCAGTCAGCTCGGACCCCACAGCAGTATGTTTAGTAAATTGTCTAATATTCTACTTTTATCTTTGTTAGGTTCAAATCATCTTCCCAAAATGTCAGTGGTGGTGACAATTTCCTAAATAGAAAGACTTTGGCTGAATAAACAGAAGGAGTTTTATTGGGTAAACTAGGCTTGTTTCTATTTACCAGAGGAACATATCTCCTAAGGCAGGATTCTGTTTGTCAGGAGCATCTCTTAATCCATCCCGAAGATCAACTACCTTGGGTAGAATCATCTAGATCCCAGTCAGTCCTAACAACTTAGACCCCCACCTGTTGACTGTCTAATATCTGCTTTCTCTCACTCCATTTTGAATGTGTCTTCCCATCTTCCCCTAACCCTGTGAGACAGTCTTAGTAGTGGGAGCACCAATAAAGCTTTCATTCTACCCATGGAGTGTTTTCACTGCACCCAGACTCGCAATCTTTTTACTAAATTCGAAACAGTTTGCATTGTGTCTAGCTTGTCAGTATTGTCCATCACTGGTCAAATAAAAGGTGCCAGCATTAAAAAATGAATACAGAGAGAAAAGAAGGAAATACCTGATGTCACCTAGATAAGTAGGCTGTTAAAAAGAAAGGACCCCCCCCCCAAAACTGAAGGAACATATTAACACTGAAATGAAGCCTGTGGAGGATCACCCATGAATGGCCAAAAGCAAGGATGGGTTTCTGGGCTGGAGAGATGGCTCAGTGGTTAAGAGCACTGGCTGCTCTTCCAGAGGTGTGAGTTCAATTCCCAGCAACCACATGGTGGCTCACAACCACCTGTAATGAGATCTGGTGCTCTCTTCTGGCGTGTGGGCATACATGGAGACAGAATGTTGTATGCATAAAAAATAAATAAATCTTAAAAAAAAAAGTATGGGATTCTAAAAGCCTACAACCCACTCATGTCCCCTATACCAGAGGTGGATCTCTGATTCTCCAAGCCTACATAACTATCAAAGGGACCTTCTCATTGTAAGAAAAAGTCACCAAACCTGGTGTGGCAGTTCACACTGCTAATTCCAGCACTCAGGAGGCAGAGACAGGTGGATCTGAGTTTGAGACTAGGCTGGTCTACAGAGCAAGTTCTAGGACAGTCAGAGATACACAGAGAAACCCTGTCTTGAAAACAACAACAACAAACAACAACAAAATAAAACAAACAAAAGAGAAAAAAGAAAAAGTCAGCAGAGAGAGAAAAACAGAAAGATTATACTCAGTTCAACCTCAAATCAAAAAGAGCAGATTTTCATAAGTCTGGGGTGGCAGCCCAAATTAGTATCCCATGGTTCAGGGGAGTGAGCTTAGCTGGGCCTGAGATCAGTGTCAGTGATAGAGAGCAGAGAGGGGGAAGGCCTGGCTTCACCTGACACAGAAACTACTCCTTATTTCAACTGCAAAGTAAGAGATAAGTATGTATGGGGGGGGGGGGGGTTGACTCTCTGGGCTTCAGGGCATGTAATAGGTGTTATTCTTTTTTAAAGATGGTTAATGGGGTAAGGCCAGTCCCACAAGGAGGGCAGTCAGTCCCAGAGCAGCAGCGGGACCACAGTGGGTGAGAGACAGACAGACAGACAGAGATGGAGGAGAAAGGTGAGGGGAGAGAGACAGTAGTTACCTTTTCAGAAGAGGGACTGAAAGAGAGAGAGCTCAGGCTGTAGGAGGCAGGAGATCTGCTTGCCCTGGTGGAAAGGGGTGGGGTTGGGGAGTAGGCAGGGCTTGTCTCTTAAAGGGACTGGGTACCCGGGTGACAGACCAGGCCAGCAGATCATAACAATAGGAGTTAGCTGCTAGTTGCTTTGCAGGAACTCCATGGGCAGCACATTTCTTGATGACTTGGGCCTGTCAAGTGACCCTGGTTTGGGGTAAGGGTTTCCTTTGAACATTTTCTCCTAACCTCGGGAATACAGAAACACTTTCTCCACAAGACTCCACTGTTGAAGGCTTTCCCTAAGCAGGGCCTTCACAGAAACTGTGCATTTCAAATCAAAACATCACCCAGAAAATGCCACCTCCCCAGTAGCCACCCCTTCAGTCACATCTGCACCAGTTTCCTGTGTCCCTGCTTCCCACTTCTGTTCTACACAAAAACACTTGCATAGGGATAAAAAGGTCAACAATAAAAAAGGCCAAACTAAGAAGCAAAATTTTCTTCTTAACAGCAGACAAGCCCTGAGGGATAACTTATATTAACAATTAGTGCCTAACTCCTGAGAACTTCACCTCAGTTTGAACACTGAAAGACACCAGTCTTTCCACAGGTGTGAAGACTGAGTGTACATAGTGTAATGGTCTGTTCTGTCTCTTTAAGAGACAAGCCCCACCCACTCCCCCATCTGCTGAGGCAGGCAGATCTTCCTCCCTACTTATAGCCCAAGATTCTCCCTTTTCCATCTTCCTCTGGAAGAGGCAGCTTCCATCTCTCCCTTCTCTCTCTCTTTCTCTCCCCTTCTCCATCTTCCATTCCATAACCCACTGAATAAATATCCAGCCTCACTCTGCATAGCGTGCCTATCCATGTCTCTGTCTCTCGCCCGCTGCCGTGTGTCTCCCTGCCCCGGACCAGCCGCCTTCAGAGACCTGCCGTGTGGTCTCGTGGCATGCCCATCTGTCTGTATCTCCTCATAGCCTGTTGCAGCCACTCTGGGAACTGCACTGTTCCTGCCTGGAACTGGCTGCTCTTGGGACCCTCTACTGTCTGCTGCCTGCTGCCACCACTTGTGGACCTACAGTGTTTCTGCCACTGCAGCCGCTGGGATCCTGCAGCATTTTTTATTTAATCCATTACACATAGTACAGGGGCTTGGAGTTTTGGGGGGTGGAAAGGCGAGGTGTGGAAGATTACATTTGCAGGTCAGTTCCCCTCACCTCTCAAAGTGATAGATGCCAACGGGGAGGGGGAGAACAGAAACTTCCTCAGGTGTTATCAGTCACCTTTCCTGTTCAGAGTTTCTCAGTCCACCGGTGGCTTTTAAGTCTTTTTTTTCTTTGAGGGGGTGGGGGCATGATGGTGATTGAAATGGTCTCTCTCTACAGTCCTGGTTGTCTGGAACTCACTACGCAGACCAGACTGGTCTTGAACTCACAGAGATCCACCTGTTTCTGTGAGTGCAAGAGCGCTTGCTGTGCTGCCTGAAGGCTATTCTTATTCAGACCACCTCACCCTGCTTATCCTCTCTCTATTCTTCTTCCAGTCTGTGTGGAGTTTCAGAGCTTGCCTGCCTGGCAGTTCTTCTGCTAAACTTCAGTCAAATTATCCTCCACCTCAATTTGCATGTTTTCTTTATATTCTTTTATTAATGAAACCTAGAGCCCAGAGAGAGGAGCCTAGTTAGTTCTCAGTGAGGGACTAAAATCTCTCTGAGATCACAAACTAAAATGAAGTCTTCTCCCTTACTTGGCTTTCATGATCTGTCTGGTCATGGGGCTGCATTGAACAGCCCTATATGTTTGTGTCTAGCCACTTGTTTTCACTGTGTTGTGTACACAACCAGTAGACCTGCAGGATAAAATGGAAATTCCATTTCGCTCTCCTTGATCTGACGAACTGTTTTTCATAGCAGCTGCAACAATCTGCATTCCTTCTGGAAAGCTATAGGTTCCCAATTACACCACATCCACCCCAACCAATACTTGTCGCTTCCGCTTTCTGGATGCTAACCTTCCTGGCAGTGTAAATTGACTCTGTGTTTTTCTCTACATTCTCGCAATTATTAAGGCATTGAATATCTTTCCAGGTACTCTGTAGCCAATGAAATAACATCTTAGAATAGGACATTGTATTGTATGTATGTATTGCATTGTAATTGTATGTGTGTCGTGTTATTAGAGGCAAATAAAAATACACACAACAAATATGATTATAGGACCTGGAGAGATGGCTCAGCAGCTAAGAACACTGGATGCTCTTCCGAGGACCCAGGTTCAATTCCCAGTACCCATACCCAATTCCAGTACACCTGACAGTCATTTCTGGCTTCTGTGGACACTGCAGAGATGTGGTGTACAGACATACATGCAGGCAAAACATCCATATGATACAATAACAAGAAATTAATTTAAAATACTATTATAAATAAATACTAAAGATGTGTCTGAGAAAAATATTAATAATTATTACCTAGTATATTAGATTTATGTGTGATATATTTCTGTTCTGCATCTTCCTTCTTTGATGGGAGCATATTTCAATAACAAAGTATTTGAAGTGAAAAGCCTAGAGGCAAAAACCAGAGCTATGACTCTCAGAAGAGAAAAATATACTTTTCTTCATCTCTTTTTGAGGTTAGAAGTTAGACCCCACCAGGTAGTCAGGATGGGGTTCTTAACCCTGAAGACTTCCCCTCAATGACAACCTGTTGCCCATCATAGTTGGTTCTTTGAAAAAACCACAGAGATGCTGGGCATGGTGGTACCATGCCTTTAATTCCAGCTCTCAGGAGGTAGAGGCAGAAGAAGGCAGATCTCTGAGTTCAAGACCAGCCTGGCTTACAGAACGAGGGCTGTTACACAGAGAAACCCTGTCTCAAAAAAATCAAACAACAACAACACACAGACAAAAACCAACAACGACTACAACAAAAAAAGAAAAGCAGTTCGTGTCTGTGTCCCCTAGGGTCGCCTACCCTCTAAATGCACAGTGGAGTGCATGCTAATCGGCAGCTCATGGCGACATCCCCTGAAGTCACTCTCACACTGCAGTTCTGTTGAAAACCCTAAACAGGATCCAGACAGCTGCAACTTCCTCTCCTTACAGATTTCAGTCATGGAACTCAAGATAAACCAACTGAGCCTTGTTCTCTGCTCACTGTTGATGGTTCCTCCCCTTGGCAGCAACCCCAAGCCCATTGGAATCTCTTCAACAGACTCCTTTGCACCCAAGGAGACTATCTGTATCACATTGAAAAGTTGTATTTATGCTGGGCAGCGGTGGTGTAACTCCCTCTGTGGACTGGGCTGGTCTCGAGCTCACAGTGATCCTCCTGCCTCTGCCTCCCAGGTGCTGGGATTAAAGGCGTGTGCCACCATGACTTGGCCTGCATCTCACTTTTTATTTGTTTCTCTGTGTTGTTTTGTTTTCAATACAGGGGCATTGGAATGAAGAGATGGAACACGGCTCCCTACACGCTCAGCAAGGGCTTCATCATTAAGTTAGTCACATTATGAGGGGCATTTCCAGATACAGCCCTTGTCCATAGGGCTAAAGGAGTGGTTTTCAACACCCCAGTACCCATCCCCTCAACCCTTAGCTCTCTTTCATACTGGGGAAAAACCTGAAGACATGACTACATAACACCCCGGAAGAGCCTAACATGGTGACCCATAGATTTGCACTGCCAGTTTGCAAGGCTGAGGCAGAGCTTACTTTAAGATCCTGAGTTTGGGACCGCTCATGGTGACATAACACACACACACAAAACCCCTAACATACAAAAAAAAAAAGACAATTAAAAAAATCCAGGCTTTAGGTTTACTAAGCACAGTAATTTAGTGCCTCCTCCCCTCCCTTTCCCCCTCTAAGAAAAATAATCAAATAATTCCGAGGTGTGAGAAGACGGGTCTATCAAGTGGTTAGAATGGAGGTCAATGTAGTGGAAATGGAGCTGAAATAAAGGATTTGCCGTGAGAAACAGAGCTCAGACTTGCCCTTCATCCTGGACCCTCTCTTGCACAGACCTACCTTCCCTTGGCTTTCTATGTCTAGAGAGTAGTTCAGCTTGGCTGGAGGAGAATACACCTTCACTATAAAGACCTCTTGTTAATTAGAGGAAGTCAAGGGTACCAGCCGGCCTCCCTCAATCCATACACAGGAACCATACATAGCATCCCCCTTCTGGCATTTGGCAAGGTTCAGATATAGGTGACAGCCCTGATTATTCTGGGATCCACAGAGGTAGTTGGGTGGGTGGGGTGGCCCCAGGTCACTGTGTGCCCGTGCTCAATGGCTCCACCCGCAGCCACAGCCCGCCCTCCGCGCGCAGGATCAGCTCCGGCTGCCTGCGCGGCTCCTTGTCGTCTGGCAGGAGGCGGAAGCGCAGCAGTGTGAGCGCCAGCGCCACCTTCATCTCGCTCATGGCAAAAGTCTGTCCTATGCAGTTCCTGCGGGAGAGCGGGGTAGGGACTCTGACTACACTGGGACCCAACCAGGCACCCAATCTGACCGGTCCCTACCAAGCCTGATCAGCCAGAGGTGCAGGAGGGACCGTGACGCGCCTGGGACAGCACTTGGGCATGTGTAGCCCCAAAGCTCTTGCAGCCTCTGCGCCCAATTCAGACGAGAGCAGGGTTCTGAGCACAGAGCAGCAGCTCTTCACCCCGCAACCCCTACTCTCCAAGACCTTTGTGAATAAGTTGAGTAGAGAGCAGGAAGGAGACCCAGAACTCGACCATCTCAATTCCCCCCATTCCTACTGTCAGCCCCAGACCCCACTCCATTAACCCAAGCCTCTGCCCTCACCTGGACCCTGCTGAGAAGGGAATAAATGCCAGCGGTGATCTGTCTTTCATGTTTTCAGGATCAAAGCGGAAGGGGTTATAGACCTGCAGAAGACATTGAGCCAAGGTGGATGAGTAACCTCTCAGTATAAACAGGGACAGAGCCCAGAGTATTCTGAGGAAGGTGAGGTCTGATGTCTTAGGTCGAAGCCCTGCCCCCTCCCCATTATATACGAGACTAGGTAGTAAGACAGGCAGCACCTCAGGGTCCGGCCACACAGATGGGTTGTGATGAATCCCAAAGATGCTGATGAGGCAGGTGACACCTGAGGGAGAAGAGAGAGTTGTAAAGACAAGACTGTGTCACCTATCCAGAACCCTCCTTCCCTGTCCCATGGGCACCTTTAGGGATGATCCGGCCATCTGGAAGCGCAATGTCCTGGGTACAGCATCGAGAGATGACAGGGACCGGAGGATGCAGCCGCAGACTCTCCTTGATGCACATGGTCAGGAAGGGCAGCTGGTTCAGGTCGTCCCTAAAGAAACCCTTTGAACTATTACTCAAGGAGCAAGAGAGAGGCTGGAAACCCATGCGGATCAATGAAATATTTTCTCACTGTGCTCAAATAAGTCCAAGGTGAACCAAATATGTGGTGACTGGAACAACAGAGAATTAGGAAGTATTCTAAATTAAGACTGATCTCCTACCAAGTTGGAACCTTTGGACCAGTCCTTGGCCTGCTCCCTCCCTGGTTCCTGGAACCAAAATGGAGCTGAACACAAAACACAGAAGGGTTTCCTTAGGGAAGACTGAATGGATGGATGATTCAGGGGCCCTGAGCAGTACATAGATTGCCATTTTATTTTAGTTTAGTTTATTGAGACAGAGGCTCTCCACATAGCCTTGGCTATCTTGGAACTTGCTATGTAGACTAGGCTGACCAGGACTCAGAGGGCCTCTCGAGTGCTGGGGTTAAAGCTGTGTTCCCTACTGTACCTGGTTATTTTATTTGTGTGTGTGTGTGTGTGTGTGTGTGTGTGTGTGTGTGTGTGTGTGTGCAGGTCAGGGCTCCAGATCCAGTGGAACTTTGTTCCTGGTGGCTGTGAGCTACCAGATGTGGATGCTGGAAAGTTAAGAGCAGAAAGTTCTCTGAGCTGAGCCATCTCTCTAGCTCCAGGACACTTTAATGTCCAAATGTTACCTAGAAATCTCTGAACACAGAACTAAAGAAAGGTCTAGGGTACAGGAGAAGAATAAACAGTTGTGGTAGAAAGCATCAGTTGGAGAGAAAAGAGACTAGGGCAAGTACTTTCACTGAACTCGTGGAAAATGTTGCCATTTTTCCCCTTATACTTATCCCTGCTCTCTCAGCAATACAAGTTTTTCTGCTCCAAAGTCAAAAGCCATTTCTTGTTTTCCAGGCTTTATACCAGGTATATCCTCTGGTCCTACATTCTGTGTCCATGAGCAAATATAGGAGAGTCATCCAAAAGAGGGACTCTTTCTTACTTGAGGAGGAGAGCCAAGGAGGGAGGAATGAGCCAGGAAGACCTACACTCACCATTCAATCTCCTCAGGTTCTCGGCCCCTCAGCAGCTCCTGCACCTCCTGCCGGCAGCGCTCCTGGTATTCTGGGTGCCTCGCTAGGTTGTACAGGATCCAGGAGAGCCCACTGGCCGTGGTGTCATGGCCTGAGGAACAGACAGACAGGCGTGGATCTCTGCACGGCTTCAGCACTACTGGGTGGACAGCACCCAGGTAAAGAAACCCAGGAAAGGATGGGAAGGGGGAGGAAGGGTACAATGGAAGGATTCCAGGTCCTTCCTTACCAGTCTCAAGATGAAGAAACCCTGCCTGCTCCCTAATCCCACACTGGGACCCTCACCCTCAAACATGAAGGTGTCAGCCTCTGCTCGGATGTCCTCATCTGACAGCTGCTTTCCATCTTCATCCTGGAGACAAGGCAAAACTCAGTAGTTCTGAAAATTTCTGTTTAAACTATGACAGTCTTCTTTTTATTTTTATTTTTTGAGTTTCTCTGTATCACAGTCCTGGCTGTCCTGGAAGACACTTTGTAGGTCAGGTTAGCCTTGAACTCACTGAGATCCTCTTGCCTCTGCCTCTCAAATGCTGGGATTAAAGGCGTGTGCCACCACTGCCCAGCTAAACCGAGGCATTCTTTTTATGGGGGGGTGTGCGAAGAGGCTTGAGACATAGTTTTTCTGGAGCCTGGAGCCTGTCTTAGAACTAGCTCTTGTAGACCAAGCTGGCTTTGAACTCATAGAAATCTGCCTACCTCTGCCTCCCGAATGCTGAGATTAAAGACGTGCCACTACTGCCCGGCTTAAACTACGATATTCTTTTTTTTTCAGTATTTATTTATTTATTTACTTATTTATTATGTATACAATATTCTGCCTGCAGGCTGGAAGAGGGCACCAGACCTCATTACAGATGGTTGTGAGCCACCATGTGGTTGCTGGGAATTGAACTCAGGATGTTTGGAAGAGCAGGCAATGCTTTTAACCTCTGAACCATCTCTCCAGCCCCAAACTATGATATTCTTAAATGATATGTATATCTCTTGGCTGTTACTATTGGTACAATTTGAACTTCCCAGGCTTTTTGCTGGTTATCCTGTTCCTTTTGTTGGTCACAATTGGAAGGGTCAGGAACTTATACATAAAAATGTCACCATTGTAGTGACATTTCATTTGTATTTTAATAAATAAAGCTTGCCTGAAGATCAGAAAAGTAAAACAGCCACACTGGCTAGCCTTACAGCCAAGGCAGCAACGACAGACACACACCTTTAATCCCAGTAGCCACACTAGTTTGCCATAGAAACTAAGCGATAGTGGTGAATACCTTTAATCCCAGAACTAGAGAGGATTATAAAATGGGAGGAGACAGCTCTCGGGCTCAGTCTCATTCTGAGATTCCTAGAGGCAGGATCACCATTTCAGACTAACATAGAGATAAGAGCCAGTGACTGTCTGTTGTACTTTTCTGACCTTCAGGTTGAGCCCCAATTTTTGTCTCTGAGTTTCTATTAATTGTGCTACACTCCATGTTTCTGCTCGATGAGGAATTTCTGAGGAATGGACAACTTGATATGAAGGTGAGTAGGGCAACTGGCCTTGGAAATTAGAAGTAAAGCTTTACTCCGAAGACTCTTACTCATATTCAAAAGAGCTCGATCCAAGGATTCTTATCTTACCCATTGAAACATACTATGCAAATCTTTGCATTTTGCCCTGGAGAGAACCCATTCAACTCCAGAAGAAAGTTTTCTCTCCCCTTCCTCCCTCCCTCCCTCTTGGCTCACTATTTACCATCTTGAGGGGAACTGGACTCAGGAGTACTTGTTATTCTACATGAACCACAGATGATAACGCACAGCCCTTTCTCTGCAGTGTAAACCTTGCTGCACATACAGGTAAATACTTCATCCTCTGGAAAGGTGGGAAATGGAAAAACCATTGCTAACACCTATTCTGGTTGTGCCTGTTGCCGTGACTAATTAAGGGCTGCTGTGATCATTGATTTGGTGCAATTGCCTCTGTGTGTGTGTGTGTGTGTGTGTGTGTGTGTGTGTGTGTGTGCGCGCGCGCGCGCAGATATAAATGTCATATGGTGATGTATTGAACTGTAAAATTCTCAGGCTCTTCAAAGTTTCATCTTGGCAGTCTCGTGAAGCCTGCTTTCCAGGATCATCTCTAAAACCTGCCTATGCAGGCCATGACTTTCCCAATCCCACACACCCTGTACCCACAGTGCCCCCTGCATTAAGTTCAGGTTATTCGACTTAACATTTGGCATCAATATCCATCCTGCTTCTTGAGAAGCCCACCTTGATCAGCAGCAGCACATCAATGAAGTCCAAAGTCTTGGACTCAGCCTTGGACTTAAGGAAGTCATCCAAACCCTGACTGGGGAGGGTGTGGCGCCGTTTCTGGATGACGGTATCAGTGAATTCATGCACCAAGCTGCAGGCCTTATGGAAGCGCATCCCATCGCGGGTGAGACGGTACAGCAGGTCCACGTACATCAGAGGCTGCTGGTGCCTTTTGGCCACTAGAGCACTGAGCTCCAAGATGGCAGCAATATACTCACTGGGCTTCCTGCAGGATTCGGACAAAGGAGACAGCAATTTAAAATACTTGGATCTTGTGCCTCTTACCAGCAGCCAGGAGCCACTGTGAATGGAGTAGCCAGGAACAGTTGGCCACTGAGGCAGAGTGGAATGAGCCCTGAGTTCAGCTCTCAATGAATTCATCATATGTCTGTGAGCTGCCTCCACACCCTATGCCCCCAAACCACAGTGCAGACAGCTCTCAGTACTGACTTCATGAAGAGACTAGATAAATCAACCGTGGAAGCACCGATATTAATAGGTGAGCTGAACCCTAGACCATATTGGAAAAGAATGAGGTCCAATCTTAAGGAAGGAAGTATCATCAGCTCTGCTGTAACTTAGAATTATCTCCCTAAGGTATATGTGTGTGTGTATTCTTAAGCTCATGCATATATTATATATTTATTTATTCATATATTTATGTACTTAAAACTCACATATTTATTTATTATTTATTTATTTCATTGGCATGATGGCACAAGTCTTTAATCCCAGCACCCTGGAGGTAGAGGCAGATAGATTTTGAGGCCAGCCTAGTCTACATAATGAGTTTCAGGCCAGCTGAAACTCATAAATTGAGAACTTGTCTCAAAACTTTATTTATTTTTATTTTGTGTGTTTTGCCTGATGTATATATGGACCCTGGTGCCCTTGAAGGGCAGAAGAGTGTGTTGGGTCACCTGGAACCATAGTTACAGATAGTTGTAAACTTCCTTATGGGTGCTAGGAATCAAACCCAGGTCCCTTGCAAGAACCATCTCTCCAAGGCCCCTATAGAACATTCAAGGCCATAGAACTTCAAGATGTGGCATCTAGGGAGGAATTAGGGCATTCAGTATGCTTTCAGTGTGGATAGTCTATCAGTCTGCCTCTTTGTCTTTCTGTCTGTTTCTGGATGCCATGGGGCATCAGACTCTTTTAACCGGTGCTTCTGGCTGTGGTGTGCTGTTATACTGGCTCAAACGCAATGGAGCCGATGGATCATTGATTAAGGCTTCTGAAACCCTGAGCCAGAATAAGCCTCATTTCAAGTTCTCTCAAGACCTTTGCCACATTTTTGGAAATAGGACTAACACAAGCACTGACACCTTCATCGCCTCCCAGGGACCAGAGGCTAAAAGTACAACTTTCCTGGTCTTACACTGGTCTTACAATCTAGCCACTGCTAAGCTCTTGAGTTTCACTTCCAAGGTGCCGCCCACTTTCTACCCCACAAGTTCTGCTTGTCCCCATCTTTGTGGCTTTATTGAAACAATCCCACTTCCTGGAAGGAAGAATCACTTTCTCCTCTCTCAGGTCTTTCAGTGTTGGTTCTGAAACATTTTTGGGAGGCCACTCTGATCCCCTGACCAGTCCTTCCTCCTTTGGGTTATGAGGCCCAGAACACGGACTCACTCCTGACAGTGGCTGTTAAAGCTGAAAACACATTTCTGCAGACTGTCCAGAGTCATGAGGCTGACGTGCTCAAACATGTCCAGACGGGTGTTGCCTTTGGAGATCAAATGCTGCCACTTGGCCTGGACAGAAAGACAGAGGACTGGAATCAGACCTTGACTCCTTGAGACTCTTTCTAATCTCAAGTTGTGACCCAGAACCAGCCTCCTTATCTTAGGTTCTAGCCACACAGACGCAGGAATAGCCAGGGTTTGGGAAAGAGGGGGACGTTATGAAGCTGGGTTCCAGGGACTCACATGCATGATGTTGGTGCTGTCATTGAAAATCTTCACATAGGGCTTCAGGATGTTGAAATGGAAGGCGGGGGTCAGCATACGACGGTGGCGGATCCACTTGTCACCAGCACTCACCAAGAGCCCATCCCCTGAAGGAGCGGCCATAGTGTTAGGCAAGACTTAGCACCTTTCCCTGACTCCCTAGGATCCCTTTGTCCCTCATCTGCAGATACTCACCAAGCCAAGGCTTCAGAAAGCTGTAGAGTACCACATCCTTGAGGGCAACTGCAGCTAACATGAACAAAGACAGGCAGGGGTCATGGAGTGAGTAAGGGCAGACCACGGATGATGGCTTACGATCCTTTCCAGGAGTCTGCCCTTGCCCTCACCAGGCAGCAGCAGTAACAGCAGGAAAGTCAAAGGTACAACCTGACATGCTACATCATGCTGCAGCACTGCTTCCCACGGCTTCTGTATAGTCTAACATGTTGCCATACCTGATCCCATCCCAACACTCTGTGATATTTATTGGAACCTATGTCCTTGCCATCTAGGCACCTCCTGAACAGATATAAAACACTTCACATTGACACAAAAGGGTTAACATGACATGGCAAGGCCTTAGCACACGTAACCACCTTGGCATCATGATGCCTCAGGCTATAACATGGACCAGAGACTACCTGACAGACCTCTGTGTATACCTCAGACAAGCTGCTGACAAGGTCTGAAAATGATTATGTATGGTGTTTGAATAAGAATGTCTCCCAGAGGCCAATGTACGTGATTGCTTGTTCCCCAGCTAGTGGCACTGTTTCGGGAGGTTTAGCAGGTGTTGCTTTGCTGGATGAAATACCTCAGTTGCATTGGGTTTTTAAGAGTTCATAGACTCTAGCTACTTCTAGGTTTCTCCTTCTTCTCTGAGTTTAAGGTAGAGTACGCGACCTCTCGGTTTCCTGCTCTAGTCACCGAGCCTCTCCCTCTGAAACATAATCTAAAATAAACTCTGCACTTTATGAGTTCCCTTGTTCACGGTGTTTTATCACAGCAACAGAAAAATAACTAAGAAATTGTGGCTCTTGTAATTTCTAGCACTCAAGAGGTAAAAGAAAGAAAATCCAGAGTATGAGGCTAGCCTGAACTGAACAGCAAAACCAGCGAAACACTGTCTTCAAAACAGCAAAAGCTCAATTAATAAACCAGGGGTGGCCCAGGTTATGACCCACTGATCTCACCTGGAGAGTCTTAAAAATTTGCCTTGGATACAAGCCAGATGAAGCATCTATCATTTCTCAGAAGGACCCTGGGTCCCAGACATTAGCAACACAATCAGACATGAGACAGGACATGTCCAGGTTAGAAAGATGTAGGAACATCATTTTCATAGCCCAGTCTGTCTGCCTGATACAAATTACATTATCAGCTAGAGACCTCACTTGTGGGCAAGCTGGATCCAGCAGCCCAGTGCCCACCTGGAGTAAAGAGCATGGGCTTCGTGAAAGTGGGTGGTCTGGACTGACGCGGTGACTCGGTGGATAAAAGCACTTGTCATACAAGTCTGAGGACCAGACCACGAATCCCTTGAACCAGATGAGACAACACATGCCTGCAATCGCGGTGTTATCATGGTAATATAGGAGCCAGACACAAGAGGGTTGTCCACCTTCCCCTGAAGTTTGAGGTCTATCCAAGTGGTGTGTATATACAGGAACAGACAATGAGGGTCTGTGTCTCAAGCAAGATGTAAGGCAAGGGTCAACACCCGAGGTGCCCTCTAACCTCCACACATGTGCCACGGCAAATGCATGCCTGCACGCACACACACAAACATGACCTTCCATGAATATTTTAAAAAGTAAAGTGGGGTGAACGATTCAGGTGCTCAAGTTCCAGGGAATAATTGAAATAATTTGGCAGCCAGAGGCTGTCAGGCTCATGCCTGGCAAGGGACAGGCTGTGGTGATGCTTCTCTTTCCCTTCTCAGCCTGGTCTATCCCAAGATGGGAAGACGAGAATGCAAGAGAAAGGGGCTAGGCTGTGATGGGTGTCTTGCAGGGCGATTTCTGGACCCTGACAAGACACCAGTCAACATAAGGCAATCAACCAACTGGACAGGGTGGAAAGATCAACTCAGCAGAGTTGGATGGTATAGAAGTAATAGCCTCTTTGCTCTCTTTGCTCTGAACCTGGGGAGGTTTTTTTCTGGTTCTGGGCCTTGGTCTATATATTTCTGATGCCTATGGGGACACCTGGACTTGCCTTCAATATTCTTACTCATGCCCACAGACATGGCTTGAACAACTCCTTTCCAAGAAAGCCTTTGCACATATTCTAGCAGAGACCACACCCTTCCACTTAGCTATCAGGGCCCCACTCCCTCTGACAACACAAGGTTTGGGTTGTTCCTGTCAAGTGCTTTTCTTTTTTGGGAGGAGAGTTTTACACAGGGTTTCTCTATAGCTTTAGAGCCTGTCCTGGAACTCTGTAGACCAGGCTGGCTTCGAACTCACAGAGATCTGCCTGCCTCTTCCTCCTGAGTGCAGAGATTAAAGGCGTGAACCACCACCACCACCTGGCATCCTCGTCAAGTTCTGTCTCAAGAATTGACTTCCTCTAGGATAGGATCTAAGGAGGAAGACACCTGGGAACCTGGAACATCCCAGAACACCAAGCTCTAGGTAGGTCCAGAAAGGACAGTTGTGTGGGAGCTGGTAAAACTATGAAGAGGGCAGAGAGGCTGATGGGAGAAAGGAGGGACTGGACCACTATAGGAGCCATGCTGAAATATGTGGTTAAAAACTGGAAGCCCTCCGATTCCCATCACCGCCAGCTCCCCTGGGTACCTGAGGCATTGAGGATAGATCGGACGATGTCAGTGTGGCACAGAGTGATAGTGGGGAACATTGGACCGATCCACAGCATGAAGCCCTGAGGGTAGGTGGCTACCAGCTGAGTCAATGTCTTCATGCCCTGCTCTGTAGGAGTTATCTGCAAGCAACACAGGCACAGTCATCTCCTGAGGTGGTTTATCTCAGGGATCAAGTTGGCTGGGTTGAGAGATGCCCAGGTAGGGATGCTCAAGACCTCTGGGTGCATCTGCAATGATGTTTCAAAAAGAATTATTCTTTGCATTGGTAGGCAGTGTGGACAACACCATCCAAACCAGAGAAGGGGAAAATTTGATCCCTTTTCCAAAGCTGGTACATCCATCTTCTCCTGGCATCAGATATCAAAATTCAGGTCCTTGAGGTGATGCTGAGCTCTGGTGTCGTAAGTCTTTCTCTGCCCCACCTGCCAGCATCCAAATCATGACACAGAGACTTATTATTAATTATTAAAGTTCGGCCAATAGCCCAGGCTTGTTTCTAACTAGCTCTTATAACTTAAATCAACCCATTTTCCAGCCCTACAGAAAGTAATAGAAGGAAAATCGCAACCCAAGGAACCCAACATTGCCAACACTGCCTACAATAACTCAGGCATCTAGCGACCCTTCACCAGCACAACTCAAAGAAGGGAGACACACAAACTCTACTACCAAAAACAATAAGAATATCCGGAGTAAACAACTACTGGTCATTAATATCACTTAATATTAATGGGCTCAATTCACCTATAAAAAGGCACAGGCTAAGAGATTGGATACAAAAACAGGATCCACCATTGTGCTGTTTGCAAGAAACACATCTCAACCACAAAGACAGGCATCTACTCAGAGTAAAGGGCTGGGAAAAGGCTTATCAAGCAAATGGACCTAAGAAAAAAGCAGGTGTGGCCATACTAATTTCTAACAAAACTGACTTAAAACTTAAATCAATCAGAAGAGATGGAGAGGGACATTTTATACTCATAACAGGAATAATTCATCAGAATGAAGTCTCAATCCTGAATATCTATGCCCCTAATATAAAAGCACCCACTTATGTAAAAGAAATATTGCTAGAACTCAAGGCAGACATCAAACCACACACACTAGTAGTAGGAGACTTCAATACACCTCTCTCACCAATGGACAGGTCAATCAGACAGAAACCTAATAGAGAATTAAGAGAATTATTGGAGGTAATGAAGCAAATAGATTTAACAGACATCTATAGAACACTCCACCCAAATAGGAAAGAATATACCTTCTTCTCTGCAGCTCATGGAACATTCTCAAAAATTGACCACATACTTGGAAACAAAGGAAACAAAAAAATATCAGTGTCCACCTGTGTCTTATCAGATCACCATCGATTAAAGTTAGAAGGCAACAACAACGCTACCCCCAGAAAGCCAACAAATTCATGGAAACTGAACAGTCAACTACTGAACCACACCTGGGTCAAGGAAGAAATTAAGAAAGAAATTAAAATCTTCCTTGAATTTAATCAAAATAAAGGAGCAGAAGATTGGAAATAATCAAACTGAGGGCTGAAATCAACAAAATAGAAACACAGAAAACAGTCCAAAGAATCAATGAAACAAAAAGTTGGTTCTTGGAGAAAATCAACATGATTGACAAACCCTTATCCAAACTAATTAAACAACAGAGAGAGAACACACAAATAAATAAGATCAGAAATGAAAAGGGGGACATAACCACAGACACAGAGGAAATTCAGAGAATCATTAGATCTTACTACAAAAGCCTGTATGCCACAAAACTGGAAAATATGAAAGAAATGAACAGTTTTTTAGATAAGTACCATATACCAAAGCTAAACCAAGACCAGGTGAACGATCTAAATAGACCTGTTAGTCGCGAAGAACTACAATCTGTTATCAAAAATCTCCCTTCCAAAAAAAAGCCCAGGACCAAATGGTTTCATTGCAGAATTCTACCAGAATTTCCAAGAAGAGCTAATACCTATACTCCTTAATGTATTTCACAATATAGAAACAGAAGAGTCATTGCCAAATTCCTTTTATGAAGCTACAGTTACCCTGATACCAAAACCACACAAAGACCCAACCAAGAAAGAGAATTACAGGCCTATCTCACTCATGAATATCAACGCAAAAATTCTCAACAAAATACTTGCAAACCGAATCCAAGAACACATTAGGAAAATTATCCATTATGATCAAGTAGGCTTCATCCCAGAGATGCAGGGCTGGTTCAACATACGAAAATCAACCCATTTCTCCCAACAGCACAGACATTAAGGGCAACATTGAATAAATGGGACCTACTAAAACTGAGAAGCTTCTGTAAAGCAAAGGACACTGTCACCAAGACAAAAAGGCAACCTACTGACTGGGAGAAGATCTTCACCAACCCCGCAACAGACAAAGGTCTGATCTCCAAAATATATAGAGAACTCAAGAAACTAGACTTTAAAATGCTAATTAACCCAATTAAAAAATGGGGCACTGAACTGAACAGAGAATTCTCAGCAGAGGAAGTTCAAATGGCTAAAAGACACTTAAGGTCTTGCTCAACCTCCTTAGTGATCAGGGAAATGCAAATCAAAACAACTTTGAGATATCATCTTACACCTGTCAGAATGGCTAAAATCAAAAACACCAGTGATAGCCTTTGCTGGAAAGGCTGTGGAGGAAGGGGTACCCTCATCCATTGCTGGTGGGAATGCAATCTTATGCAACCACTTTGGAAATCAGTGTTTCGGTTTCTCAGGAAATTCGGGATCAACCTACCCCTGGACCCAGCAATACCACTCCTGGGAATATACCCAAGAGATGCCCTATCATATGACAAGAGTATTTGTTCAACCATGTTCATAGCAGTATTATTTGTAATAGCCAGAACCTGGAAGCAACCTAGATGCCCCTCAATGGAAGAATGGATGAAGAAAGTGTGGAATATCTACACATTAGAGTACTACGCTGCGGTAAAAAACAATGACTTCTCGAATTTTGCATGCAAATGGATGGAAATAGAAAACACTATTCTGAGTGAGGTAACCCAGACCCAAAAAGATGAATATGGGATGTACTCACTCATAATTGGTTTCTAGCCATAAATAAGGGTCACGGAGTCTACAATTGGTGATCCTAAAGAAGCTAAGTAAGAAGGTGAACCAAAGGAAAAACATATAGTTACCCTCTTGGCTATGGGAAGTAGACAAAATTGCCAGGGAGAAAATTGGGATCTTGGGGGTGGAGTAGGATGGGGGTAAGGGGAGATGGGGAGAGGAAAGGGAGAAGGGGAGGATGGGGGGAACTTGGGGAAAAAGGAGGATTGGGATAAAGGAAGGTTGGATAGGGGAGCACAGAAGCACAATTCTTAGTTAAGGGAGCCACCTTAGGGTTGGCAAGAGACTTGAACCTAGAGTGGCTCCCAGGAGCCCAAGGCGAGGTCCCCAGTTAGTTCCTTGGGCAGCTGAGGATAGGGAACCTGAAATGACCCTAGCCTATAGCAATACTGACGAATATCTTGCATATCATCATAGAACCTTCATCTGGTGATGGATGGAGATAGAGACAGAGGCCCACACTGGAGCACTGGACTGAGCTCCCAAGGTCCCAATGAGGAGCAGAAGGAGGGAGAACATGAGCAAAGATGTCGGGACCACGAGGGGTGCACCCACCCACTGAGACAGTGGAACTGATCTACTGGGAGCTCACCAAGGCCAGCTGGACTGTGACTGAAAAAGCATGGGTTAAAACTGGACTCTCTGAACATGGCGAACAATGAGGGCTGATGAGAAGCCAAGGACAATGGCACGGAGTTTTGATCCTACGCAATGTGCTGGCTTTGTGGGAGCCTAGCCAGTTTGGATGTTCACCTTCCTAGATATGGACGGAGGGGGGAGGACCTAGGACTTACCACAGGGCAGGGAACCCTGACTGCTCTTTGGACTGGAGAGGGAGGGGGAGAGGTGGGGGAGGAAGGGGAGAAGGGTGGGAGGAGGGGGAGAAGGGTGGGAGGAGGGGGAGGGAAATGGGAGGCTGGGAGGAGGTGGAAACTTGTTTTTTTTTTTTCTTCCTTTTCTCAATAAAAAAAAGAAAGAAAAGAAAAGAAAATCAACCCATTTCTATTATTTACTTTCTGTTTTGTGACTATGGCCTCGTCTCCGTAGTGTCCACCTTCTTGCTGTGTCCTTTCACGTCTCTGCCTTCTTCGCAGTGTCTTCTCTGCCCCCCAAATCCTACCTAGGTATTGGCCATTCAGTTATTTATTTATTTATTTATTTATTTATTTATTTATTTATTGTTTTTCAAGATAGGGTTCCTCTGTGTTGCAGCTCTGGCTGTCCTGGAACTCGCTCTATAGACCTATCTGGCCTCGAACTCTCAGAGATCCACCTGTCTTTGCCTCCCAAGTGCTGAGATTAAAGGCATGCACCAGCATTGCTCAGCAGCCATTCAGCTTTTTATTAAACCAATCTGGGTGACACATCTTCACAGTGTACAAAAAGATTACTGTACAACTCTCAAGTATTTACACCTGAACCCCTTCACACCCCTGAGTTTTCACATTGTTGTTCCAAGACTGAGTTGTCATAGCCTGGATTCCTATTTGCAGATGGCATAGTGAGGTATTCCTCCATCTTCACAAAGACATAAACCAATTCCCATAATGCAATGGACTTCCTCTATTCTACCCTGCTTTATATATATGTATACATATGTATGTGTGTACACATGACTGCAGATGCATGATCCTATGTCAAAGATAGACTGCACAGGTGAATTTATCTCTTATGGCTGCAATGAAGCTAAAGAATCCCTATTGCGCCGGGCGGTGGTGGCGCACGCCTTTAATCCCAGCACTCGGGAGGCAGAGGCAGGCGGATCTCTGTGAGTTCGAGACCAGCCTAGTCTACAAGAGCTAGTTCCAGGACAGGCTCCAAAACCACAGAGAAACCCTGTCTCGAAAAACCAAAAAAAAAAAAAAAAAAAAAGAATCCCTATTGCTTATTATTTTTCTTATACTTTTCTATGTTTAGATACATTCAGATACATAAATACCATGATATAACAAATTGCCTACAATGTTAAGGAAAGCACCATGATGTGCAGATTTGTACAACAATTGGTACCAGATAGCCTAGGTGCACAGAAAACCACACATAGCAGGTTTGTGTTAGTAGGCTTTGATGTCAGCACAATGGCAATACCAGTTCTGGACAAATTTCTCAGAATGTCCCCATCACTCCTTGATGTATCATTCTCTCTCTTTCTCTCTCTCTCTCTCTGCGCGCATGTGTGTGTGTGTGTGTGTGTGTGTGTGTGTGTGTACTACTTGTCCCCCTTCTTCAGAGAACCATAACTAAGTCACTTTTGCAGGAGCATCAGCAGGCGCCTTCTGCAGCCTCTGAAAGTGACACAGCTTCTGCCATAAGTGAACCTGTGTCTCGATTTTGAAGTGATGAAGGGAACCCTTGTCTCTTTCTGTTTTGTTCTTCCCAGGGACATGCCCAAGGCCCAAGTGTACATTTCAGGCCCAGTGGACAAGTTAGGTTGTGTACCTATGACCTTTTATGTCCTGACTGGGCCACAACATCTCCAGTTCTTCCCCTGGAGAAAGGGCCACACACCAGGGACCTCCAGCCTTGCCAGGTTCCGGGGGAGTAGAATTGATAGCAACTGCCACCCACCAGCACCCACTGGTTGGCCACCAGTCTCAGAGCACCTGGAACCTCTGTGCACAGCCCACACTGGGCCATTTGCAAGCTAAACTATGGCAGCTAAGCCACCTAAATGGGAGAGCAGATGGAACTCAAAGTTCAAAATGTGGGGTAAAGGGTGGGGTCAAGGAAGGTTCATGGAGGATGAGTGGACAGATTTTATCCAGGTAACACAACAACAGATAACACTGGTCTATCTTATAGAAGAACATGATAAGGAGGAAATGGCCCAGGGAGGGAGGTGGGGAGTCAGCCTGTACTCTGCTATAGCCCAGCTGTGCCCCACCTGAGCAGTTAGGGAGAGAGATCAAAGATCAAAGATCAATACTACAGAACTGTAGGACAGAGATGGGCTCACACAAAGGAACTGCCACAGTCCCCCCGGAGACCTCAACTCTAGCAAGCAGACACTGAGAAGAGGTCATGGGTCTTCACTCTGTAGATCCCATCCTGAGAACTTCTCAGTGTCCCCCAGTGTGAGGAAGGCAGTTGGAAATGACACAGCAGACTGGAGTGGGAGCCCAGAGAGACGAGAAGGGAAGGCATACCCAAGATCATCAGCTAACCCACTCCATCAGGCTGAGCCCCATTTCTGGCCCCTTAAAAGACTGTCCACTCTGACATTCCCCATCCTGATGCCACACTTACCATGCCCACATGTCCCAGAAGCCAGTTCTGTTTGGGAGGCTGAGGGAAACAACGAAGGCGACGGTAGCTCCCATACACAGCATAGATCTGGGTCAGAATTCGGGCCAGGAGCCAGAGGGCACCAATGGGCAGCAGGAGTTGCCATGGGGAGGCCCACTCAGGCCCCAGTGCTAGCCAGGACAGGCTCAGCTGTGACATCCTGCTGGGTGGATCAACAGCACAGTGAAGAACAGAGGTCCAGGAAAGACGCGGGAATCTCCAGAGACACTGGACAGAGGACAAAGCAGGGAGGAGGAGGAGGAGTAAGATCCAGGGAAGTGCAGGGGAAGGGGCTATAAGAGTGGAGAAGAGGAGGAAGGGAAGGAGGAGCACGGTGATGGGGGGAAGGGCCAGGGCTAGCAAAACAGAAGGAGAAGAGAGATTGATCAGGATTTAAGACCTCCCTAAATTATGCAAAACTAACCAGGGGTTTGGTTATTCAGAAGCTATCATGCCCAAGGCCAGCTGGCTCCCTGTGGCATTTGTGTGTGGCCAGCTGGCTTCTGCCCTGCCCTGCCCGGCCCTGCCCTTGGGTTGTACGTTCCCTACTCCAGATTAGGTCCCTACAACGTCACCGCCCCCCAGCCTGACACTTCCTCTCAGGAACAGCAATCTACCATACCTTTCCACTCCTCTTCTGGTACTCCTTTCCCCCTGGCTTCTGGAGGCTGGGGGGCTGGGCCATTCTAAACCAGCCAATCCCTGTCAAGCCTGGATGCCTCCTCCTTGCCTGGGAAAGTGGCCAAGATGGGGGTAGAATTAGCTTGGTGCAGAGACGAATCATCATAGACCGGCAAAACATGAATCTTAGGACTATTGCGGGACAAGGTTGATGCTGAGTTACATATTCCCAGCATTCCAGCTCCTCTGTGGATGTGGTACACTAAGTAAAAGGGTGAATTTGGGAATCCACAATCAGAATCTGACCAGCCTGGTCCCCATCATCTCCTGAGCTTCTGCCCAAAGGACTGTGAGGATAGCAGGCACTGTTTTCCAGTGAGAAGGCTGTGGAACTAAAGAGTCTGCCCACCAGTTGCTCAGCCTGGTGGAGCGCAAGTCCTGTCTTCTCAGCAGAAACAAGACTTTCTGGCACACAAAGAAATCCCAATTGAGGTTTCCAGGTCCAAAGCTAGGGATCAAGAATACAGCTGAGACTGGGGTGGTTAGAGCTGGGCAGTATGGTGTCCCGTGTGGAGTGAGAGAGAGCTTGAGCAGATATGAGATCCAGGGAAAGGTAAGTGTGAACTCGCATGCGTGAATGCCAGCAGAAGCCAGAAGAAGGCATCTGCTCCCCTATAGCTTGAGTGCTGGTAAGACACCTGGCATGGGTGCTTGGAGCTGGCCCTCCGGGAGAGCAGGAAACATTCTTAACTCCTGAGTCATCTCTCTGGTTCCCTTTGTTTGTCCTTCTCTTCTCTTCTCTTCTCTTCTCTTCTCTTCTCTTCTCTTCTCTTCTCTTCTCTTCTCTCCTCTCCTCTCCTCTCCTCTCCTCTCCTCTCTTTTTTCCTCCCTCCCTCTCTTCCTTTCTCCCTCTTTCTTTCTTTCTTTCTTTCTTTCTTTCTTTCTTTCTTTCTTTCTTTCTTTTTCTTCCTCCCTCCTTTCCCCTCCACCCCTTCCTTCCCTTCTCCCTTTTTCTTTCTTTCTGATCTTTTGAAGACAGTTTCTCTGTGTAGTTCTGGCTGTCCTGGAACTTGTTCTATAGACCAGGCTAGCCTTGAACCCAAAGAGATCCACCTGCCCTGCTTCCTGAGTGATGGGGTTACAAGATATGCACTCCCAAACCCAGACCAACTTCTTCTGTTTCTAAATTGGAGCCCAAATAACACTTTAGCTGCATCCACTCTCCTGTATGATCATAACTTGTACATTTTGTTATTTTGAGGCAGTGTTTTATTTTATGTAGCTAAAGATGACTTATGCTTCTAAACGTCCTAATCCAGCCCTGATGCCATAATTACAGGTGTGCTCCAGAGTGCTCAGTTTTTGCAGAATTGGAGACCAAACCCAGGGCCCTCTTTTTTTAAATTTATTTTTATTTTATATTTATTAGTGTTTTGCCTGCAGGTAAGTCTGTGTGAGGAGGTCAGAAACTCTGGAACTGGAGTTAGAGACAAGTGTGAGCTGCTATGCGTGTGCTGGGAACTGAACCCCAGTCCTCTGGAAGAGCAGCCAGTGCTCTTAACCATGCTGCCGTCTCTGTAGGACCCTCCCTCCGGGCCTCTTCCGTGTTAGGTAAGCACTCTACACACTGGGCTACAGTCCAGGCTTCTAATTTATATTTTAAAAAAAAGCTCAGGAGAGGAACAAGGACTTAAAGGGACAGTGGACAGGAGCAGTTACCGCTTAGTCTTTAGAGACAGAGCAGAGAGGAGGAGGGCTACTCATAGAAATGGATGGGAAGGTGTAAGAGGGGAGGAGATGATATTGAGGAGAAGGAAGAGGAACAGAGGGAGATCAGACTGTGACACCATGGGAAAGACAGACGGATTCAGACCTAACTGAATGGGTATGACTCGTGACTCAGTTGCCTAGCGATCCCCATCTCCTGGACCACCTGCTCCCTCCAGCTGTGTTCACTCTACCCTGAGAGGATCCTATAGACCCACCACCAGCAGCTTGGTAAAGATGTCCCTGACTTCTTACCTGGAGGGGTTTATGAGGGGCTAGACTGCACCAGCCAATCGCTGCCAGCCCTAACTGCCTGCTCCTGGCCTGGGAAGGTAGCCAAGATATGGGGGTAGGGCTGGCCTTGTTTAAAGGTAAGGCAATTGGGGTTGTAAAGCACTTGATCCTCAGAACCTGGACACTCCCTTCTGGGATGGGGGACACGAATGGAGGTGTGGGCAATGGTAATTGAGAGTTACCATGTGCCCAACACCCATGACCTTATAAGGACAGGACATATTAGGCAAAAGAATAGAATTTCAGAGGCCCAGGAGACCAGGATCAGGTAATCCCGGTGCCAGAGCAGCTTGCAAGATGGAAGGATCTGTGCAACATTTCTTGGCGTGTCACTAAGGTTCTGCGATGCTTTTGCCTGACAGCCTCACAGCCTGGGAAAATTCACGTTCTTCCTCCAAGGCTTGGAGTCTAAGAAGACCAGGGCTCAGGTAAAAAGGATCAGGAATAAAGAATCCAGCCCTGCTGGAGATTACCCAGGTCAGATTGCAAAGATAATAAGCCCAGCTGCCAGAACATGGCTGGGCTGGGCTGAGCTGCAGGGCAAGGGGTAGCGGGACATGTGGGGTGGAACTGAAAAGGCTTCTGAGGAGATGGGCGTCCACGAGGAGAGGGCAGAAAGGGGACACTGAGTCCTCTTTCTACATCTGACTGTGGGGATGGCCAGCTCTCTTGACTGCAGATCTCACAGCTGGGGAGGCAGCTGTCCGTGGAGGGTCTTTGAGGAGAAGAAAGGAGGGCCAAGAAGAGGGAGTGATGGAAGAGCCTGGTGATTCCTACAGGAGCTGCTGTGGGCAAGTCTTATGTGCAGAAAGTGGAGCGTGTAGAGAAATGTCTTAGGGTTTCTATTGCTGCGACAAAATACTATGACCAAAAAGCAAGTTGGGGAAAAAGCATTTATTTGGCTTACACTTCCACATTGCTTTTCATTATTGAAGGAAGCCAGGACAGGAACTCAAACAGGGCAGGATCCCGGAGATGGGAGCTGCTGAGAGGCTTCAGAGAGGTGCTGCTTACTGGCTTGCTTCCCTTGGTTTGCTCAGCCTGCTCTCTTATGGAACCCAGGACCATCAGCCCAGGGATGGGCCCGCAATGGGCTGGGCCCCACTCATTGATCACCAGTTGAGAAAATGCCTACAGCTGGCTCTCATGGAGGCATTTCCTCGACCGAGGCTCCTTCCTCTCTGATGATTTTAGCTTGTCTCAAGTTGACACACATAAACCAACCGGTACAGGAAAGTACTACATTATGCAGCATCTTCTACATAAAATATGCTTACTGTATACTGGACGACCGTAGTGCATTCCTCTGGACAGGCTTATGAGGCTACTTTCTGGAAAGATGAACTGGAGAGGAAGGTCCTCCCCTAGAAGGCAGCACTTTCTGACTGCAGCCTCGATATAGAGAGACCTGAAGGAAAACAAGCAGTGTTGCCTTTTCCTGCCCGCCTTCATGCCTTGTTGGCAAGTGGATCCATTTGGAATCTGCTGCTGTTTGTGGACACTGGAATCTAGATTCGCCATTCTTCCAATGTGTACTGAAGACCGATGGTTCTTCAGGTACCCTCCAGGTTTTGAACTGTGGAGGCATCCAGCTTCCCGGACTGAGCAAGTACAAATTCTCAACTTCGCCATTCAGACTCCTCAGCCTCTGCGCCATACAGATTCAGCCAGAACTGCGGAAGACATGCTGCACCCTTAGGAACATATTCTCATTGTATTGGCTGTTCCTCTAAAGGACTGTGATGACCATGATAGTATAAAGTGTGTCTGTCCATTCTTGCATTCAGGCAACCTCAAGGGGTAAGTTTTCCTACCGTGCACTCCTCAGCAGTCTGGACCAGAGTCCTGATGTCACAGGGGGAGACGCAAGTGATGGCATCCAGAGGAGAAAAGACATTTATTTAATAGAAGAACTAACAAGCCTCTGCCCAGATCACATGATCCCCCTGAACCACCCTGGACTTTGTCCAGACTTACTCTGTGATTGGTTCCAGAGAGCAAGTGCTGAAGAGTCAGACTCCTAGCAGAGCGGCTACCAGAGAGGGTATGTGGGTAGAGTCAGGGTTCCTGACGCTGTAGGATGTTAGGAACGGCCTCACCTCCCTCTGCCTGCTCACCGTCATCTCAGTTCAGTTAGCAAGAGCATCAGGAGGCTGCCTCTAGAGCCCTCAGAAGGGCGGTTTGTGCGCCTTGCCCAAATCCCCACCGCAGTCAGGGACACGTTGAACCCATCTCTTTTGTGCCTGCTGTTCTCAAACTGTCCTACAGAGGGAGCATTCTCCAAGGTCAGGAGACAAAAGGGACCCTCACTAGCCCTGCCGAGAGTCTTCCAGGATTTACACAGGCATCTGTAGGAGGTCAGGGATCGGCAAAACCCGGTCCCCCAACTCTTCATGAGCATTGCGATGCTAGGCAGAATCTTCAAAACCTGTTCAGAGCAGGAAATGAAATGTAGCAATTACTCTAAGAAACAGTTTGCTCCACCATAAAGCAAAGAATGGAGTATTTCCTGGTGAAAAGGACCATTTTTTTTTAAAACTGATGGGCACCATAAAAAATGCACTCGGTTGTTCAAAATATGTGCAAGACATCTATAATGAAAACTGGTGCGAGAAATTCAAGGAGAACCAAATAAATGGAGAGACATACAATGTTCATGGATAGGATAACTCAACAATGTTAAAATGCTGATTCTCTTCAAATTGACCTATTGATTTAAAAAAATCTTAAAATCCAAGCAGCATTCTTTGTAGAGGTAGACACTTCCATCTTGAAATTAATTAATTTTGAGACTGGTTCTCACCATGTAGGTCAAAGTGTCCTGAAACTCCCTATATCCACCTGCCTCTGCCTTCTGAGTGCTAGGATTAAAGGTGTGTACTACTGTGTTCAGTTGATTATGACATTTATGTGAAAACTCAAAGGGCACAGAACTGCCAAAATTTATTTGAAAATAAAAGTAACACACTATACAGTTATGAGAATCATGGGGTTGGAGAGACAGCTCAGATGTTAAGAGCACTTGCTGATATGGAAGAGGATCAGGGTTCTGTCCTCAGGACCACAAGGCAGCTTACAACTGTCTGTAACTCTAGATCTGGGGGTCACAATGCCCAATTCTGGATTCTGTTGGCATGTATGCTTCTGCATTCAGTGTACACAAGCACATAAAATAAAAATAAATATTTTTCCTTTGAGACAGGATATCTCTATATAGTCCTGGCTGTCCTGGAACTTGCTGTGTAGACTAGCCTTGAATTCACAAGACTCACTTGCCTCAGTTTCCTGGGTGATGAGATAAAGGCTTGCACCACTACACCTGTCATAAATAAACAGACAGCCTTGAAAACACACACACAAGGAACCGTCCAGACTTAGCAGGATATATAGGAATATATATGAATATACATATATGCATATAGTAGCAATTAATGAAAAAGAGGTCATGAATTTGAAGGAGGGTGGGGAAGGATATATGGGAGAATTTGGAAGGAGAAAAGGGAAGGGAGAAGTGTTATAACTACATTATAATCTCTAAATAAATAAATATTATGGGAATACTGAGTATGGTGGCCAAAAGCTAGCTAGCAGTTGCAGTCACTTGAAACAGTCCACCCAGTGACTACCAAAATACAAAGTTTCTATTATTCTCCCAGACAAAGGGCACACAGCAACATTCCCAAGGGAGTTTTACCCAGAGTTCACCAATTTCCTTTATTTGCTCAAAGTCTAAGATCTTTCTTGTTGTGCGATGCTCCCTAAGTTCAGATGTGGGTGAGTGCGGGCTGAAAGGCATAAAGTCAAAGGTAATTATCACTGCGATACACCAAAGAGTAGAGTCACCAATGTACTAAGACCATTTAAAATTTCATTTGCGGGATTGTGGGGTGAGTCGGTAGGGAAGGCAGTCTGTTCCAAACCTGCTGGCTTGCATCAGTTCAGGGTTCTAGGCAGTGGCTCTGATTCCCTTAAGCTGTTCTCTGACCTCCACATATGCACGGTGGCATGTGCACCCTCCCCCACGAAAATGAACATGTAAATGTACTTTAACATAAAGCAATAATGGCGGCGTGTGGAGGCATGTAACTTAATCCCAGCACCAAGGAAGCAGACACAGGTGAAGTCTGTGAGTTTGAGGCTAGCCTGTTCTCCCTAGCAAGTACCGGGTGAGCCAGGGTTCCACAGTGAGGCTCTGTCTCAAATAATTGTAAACAAACATATAAACAACCTCGTGCGAGACTTGTTTCTGTTTATGGTAAGTTATTTCGTTATGTTTCTAGCTGTTTTTAACTCTCAAACGTGAATACTTTTCCAATTCTTTAAGTGAATATATGACATGAAAAGGTAATAAAATACAGACTCAGCTGGGAGTGTAGCTCAATAGGCGAGAATGTGTTAGGCTCTGGGCCCAACCCCATCACTAACCCCCTAAAAAACAAAACACAAACAAACAAAAAAAAACCAAAGGCAATTTAGAAAAGGGAAGAAACCTAAAATTAAATGGACTTGAAATAGAATTTTGCTCTAAAGCCATTTCTCACATTAGAAAAGAAAAAAAGCTGTCTATCTATCTATCATCTATCTATCTATCTATCTATCTATCTATCTATCTATCTTCTATCTACCTATCTATCTATCTATCATCTATCTATCTATCTATCTATCTATCTATCATCTATCTATCTATCTATCATCTATCTATCTATCTATCTATCATCTATCTATCTATCTATCTATCATTTATCTATCTATCTATCATCTATCTATCTATCTATCTATCTATCTATCTATCTATCTATCATTTATCTATCTATCTATCTATCTATCATCTATCTATCTATCTATCATCTATCTATCTATCTATCTATCTATCTATCTATCTATCTTCTATCTACCTATCTATCTATCTATCATCTATCTATCTATCTATCTATCTATCTTCTATCTACCTACCTATCTATCTATCTATCTATCTATCTTCTATCTACCTATCTATCTATCATTTATCTATCTATCTATCATCTATCTATCTATCTATCTTTGTTTTTCGGCACAGGGTTTCTCTGTGTAACAGCCTGGCTGTCCTGGAACTTGCTCTGTAGGCCAGGCCTACCTCTGCTTCTCAAGTGCTGGGATTAAAGGTGTGTGCAACCACTGTGTGGTAAAACTACTTATTTTCAATAACTTTTTTTTTGAGGCAGTGCTTGTGTATCCCAGGCTGGCTTGGAACTTGTGTAGCCAAGGATGGCCTTGAATTTCTGACCTCTACCTCCAGACCCCAAGTACTAAATTTTAGTCTTGTAACATGATTATGGGATGCTGGGTTTGGTACCCAGGACTTCCTGCACGCTAGGCAACCATCCTACCAATAGACCTGAGCCCAGCTTTGAGACAGTATTTCACTGTGTAGCCCAGGCTGACTTCAATCATTGGTCTCTAATGATCCTTTCCTTCAGCCTCCTGAGTAGGGGGAAGGATAGGCATGTGCCACCATGCCCAGCTGAAATTCAATTATTTTTTTAAACTAAGCATGCCTAGAGCAAAAGCCAAGGCTTAATTTTTTCTAAGACTTAATTTATTTATTATGTATACAAGGTTCTGTTTCCGTGTTTACCTGAGCACCAGAAGAGCGCATCAGATCTCATTATAGATGGCTGTGAGCCACCATGTGTGTAGTTGCTGGGAATTGAACTCAGGACCTCTGGAAGAACCACCAATGCTCTTAACCTCTGAACTCTAGCCCCTGAACTTCAGTTTTAATGGTCTTGTGACGGGAAAAGAGAAGTCAAAGCCCGGAAATGATTCGATAAGGTAAGCTTGTCAGAGCCTCCTGCAAACAGCGAGAGACTGCTATTTCAGCAAGGTTGCTGAAAAGACAAAAGCAAGCGGGGTAGCCTGTCAGTATGATTTCATTTAAATTTTAGCTGCTTTAGCTATCACAAGCCCTGAAAATTATTTAACACCATCCTCCAGTGTTCCAAGCTTGAGGAACAATAGTCTTCCGAATCTACAACTGTCCCTTATCAAGTCTGGTCTCGCTTAGCGATCCACTTCTGTAAGTGCAGCATCAAGAAGACAGAAGAAGCAGGAGGATCGCGCTAAGTTTGACGAATGAGGATAAAAAGGTGGAAACGTAGTTGGAAAGTTTCTGCATCCCAATAAGCCTCTCCGCCAACGCAATAATCCAAATCAGGCCAAATTAGAAAAAGCCCAGGTTTAATAGATATCACGCTCCGGGATGGCTTTCTAGCCCCGCAGAGAGGAGACAGGAAAGGAAGACTGAAAACCCATGTGTTTGTTCTCTGGGGTGGGGGGGGGGGCGCGTTTTAATACCCTGTGGAAGTAGTTTTGAGCATCCCTGGGGAGGAGGTCATCGTTTGGCGGACTTTCTCAGGAGTGGAGTCTGGACTGAGGCAGCACCAGAGAAGGGGGCTTGGAGCTTCCATGCGAACATTCCAGACTCTTTGGGTATATGGATGCCAGGGGCTGGCAAATAGTAGTGAATTTAAGGGTTTGCCTCAATGACCACAGAGACTCAATTCTGCCGGAAAGACTGTTCCCCTCTCCTACTCAAAACACCTGTGGTAGCTCTCATAGGATGGAGTCTAGGCTTGAGCTCCAGGAAAACACGCATCAGCAAGAGACAGTGAGGATCTTAGCGTCAAATTCTTAATTGGTGCTCGCCGCCCAGGCATAGAAGACAGTTCTACTTAGTCAAAAATCCAAAGAGGTAAGCGGGTGGGTGGGGTGGAACCAGGCCAGGCGTGGAGGTCACTGTGTACCCGTGCTTAGCGGCTCCACCCGCAGCCACAGCCCGCCCTCCGCGCGCAGGATCAGCTCCGGCTGCCTGCGCGGCTCCTGGTCGTCGGGCAGGACGCGGAAGCGCAGTAGTGTGAGCGCCAGCGCCACCTTCATCTCGCTCAGGGCGAAAGTCTGTCCTATGCAGTTCCTGCGGGAGGACAGGGTGGGGACTGCACCGGGACCCAGGCAGGCACTCCCCAGCCAGACACACCCTCGGACCCAATCTGACCGGGTCTCTGATGCGCCTGGTCAGTGTGAGAGGCAGAAGGGCACTGATGTGCCTGGGACCCTGCATGGCCTTCAGTATTACTGGGGCATAGCTTCAGTGCCAACTCAGACCAGGGCAGGACTCCGAGTACAGAGCCTTTGACCTTGCAACCCCGGGTTTTGCAGCCTTTTGCACACAATCCAAGCAAAGGTCGGTAAGGAGACCCAGAATCTTGACCCAATTGTCCCCTGAACCCACCATCGGACCCAGATATCCCCGCCCCCGCTTTACCCCAAGATCACCGATCTTACCTGGGCCCCGCAGAGAAGGGAATAAAAGCCAGAGGCGACCTCTTCTGTGGAGTTTCTGGGTCAAATCTGAAGGGGTCATAGACCTGCAAACCAGGCAAGACTATGCTAAAGGGTCGTGTCTCTCGCCACATTCTGCTGGCCGCAGAAAAGACAAACATAGAAAAAGCCAGATGGTTTCCCAGGTAGGCCTCTTCCCCAGGTCCCAGAGTTGGGGAAAGGGCAGGGTCACACCTCAGGATCTGGCCAGACGGAAGGGTTGTGATGAACCCCGAAAATGCTGATGACACAGACATTCCCTGTCGAGTAAGGGGACAATGATGAAAAGGTCCACTTTGTTTCTGGGGACCACCATCCTAACCAGACCCACTGATACGGAGGGCACCTTTGGGGATGACCCGACCATCTGGCAGCACAACATCCTTGGTGCAGCATCGGGAGATCATTGTAACCGGAGGATGCAGGCGCAGACTCTCCTTGATGCACATGGTCAGGAAGGGCAGCTGGGCCAGGTCGTCCCTGAGGAAGCCAACACATAGTTAACCAGGAGCAAGACCTAAGCCCTGCCCAGCCTCTCTGCCACTCGGTGAGACTGATCCATACACAGTTTTGTACCAAAACTATTGTTCTTAAAAAATAACTAATTTTTTTAAATTATGAGTGTGCATGTGTCTTCCACTTATGTCTGTGGAGGCCAAAAGAGGGAGTCAGATTCCCTGGAGGTGGAATTATAGGTTGTTGTGACCTGTCTGTTGTTGGTGTTGGGATCTAAACTAGATTTCTCTGGAAAAATAGTTAAGGGCTCTTAATTGTTGAGCCCTCTCTGTATCCCCTTGGCTTTAGTTTTTCTCAGGTCCGATGTTCACCTTGAACTAGTTATGTAATGAAGGGTGACCTTTAACCTTGATTCCCTTGCTTCCACTTTCTAAGTGCTGGAATGAAAGGGATATTAGTGCACTCTAGACAGGCTCGTGAATACATGAGAAGTTAATATCTGGTAAAATAAAGAGTGTGCGCGCGCACACACACACACACACTCAGGAAATCTTGAAAATCAACAGATAAAGAACATATGACCTAGGAGAAAAGTAGAGAAAGGGTATAAACTAAGAATTCGGGGGAGGGGGGCAAGCATAATATATCTAAAAAGAGGTGTCCAAGTTGGGACTATTATTCCTGCAGAGAAGCTGAGGCAGAAGGAGGACAAGCCCAGCCTAGGCTATGCAATGGCTAACAGGTCAACAGAATATGAGCTTGTCAAGAAGATGAGCAAGGTGGTAACCAAAGAAAATGGGGAATGCCAGCACTGGGGAGGCAGAGGGAGTCGGATCTCTGTGAGTTTGAAGCCAGCCTGGTCTACAGAGTGACTTTAAGGAGAGCCATGGCTCCATAGAGAAACCCTGTCTCAAAAAACAAACAGAAAGGAAGGGAGGGAGGGAGGGAGGGAGGAAGGGAGGGAGGAAGAAAAGAAAGAAAGAAAGAAAGAAAGGAAGAAAGAAAGAAAGAAAGGAAGGAAGAAAGAAAGAGAGAAAGAAAGAAGGGAGGGAGGGAGGGAGGGAGGGAGGGAGGAAGGGAGGGAGAAAGAAAAGAAAGAAAGAAAGAAAGAAAGAAAGAAAGAAAGAAAGAAAGGAGGGAGGGAGGGAAGGAGGAGGGAGGGGTAAATACACCAGATTACGAGTTAACAGAGATGTTATTTCACATCTATTCCAGGTAAGAATTAACAAGGTATGAAGACTGGCTGAGGTGTGAGGTGGTAGAGGGGACGCATGCATTGATCCTGGGGATGTAGACATGTACAGAGGTTACCTATAATGGACAGATGGTAGCCCAGGGACCCAAAAACAAGGTCTGTACGATGAGCTAGGGCTGGGGATGAAGCTCAAGCAATAGCACTTCCTACTGTGTCCAAGGCCCGGGCTCCATCCCTGGCACTGAAAAGAGAAAGCAGTAAACTAAACATTCTTAGGGTTATAGATGGTTGATAAGACCAGAATGATTTTTCCATCTCTAATAAAGAAGAACCAGGAAGAGACTGAATATGTCATGAGTTCTCGGGGGCTGGGAAAATGGCTCATTAGATAAAATGCTTGCCATGCAAGCATGAAGAGTGAAGTTTTGTTCTCCAACCAGGAGGTCATAGCTGACCCAGAGGCAGATCAGGAGAGCTCTGTTCAGAGAGGGACCGTAGGTAAAGGAAGTGGAGAAAAGCCAAGATATCGGATGTCAGCACCAGTCCTCCATACACATGTACACACGTTTGTCAGCATACATGCAAACACCCATACACACATGTCCACCCTCTTACACACATCATACACATACTTTTAAAATTCTCAAGCTGGAAGGATGGCTCAATAGTTAACAGCACTCACACTGCTCCTCCAGATGACCTGAGTGTGGTCCCCAGAACCCACGTTAACTGGTTCACAGCGGTCTTTAACTCAAGTTCCAAGGTATCTGATGCCCTCTTCTGTCATCTCTGACACACACACACACACACACACACACACACACACACACACGGCAGAGACTCATGCAACCATACACATATATGAAAATGTATAAAAATTAAAGGTTAAATAATTGTTAGATTGGTGTGGGAAGTTTCTTCTATATATGTGTTGCTTTTATTGATTAATAAATAAAGAAGCTGCTCTAGTCTTTTATGGGTAGAATACATCTAGGCAGGAAAACTAAACCTAATGCTAGGAGAAAGTTGGCAGAGTCAGTAAAAGCCATGTAGCTGCCACAGGAGACAGATGTCTCTGACGGAGCTGCTGAAACTTTGCTGGTAGGCCATGACCTTGTGGTGATGCACAGATTAATGGAGATGGGTTAGTTTAGAAAGTAAGAGCTAGCTAGAAATATGCTTAAGCTATTAGCCAAACAGTGTTGCACATAATATTGTTTCTGTATGATAATTTCTGGAGTCTGAGTGGCCAGGAAATGAACAAGCAGCCCCCCCAACAAATTGGTGCCAATGTGGGTGACTACATCTTTAAAACCTGAGAGAGCATTATTTTTTCCCTTGGATGGGCTCTGTTTGCTTGCGGCAAGTAGGAACACCATGGCTCCTTTAAGAGAGGTCTTTCTGATTCAGTGGTACCAGAAAAAAGAAACCAAAATACTCCAAAAACATGCAGTTTCAAAATGGAAGCTTCCCAGAACAAACTCTGGCTTTTTTTTAGGAGGCCAAGCACTTGAATGGGGTTTGTGGTCAGCATGCTGCAAGTCACTTGGTGGCAGCATGGGCCAACTGGTTACCAGAGTTGAGGTGGTGAGTGTGGCTCCCACTCAGCAGTCTCAGAGGCAGTGAATGGACTTCCACCATGTTGGACTGTGTGGAGCAAGCAGGCAGGACCATGGAATTGGTCCTAGACATGCCTGCTTAGCAATAATAAATAAAAAGGGTGCTTCTGGTCAGAATATAATTACAGATATGCAATAAAGACAGATTCAGATGAAAAAACCTATAAATGGGTCACAGTGTTGAATAAATGTATGCAGGCTTGAGAGAGAAAGAAAAAAGAGTAGAGACAGTTATGATATAAAAGATCACAGACAGTCATAGGTTAAAGGAGTAAAGATTATAAAAAAATATATTAAACTTGTAGAAAAAGTAATAGCATAAGAAAAATAAGCCACATAAAGATGAAAAATACACAGAGAGTCTAGATTATGTATATTATTGTTTTCTTTGAGTTTTTTGACTGTGAATGAACTAAGTACAGAGAGACATTTCATTGTATAGGCTGTTAAGCTACATAGTGACAGCTGTCTCAAAACAAAAATTAAAAACATTTTTAAAATGTATTGATCAGTAAGAAAAATAAAAACCATAAAAATTCCAGAGATAGGAAAACAAAGTAATTTGTCACAGAAAAAGACATATGCACGGCTGATCAAAAGATGAATGCCATGTCTAACACCATTAGCACGTACAGTGGTATTTATTCATGTAGCAGAGTGAGCTACAACTTTTCAGATTCACAAACACTTCCAAGTTCCACACACATACTGAAGACACAAAGAAGTGAGCACTCTCCGGGTCTCTGTGTGGAAGGGGATTTTCCAAGAGCTACTACGTTATAGAACTCATGAGTGATGTTTTAAAATTATTTATGTGTATGTGTGATTGTGTGTGTATGTGTGTGTGTGTCCATGAAGGTACCTGCAGAGACCAGAGAAGGCAACAGATTCCCTGGAGTTGGAGTTTCAGGCAGTTGTGAATCACCCAGCGTGGGTGCTAGAAACCAAAATCTGGTCTTCTGCAAGAACAGCAAGTGCTCTTAGATGCTGATCCCACTTCTCTAATCCCAAAGCATTTTTTAAATACGCAGTTTAACAGCTCATATTCTAAAGGTCTGACTTTAGCAACTGAAGTCTTGGAATTTGTTCTGCACAGGTATTCACACTTTATACACAGGGTTGAACTGAAGTACACAGATACTCGCTGCATTGTGTTTGTTAGATGGAAAGGCTGAAGGACCAGCAAGAAGGCTCAGAGGGTAAGGCACAACCCACAAGTACACAGTAATAAATAAATAAATAAATACATACATAAATACATAAATACATAAATAAATAAATAAATAAATAAAAGAAAAAGATTGGAAGCTAGGCAAACGTTCATTAAGTTGGGAATGTTTTGATAAAATCATGATACATTCTGGCTGCCTTAAACAGCACAGCACACATTTTCCTTTTCTTTTTTTTTTAACCTTGAGTAAAGTCTTATTTGTAGCCCAGTCTACACACTATAATCTGCAGCAGTCTCCATAGTTCTGACATTGCAGCCTGAATTTCCACACAAGGCTTTCCCACTCATGTTTATCTTGGATCTTACATTGACTTCCAAAGGTCTTCAGTGTACACACCTTTGATTAAAGTTCAAGTTATTTGTTGATTTATTGAGACAGAGTTTCTCTGTGTAACCCTGGCTGTCCTGGAACTCAATCTGTAGACCAGGCTGGCCTCAAACTCACAGAAATCTGTCTGCCCCCTCCTGCCTCCCAAGTGCTGGGATTAAAGGTGTGTGCCACCACCCACTGGGAAGCTCAAACTCTTAATAGTTTTAAAATGTTGCATTTCCAGCTCCAGTCTCATGAGGAACCTCCCTAGTCCTCACATGCATTTTCTAAGCATCCAGGCACATTACTCTCCCTGACCCCTAAGCATGTCAAACTGTCTGATGCATGCTTTCTTTCTGGTATAGCAAAGATGTCTCCTTAAACTGAAGAAGTTCTGAGTGCCTCGTTCACTGTGCTATCAAGCAGCTTGGCTTCCTTTATATTTTGCTTCATCAGTTAAGATCAGCCGTTCTGCAGACTGAAGCAGGATGATCACTTGAGTCCGTCAGTTTGGTACCAGCCTGGGCAGTATAGCAAATATCCCACCACAAACTGACCAACTTAAAAACGTATCTAGGAATGGGCACGGTGACATGATTTTATAATTCCAGCACTCAAGAAGGGGCATGAGGATGTGTAGAACTTAAAGCTGAGGCCTCTCAGCACTAGTGCTCCCCCTCCTCTGGGAACTACACATGCACATACTGGAATGATGGAGGAAGGTCATTGGTTAAAAAAATAAAGAAACTGCTTGGCTGGCCCTCATAGGTTAAAACATAGGTGGGAGGAGTAAACAGAACAGAATGCTGGGAGGAAGAGGAAGTGAGCTCAGACTTGACAGCTCTCCTCTCAGGAGCAGACACCTCAGAGAGACGCCATGCTCCCCTTTCCCGGGAGGAGGTGAGAGCTCTGCTCTCTGAGGCACACGCAATGAAGCGCTGACCCAGGATGGACGTAGGCTAGAATCTTCCCGGTAAGCGCACCTTGGGGTGCTACACACAGATGATTAGAAATGGGCTAAATTAATATGTGAGAATTAGCCTAGAAGAGAATGGGCCAAGCAGTGTTTAAATGAATACAGTTTGTGTGTTGTTATTTCGGGCATAAGCTAGCAGGCGGCCGGGGTGCTGGGGACGCAGCCCCGCCGCTCTTATTACTACACTGGAATGTTGGGGATTGTCCTTGTGGATGTTCTCCAGATAGAACTCAGTTATTAGAATTGGGGCAAGATAACCCTTAGATGTTGACTCAGTTCCTCAGATATGGTTAGGATGACTCACAGATGTTCCCCTTTACCCCGCCTGATCTAGCAACCACTCTCTCATCATGGCTCAGACCAATCATTGCTAATAGCCATTTGAATAAGCCAATCTCAATAGTTGGAAAACAACCCCCAAAGTAGCCTGTACCAGCTATTCAGGGTCTTTCTGGCTTCTCGAATGCTGAAAGACCCTGTTGTGACAGAATTAATAAAATCCTCATGCTTTTACATCAACTAAAGTACAGATCATGGTGTGAGAGGTGGTCTCTTGGGGCAACTCCTCCTCAGTGATTGGACTTCAGGGTCCAATAGATGGATCTGAGGTCACCCTAGTGTCTTAAGGTAGCTATCGCTGTGAAGAGCCACCATGACCATGGCAACTCTTATAATGGAAGATATTTCAATGGGGCTGGCTTACAGTTTCAGAGGTTTAGTCCATTATCATCATGATAGGAAGCATGGTGGTGTGCAGGCAGACATGGTGTTGGAGAAGGAGCTGAGAGCTTTGAGGTCTCAGAAGCTCAAGGCAGCTCACTTCCCAGGATCCCCTGTCTACAGTGCACTCAGATGATTTATAAAAGTTTGCTAATTTTGACTAGCAAATTAGTGAGGTGGTAAATGTGGGCTTTTGGGGGGAAGAGTTCGAGACAGGGTTTCTCTGTAGCTTTGGAGCCTGTCCTGGAACTCACTCTGTAGACCAGGCTGGCCTCGAACTCACAGAGATCCGACTGCCTCTGCCTCCCAAGTGCTGGGATTAAAGGCGTGCGCCACAACTGCCCAGCTAACTGTGGGCTTTGAGAGGTCTCCGTCACTAAGCACAGTCTTTCTTTTGCTAGCCATCTCCCTGAGCTCAGCTTCTATGTACACCAAGCAATAATGGAAAAATCAACCAAAGGAGATTCTCTTCTCCATCTGGGGAGCAGAGCCAAAGAGAAGGGCTATAGAACAGATCACAAGGACCTACGCTCACCATTCAATCTCCTCTGGATCACGGTCCCTCAGCAGCTCCTCCTGCCGGCAGCGCTCCTGGTATTCTGGGTGCTTCGCAAGGTTGTACAGGGTCCAGGAGAGCCCACTAGCTGTAGTGTCATGACCTGCAGGATCAACAGGAAGACAGGCTGGGCAGTGTCTAGGCAGCAAGGTCCTCAGGAAGGCTGGGGAACCGGTGGATGCAAGGAATGGAGAGATCCTGGGTTTCCCCTGACAGATGACTCTGGGACTAGGAGATCTTTCCCTTTCTGTAACCCTACATAGGGACTCTCACCTCCAAACATGAAGGTGTCAGCCTCTGCCCGAATGTCCTCATCAGACAGCTCCTCTCCATGTTCATCCTGTAGACAAAGCAAGACCACAGCTCATACAGTGACTGAACACTAATAAGCCTGTCTTGAGACAAGGCCTGACACTCACTGTGCACACAGGATTCCCTTGTATTATCTCCAGGGCCTTCCACACAATTTTGTCCTTGGCTTTTTACTGTTATTTGCTTCTTCTACACAGCATCCAGCAGTCACCTCTAAAACTTATCTCTAACCTTTTCCTCCTTTTTACAACCACTGTACTCCCTAGTACTCTCTAGATTAAATTCAACTTCTAGCTAACATTGGACATTAGGATCCATGCAACTCAGACCCCAGAAAAGCCCACCTTGGCCAGCAAGAGCACATCAATGAAGTCTAAAGTCTTAGACTTAGCCTTGGTCTTTACGAATTCATCAACACCCTGGCTATGGAGGGTGCGGCGTCTCTCCCTGATGACAGCATCTGTGAAGTCGTGCACCAGGTCACAGGCCTTGCGGAAGCGCTGCCCGTCAGCAGTGAGGTAGTACAGGAAGTCCATGCGCAGGAAGAGCTGGCGCTGCCGTTTCATTATGAGGGAGCTGAGTTCCAAAATGGCAGCAATGTATTCACTGGGAGACCTGTAGGGCAGGCCAGAGAGAAGGCAAACTTTAGGACACATAAACCCCCTGCCCAGGCAGAGACCCAGGGCTAAGATTAGCTCCCTCTTGCTTGGCGGTGGTGGCACACGCCTTTGTTTTGAGACAGGATTTCTCTGTGTAGAGTTGGCCGTCCTAGAACTCAGAGATCTGCCTGCCTCTGCCTTCTGAGTGCTGGGATTAAAGGAATTGGTTACCACTGCCTGGTGACAGTTAAATCTTTTTTTAAAATAATTTTTTAACCTTTGATCATATTCTTTCCCCTCTGCCAATTCTTTCTTGAATCTTCCCACCCATCCAACTTTGTTTTTTTTTTCCTCTCTCTTAAAACAAAACAAAACAAAAAAACTCCAAATGAAACCAAAGAACACACACACACACAAATGGTGTCTGATTTGTGCTGAGCATGAGGTCTGCCCTGGAGTGTGGTAGATATGCCCAGTGTCACTCGATTGAAGAAAACTGATTTCTCCCTTTCCCAGAAGATACCAATGGAAATAGCTTTTTAGCTAGGGTGGGACTTTGTGCCCACTTCCCTTCTTCTTATGGGGATCAGAACAGTTAATCTCGATTAAGACACATCGAGGAGTTGAAGGAAGCATATTTCAGTGTGAATCTATAGGGCAATTTCAGGGCAGACTAAGTGGGTGAAAGCCTGCTCAGCATGTGGGCAGCATATCCCATTGGCTGGGGCCCCACGGAGACAACAGGGGAAGGTTGGTTGCAAGCACAAGCAATCTTCACTCTTCGCTTCTTCGCCATCATGATGGGAGGTGCTCTCCCACCCCCTTCCCCACCAGGAAGCACTGAAACCTCCGACACCAGGAGCTCAAACATACCTCTTCTCCTTTAAGCTGTTCTGCTCAGGTGTTTCGTCACAACAACAACAACAACAAATTGAACCCCCCAACTTCGTTTTCAGATGTCTTTTTTCCAAACTGCCTGTTAATGGCAACGCATGTCTCCAGCTCCCTGCTTTATCTAAACAACCCCACCTATCTGAAAGGGTCACTCTTTCTTTTCACTGTCCTTAAATGTCAGTTATAGCCCACCTTTTCTCCCTCTGGCCAGTCCCTCCATCCCCAGCCTCCTGCCTTGGTCCATGCTCAGGTTCCCCGACAAAGACAGTGACTCACTCCTGACAGTTGCTGTCGAAGCTGAAGATGCATTTCTGCAGACTGTCCAAGGTCATGAGGCTGATGTGTTCAAACATGTCCAGACGGGCGCTGCCTTTGGCAGTCAGGTGCTGCCACTTGGCCTGGACAGAGAAGTAAACTGAGATGGGCTGAATCTTCCAAAACTTGAATAGAGTCCCCTACCCTGCTCTGAGCCAGCCTTCTGGTCTTTGGCCCTGGGCACTCCACCCCAGGGTAGGCCAGGCTTGGGTGAGAACAGCGGTGTTACTGTATGAGACAAACATGCAGGCCTGGAAGTCAGGATCCGAGTTCGCGTCCACCTCTGTGCACCTTTGTTCAGCTTATCACCCTCTCCTCAGTCCCACCACCTAAACCTTTAGTAATAACTAAATTGACTTGATTTTTATACATAAACATCTTGCTTCCCTGCTTCTACTCTCTTACTGCTGGTGAACTTTGACATGCTCCCTGACCTCTCTGGCCCTCAGTTTCACCATCCATAATGTCGTCGTCATAGTGATCTCTACATTAGAGCAGTGTGGAAATTATATCATATGACTTAGATCATGGAACTGCCATAATATTTCTGTAGCTAGTAAGTGATCAATAAATGTCTGTTGTCATTGCCATCCTTGTTAGCATAGTGGCAGGAGGTTCAGAAATGTCTTCATTTTTTCATGATTCCTCCACCCTCAGTCTTTGCCACAAGCCCTTGTAGCATTTCCATTGGGATGTAGGACTGTTTCTCCATGTCTTGAATCTGAGCTGAACTCAGGGCTTGTTTGCTCGGACCTGAGGAGTGTTTTAAAAATGATGGTGTGCTATCTCTGACTCTAAGCTTGGAGAGTTACTGAGCTTTTCTCCTCGTTCTCTCTTTCAGAACCCAGCCTCTCCATGCTAGAAGACCCAGACTTCCTTAGGGAATAGCCAGTGAAGTTGTTGTTTTTTCTTTTATTTAGCCAGGCATGCTGGCACACACCTTTTTAATCTCAGTACTTGGGAGGCAGATGGCAGGCAGATCTCAGTGAGTTTGAGGCCAGCGTGGCCTCCACAGTAAGTTCTAGGACAGCCAGAGATATAGAGACCCTGTCTAAAACTGCCCCCTAAAAAGCAAAAAAAACCCCCCAAAAAACAAAAAAAAACAAACCAAAATAACAACAACAAAAATCCAACCTAAAACACACATACATGAAAACAAACACTCCCCCAAACCATGTTTTATATATTTTTTTTAATACTGGAATGGAAACCAGGGCTTTGTGCATGCTCAGAAGACTGTCTAGCACAAGAACTGGTTTTTTCAACACAGGGTCTTGCTATATAGCCATGAACTCACTATACTTCTGCCCCAGTCTCCCAAGTGCTGGGATAAAGATATCTGTCACCGTGCAGAGTGTAAGGCCAGTGAGTTTAGAGTGGTATGTTGTTGTAGACTGTTATTTTAAGTAGGCAAGAATGTGTTACACTTGTTTATGTGGCTGGATATTACTCTTACTGTGTACAGGTGTGTCACATCTGTTTTTAATGATGCAAGGATGTGTTACACTTGCTTGTGCAGCATTTGTTTAATTATGAAGATATGTTGCATTTGTTTCACATTGCCTGCCTAATAAAGATCTGAATGGCCAATAGCTGGGCAGGAGAAACGGACAGGTAGGGCTTGCGGGGAGAGAGAATAAATAGGAGGAGAAATCTAGGCTCTAAAGGAACAAGAGAAGGAGGAGAGAGCAAGAGCGATGCCTAGGGTAAGAAGGCAGCAGACACCAGCCAGTCAGACACACAAAAGCAGTGGAAGTAAGATATACAGAAGTAAGAAAGGCCAAGGCAAAAGGTGGATAAAGAGAAACAGATTAAGTTAAAGGAGCTAGCCAAAAAAGTGTCAAAACTATGACAAGCATTTAAAACTAACAACAAGTCTCTGTGTCTTGATGTGGGAGCTGTTTGGTGGCCTAAAAGAACAAGCCTGTTACAGTGTAGTTTGTAGAAAGACCTACTGAGCAATAGCCAGATGAACGTGCTGACTTCCCAAAGCTCCTGTGACTAGATACAGGTCCTTCTCAGCCCCTTTCGTATGCTAGGAGCATGACTCCATGGTGTCATCTTGGCTACCCTTTAAGAATGGATTATTAGTTCCCCATTACAGATAGAAAATTGCCTGGCAGTGGTGCCGCATCCCTTTAATCCCAGCGCTCAGAAGGCAGAGGCAGGGGGGTAGTTCCTCTGAGATCCTGGCCAGCCTGGTCCGCAGAGCATGTCCCAGGATAGCCAAGGCAGCACAGAGAAACCCTGTCTCGAAAAACTAAAAAAGAAAAAAAAAAGGAAAGAAAAAGAAAACTGAAGTTTGGAAAGGGAATTTTGTGGTACCCACGCCTGCAGATTACATATGAAAGCAAATTCCTTTCTACATGGCTCCAGGAGGACCCCATGCTCAAGAAACTCACATGCATGATGTTCACACTCTTGTTAAAAACCTTCACATAGGGCTTCAGGATGTCAAAGTGGAAGGCAGGCGTCAGCAGGCGGCGGTGGCGGCTCCATTTGTCACCTGAACTCAGCAGGAGCCCATCCCCTGGTAGGGAAGCCATGACAATAGGCAAGGGTAGTGCCCCCCTTTAACACTCAAGGGAGTCCCCTGACCCTCGCCTTCAGTTACTCACCCAGCCAGGGCTTCAGGAGGCCATAGAAAGTCATTTCCTTGGGCGCAACAGCAGCTGACACAAAGGAGAACAATCAGGGCCCATGGCAATGGACTTTAGGAGGGGTGGGAACTCTCAGCAAGGGCTGTGCATTTCCCCTTCCAGCTCAGCATGACAAGAAGGGGATGAAGACAAAGTAAATAGGGATGCAGGGCAGGGATGGGGCACAGGAAGGGACCAGACCAGGCATAGCAACAGGTAGAGCAAAGGTCAGGTTAACATGGCACACATGACCATCACGCCTTCATGTGGCTCCTACTTTGTCTGACACAACACTCCATGTCTGAACACAGCACAACACTCCACGAGCTTTCCCAGAGACCTGGGACACAGTGTCTGTTGCAGCTCTCTGATCTCACTGACACATACTTGGACATATGGCATGTGTTATCACGGCCTGTCTTGCACACCACACACATGGTCTTCCTTGACACAGCACAAACTAGTCTGACATGATCAAATTGTGCCCTTCGGATACACCTCAGACAAAATTTAAATACAGTCCTATTAATGTCCCCAGTGTGACGTAGATATCTCCCAGATATTCCCTGTCTCCCATCACATTCAATAGCATTCTGGCAAGATGGAGAATTCTTGAAGGAGGAGGCTGAGGCTAAGAGAAGACAATGGTATATGAAGGACCCCTCACTATTCAGTGACTCGTCATTGTTCCAACCAGCTGAGATGAAGGGATTCCAAGCTGGGGGGTGATTGAGAGGAAGACAGCGTGCAGAGCATTGCAGGGGAAGCTCCACCATAGCTTTGATGGGTCCAGTCCTGTCTCATTGACCCTGGGGCTGGAGGGGGCAGTGGCAACCCTAAGTGGAGGGCACATGGGCAAGCATCCTGTGGTATCTTTGAGGATGGGGAGTCCTTGGCCCTAAGTCCTTGTCACATCCTTGGAAACGTCTGGGTCCAGATGAACAACAAGGGAAAAGTGCAAGGCACGACAGGGAAAGCAGCATCGCCATCATGAGCCCCAGGGGAACGACCGAGCCTGTGGCCAGAGGAGAAAGGCTGAGCTCTCACAGGACGGTCTTTTGTTCTCCGTCATCTCCTACCCCTGCTGTACAATGTGATGGTTGGAGCTGAGCTGGGAGGCGGGTAGGACTCCCTGCCTTCTCTGCTTGCAAGCTCTCTGAATAAAGTATGATTTAAAGATTAAATTATAATTTCCAATCATTGGCATTCACAATGACAGGCCGTATGAACCTCAGTGTTCTGGTTACCTCCTCTGGTAGCTCTGCCTGGATGGCTCAGGCCTCTCCAGGTAGTTACCAACTCATCAGAAATCTCAATGACGGCCTAGACGCTGTCCCTGCTCCAGGCACTCCTTGTCACTGTCACTTAGTGAACTGAATTGCTGTGCTTCCAGCTTTGTTCCTGGGTGACAGCTCGCTTGGCTTCTGGTTTAAAAGTGTGCTCTAGCGCAGTTTCTTCCCTCTCCCAGGTTATGGCCCATGAGGCATCTGGTTTAAAGGCACTGTTCTGCTCTACTGTTCTGATCTACTTCACAATTCTGTCTGATATAATGGGTTACACGGACCCCACTCCTAGTGGGAACCACTCAGGGAGGAGCATCCTGACAACTGGCCTGATTAAGCTTGCTATAGGAAAATGAAAATGAGGGTGCTGGAGAGATGTCTCAGAGGTTAAGAGCACTGACTGCTCTTCCAGAGGTCCTGAATTCAATTCCCAGCAACCACATGGTGGCTCAAAGCCATCGGTAATGAGATCTGGCGCCCTCTTCTGGCCTGCGGGCATACATGCAGACAGAATACTGACAATATACATAATAAATAAATCTTTTAAAGAAAATGAAAATGATATTTCACTGTAAAAGTTATGACCACTGTATGTATTACATTCCAGGGGTTGGTGGTGGCCATTAGCTGTTTCTCTCATTGTCATATACTACTTTACAATTATAGTTATTTAACCAATAAACAGAAAGATATTACCTTAAGTACACATAATGAGTTTACAGTCTCACTATTTTGCTTTCATTTCAGGAAGTTCTATGCAAAAGATGTAAATTTCCTGCCTTGTTTCCTTTAAAGATTACGCTTTGAATTAGTAGAATTGTTTACAAAATTTATTTTATTTTTATTGTGAGTGCATGTGTAATGTGTGATGTGCGGGTGTGTGCATGCATGACAGCCGTGTGGAGGTCAGAGGACAAATCTGTACAGTCAGTTTTGATATTTTACTGTTCGTGGGTGCCAGGGTCAAACTAGGCCATCAGGATTGTGCAATAAGTGTTTTTAGTCACCAAGTTACCTCACCCATCCTAAAGTAATCGTTTCTATGTATCATTTTGTATCTTTAACAGTTTGTGATAAAATTTATATGGCCTTAGAGACTCTGATTATCAATGAGTGGCAGATTTACAGCCTCTATTTTATATGTTATATTTTATAATGAATAAACAAACTTTCTGAGTCCGACCTGTGGTGGGTAGACCCAACAGCCTAGTCTGCACTACTGGATACCCACTGCCTTTTATTTCTTCAGTAAAAAGCCAGATGTTTGCTCTCCCTCTCCCACAGTTTTCATGGTAGCAGATACCTTTTGTATCTCATGCTGAAATTACAGGGTTGGCATAAAGATTTTTGGCCCCCTCCCTTATGCCTTCTTGCTTATACAATATGGCTCCCTATCCAAGATCATCGAAGGCTCTGTTAGCTTGTGAGCCTCTGCTGGAAAGTAAGATTCTGTAACCCTCAAGCATTAGTGAGACAAAAGAAAAACATGTAAAACAGACTTTTAAAAAATTTTGAGCAGCAGTGACATCTGCTTGGGTCTTGCACAGTCAGGAACTTTATAGCTCAATAAAATGTGGGTGAGTGACCTTAATCTGTTACATTATGTAATAAATGTGATTTAGATGGAATAGTTTCCTAAGAAGCTGACAAATTTGTTTGTTATGTTGCTGGGTCTCATGATACTGAGAGAAGAAATAAAACTACAAAGCGTAACGACCACAAAACAGTTTAGCGGGAGATAGATGCGCAAGAAAAAATAGAAATGCATATTTTGGTAAGAAAATTTAAAAAGCATTTCTAAAGAAAATTTTTTTTGCATGGAAAAATAAGATTTTGACTGAAGATAAAATGACTGGATTTTCTCAAAATGGTAAAAGATAAAACCAGGCGAATTAAACACATCACAGAAGATCTGACGGTCTCCAGTGGACCACTCTCCATTCAAGAATATATGGGCAGCAAAAACTACTTGGTGGGATTTTTGTTTGTTTTGCTTTTTGAGACAGGGTTTCACTGTGGAGCCCTAGCTGTCTTGGAACTCACTTGTAGACCAGGTTGGCCTCAGACTCAGAGATTCACCTGCCTCTGCCTGCTGAGTGTTGGGACTAAAGGTGTGTGCCACCGCCACGCAGCTAAGATGTAACAACTTTTATTAGTAGTGAAAAGTGGTACAAATATAAGGATTGGTTAGGGGGACTTTATATTTTGTATTATAAGGAAATATTTTCACTCCATATTGAGGAAAAAAATCTACACATTGTAAACAGATCTGTATACACACACAGTTAATGACTTGTTCATTCTGAAGTAACTGCTCTCAGCCTAGGCAACAGTAAAAAAGAATGCAACACAGACCACAGACACTAACAAAACTCAACATCCAAGTGAATGTCTTGGCCTAGCTATACAGGATTTAATACCCTGAACCCCAGGCCAAAGGGGCAAACCTGAGATCTGGAAATATTGACTGTCTTGTTTCTCTCCTTCCCTATATAAGCTGCTTGCTTGGGAGATGTATGCATGGGAGTGAGGGGCTGGTGTCTGTGCATGTGGATATCAAAAGTCAATCTCAAGAGGAGGCATCTACTTTGGTTTTTTGTTTGTTTGTTTGTTTTTGAGACAAAGTCTCTCACTGGGATCTAGGGCTCACTAATTTGACAGGGCTAGCTAGCCAGTGTGCTCCAGGATGCACCTCCCCCGTACAGGAAATTCAAGTGCATGCACCACCACACCCAGCTTTTTAGCAAGGCGGTGTTTTACGTGAGATGTCCCTCATATCTTAGGCACTAGAATTCTTGGTTCCCAGTTGGTGGCACTGTTTGGGGCAGGTTAAGTTAGATGTGTCCTTGCTGGAGGGAGTGAGTCACTGGAGGTACAAGTCTCTCAACACCCCCAGTTTTCTCTCTTTGCTTCTTGTTAGTGGTGTGACGTAAGAGCGCTCAGTTTTCAGCATCGGTCACCGTGCGGGCCTGCTGCTGTACTTCCGCAACATCGGGGTCACAGCCCCATCCCTCTGGAACTGTGAGCCCAAAATAAAGCCCTCTTTCTGCAAAATGTCCTGGTCATGGTGTTTTAAGCCAGCAATAGAAAAGGAACTAATCAAACTAGTGCCTCCTTAGGTCACCAGGTACCCGAGTAAAGAGCAACTCAAACGAGCAACTCTGCGCACCGTCGTCGTTTGCACTGATGAACAGAAATAGCGTCAGTGTTCTATAACAGATGGACAACTCGTGCTGTCTGCCTCCACATTTCTGTTCTCTCAGGTCAACAACCTCACCACACCTTCCAGATCCTGATGCCACTATTTGGAAAGGTGGCCATCCTGCCCAGAGTCTCAGTGATCAAGCTATCGTGATTAGAGGAAGTAGCCAGTCCTACCACCAAAATCAATTGGAAGGCCGCTAGAACACTGCCCAGTACTACACGGTTTTTTTGAAGGGTGCTGAGTTTCTAAGAGTTATCTGTGAAACCACCACAAAAACAGAGCTAAAGCCGGGCGGTGGTGGCGCACGCCTTTAATCCCAGCACTCGGGAGGCAGAGGCAGGCGGATCTCTGGGAGTTCGAGACCAGCCTGGTCTACAAGAGCTAGTTCCAGGACAGGCTCCAAAGCCACAGAGGAACCCTGTCTCGAAAAACCAAAAAAAAAAAAAAAAAAAAAAAAAAAAAACAGAGCTAAGAAATGAAGGTTCCTGGAGCTGTTGTTTACTCCCTTTGCATAGTCGTGCTTGAAGATCTTGAATATCTCCCTCCTTGACCCCAACAACAATAGAAGCCTTTACTTTCCTTTTCTGTGCTACACATGCAACCTCAGATCTTGTACATGGCAGGTAAGTGCTCTGTCTCTGAGCTACACCCCTAGACAGTAGATTCCCTTTGTTGGATAAGATTGGATGTCCATCACTCACAACTTAGACAGACCTCAAAACCCCAGGAGACCCAGGACGGGGTCCACAGTCATCCAGAAGACAGGTGACAGAGTCATGACATCTGTTCCCTACGGCTTTACCCCCTGCTCAGCTTGGTCTGTGTACGTGTGAGGAGGACTGGGAGAAGAAGGAGGGGAGAGGCCAGGGCTTGGGATCCTGGGAGAGATACCTGAGGCCTGGAGCAGGGGAGCAATGAACTGCGGGTGGATGAGCCTCAGGACAGGGTAGACAGGTCCAAACCAGCAGAGGTGGATGTCACGGAAGTAGTGGCCCAAGTGTGCTGCAAACTGCATGCCTTCCTCGTTGCTCCTCATCTAGGAAATGAGAAATCAGAGGGTAGTCCTGGAAGGGTCTCTGCCAATCACTCCCAACCTCTCTCATCCCTTCTACTCGCATCACTAATCTATGGTTCTTGCTAAGCCACCTCAAGTTCATCCATGTTTCTCTTACAATATTCAACTTTCAATCTACATGCCTCTTTCTGACATCTCACTCTCTCCATTTTTATGTTTCTTACCTTAAACAGTGGCTTGATGAATCAATAGGAAAATCCACACAAATGATTTATAGATATGACACTTGATAGATAACAAAGTTGTTACAAGGACATGTGATGGTAAATGGTACAGGGCTAAGAAATAGTATCTAGAACTGAAACTCAGATAATGCAGGTGTAAGAAATTTCTGAATGGAACCCTAGAACTACAAGAAACATCCCCACCAGGCCCTGCACAGGGAATAGAGGTAGGTGGGGAAAACTAAACTGAATACTGGGAGAAAGAAGGGCAGAGTCAGAGAAAAGCCATGTAGACCCGCTGGTGCAGTATGGAACTTTACCTGGAAAGCCACACCCATGTGGCGATACACAGATGAATAGAAAAGGGTTAAATTAATATGTAAGCATTAGCCAATAAGAAGCTAGAGCTAATGGGACAAGCAGAGATTTAATTGATACAGTTTCTGTGCGGTTATTTTGGTTCTGGGTGGCCAAGATGAACAAGCAGCCTGTTGCTACAAAGCAGCTTAGATGCTCATCAACACATGACTGGCTAATGAAGATGTGGAATACACACAACTAAATTTTATTCAGCTGTACAATTTGCCAGGAAATGAATCTAACCAAGAAACACTGTATTAGGTGAAGTAGTCCAGGCTCAGATAAATACTGTGTGTTCTCTGTGGATCCTAGCCTTTCACTATTAAATAAATGTGCTTAAGTAGGAGTAAATATGAGAAAAGTTTGGGAAACCGGAAAGAGGACCATGAGAATGGGGAAAAGGCTTTACTGGAGGGAATGGGGAAGACAACAGAGCCAGTGGGAAGAGTATAAGAGTACTGTGGGGAGGTGGGGGAGAACCAACCAAAATGAAATATGTATGAAAATGTTATCTGAAGACGTTTCACTTAGTAAATTATTTATTAAAATCACGTATTATGCATTGTTCTACTATTTGTTGTTTGTGTCTATTGGATTCTTTCCACTGAATTCTTCCCAATTCATCTCTCCCCACCGCCACATTCAACACCTTGTCACTTGTTGCCATTCAGAGTGCTCTCACAGTTAATTTTATTCCAACCCCAGCAGCGCTCCTGCCACCAGCTGCCTCCCTGATCCCCAGCTCAGAAAGGATGTGAACTTAGACCTCGTTTCAAGAGGGAATTGATGGCCAGTTTAGGAGCTGGACTCCCGGGCAAGAAGGCAGCCTTGGGAACTTGAGAAGAAGGAAGGATTAGGGTTTCGGTGAACTCTGTGTGAAAATGTCAGGGGAAGGAGAAACCAGCAGCAGACACAGAGGGACCTGCAGAGAGCTCAGGGGAGAGCAGTGTGGGTGTCTCTTGGAACCAAGAAAGGAGACTCCTGGACGTCATTGCCATGGAGAGCAGTGGGGAGAGAGATGACATGGGGCTGCCATTCAGGGAATCACAAGAGTAGGGAGGGAACAGGAGACAACCAGTGAAGATGACTCTGTCCACAAGGAGATGACAGAGCAAGCAGATGGGAGGTTTCGCACAGAAGGAGACATGCTGGAGGTGGGGCGGGGATGGGGGAGTCTCCAGTTTTATCATATTCTCCAACATTGCTGTGAAGAAGACCTGGAAAACTATGGCTGGCTGAATTCATTCAAGGTAAAGATTTCTAAATATTGATAAAGGAAAACCTAATGGGCAGGAAACTGCAGACCATGAGTCCTGTTGGGAACTTAAGTTATATATGCTCAGGAAGTGGGTCACAACAGTTAATCCTATCTTCTGCTTCCTAATAAGACAGCTATGTTATGCCCCTCACACCCCTCTGTAACTCTTGTTCTAGATCTGACGCCCTCTGCTGGACTCTGCAGGCCCCTGCAATCATGCATGCATGTTCCCTCCCACATATAATTAAAAATAAATCTTTTAAAACATAGCCAATGCTGTGTCACAAGTAAAAGAAAAAATCAAGGATTACAATTGTTATGAGTAGGTCTTTCTTACTTTGTGAAGAACAGATTTATAGCCAGGCAGTGGTGGCACACACCTTTAATCCCCACTCTTGGGAGACAGAAGCAGGTGGATCTCTGTGAGATTGAGGCCATCCTTGTCTACAGAGCAAGTTCCAGGACAGCTAGGGCTACACAAAGAGAATCTGTGCCTCAAAAACCACAAACAAACAAAAAACAAGAAAAGAAATATCAGTAATTAAGTATTGCAAACCTGTACTATCGTTTTTACTCTACTAAAAGGCTAAGTATTCCTCAAGAGGTTTTCAACCTATTTGGGGGAGAGGAAAGAATTAACGTATCATTGGCTGTGTGTAGGATAGTTACATCAGGTGGAATTATGACTTTATTATTGTATTGTTTTAGATAAATTAACCATGACAGAAGGATATGTGGTTGGGGTCAAGATGATAAGGAGTGGACGTGTGATATTTAATCTTGATTGCAAATATGATAAGATCTGAAACTAAGAGGCGAACCTCAAGGTAAGTCTGTGAGGATGTTTCCAAAAACACACACTGAGGGGAGAAGATCTTGAGAGGGTGGCACTTTCTGATGGATAGCCTGAATATAAAAATATTGAAGAGGGGCTAGACGGAGGCTAGAGAATTGGCTCAGTGGTTAAGAGCACTGACTGTTTTTCAGAGGACCTAGGTTCAATTCCCAGCAACCACACAGAGGCTCGCAACTGTAACTCCAGTTCTAGGGGAACGGATACCATCACACAGACATACAAGCAGGCAAAACACCAAGGAACATAAAATAAAAATAAATTATTAAAAAATGTTTGAGGAAAAAAGTGTTGCCTGCCTGCCTTTTGCCTCTTCCACATGAGTGCATCCATCTTTAATGACATCAACATCTGCTTCTTGGACATTCCCTTGTGAACTGAAGAGCAGAAATTTTCTATGAGACTTTCAGACCTTTGAGCATGAGACTGGGACTACGGAAGCCTTCAGTTTTATAGATGTGTAACTGTTGTGTTCTCTCCAGTGTGCGGATGGCCACTGTTGATTGGGAACCACTCTAGCAAATCATGTGTGTATGTATATATGTATGTGTGTATATATGTATATGTATGCATGTGTATGTGCATATTTATGTATGTGTATATGAATATGTGCATTGTATATATGCATATGTATGCATACATGTATGCCTGTATGATTTATACAATATGTATACATATGTATGTGTATATGTTTGTGTATGTATATATGTGTGTATTGTGTATATGTGTATTATGTATATAAATGTATGTATATGTATTGTGTATATGCATGTGTGTATGTATGTATGTATATGCATATATGTATATATCATATGTATGTATGTATATACATATATTTCCGGGTTTGTTCTCCTACAGGACTCGACTTAGTCAGAAGGATTGGAAGGAAGCAACTGGACTGCAATGCAGAAAGGAAGAGGGTCCTGGGGGAGCCTGGAAAGCCAAGGGCGAAGAAGGATTTTGGATGAAGATTTGTCTGTATGGAGAGAAAGCACCACGTGAACCAATGGCATTGGAGATGGTGCCCGTGATTACAGATGACATAGAAATGTGTGACTCTGCAATAGTCACCGTGCGGCATGGAGTAAGGAGTGCTGGGAATAAGGGGGATGCAGAGGAAGGAGCCTTCCTAGGAAGGGTAGCTAGTATGGGGGCGGCCAGCGTGGTCCTTGATGAAAAGCTTGCTTCATCCCAGTACCGCAAACAAACAAAGTGCTCAGGTTGGACAAGGGAGTCCACTGATGCATCCTGAGAGGGGAGGGGAAGATCAGAAAGAGCAGGGACTGAGCAGTTGAAGATCTATTCACATCTCTCTTCCACCCCTTAGAATCCCTGAAGGTGGACATGGGGATCGTAGCTTATTACTAAAGGGCAAATGGCAGTTCAGAGAGGTACTGGCCTAAGGACGAGGATGGGCCAGGCAGGGGCCAGACTTTTGCACTGCTGCCTCAAATCCATCAGTGGAAACTAAGTGGACCAGGGATGTTCATGCTGCGTGCTCCCCTCCCTGGGAGCTCCTATGGAGGACAGATTTGTATAAATATATAAATGTATATATTTATTTATATAAAAGAGACCTCAAACCATGAGTCCTGGTATAATGTGACCTAAAGTAGACTGGGGTCAGGGAAGGGAGAGAGAGAGAGAAGAGCCTCAGAGCTTGGAGTGGATAGGAACCAAGGGATGCTGGGATTGAGGAGAGAGGTGCTCCCTAGGCCCTCCCTCACTTCTCTAAAGTCCTGGTGTTCCAGACCTCTCTATAAGCGCCTTTCCTCACTCCTTGAGAACACATCTATCCTGACACCCGAGACCCACCTACTGCCACACTCACCATGCCCAGATGACCCCAAAACCAGTTTGGTTTAGGAGGCTGAGGGAAGCAACGAAGGCGGCAGCAGTTGTTATAGAAGACGTAGATGCAGGCCAGAATTCGGGCCAGAATCCAGGAGGCCCCACCCAGCAACAGGAGATGCCATGGGAAGGCAGCCGTGGACCCCAGTCCCAGCCAGGACAGGCTCAGCTGTAGCATCCTGCAGGGCAGATGGGCAGAGAGTGAGCTTCTGAGGCCCAGGAGAGGGTTATAGCCTTGTAGACTGGAATGACTGGGGGGCAGAGTGGGATGAAATGCAAGGACCACACAGTGGGAGAGAAGAGAAACGACAGGAGAGGGAGGGACAGCAGACAGGAACAGTTTGCATTGTAGAATAGCTCAGCCTGAAGCACAGGCCCTGGGTGCAATGACCAGGAAACCAGAAGTCTCCAAGGCCAGCAGACACCCTGCAGCCCTCCCAGCCCTGGGCAGAGTTCAGGACCAGAACCCTTTTTGTGGCCTCCCAGCCTGGCACCTTCTCTCAAGAGCAGCGATTCTTCCAGGACCTCCTGTCTTCTCTGAACTGTCTTTGTCCCTGGCGTCTGACCTGCCGGAAGCTAAGCTGCGAGGGGAATTGGGGCTGGACTGAGCCAGCCAATCCCTACCAGGCCCAGCTGCAACCAGGGCCTTGGCAGTTGGCCAATGTGAGTGGGGCGGGTCCAGCCATAAACAGACTGAAACAGGCCGGGAGTCTCGGGCTCCGGCAGCCCCGGGGATCCTCAGGTTTCAACACTTTCCGTCTCAACCAGGGACAGAAGCGCCTTGAGACTCCAAATTTACAACTGTACCTGCCCTCCCAAGGCCAAGGGTTGGCCGATAAAAACACAAACACCAAAGTTCAGGGTCCACCGTACCAGATTCAAGCCAGGCCTATTGGAGAACACCTCTCTAGTTCCTCTGCACTGCGGGCTGGAGGGGAGAGCATGCAGCATCTCTCAGTGCAGAACCAGGAGGCTCCGAAATGCGCCCCCCCCACCGCCGCTCCCGCCCACCAGTTGCACAGCCTGGCAGAGATCAGTTTTTCCTTCTTGCACCCCAGGTCCTAGGTTGACCGAAGACTCCCAGGGCTTTAACAAATAATGCAGCCCTGCTGGAACCAGAGGGGGCAGAGTCTATGGATTAAACTCAACGGGGTCAGAGTCTATAGATTAAACCCATCTGGAGGCTGAGGTGTCAGAGGTCCGCGGGAAAGCGTTGGGGTAAAGGTCAGGCTAAGCGGGGCCACGAGCAGAGGAAGTGCAGGAAGTGTGGGCAGAGCTTGGCCTGGGCTGGTGTCACAGACGCTCCTTAAGTATTGGGGCCCAGATAATTTTTGAAGCCACGAGGAGGATTACAGTTTCAAGGCCAGCCGGGGATATGTGGGAGAATTTGTTTCAAAAAAAGAAAAAAAAAAGGTATTTTAGAAGGGGTCCACACAAGTCTGAGGGCATATTGAAGGCAAGATTGGATTCGGAGTGTGCCAAATCCCTCAGTCAGTCTCTCTTCTTGAGTGTTCCTTCTACTTACTCCTCTGGTTTTCTTCTCTCCCCTACTCCCTTCTTCCCTTCCTCCTTTCCTCCCTTACAAAAACTTACCCTGAAAAACATCAATCATCCCAAGCTAGAAAAGGAACTCTTAAAGAAGGGTCCCTTCATATATTCGTTGGTCATAGCGGCATTGGAAGCTGCCGCGTGTCACGCAGAAGACTCTAGGACCCAAACAGCTTTACTTGCAAACATTTAGTGTAGTGAGTTCGAAGCCTCTGGCTTCTGCTACACCGTCAGTACTGGACCCGGATGAGACTCCTCTCAGATAGATAACCTGCTGTTGTGCTGAGTTATGGAAATCCTTCAGCTACGTTGGAGAGGTGGAAGGACACATGGACAATGGAACTGGAGACGCCACAACTGTGATGGATGGAGTTGAGAGAAAACTGCAGTTGATCCAGGAGCAGGTCGTGCCCAGAGGGGTTGGCGAGATGCTTTTTCTTCCTTACTTATGGGGAGGAAGTTACAAGGACAGATATGGAAGGACTGAGAAATTAGTGGGATTGGGGTGCATGATGTGAAATTCCCAGAGAATTAATTTAAAAAATCGTTAAAAATTAAAACGAAGGGACTCTTGGGAAATGTAGCCTTGTAAAATCAGCCCCCTTCCAAGCATAGTGGAAAAACCAACCATGCTTCCTCTCCCACTGAAAAGCGATTGTGTTTTCTGTGTTAATTGAATAGCACCACCCAGGTATCTACTGGAAAAGACAGTTAGGTAAGGCTATAGGAGGGTTTTTTAGTTTGTATTTAATTTTCTTTATTACGTTTTTTTTCTTGTGTGTGTGTGTGTGTGTGTGTGTGTGTGTGTGTGTGTGTGTGCCAAGACACACCTGTGAAGGTCAGAGAACAATTTATAGGAGCCAGTTCTCTTTCCACCGCGAGCGGGCAGAGCATTTATGATGCACTGCCGGAGGAGAAGGGATTAGCTGGTGTAGGTCTGGACTTTTCTACAGGGGGAGGTTTGGGAGGGTAAACATCCACCTGGGGGGAGGGGGGAGCTGTGATCGGCAGTTTCTGCACACACTGGTTTTAGCTACAGTTTAATAGTCAGTCAGTACTCATGTTTGGAGCCGGGGAAGGCTTTGTCATCTCTCTGACCTTCGCCATTTCCGTGAGTCTGAGGCCTCGGGATCCTTGATGAGGCTGTGCTCTATCAACACCACACACATCCAGGACTGCATTGGTTCCCTGCAGGCCCACCCCCAAGTCCAGTCTTTCCCTAAGCTCTTTTTGACAACTTTTTTTTTTTTTGTCACCGGGAGAAAAGTAACTAATACAGTCAGCCCTTCCGTTACTGTAGTAAAGTGTATGAAGTGAATGATTTATCGGGATATGTTTTTATTTTGGCTCACCCTTTCAGAAGTTTTAGGCCATAGTGAGCAGCTTTTATAGGTTTAGGGTCTATGACCAAACAGAGAATAATGGCAGGGGAAAACCCAATTTCCACCTATTGGGCTCTACCTCTGACAGCTCCCACCCTCTATCTAGCACTTCTGGCTTGGGAACAAGCCTGCTTGCAGCACAGGAGCCTTTGAGGAATGTTCTGACTAGTGTTTGTCGACTGGCCTCAATAGAGTCTTCTAGTAGGAGAGAAGCTGAACTGAGGAGATGCCTGCAGCACAGGACGCCATATCTGTGTGTCACTCTTGACTGATGTGGAAGGGCCCGGCCCATTGTGGGACTGTGGGGCATAAAACAGTGGGAGGGTCCTGTGAGATATAAAAAAGGGCTGATGTGGCCTGGGAAGCCATCCAGCAAGCAGCTTTTCTGCAGAGTTCCCAGCTCTGTTTCTGCTTGAGTTTCTGTCCTGACTTCCTTAAATGTTGGGCAGTGACTGGGACATGTAACTCAAATAAATTCTTTCCGCCCCGCAAGTTGGTTTGGCCAATGTTTCATCACAGCAGCTAAAAGTAAATAGAACAGGTCACCAAATCAAAAAAATAAAATTAGGGCCAGGGATACAGTTCAATCGGGAGAGTACTTGACTCGCATGTACAGGGTTTAGGTTCAATGTCTGGAATTACATGAAACCAGGCATGACTGGGCAGCACCTGGGAAGCACAGGCAGCAGATCTCTGAGTTCGAGGCCAGTCTATAATCTACAGAGCTACTTCTAGGACAGCCAGGGCTACACAGAGAAATCCTGTCTCAAACCACAACAACAACAACACACACACACACACCAGATATGGTGGTTAACCTGGTTACCTGGTTGTTCTTTAATTTTTTGTTTTTATTTTTCTGTCACCTTGACACAAGCTAGACTTATGTGGGAAGAGCCGAGCCCACTAGCACAATGCCATCCCTGGGCAGGTGGGTCCTAGAGTGTGCAGGAGTGCAGACGGAGCGCAGACTGAGAAGGCAATGAGGAGTAAGGTAGTAAGCCGAACTCCCCCATGGCCTCTCTTCAGTTCCTGCCTTGAACTCCTGTCCTGACTTCCCTCAGAGCTGGAGTGTGAACTGCAGTTATAAATGGAAGTAAAGCCGTTCCTTCCCAAGTCGCTGCTGGTCATGGCAGCTTGTGACAGCAATAGTTGACATAGTCACTTAGAGGCTTAATATTAGTTGCAAATTGTTTGGCTTATAACTCATGCTTATTACTAACTAGTTCTGACAACTTAAATTAACCCATTTTTATTTTTTGTTTCTATTTATTATTTTTAAGCAATCTTTTTTATTTTACATATCAATCCCAGTTCCTTCTCCCTCCTCTCCTTCCTCTCTTCCCACCTTCCCCTCACCCACCCCATCCACTCCTCAGAGAGGGTGAGGCCTCCCATGGGGAGTCAACAAAGTCCGTCACATCACTTGAGGCAAGACCAAGGCCTTCCTCCCTGTATCTATGCTGAGTAAGGTATCCCTCCATAGGGAATAGGCTCCAAAAAGCCAGTTCATGCCCGAGGGATAAATATTTGTCCCATTTTTATTAATCTACACTTTGCCTCGTGGCTTTGCAGCTTTATCTGTTTTCATGCATCTTGCTTCTCTGCTGGCTTGCTCACATCTCTCCCTGACTCCACCCTTTTGTCTCCCTGTATTTCCATTAGGCTTCCCAGCCTGCCTTTATTCTGCCTTGCAATAGGCCAAAGCAGCTTCTTTATTGACCAATGAGAGAAATACATACAAGTTTATAGCATACAGAAGTATTATCACACAGCACAGGGGCAACATTTTAGTCTACCTTTTCCTATATTAATTTCCCCACTAAACTAACCACTCTCATAATCCCCTATTATATTTATTAAAGACCCCCATAATCAAAAATCCTATTTAAATTAACACTATTAGTGTATAAAAAAATTGTTGCTTCAGTTAAACAGTATAGCTTAGGAGAAAATCATCTTCATAACAATCCTCCTGTAAAAATGCCCAGTAGAATGGGATATTTTCAGGAGATAATTACACTATATTAAGGTCAGTGGGGATCTCCCAACGTCAGTTCACATCATGCCAAATACCAGAGAAGAATGGCAGCAGCGAACATGTAAAGGCACAGCAGTAGGAAGAGACATTGATCCGCTGAGTCACCTGATGATCTCCGACATGACCACGAGCAGTGCATATCTGCACACACAGAGACATCGCTCAGGGTTCAGGGCACCTGCAGCTATTGCAGATGGCCTGGATTCAATTCCCAGAACACACACAGTGGCTCACAGGCACCTGCAACTCCAGTCCCAAGGGAGTCGACATCCTCTTCTGATCTCCATGGGCACCACACACACATGGTCACTTACATACATGCAAGTAATATAAAATAATTAAAGTAATTAAAAAATAAGAGGCCAGCCAGGAACACATGAGTTCCACAGAGTGAGTTCCAGAATAACCAGGGTTATACAGAGAAACCCTGTTTTGAAAAACAAAAACAACAACAACAAAAAAATCTTTTTATCAATCAAAGTCCCAGGCGAGCTCACTGTATGGACAGACACGTTGATTATGATATTCATAAGAACATACAAAGGACATGGAGCACCAAAACTATTCAGAAATAAAAATATGCCCACTTTGTTTCCTCTTAATGAAGGTGTCTTTTTTTCTTTTCTTTCTTTTTTTTTATGAGACCGGATTAAATGACCATGATCGACTTGTGGATACGTTGAGGTGGTAACTACATTTGATTTTTGGACCACAGCCATCCACATCAGAACAAGATGGGGGCATTACACATCACCCAGAGGTCTTGACCTTGGAGCAAAATAAAAGGGCAGATGAATTTTGGGTTTGGTCCCGTAGAATGTTGTTAAGGCAGCTCTTGTATGGGCAGTGAGGGTACACCATTGGTGTTTTGAGGGGTAGTGGGGTAGACTATTTCACTGAATTCTGCTTCAGCACACTCTCAGGATTTCCAGAGTTTTGGGGTAATAAGAATCCACAAGGTCGGTTCCAGGCCACAAAGAGCTACATAAGCACGACCTTGTTTCAAAAACAAAAGAAAAATGCAGTGTTTGCTTCGGTGACAGAACCTCAGATCTGTTTCTTCTGTTTAGATATCTACTGTAGATCTTACAGAGTAATCTACCCTGGAGCTCAGGAAGAAAGCCCTGTGGCCCTCTAGGCGGCTGGAAGGTACCAGTCCCGCCTCTTCTCATCCAGGCGCGGGTGGTTCGCAGCGCCCCCTGCAGGTGCTCGGAGAGGTTGGAGTATCTGTTGATTCTGGGATCCCAGAGAGGTAAGGGAGTAGGTGAGGCTGCCCCAGGCCAGGTTTTTGGTCACTTCGTGTCGGAGCTCAGCGGCTCCACCCACAAGCACAGCCCGTCCGCCACGCTCAGAATCAGCTCTGGCTGTCTGCGTGGCTCTTTGTTGTCGGTCCGGACGCGCAAGCATAGCAGTGTGAGCGCCAGCGCCACCTTCATCTTGCTCCTGGCGAAAGTCTGTCCTATGCAGTTCCTGCTGGAGAGCCCCGGTGGGGACTCTGACCGCGCTGGGACCCAGACAGGCGTCCTCGGACCGAAACTGACCGTCCGCCACAGCCTTACCTGAGACTCCATTTTGACATTTGCATACTGTAGGTTCATAATGTAGCTCAGACTTCCACAATAATTAGCAGAAGGAGGGAAGAACTCTGATGCGGTCACCCCTCACCTTCCAATCCCGACTCCCTAAATTTATGCAGGTAATCTAAGTGGAGGGCGAGAAGGAGATCCGGAACCCCAACCATCCCACCCACCGTCTGTCCTCACCAGCAGCCTCAGACAACATCCTGACACCCCAAACCCTCTGACTTCACCTGGGGCCTGCCGAGAAGGGACCTCTCCGGGTTTTCTGGGTCAAAGAAAAAGGGGTTATAGACCTGGGAGAGGGGCAAAATTAGACAGATTGGTTCAGGTTTCTCAGCACACCCAGCCAGTCCCCACTCCAGAAACAGGCAGAAGTCAGGTTTCTCATGTTACCACCCCGCCTCCTCCCTTGTCCTGGCGTTGCTGGGTTCCCGGACTGGAGAGATGGCTCAGAGGTTAAGAGCATTGCCTGTCCTTCCAAAGGTCCTGAGTTCAATTCCCAGCAACCACATGGTGGCTCACAACCATCTGTAATGGGGTCTGGTGCCCTCTTCTGGCCTGCAGGCATACACACAGACAGAATATTGTATACATAATAAATAAATAAATAAATATTTAAAAAAATTGGAAAAACCACTACAATGGAGGAATCTAGGTCTTTGTATGATGATATGATAGACAGTTTGAAAATGGAATTATTAAATGACAGGACGTCTAATTTACATGGGATTTATGTGATGTCACTTGTAAATATTATCAGCTTTTTAATTTTTGTCTTATCACTAAAAAAATTGATTTATTTGAGTGCTAAGATACAGGCCTTAGAAAAACCAAATAAAACAGATCACAGAGATATTCAAATCCAGACAGAGGAATTTAATGTAGAGCCAATTTCAGCATTATAAGAATACGGAGGGGGGCTGGAGAGATGGCTCAGAGGTTAAGAGCACTGGCTGCTCTTCCAGAGGTCCTGAGTTCAATTCCCAGCAACCACATGGTGGCTCACAACTATCTATACTGAGATTTGGCGCCCTCCTCTGGTGTGCAGGCATACATGGAGGCAGAATATTGTATACATAATAAGTAAATAAATCTTTTTAAAAAAAAGAATAGGGAGGAACAGCCTAAGGTTTTTAGACAACCAACTTTAATATATCCAGTAACTGTACAGGAGTTGCCAGATGGCAGAGGCTCTGTTATGGTTAACTGAATTCCTGTGCCAAAGTTAGATTTAAGGAGATTCAAGGAAGCAATAGCCTCATATGGCATGCACTCTTTTTTTTTTGTGAAGCAAATGTTGAACTCATGGTCATTTTGTTATAGAATTATCCCTAAAGACTGGATAGAGTTGGTTAGTGGTGTTTTAGAGCCTGGTCCACGGTGACAATGGAGTACCTGTGTACCTTTTAAAGTGACTATAGCTAGGAAGTTCCTAGAAACAAGCTTTTTCCTATGAATAATTTATTCAGAACATCTCTCCCTTCTGGATTATGCAGAAGGTGTGGCAAAGGCTGGCATTGAACTAATGACTGCAGGTCAACAAGGAATATTCAAGGTACTCCTTTGCTGTCAGGAAACTCCACAAGGGGCCTCTTTGTAGGCCCCTATGCCAAATCTCGTTCAGTCATTTCCTGCCATCTTAGAAGAAACCCCTTCCCAGAGCAATAAAGAACCTAAGCCTATTGTAAGAAGCCATACTGCTCTGGATAATAGAACAGCAATAGAAGAGAGAACAAAAATTCAGGAGAAATCATAAAAAGCAAGTATTTTGACAAACTTTTATAAGTGAACAAAGACAACAATTAAAAATTTGAGCAAAAGAAGTTGTCATTGAAGGTCTGATAGACATAGGCTTCCTGCTCCAGGTTTCCCCTTTACCCTATAATAACTACAAATATCTAGTCTTCAACTCCCTCAGAGACCCAAGAAAGAAGTAATATTAACTGAGTATGCAGGAAGTGCAAGAAAGCAACTTTCAAAAAAATGTGATAAATGAAAGGAACAGCTGGCTACCTGGACAGTCACCCAAAGTTCCTCTGAAGCATTGGGATTTCCTATTGCAGCTCCAGCATCCACAGCTGTCTTATTGTGGCTCCAGCCTCCAGAACTGAGCTGTTGTCCTATTGTGGCTCCAGTCTCCAGAGCTGTACCATCATGGCTTTATCCCTCCAGAGCTGTCCTATTGCAGCTGTAAGCTTAGCCTGGCTTCCCGATAAGTCAGGATATGTCTGCAACTCTACAAGTGTAACACATTCCCATCTAGTTAGTTAGAGCTTTCCTTGTTTATCAGAAGCAGATATCAAGTTATGATAGAAATCAAATTCGGTACAAGACTTGGACTCACCAAGATAGGATAGATAAAGAATATTTTCTCTGAATTTGTCAAATGCAAGTGGAGTATACATTGTTGATGTATTTATTGCCTGTAATATATTGTATATAGTTATTTTACTTATTGTATAGCATTTTTCTTAAATTAGTTAGAGCCTTGTCTTATTTTAGACAAAAAGGGAAATGTAGTGATATTTCATTTGTATTTTAATAAATAAAGCTTACCTGAAGGTCAGTGCAAAGCAGCCACACTAGTCAGCCATAGAGGCCAGGCAGTGGTAGTGCACACCTTTAATCCCAGCACTAGAGAAGGCTATAAGGAACTTGCTCTTTTTTCAGTCTGAAGATTTCAAAGAGGTAAGAGCTCTCTAGTGTCTTGGCTGCTTTGCTTTTCTGATCTTCAGTTGAACCCCAATTTCTGTCTCTGAGTTTTTATTAATTGTGCTACAGTGGTGACCCCAAAAACATAAAAAAGAAAATTATTTTTGCTGCTACTTCATAGCTGTAATTTTTCTATTGTTATGAATTGCAGTGTAAACATCTGTGTTTTCTGATGGTCTTAGGTGACTGCTGTGAAAGGTTAGAATTGCTGTCCTAGATTATATCTTTTGTTTATTCTTCTCTCGGGTCTCATGCGCTTTACTTGTTGATTTTTACAAATTGTTTGTTTATTTTAGATGTGTGTGTTGATTGCAGACATCTCTCAGTCTTTTGTCTGAATTCTCACTTGGTTCATGGTATATTGTTGGCAATAATTCTTTATTTTTATGTTACTTGTGCTCCCCTTCTTCCTCCTCAAAATATCAGGCTTCCAAAGGCTTTGACTTAACACATTTGGTTAAGGCTCAAGTGTTTGTGGGTTTTTTTTTTTAATTATTGGATTTTTGAGACACGATTTCTCTGTGTAGCCTTGGCTTTGCTGGAACTTGCTTTGTAGACCTGGCTGGCCTCAAATTCAGAGAGCCACCTGCCTCTGCCTCCCAAGTACTGGGTTAAAGGTGTGCGCCACCCCTGCCTAGCAAAGCTCAAACTCTTAACAGTTTCAAAACATTGGAAACAGGGCTTCCATCCCCAGTTCCAGCCTCTCTGGAAGGTTCCATGGTCACTACATTGGACATTCTGAATGTACCTGGCCCTGTGACTCCCTGTGGCCCTCTAAGAAGGTCACACTGCCTTGTGCATGCTCCCTGCCTGGCACAGCAGAACTGTTCCTGAAGAGCTGGCATCCTCACACACTGTGCCATCAGCCAGACTGACCTCCTTCTCTCTGCCTGAGTTTTGCCCAGTTCAGGTTAAAACAGGACAGAAATACTGGCAGGTGATTGTATGAACCCATCAGTTTGGTACCAGCCTGGACAATAAAACAAGACTGCATCACAAACTAATCAACTTAAAAATGGAAATAAGGATAGGTATGGTGACTTACTCCTGTAATCCCAGTGCTTGGCGGGGGAGGGATGGGTAGAGAATAGCTTGAGGCTAGCCTAACTACATGAAGATATCCTTACTCAAAAAAGAATTGTAATTTTGAGGCAGCGTTTCAATGTGTTGCCCAGGCTGGCTTTGCAATGAGTCTTTGCAGCTCTTTTTATTGGAAGGTGGGGCTGTCTCTCCATGCGGGGAACCTGGGCTGAAAAGGGGACTTACTTGTTCTGGACTGAGGAGTGTTGTAAAAACGCTAATTCTGACGCTAAGCTCTTGAAGAGATCCTAAATGTTCTGCCCCTTCTCTCTTGGAGCCCTACAGTTTGTTTCCTTGCTGGAAAACCCAGACTCCCATCAAGGAAGAAAGGAGACAAAGGAAAAGTCCAGCTGGCCCAGCAAGGTTGTAAAGTTCTTTTTCTATTTGTTTTGCTTTGCCTCTTTTTTTATTTTGCTAGTGTTGTCTGTACAGCTCAAGAACATGTGCACACTAAACAAGCCCCCTATTACTGAGCTATGCCCGAGACCTTTATTTGAGAGAAGGTATTGTTATATAGCCCAGCCTGGCCTGAAACCCATAAATCTGGCACAGTCACCCACATTCTGAGATTACAGGTGTGTGTTGTCACCCTGCCCAATTTAAAGCCAGTGACTTTAAATGGTGTGGTAATTAGAAAGAGATATTAATACGCTTGACATTAATGTAGTGGTTTCAGTGAGATGTGTGCCATATCTCAGGCATTTGAATGCTAGGTCCCTAGCTGATGCTGTCTGTGGAGCCTTGGGTGTGGCCTTGTTGGAGGACATATATCACAGGAGGCAGGCTTTGAGAGTTTAAAAGCCATTTTGTGTTTGCTCTCTAGGCTTCGTACATGGGTTTCAAGATGTTAACTCTCAGTTTCTACTCTAGCCTCTTTAGGAAGTTAAGGCCTACCAGGCCAAAAGGAGCCAAACTGGAGTCTTCCTGGAGCTGTCAAAGGTCCTATCTGTGCCTAACCAATAAGGAGCGACCAAGTGGTGTTTCCTGAGTGCCTAGCAACAGGCGCTGTCAGAGGTTCTGATCGTGTCTAGCCAATGAGAGACCAGCATGAAATGCCAACGGTCAATGGATGAGAACCCCTGGGTGCTGGGAGGGTATCTAAGTTTTTCCAAGCTGTTAAAAAACAAGTCTGCTGTAAACCTTCTATGTGACTCTCAGCACCTGTGTCCGTTAATGTCGCAGCTTTTCACCCCCTCGCCTGGGGAAGATGTTAGGACCCAGCAATATCCCTCCATACCTGATGCCTGCTGTCATATTTCCCTGCTGTAGTGGATATATAGCCCTCTCTAACTGTAAACCAAGAAAACCGTTCCTATCCTAACTTGCATTGGTCATGATTTTTTTACAGCAATAAAAAAATGAACTAATAAACATGCTGAGTTTCCAGGACTACTGTGTGGCAGAGTAGAAAGTATTCTTTGCTGAGCTCCTTGGTATGCAAGGAGCATGACTCCATGGCATCATTCCCATAACTTTTAAGTGCAGAGTATTATTCGCATCTTAGAGATGAAGAAACGGAAGTGTGAGAGGGAAACTCTTAACCGCGAAGGTATTCTCCAGACCCGCGTCTGAAGACTACATATGTCTGAAGCCACATCCCTTTTCACAAGGGGTTGGGAATTGACTCAGTGTGTAAAGCTCTTGCTATACAAATTTAGGAATGAAGTCTGGATTCCCAACACCTACATAAATACCAAGCTGGAATGGCAGCCTCTTCCTCTGTTTCCCCCTTCTTCTATAATCCCAGTGTGAGACAGAGACAGGATCTCCACAGCAAGATAGCTAGCAAGTTTAGACAAATCTGTGAACTCAGGGTTCATTTGAGATCCTACTCCACTGTACAAGGTGGAGGGCATTGGAGGAAGACACCTGACATAAAATCCAGGCTTCCACAACCTGCACACATTCACATACATGTATACGTTCTCACATGTGATCATACCCCACATACATGCACACATATGTATGTTCACACATACGTGTTCCCACAGACACACGACACATGCATGCATACACACTCATGTGCAGCAAACAGAAAGGATTGTTGGAGAGATGCCTACAACCTGAACATCTTGTTTTTGTTTTGTTTTGTTTTGTTTGTGCCTGGAGCCAGAGGCTCTACAGATTTTGGACTTGTCTGTCAAATAACCACATGGACCAAGTTCTTAAAATAAACCTGCTAAGATAGAAAGAAGCTAGGCATGGCACACGTGAATTATATCCCCATCTGGGAGGCTGAGGCATAAGGAGCATATATTTAAAGTGGACCTGGGCTTTATATCTCGATATAAATGTGCTACATACCTTCAGATAAATAAGTAAAATGTATTTTAGTCAGAAATCAGTTGCTTAAACAAAACACCCAGGAAAAACAGTTTGGGAAAAGGAGGAGCTTATTTTGGCTCATGGTTTTAGGCCCTTGTCAGCTGGTCCCATTGGCTTAGGCCTTAGGTAAAGCCGAGAGGCACGGTGGGAAGCCCAAAGAGAAAGCCAAGTTGTTCAGCTCACAGTGGCAGGGAGGTAGAGATAAAGGCTAATGCTTGGGTCCTCAGCAGAGGGCTAGAGTTCCAATACTTGCTTCGAGGACACATCCATCACCTCCAAACAGCACTTATGGATCATGTCCTTCAACACATGGACTTTGTGGGGGGCATTTAGCATCCATCTCCAAACTAAAAATCAAATTATTTCATTATCCAGCTCTAGCCTCCTATACACGCTACAGAATAAATGTTACCACGTAACTGAGATTCCTGCACACACACGCTTATTGCAGCATCAAGTACAACAGCCGAGTAGTGGAACCAGCCTAGGTCAATAGATGAATAAACGGATAAAACAATGTGGTAATTATGGATAGTGAAGAATTATTCATCCACAAAGAATGTTGTTTGCAGAAAAATGATGGAACTGGAGGAAGTCAACAGATATTACATGTTTGCCCTTATATGATGACTCTAAATAGAAGATGATATGAAGATAAAGGGAAGTTTATTAAGGAAGAGAAAGACAATATCAGGAGGAGGGATTTCTAAAATGCCATCAGTGAACACAATCAAAGTTATTGCGTAGAGGAATTTAAAAGAATCAGTGTTGGTGTGCTATGTCATGTCTTTTTCTGGCTTATTCTGATTGAGGAGCAAACGATTTAAGATGGAATTTATTCCAGAAGGCTGTTGTGACACTATTTGTATGTGGAAAAACAGGAAGGCCCCACTGAGCACAATAGGATGATGAAGTTGGAGAGTTGCACTGAGTTCGTATCCCAGCACTCAAGTTAGAGGTCCCCTATACACGCCTGAGATCCTATCTATGAGGGCGCATCACTAAGAGGATCGCTGTGGTTAGCGGGTTTCCTTCAGTTTAGCCAGGGAAATCTGAGCCGGAGCCAAAGTGATGAGTGGAAAAAAAAAAAAAAAAAAAAAAAAGGAAAAGCGAGACGGCATCTGATGCCCTCTTCTGGTCTCCGTGAAGTCTCACACACTCAAACTCGGATCCATCCACTCAGAAACGTAAGTTAAAATAAAAACTAATAAGTCTTTCAAAAGCCCTGGATGAGTGAGCGTGTGTGCGGAGGAGAGCAGGCTTGCTAGACAGCTCTGGCTGGCTTGGATCTCACTCTGTAGACAAAGGTAGCGGGGGACTTGGAGACTTCCTCTGCTGACCGAATGCTGGCTTTAAAAGTGTGCACCACCACGCCCGGCCTGGGACGTGTTCTTAAATGTGGAACCCTCTAGTTTGAACCAGGTTTATTCCAGAGACGGGGCTGTAAATTGCAATCTGCACTTAAAGAGCCACTGGGCTGGTAAATGCTGCTGGACGTGCTAACTCAGTTCTAAGGAGTTGGGCTCGGTATTATTCACCAATCAGCGATACGGTTACTCCCCTGAGCTAACCAATGAGGAGCACGGATAATGGACGGTGGCACCCTTGCCGCCATATTTGAGTTCCGGGTAGCCGAAGGGAGGAGAGTTGTTCCTGGGCTTCTGTCCTGGTTGCGGGCTCCTTAGGTGGGGAACACCTGGATGCATCCGAAGCAGGACATGGTGAGTGTGCCCGGGCTCCTGGAGTGGCGGGCGGCGGGGTTGTGACACTGCTGCGGCTTTACACGGTTTCCCTGGTGCTGTGCAGCCGAGTCTGGCACTGTGCAGCCCAGTGTGGCCCCTCGTCCCCAGGGCGCTTGGATGGTGGAAAGCAGTACCGGCAGTCGTGAGTGTGGCATCCAGTCCAGGTCTGTCCCTTCCCTGCAGCATTCCTGGTCCGCAGTGCTCCCGCGATGAGGCTGCGCCGCGAACCTGCGCCTCCGCGGACGCTGCAGCTCTGGCGGGTCGGTGACGCCGAGTGCAGACTCTGCGGCGAGGGCACGTGGGTGGTGCACGCTGTTTTGCACTTTTTCGTTTCCTTGTTCCCTGCTTTAGTTTTACACTGTGGTCACCTGTTTTTTTCTCCTTAAACCTTTTCTTTTTTAGGTGCTAGCGATCTCAGGTCTCACTCTAGGCGAAGGCTTTACCGTAGGCTTGTACCTTCACCCCTCTTCCTGAGTTTGTTTTGTGCGAATAAAGCTGGATTTATGTAGCAGTGACTTGACTCTGTGTAGACAAAAATCACCCAAGGAGAAAGGAGAGAAATTTAAAGTTACTCCGAAATTTAATTTATTTGTACTGATCATTTCCGACGCAGTATGTGAGATTTTGGGAAACCTTTCCAGCCATGGTAGCTCTGAAAAAAGCCCAGGGAGTAAGGGATTATGTAATTCTTTTTTTTTTTTCATACAGGGTTTCACTGTTTAGCGCTGGCTGGCCCACAACTAGCTATGTAGACCAAGCTAGCCTGGAACTGAGATCCTCCACAGTCCTGGGATTATACGTGATTCTCCCCCGACTGTGCATAATTTTATTTCTGTTGTATAGCTAGCCCTAAGCTATTTCTGCAAATGTATGTGAGTGGGAGAAATTTCTTCAATCCCAATGGAGGCAGAGACAGACCTATCTCAGAGCCACACAGTGAGACCCTGTTTCATATAACCCAGACAAATAAACAACAACAAAAACCAAACAGAACACCAGGATTATAGTCCTTGGGGAAAATATTAATATCTTCAGTTTCTTCCTGTTATCTTCAAGTGGTTAAGTCTTTGTAGACAGTGTAATTTCTTTGTTATTTTTTAAATTAAAAACTTTTTTAATGCATGCATATAAATATTTATGGCTGTGTGAGTGTTTGCTGCCTGTGTGGGGGTACCTGCTGAGGCCAGAAGACGGCATGGATCTCCTGGAACTGGTGTTACAAGCAGTTGTCAGTAGCTTTTGTGGATGCTGGGAACTGAACTTGGGCCCTCTGGAAGGACATATGTACTCATAACTGCTAAGTGATTTCACCAACTCTGGACAGTGTGATTTCTGACGGTTGGAAATCTGGGTTTGTCAGTCAGAAAGAAAGGCAACATGTTTGTTTTCTACCTGCTACAGAAAACATTTTGAAAGTTGATTTTGGTGTTCAGAGCATTTTTGTTTTTCTAGTTAAGTTCTGAGGTAGCCTACTATTCTGGAACTTCTGATCTTCCTGCCTCCACTTCCCCAGTGCTGGACCTACAGGAATGAAGGAAGCAACAAGCCAGGCCTAATGCAACACTTGGAATCCAGGGCCTTGTACCAACTGAGCCACATCCTCAGCCTTGTAGTTCAATTTTAAAAGTTGGCCTTTTTTTTTTTTTCCTCAGATTCTGACAGGGAAATCCTAAAATAGAAGCAGACAGGAGGTAGGTGTGTGTGAGTTAGGGTGTTACTCTCAGGACTACTAAAGGCCAAGCCAGTCACTATCATTAACTGGCCCCCTCTACTTGAGTTGGTATATTGGTTTAAATGTGATGTGGGAGTGATTTCTTTCTAATCTGTTGCTTTCGTTGGTTAATTAATAAAGAAACTGCCTAGGCCCATTTGATAGACCAACCCTTAGGTGGGTGGAGTAAACAAAACAGAATGCTGGGAGAAAGAAGTTGAGTCAGGAGTTGCCATGATTCTCCCACCTGACAGAGCTGCAGGTTAAGATCTTCCCTGGTAAGCCACCTCTTGGGCTACACAGATTATTAGAAATGGGTTAGATCAATATGTAAGAGCTAGCCAGTAAGAGGCTGGAACTAATGGGCCAGGCAGTGTTTAAAAGAATACAGTTTCCGTATAATTATTTTAGGTATAAAGCTAGCCATGCGGGCGGCCGGGTGCCAGGAACATAGCCCACCGCTCCTATCACTACATGAATGGTGTAATATTTCCACACAGCCTCATGTGTTTGTTTACTTAGTTTTTCAGTAGATGCAGCTGTTTGATAGACTAGACCCTTTAGGAAGCAGACTGAGTAGGGAAGACAAGAGTGGCCAGGCCTTGAAGTTTCATAGCCTGGTCTGGCTTCCTGACTGCGGATGTAGTGAGATGCATCCCATGCTGGTGCTATCATGCTTTTCCCTCGATGAAGCCTCTATCTCTTCTTTAACTGTGAGCCAGAGAGGGTGAGGGCTCCCAGTGCGGAGTCTGTAACATCACTTGAGGCGGGGCCAAGTCCCACCCCCTACATCCAGGTTGAGCAATCTAATTTCTCCATAGGGAATGTGCTCCAAAAAATAGTTCCTGCAAAAGGGATAAATACTGGTTCCTCTGCCAGTGGCCCCACTGCCCAAGCCACACAACTGTGTCACCCACATTTAGAGGGCCTAGTTCTGTCCTATACAGGTTCCCCAGCTGTCAATTCAGGCTCAGTGAGCTTGCACTGTGTGTGGGTTCTCCATCATGGTCTTGAGCCCTTTGCTTATTTAATCGCTTGTCCCTCTTTACAACTGGACTCCAGGAGCTCGGTCCAGTGCTTAGCTGTGGATCTCTGCATCTGCTTCCATCAGTTGCTAGATAAAGGTTCTATGATGACAGTTAAGTAGTCATCAATCTGATTACAGGGGAAGGGCAGTTAAGTCACCCTCTCCACAATTGCTTAGATTCTTAGTTGGGATCATACTTGTGGATTCCTGGGAATTTCCCTAGTGCTAGGTTTCTCGCTAACCCCATAATGGCTTTCTCTATCAAGCTATCTTTTTCCTTGCTCTCCCTCTCTGAACTTCCCCCAACTCAACTTTCCCAATCCCTCATATTCTTTATGTGTAATATCCATTTATGAGTGAGCACATACTGTGTTTGTCTTTCTGGGTCTAAGTTACTTCACTCAGGATTCTTTTTTTCCTAGTTTCATCCATTTGCCCGCAAATTTCAAGATGTCATTGTTTTTTGCCACTGAGTAATACTCCATTGTATAAATGCGCCACATTTTCTTTATCTATTCTTTGGTTGAGGGGCATCTAGTTTGTTTCCAGATTCTGACTTTTACAAATAATGCTTCCATGAACATAGTTGAGCCAGTGTCCTTGTGGTAGGAGTGTGCATCCTTTAGGTACATGCCCAAGAGTGGTATTGCTGGGTCTTGAGGTAGATTGATTCCCAATTGTCTGAGAAACCACCATACTGATTTCCAAAGCTGCTGTACAAGTTAGTACTCCCACCAACAGTGTGGAAGTCTCCTTACTCCACATCCTCTCTAGCATAAGCTGTCAACAGTGTTTTTGATCTTAGCCATTATGACAAGTGTAAGATGGTATCTCAGAGTTGTTTTGATTTGTGTTTCCTTGATGGCTAAGGGTGTTGAACAGTTCCTTCAATGCCTTTTAGCACTGTTGAGAATTCTGTTTAGGTCTGTACTCTATTTTTAATTGGATTATTTGGTTTTTTTTTTTGATGTCTAGTTTCTTGAGTTCTATTTTGGAGATCAGCCCTCTGTCAGATTTGGGGTTTGTGAAGATACTTTCCCATTTTGTTTTGTTGACTGTGTCCTTCACCTTACAGAAGCTTCTCAATTTCAGGAGGTCTCCTTTATTAATTGTCGATCTCAGTGTCTGTACTACTGGTGATATATTTAGAAAGTGGTCTCCTGTGCATTCAAGGCTACTTCCCACTTTCTCTTCTCTGAGGTTCAGTGTGATTGGATTTATGTTGAGGGCTTTGATCCATCTAGACTTGAGTTTTGTGCATGGGGATAGATATAAATCTATTTGCATTCTTCTACATGCCACCATCCAGTTATGCAGCACCATTTGTTGAAGATGCTTTCCTTTTTCCATTCTATAATTTTAGTTTCTTTGTCAAAAATCAGGTGTTCATAGGTGTGTGGATTAATATCAGGGTCTTTGATTCAATTCCATTGGCCTACTTATCTATTTTTCTGTCAATGCCAAGCTGTTTTCATTAATGTAGCTCTCTGTATAATAGAGCTTGATGTCAGGGATGGTGATGCCTCTATAAGTTCCTTTATTGTACAGGATTGTTTTGGCTATCCTGGGTTTTTTTGTTTTTCCATATGAAGTTGAGTATTGTTCTTTAGAGGTCTGTGAAGAATTGTGCTGGGATTTTAATGGGGATTGTGTTGAATCTGTAGATTACTTTTGATAAGATTGCCATTTTCACTATGTTGATCCTACCTATCCAAGAGACTGGGAGTTCTTTTTTTTTTATTTTATGTTATCTTCAGTTTTTTTTTTTCTTCAAAGACTTAAATTTCTTGTCGTACAGGTCTTTCACTTGTTTTGTTAGAATTGCCCTGTAGTGTTGTGGTTGCTGCAGGCCGCTTCCCTGCCACCCCAGCTCTCGGCTGCCTGACTAGCTTATGCCCTCAAATAACAACACACAAACCGTATTCTTTTAAACACTGCTTGGCCTATTATATCTAGCCTCTTCTCAGCTAACTCTTGCACCTGGACTAGCCCATTTCTAATAATGTGTGTAGCACCCCAAGGTACTCTTACCGGGAAGATTCTAGCCTACGTCCATCCTGGGTCGGAGCTTCATCGCGTCTGCCCGGGCGATGAGCTGCATGGTGTCTGTCTGAGGCATCTTCCTCTTCCTCCCAGCATTCTGTTCTGTTTACTCCACCCACCTATGTTCTAACCTATGAGGGCCAAGCAGTTTCTTTTATTTTTTAATCAATGACCTTCCTCCATCACTGTAGAAACGAGGGGACCACTTGTTCATCCCGGCTGCCCAGCTATCTTAGCCCTGAAATAACCACACAGAAACTGTATTAATTAAATCACTGCTTGGCCCATTAGCTCTAGCCTCTTATTGGCTAACTCTCACATCTTGACTTAACCCATTTCTATGAATCTGTATATTGCCACGTGGCAGTGGCTTACTGGCAAAGATTCAGCATGTTTGACTCTGGAGGCAGCTCCATAGCATCTCTCTGACTCCTCCCTTCTTTCTCCCAGTATTCAGTTTTGTCTTCCCTGCCTACGTAAGTTCTGCCCTATCAACAGGCCCAAAGCATTTTATTAACCAGTGAAAGCAACACAAAGAAGGACCTCCTACACAAAAAAGGGGGAAGTGCTGTGGGACATGGTCTGTACCCTGTTAATTGTATTTTAATAAATGCTGAGTTCCAGTAACCAGGCAGAAAATATAGGCGGGACAACCAGGCAGGAAATATAGGTGGGACAACCAGGCAGGAAGTAGAGGCAGGATGATGAGAATAGGAGAATTCTGGGAGAGGAAAGCTTTTTCTGCAGTCATGACCCAATCACAGATGAAGCAAGATATGACTGCCTCACTGAATAAGGTACCAAGCCATGTGGCTAACACAGACAAGAATAATGGGCTAACATAAGTTGTAAGAGTTAATAAGAAGTCTGAGCTACTAGGCCAATCAGTTTATAACTAATGTAGTCCTCTGTGTGATTTCTATAGGACTTAATGACTGCGGGAACTGGGCAGGACAGAAACCACAAACATTGCCTTAAGATATTTTATGTTGTTCATGGCTATTCTGAAGCATAATGTTTCTCTAGTTTCTTTCTTAGCCTGTTTATCATCTGTATATAGGAGGGCTACTAATTTTTTTTTTTTTAGTAGATCTTGTATTAGTAAAGGTGTTCATCAGTTGTAGGAGTTCTCTGGTAGAATTTTTGGGGTCACTTATGTGTACTATCATATCGTCTGCAAATAGTGAAAGTTTGACTTCTTTACAATTTGTATCACCTTGATCTCTGTTTTATTAATCTAGCTAGAGCTTTGAGTACTATTGAATAGATATGGAGAGAATGGACAGCCTTCTCTTGTTTTGGGTTTTACTGGAATCGCTTTGATTCTTTCCATTTGATTTTATATTGGCGGATGGCTTGCTGTCTATTGCCTTTAATACAATTAAGTATGTTCCTTGTATCCATGATTCCTCTGATACTTTTATCATGGAGGGGTGTTGTATTTTGTCGAAGGCTTTTTCAGCATCTAAGGTGTTGTATTTTGTCGAAGGCTTTTTCAGCATCTAATGAGATCATCATGTTTTTTTCTTTGAGTTTGTTTATATGATGGATTACGTTGATAAAGTTTTGTATGTTGAACCATCCCTGCATCTCTGGGATTCAATTTATGGACCTATTTGATTATGGTGGATAATTTTTTTGATGTGTTCTTGGATTCAGTTTGCCAGTATTTTATTGAATGTTTTTGCATTAGTGTTCACGAGGGAGATTGGTCTGTAGTTCTTTCTTAGTTGTATATTTGTGTGGTTTGGGTATCAGGGTAACTGTAGCCCCATAAAAAGTGTTTAGCAATGTTCCTTCTGTTTCTGTTGTGTGGAACAATTTGAGGAGTATTGGTATTAGCTCTTCTTTGAAATAACAGTAGAATTCTGTAATTTCTGAAAACTATCTGACCCTGGGTTTTTTTTTTTTTTTTGGTTGGGAGATTTTTGATGGCTGCTTCTATTTCCTTAGGTGTTATAGGTCTATTTAAATTGTTTATCTGGTCTTAATTTAGTTTTGGCATATGCTACCTATCTAGAAAATTGTTCATTTCCTTTATTTTTTTTTTCAATTTTATGGAGTATAGGTTTTTGAAGTATGACCTGATGGTTCTCTGGATATCCTCAGTGTCTGTTGTTATGTCCCCCTTTTCATTTCTGATTTTGTCAATTTGGATATTCTCTCTCTGCCTTTTGATTAGTTTGGATAAAGGTTTGTCTATCTTGTTGATTTTTCTCAAAGAGCCAACTCTTTGTCTCATTGACTCTTTGTAATGTTTCTTTGTTTCTATTTTATTGATTTCAGTCCTCAATTTGATTATTTCCTGCTGTCTAGTCCTCCTGGGTGAATTTGCTTCTTTTTGTTGTAGAGCTTTCATGTGTGCTGTTAGGTTGCTAGTGTGAGATTTCTGTATACATTCTTTATGTAGGCATTTAGTTCTGTAAACTTTGCTCTTCGCACTGCTTTCATAGTGTCTCATAGATTTGGGTATGTTGTACATTCATTTTCATTGAATTCTAGGAAGTATTTAATTTCTTTCTATATTTCTTCCTTGACTTGGGGGTGATTCAGTTGAGCATTGTTCAATTTCCATGAGTTTGTGGGCTTCCTGAAATTAGTTGTTGAATTCTAACTTTAAGCCATGGTGGTTTTCCAATTTTTTAATTTCTGTTGAGATTTGCTTTGTTACTAAGTATGTGGTTAATTTTAGAGAAGGTCCCATGAGGTGCTGAGACGAAGGTATATTCTTTTGTGCTTGGGTAAAATGTTCTATAGATGTCTGTTAAACCCATTTGAGTCATAACATCTGTTCTCCTTTATTTCTCTGCTAAGTTTCTGTCTGGCAGACCTGTCCAGTGGTGAGAGTGGGGATTTGAAGTCTCCCACTATTAGTGTGTGGAGTTTGATGTGTGACTTAAACTTTAGTAATGTTTCTTTTACAAATGTGGGTGCCCTTGTATTTGGAGCATAGATGTTCAGAATTGAGACTTAATCTTGGTGGATTTTTTTCTGTGATGATGAATATGAAATGTCCTTATCTTTTGATTAATTATAGTTTGAAATCTATTTTGTTAGATATTAGGATCAGGACACGAGATAGTTTCTTAGGTCCATTTTTGTTTTTGCCAGATAGGGTTTCTCTGTAGCTTTGGAGCCTGTCCTGGAACTAGCTCTTGTAGACTAGGCTGGCCTCGAAATCACAAAAATTTACCTGCCTCCACCTCCCAAGTGCTAGAGGATTAAAGGTGTGTGCTACTACTGCCTAACTTTGTTTGGAAAATCTTTTCCTAACCTTTTACTCTTGATAATGTTTGTCTTTGAAGTCGAGGATTGTTTTTTGTATGCAATAGAAGGATGGATCCTGTTTTTATATCCATTCTGTTAGCCTGTGTCTTTTTATAGGCAAGTTGAGATCACTGATATTAAGAGATATTAATGATCTGTGATTGTTAGTTTTTGTTGTTGGCAGTATTGTGTGTGTTTCTCTTTGTGGTTTGCTGGTTCTACTTCATTTGCATTGGGATGTTGAGGCTTTGCTGGTGTAGAACCACTAGTTTTTGGTGATGCCATACTGTTCTTTATGTTGTTGAATATATTCTTACACTATCATCTACCCATATCTTTTTCTCTAGTTGGTGCAGATGTGGCCTGTGGGTTATGTGGTCACTCTTTGTCTAGAGGCAGGCATAGCTGTGCCTCTTGTGGTCTCCGACACTGTGGCCCCCTCAGGGGCAGGCGTGGCTGTGCCTCTGGGGTCGCTGACACTGTGGCTCCCTCAGGGGCAGGCATAGCTGACACTGTGGCCCCCTCAGGGGCAGGCGTGGCTGTGCCTCTTGGTCACTGACACTGTGGCTCCCTCAGGGGCAGGCGTGGCTGTGCCTCTGTGGTCGCTGACACTGTGGCTCCCTCAGGGGCAGGCATGGCTGTGCCTCTGTGGTCACTGACACTGTGGCTCCCTCAGGTGCAGGTGTGGCCAAGGCTCTGGTAGTTGTGGCTGCAGATTCGGTGGAGATGTGGTTGGGGTTGGAGAGACTGCTCCCAGGTCGCTGGGGTTTTGGTGGATGGGGGTGGGGCATGGGATGTGCCTGTGGGGGCTAGGGCCTAGAGGGGGGGGGGCTCCGGTCAGGAACACAGTCACTTCTCCAGGTGCAGTCAGAGCCAAGCCACTTCTTGGATTCTAACAAGTGAAATCAACTTTTCTGTCCAGAGCTTCTTGGTCTCCCTGAGGATTTTAGGTCTTTAACCCTTCCATGTGGGTTCTGGGAATTGAACCTGAATCCTCTGGAAGAGCAGAAAGTGCTCTTAATCACTGAGCGATCTCTCCAGCCCAGATCTTTATTATATTATTATTATTATTTAAATATTTATTTTATTTTATTATGTGTTTATGTGTGTTTGTCTTCATGCATGGGTGGGTGCCTAAGAGTCAGAACTGGAACTGGAATGACAGTTGACTCTGAGGTGCTTGGCATGTGTACTGGGAACTGAACTAGGCCTTCTGTAATAGCAGTACACACTCAGTTCCTAATTTTAAAGTTTATTTTCAATGTGTATGAGTGTTTTGCCTGTGTGTATGCATGCATGTCACTCAGAAGCCAGAGGTGGTGTTGGGTCTTCAGAAACTGGACATCCATCCAGATGGTTGTTAGTTACCATTTGGGTACTGGGAGGTGAAGCCAGACCTTTGCAAGCAAATGCTTTTAACTGATGAACCACTTCTCCAGGTTTTGGATCTAGTTTATGTTTAAGGTCATTACTGAGATGTTTACTAATTCCTGGATTTTTTATTGGTTGATTTTCTGTTTGGTTGGATTATTTATTGTTCTTTCTCCATTGACGTTAAAGATTTTCCTTTTTTTTTTCCCTCCCGAGATAAGGTTTCTCTGTAGCTTTGGAGCCTGTCCTGGAACTAGCTCTTAATCTTCTTTCCTGCCCCCCCCCCCACTAGTGTATGTAGCTCTGGTTACCCTGGAACTCGCTATGTAGACCAGGCTAGCCTCATACTCACAGAGATCTGCCTTGCAGGCAGGCAGGCAGGCAGGCAGGCAGGCAGGCAGGCAGGCATACTTTTAATCCCAGTAATTGAGATTAAAAGTATGTACCACTATGCTCAATTTAAATTTTTTAAAAAAATAAAACTTTAATATCAAAACAATCTTTCAAATAAAAAAACATTACACACCAAAATTACCATACCCAAAGTTATGCACCTCAATGAATTTATATATGGTTAGGATTGGCATTTGGATGGAAGCTGTGGAACTTGACGTTAAATTTTATACTTTCAGTATTGGGCATATTTTATGCACTTATTTACCACCAAACCCCGAAGTCCATGACAGATTAGAAAAACTTAGCTTTATGTCTTCATTCCTAACTATTCCCTGATTCAGTCCCTGTACATTTCGCTTTTCTTCTGTGTTCTATGTTGTGCTGTACCCACATGGACAATAGTTTATGCAGATGCATGTATTATTGACTTCTTCAGCATATCCTCCCAGTGTGTACTTTCCTGAACTATCATTTTCTTCTTACAGCTCATAATATTACTTCATTTTTCCTGTGTGTTCTGAAGTTCTTTTCTCATATCTGTTTGGTGTTTTAAGTGCCCTTTGTGTTTGAATGTCTGTCTTGATTGAGAATTTTTCTGCTATGATTTCATTGAATAGATTTAACTTCGCCTTTAATTTTTAATCTCATCTCTACCCCCATCTCATGGATTTTAGGTTAAGAGTTAAACCATCTCCTCAGCTTTCCATTCCCCCCCCCCCAAATTTAGGTTTGAAGTTGAGAAAGAGGAACAGAGAAGGCTTCTGTGACAACCTGTACCCCATGCCACTTCGCACCCCCCCACACCGAGAAAAAACACAATAACAGTCTAGACAGCCATTTATAAGGGGCTAAATGGTGGCATACACCTTTAATTGCAGCACCCAGGAGGCAGAGGCAGCCAGATCTCTGTGACTTCAAGGCCAGCCTGGTCTACAAAAGCAAGTTCCAGGACAGTCAGAGCTATTAAACAGAGAAACCCTGTCTCAAAAAAAAAAAAAGTACAAAAATTGTGATAAAGATGCTGAAGTGTAGTTCTCTAGAACTGAATGCTTCTGGTGGGCATGTGAGTGGGGAAGGAATCTGTTTTCTTTAAGAGGCTGGCCACAGGGAGTTCGACCGTACTCCAGTGAGTATTTGGGCAATATAAATTTATAAATTGAACTTTTCTTTTTCTTTTAAAAACTTTCTTCCACTTTTCATTTTGGGGGGAGGGGTTCCAAGGTTTGTGGGGCAGCCCAGGGAGCAGCAGAAAGTGAATGTGCTTGGTGTTCATGATGTGAAATTTCCAAATAATCAATAAAAATATTATGAAAAAATTAGGTTTTGATTCATAATCCTGTCTTAAGAATCATGGTTGTTGTGGTGATGCTAATTTTTTGGTTTGTCTATTGATATTTGATTATATTTTGATGATTGCAAGCTCCACATAGTCTTTATTCTGCTTATCCAAGCAGAATAAAGCTGTTATAAGCTGTTATATTCTATTTAATTGACTTTAAATTTTATATTCTTTTTCACAAAAATGTTAATTTCCTGAAACTTGCAAGGAGTAGAAGAGAAAGGATGAAATTCCAAGTAAATAGAACCACCAAGCAGATGGCCCTAGCAATTCAATTACCCCAAAAAAGATGTAAAGAAATAAAAGTATTGAAGATAAGATTTTGGTTTTTAATGCTATAAAAGTAGAAAAGCTGGTTACTCATTAAAAAAAATAGTGGAATTTACCCGTACCTTCACTCATGCAATAATTAACTCAATGTGTATCCTCTGGACTCTGAAAAGATGAGAGCAAATACAGCAGACGGAGGTACAGGGTGGTTGTCAGAGTAGGACTCGGAAGCGTGGAGTCACTAATTGGATTTCATCAAATGGAAAAAACTTCTGCCTGGCAATGGAAATGAATAAAGGGACAATTTATAGAATGGAAAGTATTCTACTAGGTGACATCTGAGAGGGAGTAATACCTAGAGTATATAAAGAACTCAGCAGAGGAAGCATTAAAGTTGAAATCTATATAAGCAGGCAAATTAAATAATCATACTTTTGAAGGTCAAGTGACCAGCAAAGGCATAACATGACAGTCTATTTAAGATCTTTAATCATTGTGCCAATCCTAGAACTACATTGAGAATCAGCGAGTGCTGGGACTAAAGTTGTGTGCCACCACTGCCTGGCCTCTATGGCTAACTAATGGCTTAGCTCAGCACTCTGATCTTCAGGCAAGCTTGATTGGTTAGACTACAAGCAAAATATCATTACAAAATATCAGTGAATAAGCTGATAAATTTTGATCGGTTGGTTTATTAAATTGTGTATGTTAGTGTGTGATTTATGTATATGTCTGTACACATACACACATGTAAACTCTATGGTAAATTGTATTGTACTAGGGACTGGGGAGATGACCTGATGACTATGAGAGCTAACCATTCTTCTAGAAGACCATTTGATTTCCAGCATATGTGCCCCATAGCTCATAAATTCTAGCTTTGGGGGAGGGGTGTGTGTCCTAATGCCATCTGCAGTTGCACGGCATACTAACCTGTAAACACACACATAAATACATCTTAAAAGAAAAGAAATGGATCTTGTCATTTTCAGCAAAATGTTTTGAACTCTAGCCACCATCATTTATAACTAAGCCGGAGTGGAGAAGGGTAAGTAGTATATATTGTATTCTGCGTGTAGAAAACACACCTGAAAGTGGAATGGGAAAAGTAAAAGGTTAGAAGGTAGGAATGAAAGGGGGCATCCAGATACACAGTGACTTTTGAGGAATAAAGCATGAAGTAAACTAGTCATGTGACTATGTATCACCTGTGCTTTTCCACTATTCTTCCTGTAAATGTATGTGGATTATTGTAGGAGCCAGTGACCTTTGAGGATGTGGCTGTGAACTTCACTCTAGGAGAGTGGACTATGTTGGATTCTAGTCAAAAGAAGCTCTACAGAGATGTGATGAAGGAAACCTTTATGAACCTGATCTCCATAGGTAAATTCAAAACCACTCAGATTCCTTTACTTTGATCATCACAGTTGTTTCTTGTTCATCTGTGTAGTTGCGTGATTTTAAAAAGTGAAAGAACAATGTTGTTGTGTCACATGCTTGATCATATTATAGCAGAAAAGTGTAATTTTGAATAAATCTTTGCATAATTTTTTTGGGTGTACTTTTAGGGAAAACAGAAGAAGAAGATATTGAAGAGGAGTATCAGAAGTATAAGGGAAACTTGAGGTAATTTACCATTACAGAAAGATATGCATCAAGTATCTGGTGGTGAAAGAAAATCTTGAGCACTTAGAATATTGAAAGATGCCATAACAAAAACCATTTTGCCTTATGAATGTTCAACTGCTTACTGGCTTAGTGTCATATACAGTTAATGTTTGTATAATATCTGAAAGATTACAGAGCCTTATTTGATTGTATTGCCATCCTCAGGACCTCTAGTTAAATGTTTAACCCTTTAATATTCATAATGATTCTTTTTTTAAATGTGTATTTATTTGTGTCTGTGTGCATTGGTGCATGCATGCTTAAAGTGGTACAGTGTGGAGGTTAGAGGATAACCTTCAGGGATGGGCTCCTTCCCTCTTTGCAGATCTCAGGGTTCAAACTCAGGTCTTCAGACTTGCCAGCAGATGCCTTTATCTACTGAGCCATCTCATCTCCCTGTAGTGGGAGGAGGCCACTTATTGGTTCCCGGCCAACTGGCTAGCTTAGACCCGAAATAATCACACAGAAACCATATCAATTAAATCACTGCGTGGCCCATTAGCTCTAACTTCTTATTGACTAACTCTTAAATTTCTTAATTTAACCCTTTCTATTAATCTGTGTATTGCCACGTGGCTGTGGCTTACTGGCTAAAGTTCTGGCATTTGTCTCTGGTGGGACTAAATGGCATCTCTCTGACCCTGCCTCCTTTCTCCCAGCATTCACTTTAGTTTTCTCCACCTAGCTCTGTTCTTTTGCCCTATTACAGGCCAAGATGGTTTCTTTATTCATTAACCAATAAGAGCAACACATAGACAGAAGGACCTCCCACACCACCTCCCCAAAGTTTATACATTCTTTGGAAATTGAGTCAATACTCTTATTTCTTTCTTTGGGAAAGGTTCTTTTTGTGTAGTCCAGTTGGGCCTCGAGCAGGCTTTCCTCCTGCCACAACCTCTTAGTATAATTAATATTACTCTTTATTTTTTTCAGAACCCTGGTGGTTGAGAGGCTCAGTAAATATGATCATGGTAGTCAGAATGGAGAAGCCCACCGACAGAGCCCAGAGCGTGTTGTGAATGAAAAAATGCTTCCTGCAATAACTGACTGTGAAAGAGACTTCATTGCTCATTTTCCCTCGGACACACATGCCAAAGGTCAAACTGTAGAGAAACCATACCAGTATCAGGAGCATATGGAGAAGGCTTTTAAATTTAAGAAATGTTGGAAGGATTTCACTTATTCTGAGTTACTTCGTATGCATAAAAGTCCTCCTATGAGACAGAAACCTTATGAAAGCAAACAATCTAATGAAGCCTGTAGGAGTTTCACTTCTGATCACGATTATGAAGGAAATTGCACCGAAGAGAAATCATATGTTTGTAAACAGTGTGGGAAAGCATGGAGTGATTCCTGTAGCCTTCTCTGGCATGAAAAAAGTCATATTCAAGAGAAACGTCACACCTGTAAACAATGTGGAAAAGCATTTAGTCGTCCCTCACAACTTCACAAACATGAAAGAATCCACACTGGTGAGAAACCTTATGTTTGTACACATTGTGGAAAAGCCTTCATTGATCGTAGAACCTGTTACAATCATGAAAGAACTCACACTGGAGTGAAACCCTATGCTTGTAAACAGTGTGGGAAAGCATTTCTTCGTTCCTGCCAACTTCTCATTCACGAAAGAATTCATACTGGAGAGAGACCTTTTGTGTGTAAACATTGCGGAAAGGCTTTCACCTACTCCAGTGCTTGTTATTATCATGAAAGAATTCACACTGGAGAGAAGCCCTGTGTTTGTAAGCAGTGTGGAAAAGCTTTTAAATGCTCTGCATACCTTCACATTCATGAAAGATCTCACAGTGGAGAAAAACCCTATGTATGTAAGCATTGTGGAAAAGCCTTTGCTTATGCCACTGGATGTCACAAGCATGAAAGAATCCACACTGGAGAGAAACCATATATGTGTGTGCAGTGTGGGAAACTCTTCAGTTTCCCCAGATCCCTACACATACATGAAAGATCTCATAGTGGAGAAAAACCCTATGTATGTAAGCAGTGTGGGAAATCATTCACTCAGGGAACTTCTTTGAGAAGACATGAACGAATTCACACTGGAGAAAAACCTTATGTATGTAAGCAATGTGGGAAAGCCTTTATCCAACGTGATGATTGTTATAGTCACGAACGAACTCACACTGGAGAGAAACCATACATGTGTGTTCAATGTGGGAAAACATTCACTTTTTCTAAATCCCTTCTAATACATGAAAAAAATCACACTGGAGAAAAACCGTATATATGTAAGCAGTGTGGGAAAGCATTTACCTGTTCCACGTACCTCCTTAGACATGAAAGAACTCACAGTGAAAAACTTAGTGGATAATATTTCTACTAATGTGAAGCATGGGACTGTCTGACATGAACTTTTATTTTGATGTATGAAAAAAGAAAGTGGAGAGATACTAGACTATAAGAGCTGCAGAAGTATAATTTTGGTCCTTGTAGACAGGTTTCTGTGAGATGAGACCCTGTACACCAGGCATGCTGGTCTGTGCCTTTCATTTGAGCAATGAGAAAGTAGAGGCTAGACAATTGCAGTATTAAATGAAGGCTGTGCTATTTACTAGATTTTAACACAGCTTGAGAGGCTTAAGAACCAATTACAACTAAATAAAATTGTAAATATAAGAAAGTTGTGTTTTTACCAATAAGATAAAATTTAGGAAAAATTTCTCTTATGGTTGAGTTTTATGAAAGTAATGTGAAGATATCAAAGATTATGTGTTGAATATTTCTTAAAATAAACCATACGAAAGAGATACAGTAAGTTCTGAATGCTTTTTAAAAAACTTGATGATTTACATAAGTATGTTCTGTTTTGCCAAACTTATGTCAGTGTGTCTCATAACACAGAGAACATATGTATACCAAAGCAATTTATCAGAAAACCTATTAAAAAGTCTAACTCATGATATTGCCTGTGTCTTTATATAATTTTTTGTATAGTTTTTTTCTTATTACATGGAATTAGTAATAAACATTTGGAAAATGTAAGCCACAATAAATTTCTCATGTGAAAAGTTGACTGTCTTAGCTCACCCATGAGTCAGTAAACATCTGTTGTGCTTATACTTCCCTAAGCCCAGCCCAGTGTGTAGTTTAGTGCTGTTTGGGACAGATTACTCAGTGCCCTATCCTGGGATCCATTTTATTTATCAATTGAACAAACATTCTGAACCTAAATGAACAAAGTATTAATTTTTATGTATGGGCTTATTGCCTGCACCATATTTGTGCAGTGCCAGTGAAGGTCTGAAGAGCATGCTGGAACTGAAGTTGCAGATGATTGTGAGCTGTCATAGGTGTAGGGAATCCTTACCCCAGTCCTTTGTAAGAGCAGCCAGGGCTTTTAGCCGCTGAGCCATCTCTCCAGACCTAGGCAAAGTGATTTTAAATATAATATTGCTGTATTTAAGGAGAAAGTGCCAGAAGTTGAATGTCAGGGACCAACCTTGACAAAAATACCACTTGCCAAGATAGGGACATGGGGATCAGAAAAATGAGTAAAGAATATGAAGATGCGAATACAAGTAATAATAAAACAGAAAACAAAGGATAGTATCAGAAGGGAGTTCCAGTGAATACTGAAATCACCTATGTTTTATACCCCAACACGAAAGGGGGAAGAAGGCAACAAAAGAGTTCTTTAACACTGAGACATCAAAGCATTCTGTTTTTAGGCAGAAGCCACCCTAGACCAAGACCAAGTATCCTGAAGGTAAGTATGCTTGCATGTCCTGACCATCTGTCAGGGTGGAGTGGATATATCTGTATGGATCATCTTAGTGTCAAAAGTACCAAGTAACCACATCCTGAGTCAGTATGTGTAGCTCTGGTTCTTGTCAACAATTTTTAACAACCTCCGAGCTCTGTGACCATCACATGAGGTAGAAATAGGCTCACATTTTTGGGCCTCCACAGTTGAAGCAAGTCAATCTAATATTGTAGGTGTATTATTTTTAATCATGGTCTATTCTCAAACAAGAAATCTTGATTTTTTTTTTCATCATCATCATTTTACTTTTGAAAATATGGTTGGCACGTAACTTATACCTGGTTTTGCTTGTGGTCCTTGCACTCCATAGAATGCTGAAGCAGAATAGCTTGAGCCCTCTATTGAAGACCAATAAGACACTCTTTGAAAAAGCAACAACAGAAAATGTATAAAGAAACTATTTGCACTGAGGTGATGTAAGTCTAAGATTGGTAATGTATTCATGAGACATAAATAAATTATATAAACATACTGGTTAGTCCATTATGTTTTATGTCAATTATTTATAATCTCTTGCCTCTTAAATGTCTATTAATGACAAGTATGTTTACGTTTTCTCAGTATAAGGCTTGTAATGGACATAGCCTTCTAGAAATAGAAGAAATAGCATGTAGAACATAGAACTAGCACCATTGTTTCCAATAAAGCTTTTGTTTTTCTGGCCAAAATAAAAAACACTGATGACAACTTATGCTGGAGAGGTTATAGGGTAAAGGGAACACTCCTGCATTGCTGGTGGGAATGCAAGCTGGTACAGCCCCTTTGGATGTCAGTGTGGCAATTTCTCAGAAAATAAGAAAACAACCTTCCTCAAGACCTAATAATACCACTTTTGGATATATATCCAAAGGATGCTCAGTCGTGCCACATGGACATATGCTCAATTATATTCATAGCATTGTTTGTCATAGCCAGAACCTGGAAAAAACCTAAATGTCCCTCGACTGAAGAATGGATAAGGAAAGTGTGGTACATTTAATCAATGGAGTAGTACACAGCAGAAAAAAATAATGCCATCTTGAATTTTGCAGCTAAATAGATGGAGCTAGAAAACATCATTTTGGGGCTGGAGAGATGGCTCAGAGGTTAAGATCATTGCCTGTTCTTCCAAAAGTCCTGAGTTCAATTCCCAGCAACCACATGGTGGCTCACAACCATCTGTAATGGGTTCTGGTGCCCTCTTCTGGCCTGTAGGCATACACATGGACAGAATATTGTATACATAATAAAAAAATATTTAAAAAGAAAACATTTTGAGTGAGGTTACCCAGACACAGAAAGACAATTATCACATGTATTCACTCATAAGTGGTTTTTAAAAATAAGGCAAAGAAAATCAGCCCACAAATCACAATCCCAGAGAACGTAGGCAACAATGAGGACCCTAAGAGAGACATACATATATCTAATCTACATGGGAAGATCTCCTGTGTAAATTGGGAGCACGGGGACCTTGGAAGAAAGTTGAAGGGGAGGGGAGAGTCAAGAATGGGAGCAGAGAAACATGTAGAGCTCAATAAAAATCAGCAATAATAAAAAATAACTTATCTTGTAAAAAAAAAAAAAGATTGTAACATGAGCGCCTGTTTGTCTGGGTTTCTGTCCTGCCCAATTCCCGCAGCCATTCAGCCCCAAAGAAAATCACACAGAGGTCTCCATAATATTATAAACTGATTGACCTATTAGCTCAGGCTTTGTTTTAGCTGTTATAACTTATATTAACCCATTGTTCTTATCTATGTTAGCTACACTGTTCAGTACCTTTTTCAGTGGGGCAGGTCACATCTTGCTTCTTCTGTGGTCTTGGCAGGACTCAGGAGAGCTTCCTTCTTCCCGGAATTCTCCTGTTCTCATTGCCCCACCTCTACTTCCTGTCTGGTTGTCCCGCCTATACTTCCTGCCTGGCTACCAGCCAATCAGCATTTATTTAAAACATGATTAACAGAATACAGACAATTCTCCCGCACCAGCTTATGTTTCTTAGAAAATATGCATTATGTGGCCTGGGGAGATGGCTTAGCAGAGGGCCAGAGATGAGTTCCCAACTATATAAGTCTTCTCACAACTTCATGTAACTCCAGCATATAGCACCCTTTTCTTACCTCTTTGGGTATCTACATTTAATTATGCATACATAGATACACATATGTAAAATATAATGTTATCTATATGTACATAGGTATGTGCACACACACATATATAATATAGATATTAGATGGTAGTTTTCAAGTATCCTTCACATGCCAGCACTCAGAATTAAGCATGCAAAGTTGAAGGATTCTTTGCTCTGTCTATATTGTTACAAGAAGACTAATTGTTGCAGTGCTAGTGTTGACAATTTTGGTGAGAAAATTGAGGTGTGGTGAGTAAACACTGGACAAATATTTGTGAGATGGAAATAAAGCTACTGTTGAAAATCAATTTCTGAACATTTCTCCAATGTGAATGGCCTTGGCTTTGATACCCACTACTGTCAAACAAGAAAAAAAATCAAAATAAAGGTTAATGAAATGTAGTAATATGGAGTGGCGGTGGGGCTGTGTCCCCGCCACCCCAGCCGCCTGGCTAGCTTTACCCGAAATAATTACACGGACACTGTATTCTTTTAAACACTGCTTTGGCCCATTTCTACCTAGCCTCTTCTAGGCTAACTCTCCCACCTGGACTAGCCCATTTCTTATCATCTGTATAGCACCGGTCTTACCGGGAAGATTCTAGCCTAAGTCCATCCTGGGTCGGAGCTTCATCGCGTGTGTCTGCCTGGGCGCTGGGCATGGCGTCTCTCTCTGAAGCGTCTGCTCCCCAGCGGAGAGCTGTCGAGTCTGACCTCACTTCCTCTTCCTCCCGGCATTCTGTTCTGTTTACTCCACCCACCTAAGGGTGGGCCTATCCAATGGGCCTAGCAGTTTCTTTATTGCTTAGCCAATGAAATCAACAGATTGATATATGACATTCCCACATCACTTCCCCTTTTTCTGTTTAAACAAAAAAAAAGGAAGGCTTTAACCTTAACATAGCAAAATTACATATAACAAAACTGTTATCAAGTAAAAGTTACATCAGAAACATTTATACATATAACAAAATTGACCATAAATCTCTATCAATAAAGCAAAATCTATACTAATGCAAATTATTCATGTCTATATCATATCCCCCTTTAAATGTAAAAGAACGTTTATAAACTATATTTGGGAACATGGACGCAGTTTTTTCTCTCCAAACTGCTTCCTGCTGAATGGGGGCGTCATTAATTAGGTCTTTCATGGTATAACCTGTGTGCTAGTTTCATCTCAGTTGGCAGTTGAGCAGAGCAATTTTCTGAAGATGTTCACAGCAACCCTTCAGGAGGACGTGGTCCATCATACCAAATCAGGATAAATGCAATCCACAAGGTCTGATCCTCTGTGAAAACAAAAGAAGAATCTCTTTTCCAAAGTATCATATCCTTAGATCCAAATTCTGAAATCATACCCTCATGATATCCGTTCTGGTTCCACTGGGCAGCCCATATAATGAAATGTCTCTCTGTACTTAGCTCCTTCACAGTCAAAAATTTTAAAGAAAACACAATGTACATAATCCAGACTCTCTGTGAATTTTCCATTTTTACAAAGCTTATTTTTACTCTATCACTTTACTTTATTCTGTCTCTTTAAAGACTTTACCTCTTTTTTTTTTAACATTAACTTTATTTTCTATATTCTTTTTCTTCTCTCTCCCAAGCTTACGTACATTCATCCAACAGTGTGACTCATTTAGTGGTCTGAATCTGTCCTATTGTGAATCTGCAATTTTTTACTATCCAGGAGCACTTTTGATTTGCGCCTTTAAATCACTAGGCACTTAAGAATCTAAGCTGTGACATTCCTACGTTAACTTTTTGCTTTTTGAGCACATATCTTTGACCTGGAATAACCCCGTAGACCAGGCCGTCTTTGAACTCTCAGAGATCCGCCTGTCTCTGCCTCCCAGGCATTGGGATTAAAGGTGTTTGCTACTACTTGAACTCACAGACGTCTGTTTGTCTCTGCCTTTTAGGCACTGGGATTAAAGGCGTGTGCTACCACACCTTGAAGTCACAGAGGTTTACTTTAAGAATTTTAACTTTTAGTCTGCATATATTTTTAACACATTTTAAACCATTCAGAAATTTTCTCTGTCTTTGAATCTCTCTTTACTGTATATCTCTCTTTTTCTCACCACATGAGTCTTTAATTTACCAAGCAATCTCAGTAGGACTAAAGGCGTGGCTTTGCCAGCTAGATCCAGTCCATTCCTTAGCTTTCCAGCCTCATGGAGGGTATACAGGCTGCAGCCATGTTTATAGCCACACCTCTATGGCATTTCAAGGTCCCTGCCAGCCAGCAAGCTACAACAGACAACACTCAAGTCCTCTCTCTGTAGCCGGCCCTCCTGCCTCAAACAGTCAGAGTTTGCCCTGGCAGGACAGCCCAGAAAGCCAGCATTTTTAAACGGCACAGCTTTTTTTTCCTGCTACGGCTGAAAACCGAAAAGCATGTGTTCAGCTTTTCATCAACACCGTTTAAGTGTTTCCTGGCAGGACCTCTTAATGAGCTGCAGGCTTTGCAGCTAAAGCTGAGTCAGGAAGCCTCTCTTAGATGAGGCGCTTGCTTGCCTCTAGCAAGCAGAGTAGACCAGAGAAATTGTCACAATCAAGAAAACATGCTTTACTCTTTCCCAAGCTTTCTCAGGCTTTCTGTGGACTCAGTTAGCCACACGTCTGGGCGTCAATTGTAGTAATATGGAGTGGCGGCGGGGCTGTGTCCCTGCCACCCCAGCCGCCTGGCTAGCTTTACCCGAAATAATTACACGGACACTGTATTCTTTTAAACACTGCTTTGGCCCATTTCTACCTAGCCTCTTCTAGGCTAACTCTCCCACCTGGACTAGCCCATTTCTTATCATCTGTATAGCACCGGTCTTACCGGGAAGATTCTAGCCTAAGTCCATCCTGGGTCGGAGCTTCATAGCGTGCGTCTTCCCTGGAGCAGGTAGCATGGCGTCTCTCTCTGAGGCGTCTGCTCCCCAGAGGAGAGCTGTCGAGTCTGACCTCACTTCCTCTTCCTCCCGGCATTCTGTTTTGTTTACTCCACCCACCTAAGGGTGGGCCTATCCAATGGGCCTAGCAGTTTCTTTATTGCTTAGCCAATGAAATCAACAGATTGATATATGACACTCCCACATCAATGAAATAGTGTATAGATGATTTACTCAGTAATCAAGCTTCATTGGCATTTCATTTGTTTCTAATCAAATGATTCCTGTTTTCATTTAAAGGATGAAAATATTCCAACTAGACAAAACAAATAGTACCACGAAATATCTTATTTCTCATTTCTGCAGGTCACTCTGCATTCTGTAGCCCCTTTGCAGCTTTATTATACTATTTATAATACAGTTGGTAGAGTAGTTACTAAAAACTGGATGCTACCAAAATGGATATTCACATTTAGAATCAGTAAAACTAGAACTTCTCTCTTTGCATAAAATAATGAATTCTAAATGTACCAAACATTTTAACATAAAATTTGAAATCCCAATATCTGGTTTGCACAGCAATTACTTTTACCCATTGAGCCATTTCCCCCGGCCATGCTTTTGAGTCTGTATTCTAGGATTTTGTTGAATGTTTTACTAAAGCACTTTTAACTTTTCCGTTGCAGCCTTTAGGGTTTCTTATCTGATATTGTGTGCATTCAGGATATACTGGCTTTCCCTTATTATATTCATCTACACAAGATATCTTACACTTTGTTGAATTAATACTGGAGAAAATGGACACCGTTGTCTTTTCCTTTAATGAAATTTCTTTTACTTTTTTATTTGTTATAATGTTTGCTAACTGTTCTCTGTTGCTTTTATTATATGAGGGATGTTCTTTCTATTTCTACTTTTTTTAGGACTTTAATCATGGATGCTGATTTTGATAAAATATTTGAATGGGAAAAAGTAAACCTCTGCTGTTGGTGTGATCTTATGTTTTCTATATTTAAATAAATGTATGTGATAAACTGCATTTTATTGTGTATATTGTGTATATTATATTGTGTATATTGACTATAAATTCCTGGGATAATGCTAACCTGGTTGTGAATGATGGTTTTTATGTGTTGCTGAATTACGTTTTCAAGTATCTTACAATTTTTATAGATATGTTTTATGAACATTTTCTTGCAATTGTCTTTTTGAAAAAAAAATCAGAATTACCATATGTATATGTGTGTTCATTTATAGTATGTGTGTTTGCATGGATAAGCATGTCAAGGTACACATGTGGTGGCCAGAACAGGTTTTCTCCTGCTTTTATGTGGGTTCTAGATATGGAATGCAGGCCATCATGATGGCTTGCCTAGCAAGTGCCTTTACCGGTTGAAGCATCTCATTGCTCCAGTAACTACTCCCTCCCCTCCCCCCGAGAAAGGGTCTCTCTTGTGTAGCCCTGGATGTCCTGGAATTCACTTTGTAGACCAGACTAGCCTCGAACTCAGGTTCACCTTGCCTTTGCCTCCCGAGTGCTGGGATAAAGGTGTGCATCACCACCTCCCAGCTGCTACTTTCTATCAGATCATGGAAAACATCTGACTTTTTGTGTTTCTGTTGAGAAATTTCTAATATTAAAAACTTTGTTTTTTTCATGGAACTTTTCCCATTGTTATTTTTTTATTCTCCGTGCTAATGTTTTATATGTAATATGGTATATGTAGGCGCTCTCCCATCTTTTCAGTTTGTATCCTAAATATTTCCTGAGTCAGAATAGTAATTTCTCCCTGTTTTAGGTAATTTCCCGCTACAGTTTCACAGAGTGTGTTACTTTCGCCATAGTTTGATGTTTTCCTATATCCTCATGCTTCATGAATGTAATTTATTTTGGGTGGGAGTTGATCTTACATGCTCTGTTCATCCTTTTTTGTTTTCTCCTCATTAGTGTCTAAGTGTGCTCATTCATGTTTGTCTTCTAAAGTTGATACTATCTTCTATTTGATCTATATTATTTTTGTAGGTTTTAAAACTTTCTTTAGGTTTGTTTCTTTTTTAAAAAAATGTTTTATGAATATGAGTGCTCTATCTACATATGGAGGCTGCAAGAAGACATCAGATTCCATTATAGATGGTTGTGAGCCACCATGTAGTTGCTGGGGATTAAACTCAGGACCCCTGGAATAGCAGCCAGTACTCTTAACCTCTGTGCCATCTCTCCAGCCTCTGTTTGTTTATTTATTTGTGTTTATATGTGGGTGTGAGTGTGGTACTATGGATGTGTAGAAGTCAGAGGAATCAGTTCTATTCTACTACTCTATGGGTTCTAGGGTTCAAACTCAGTTCATCAGGCCTGGTGGTAAGTGGCCTTACCCACTGAGCCTCTTGCTAGTCCTTGTGGCTTTTTTCTGAGTTTTTGACTTGATGACCTCTTCATTCATAAGATTTTAATTTAATGTTCTTAGTTTTTATACAACTATTGAATCCCTCTTTCATATCTTCAAAGAAATCCCCAGTTTTATTGGGGTACACTTACTTGTATTCTTTTATTCAGGGTTTTATTGGTTTGTATCTGTTTTGTTTTGTTGTTGGCCCCCTTCCCTTTGGTTAGGCATTCTTATGATTGATTGTCTTTTGGAGTACTTTGATTTAATCTGATTCACTCTCATTGGAATCCACTGCCTTGGATTTGACATTTTCCAAGAGGTTCATTCTACCATGATCCCTTATGTTTGTGCTTTGGGATTTCCATATCTCCGGTTATCTTGTTGGTTGGATTCTCACTCCCCTCAGCTGCCATCTTCTTCCAATTGAATAGTTACAGTTTGCAAAGGGAACTGGTTTTTAGTAGAGGCTGGGATTTGTTAATCAGTGTACTGGTTGTAGGTTAGTACCTAAACAGACCATGTACTGAGTCCTTGAGTCATGATCCTCAGTACCACTCCAGCTGCAGAAACAACTACAGTTGCTGGAAAGGATCACCAGGCAAGTCATGTTAGAAAACAGTGGTGCAGCCAGATTTAGTTAGTGGCATGTGTCTGTAATCCAGCACTTGGGATGCAGAAGTAGGCAGATCTCTGTGAGTTCAGTGTCAGCTTGATCTACATAGTTCAGGCCAGTCAGGGGTATATAGTGAAGCCTTATTTCAAACAGCCACAAAAATTGCTGCCTTTAAATTCTGTATGTATTGGAACAAGGATAGTATGGTTTATAGTAAGTATTAGTTACTAAGTTTAGAAGTGGGAGGGAAGTAGATCAGCTGAGAGAATAAGTAGACAAAAAGAGGAAATGGAGAGGTTGGTTTGGTTCCACGAAGGTAAGGGTTTTTCAGGCCATGGAGAGTTATAGTTAAAAAGTAAAAATGAGTGTGAGGGATGGAGAGAGAAAATGAGGTAGGAATGTGGTGGAGGAAGGTCATTGGCTAATAAAGGAACTGCCTTGGCCCATTTTATTGGTTAGAACATAGGTAGGTGGAGTAAACAGAACAGAACGCTGGGAGGAAGAGGAAGTGAGCTCAGACTCCACAGCTCTCCTCTCGGGAGCAGACGCCTCAGAGAGATGCCATGCCCCGCTCCTGGGCAGACACACGCAATGAAGCTCCGACCTAGAATCTTCCCAGTAAGACCAGTGCTCACAGATTATTAGAGATGGGTTGATCGGTATATCAGAATTAGCCAGTAAGGGCTAAAGCTAAAGGGCCAAGCAGTGTTTAAATGAATACAGTTTGTGTGTTGTTATTTTGGGGCAAAAGCTAGCCGAGCAGGCGGCTGGGGTGTTGGGGACGCAGCCCCGCCGCTCCAATTACTACAGGAATCAGAGGGAGAGTATATGGTTTGTAGTAGGAAGAATAGTAGAAAGTAGAAAGACAATGTCTGTCTGCATGTATGTCTGCCAGCCAGACCAGAAGAGGGCACCAGATCTCATTACAGATGGTTGAGAGCCACCACGTGGTTGCTAGGAATTGAACTCAGGACCTCTGGAAGAGCAGCCTGTGTCTTAACTGCTGAGCCATCTCTCCAGCCCTACCAAAACACCTTTAAGATGTTTTGAAAAGCATAAAAGCTAAAGGCAGACTGTTAAGAGATTTATGCAAGAGTAAAGATTAAAAAATCAATTATAAGTCAGGTGTGGTGGTACAACTTAAATCAGAGCACTAAGAGGAAGAGGCAGGCAGTCTCCAAATTTGAGGCCAACTCTGTCTCACAGTTCCAAGCTAGCTATAGCTACATAGTGGGACTGTCTCAGAAAATCTAAATGAATGCTGAAGTGTAATAAAAGTAAAATTAGTTAAAATATGTATTTTATACGTAAACCTTCCCTCCCAATGCCATTCCATGTAGAAATTCCTGGTGCTGAAAGAAGTACAATTCAGTGCCCCAACTCAAACTGTTAGAACCAGTTTGTGGCTACGCAGTGCCCAGAGGATTTTAAACAATTTGTCCTTGGATTGCTCTCCTAGCCCAGCGGTACAAAGGTCAACTTTGGATTTCTCAGTTCCCACAGTGTGCCGGCACGTTGCAATGCTTCAGGAGAACCCCCTCAGGCAATCGGCTCCAGGCATGTTTGCCATCCTTTCGCTTCTTTGTCCTGAAAGTACACTGATCCCAAACATGTTCAAGAAACACTTGGTTTTATCTCCAGGCCAGTCTGTCACTCCCCACCTACCTGTTCTTCAGGTGCCATTGTCAGGGAGGGGGAAAGCAGTTACCCAGGTGTTCTCACTAACCACAGATAGAATTGTAAACAATAACTACTCCAGGCTCAGAGGTCACACAGCAGCCTTGCCCTCTTCCCACGTCTCACACAAGCCCGAAGCGTGGCTGGTAGATCTGCTAAATATTTCCGCAGTCCATCATTTCATTTGAAAAAACAGTTGAGATCATTTCTGTTCAGAGGAGCCCACATTGCACTATGCATTCATTTGTTTCTTCTTGGCAGACATCCAAGTTATTGAATTTATTTTCATCTTGTCTTTTATTGGAATAGCAACTATTGCTTATTCTGATTATTTTCTTTCACTGAATTGCAATGGTGGGACTTGTAATTCTGTCTTACATCCAAGTCTCCAACATCTCTCCACCATCACATTCTCAGTGGGCCTTGATTGTGAGCTCACTCCTCCATTGTCCTGCATGTGCTGCTGACTCTACTGTTCATGCATCTTTGCCTGATCAGATGGCTGTGGTTTCATGGGATTATGTTGGGGTCTTCTGTTTTATGTCAGCACCTTGGTATTCTTACTACTGTGATGTTCTAATATACCTTGAAAGCAGCTCTGGTGATGCTTCCCACGTTATCCTTTGTCTTCAGGGTAGCTTTTGCTATCAAGGACTTTTTGTGTTTCCAAATGCATTTTAGGTTTTTTTTTTTCAATTTCTGTGAAAAATCACATTGGAGTTTTGATGTGAATGGCATTGAATCCAGATTCTTTATGTAAAGACATGCTCATTTATCTGAGTACACACCCTTGCCTGGTGAATTACATGTTGTTAGATGAGCTCACTCCCAAATCTTGGTGTCGAGTATTTTGGGTTCTGATCAGGTTGGCATCCTCTTGGAAAATCCGACATATATTCGAGCATACAGAGGGACAACATGAGGGAAGCAAGTAGCATATTGTCATAAATGAAATGCTAAACAAATTGTGGTGTGAGGACTCATCTTCAAGATATCTTATTATTAATATGCAAGCATTTCTAAATATACTAATGTATTGTTCCCTTGCATTTCTTTTTTGAGCAGCATGTAAAATGCTAAATAGAAATAGTATTAGATGTGTTTTGATAATAGCTGATGTGGAAGTCTGAGTGACATTTTATCCTTTCAGGTTTATGCATTCCTGTTGGAAATAAAACAATAGTTCTCATCAATCATTAATACATAAAATTGCACTAATGTGCTTCTCATATTTTATAGACCTCAAATAACAGAGTTTTTATGAACACATTTAAAGTAGTCAATGTGGAGAGACCTAACACAGACCAAAGCACAGTGTGAACATGAAAACTTTTTCCTCTAAGATACCTTGTATCTTAGTTTGGGTTTCTATTGTGGTGAAACACCATAACCAAAAGCAACTTGGGGAGGAAAGAGTTTATTCCTTTACTCTTCCACATCATGGTTCACCATTGAAAGCTGACAAAGCAGGAACCAGGAGACAGGAACTGTTGTAGAAGTCATGAAGGACTACTGGTCACTGGTTTGCTCATGGTTTTTTCATCCTTCAGTCTTGGTTATCCTGCTAAAACTCAGTTTGTAAACCAAACTGGCCTCAAACTCATAGAGATCCTCTTGCCTCTGCCTCCTGAGTGCTGGTATTAAAGGTGTGTGCCACCACTGCCCAGCATGCAGCTTACTTTCTTATAGCACTTGGGGCCACCAGGCCATGGGTGGCACCACCCACACTGGGCTGGACCATCCACATCAATCACTAAGAAAATACCATGATTTTTCTTAAATGCCTACAGCTCAGTTTTATGGAGGTAATTTCTAAGTTGAGCATCCCTCCTCTCAGATGATCTCAGCTTGTGTAAAGTTGACATAAAACTAGCCAACAAACAGTGTGTTACTCATCTGTTTGTAGATATTCTCATTGATCATTTATCCATTTACTTCTCAGAGTTTATATCAAATACCAACATGAGAATAAGCCATATTTAGAAAGTACCTGTAAATGTATGGAGTGTAGAAAACTCTTCAGTTCTTCTTACTGATTTTAGAGCCATAAAACAGTCTCATACTGGAAATAAAGCTTATGAAAGTAAGTTATGCAATGAAGTCAATAGGCAGCTCACATTTGATAAGGGTCATGAACCATCACACTTAGGAATTCACCATGAATATAAAGAAAGTGGGAAAGCTTTCAGAAAATGTAGGTATGTTGAAATTCATGAAAGAAATACTCTGGAGAAACCATTTGTTTGTGACCACAATGTGACAGCGTTTGCTCCTTATAGTTTCCTTAAAAACCTGAAAGGGAGAGCCAGTCCAAGCTCTCCCATTTCCATACCTGCATGCCTATCAGCCACCCCACTTACTGCATCTACCTGAGACCATGTGGAATCCCAGTGACATTCCAGTGGTCTGCTGACAGATAGCCGCCCCATCTACTGCTGGGCCTCAACCATGTGAGCCCTAGGTAGAGATGCTAGGATCCAGTTTCCCGCTCACCTGCCTGCCTATCAGTCACCCTACCTATTGTGTCAACCTGGAAACCTTACCTGGAAGCCCAGAATAGTTTTAAGACTAAAAAGTATCATTCAGCTGTCCACAACCTGACAGGTTTGGGTGACAGCAAAGATCCAAACCTTCATCCAACAAAGGTAAGGCCCAGGTATACGTATTTTGAAATACCACAAATTATAACAAATGTCTAATCTAAATCTCGTCACAAAACACAAAAAGCATGAACAACCAAAACAATGTCTCCTCCAAAAACTAGCACCCCCATTGTAATGTTCCCCAAGAAAAGCAACTTAACTGATACACAAGACAAAGATTTCCAAATAACAATTATAAATATGTTCAAAGAGCTCAAGAAGGGTTGTTATAAATAAATGCTTGAATGAAGGCCATGGAAACCCAAACAGTTGAATGATAATTAAAGCAGGTCCCCGGATCATCGGGCTACCAGGCAGCCCTGTTTAGGTACTGAGGAGTTCCATCTGGACGGGTGAGTGTGTGCTATCCAGGGGCGAATTGTCCCGGAAGAGAGCACAAACCCCCCTCCCCCAGCTCCTTCTTCAGGGCTGTCTTTCTTACACACGACCCCCCCCCCCCCCCCAAGCCTGCGTTTTCTGCTAGGTCCTTTGCTCAGGAACAGTTTTCTGCTCCTACAGTAAGGCTACCCACCCAGAGCGGTGAGTGCCTGCCTACCGGGCAGGCCGCAAGGAACCCCAAAAGGGAGCCCGGGCACCTTCAGCTTGTGCTCCAGGGGTGCCTGTGCTCCAGGGGTGCCTGTGCTCTCCTGGATCTCGCCCCGCCTGCCCGGTTTTTCCTTTTGTCCCCGGATCATAGGGCTACCAAGCGGCCCAGTACTGAGGAGTTCCATCTGGACGGGTGAGTGTGTGCTATCCAGGGGCAGACTGTCCCGGAAGAGAGCACAAACCCACCTCCCCCATCTCCTTCTGCAGGGCTGTCTTTCTTATGCACAACCCAGCCCCCAGCATCCCCCCAACCCTGTCCTGCTGTATGCTAGAACCAGTGCTCAAGAATAGTTTTCTGACACTATCCTGAGTGAGGTAAGCCAGACCCAAAATGAGGAACATGGGATGTACTCACTCATATTTGGTTTCAAGCCATAAGGACATTGAGCCTATAATTAGTGATCCTAGAGAAGCTAAATAAGGAGAACCCAAAGGAAAACATATAGGCATCCTCCTGAATATTAACCTTCATCAGGCGATGAAAGGAGACAGAGACAGAGATCCACATTGGAGCACCGGACAGAAATCTCAAGGTCCAAATCGGGAGCAGAAGGAAAGAGAGCACGAGCAAGGAACTCAGGACCGCAAGGGGTGCACCCACACACTGAGACAATGGGGATGTTCTACTGGGAACTCACCAAGGCCAGCTGGCCTGGGTCTGGAAAAGCCTGGGATAAAACCGGACTCTCTGAACATGGCGACTACTGAGAACTCAAGAACAATGGCAATGGGTTTCTGATCTTACTGCATGCACTGGCTTTGTGGGAGCCTAGGCAGTTTGGATGCTCAACTTACTAGACCTGGATGGAGGTAGGGGTTCCATGGACTTCCCACAGGACAGGGAACCCTGATTGCTTTTCGGGCTGAGGGCGGGAGGGGGGGACTTAGCTGGGGGAGGAGGAGGGAAATGGGAGGCGGTGGCGGGGAAGACAGAAATCTTTAATAAATAAATAAATTAAAAAATAAAAAAAAGAATAGTTTTCTGCTCCTACACTAAGGCGACCCACCCAGAGCGGTGAGTGACTGCCTACTGGGCAGGCCTCAAGGACCGCCCCCCCCAAAGGGAGCGCGCGCACCTTCAGCTTTTGCGGCAGGGTGTCCTGTGTTCTACTTATCCCCGCCCTGCCCCCCAAGTTCTCCCTTTTGTCCGCGGGTCATTGGACTACCAGGCGTCTATGTTTCGGTGCTGAGGAGTTCCATCTGGACCAGACGGTTCCTGCTTCTACACTGAAGAGTTACACCCAGAGAGTCAGTCACAGCAAAGACTGGACCAAGACACCAGGCCTCTCCTGGCTCCATTTGAAGGAAGAGATGGGAAGACGCCAAGACAAGCATTCCTCCAACAACCTGAAAGGCAACATGACATCACCAGAATCCAGGGATCCCGAAATAAGAAGAATTGTACACCCTACTCAAGAAGAATTGGAAGAAATCGACTCAAAAGTGAATTATATGAAAATAATAGAAGACCTTAAACAGGAGGTGAAAAACTGCCATAAACAATTAGAGATCACAAACAAAAAGGTAGAGGAAATGAATAAATCGCTCAAAGATACCCAAGAAAACCAAGAGAAACAAGAAAAAGCAATCAAACAGGTAAGGAAAGCGGTTCAAGACATGAAGAATGAAATGGAAGTAATGAAGAAAACACAAACCGAGGGAAGGATGGAGATGGAAAATCTGGGTAAACGAACAGGAAATACAGAGACAAGTACTACCTACAGATTACAAGAGATAGAAGAAAGAATTTCAGACACTGAAGATACCATAGAGAAAATAAACACACTGATCAAAGAAAACAGCAAAGCCAACAAATTCTCATCACAAAACATTCAGGAAATCTGGGACACAATAAAAAGACCAAACCTAAGAATAATTGGGATAGAAGAAGGAAGAGACGTACAGCTCAACGGTCCAGAAGATATATTTAATAAAATTATAGAAGAAAACTTTCTCAACCTAAAGAAGGATATTCCTTTGAAGGTTCAAGAAGCATACAGAACACCGAATAGACTGGACCAAAAAAAACCCCATCTCCTCGCCATATAATAATCAAAACACAAAACATACAGAATAAAGAAAGAATATTAAGAGCTGCAAAGGAAAAAGGCCAAGTTACTTATAAAGGTAAACCTATCAGACTTACACCTGATTTCTCTATGGAAACAATGAAAGCCAGAAGGTCCTGGATAGATGTACTGCAAAAACTAAGAGACCATGGATGCAAGCCCAGACTACTATACCCAGCCAAGCTTTCGTTCACTATAAATGGAGAAAACAAAATTTTCCAGGATAAAAACAAATTTAAACAATACGTAGCCACCAATCCAGCCTTACAGAAAGTTAATAGAAGGAAAATCACAAACCAAGGAGTCCAACAATAACCACAATAACTCAAACATCTAGAGACCCTTCACCAGCACAAATCAAAGAAAGGAAACACACAAACTCTACTACTAAAAAAGTGACCGGAGTTAACAACCACTGGTCATTAATATCACTTAATGTCAATGGGCTCAACTCACATATAAAAAGGCACAGGCTAAGAGATTGGATACGAAAACAGGATCCAACATTCTTCTGTTTACAAGAAACACAACTTAACCACAAAGACAGGCACCATTCAGAGTAAAGGGATGGGAAAAGGTTTATCAAGCAAATGGACCTAAGAAACAAGCAGGTGTGGCCATACTAATTTCTAACAAAGTTGACTTCAAACTTAAATCAATCAGAAGAGATGGAGAGGGACATTTTATACTCATAACAAGAACAATTCATCAGGATAAAGTCTCAATCCTGAATATCTATGCCCCACATATAAAGGCACCCACGTACGTAAAAGAAACATTACTAAAACTCAAGGCTGCAATCAAATCACACACACTAATAGTAGGAGACTTCAACACTCCTCTCTCACCAATGGACAGGTCAATCAGACAGAAACCTAACAGAGAAATTAGAGAATTAATGGAGGTAATGAATTAAATGGACTTAACAGACATCTATAGAAAATTCCACCCAAATAGGAATATACCTTCTTCTCTGCAGCTCATGGAACCTTCTCGAAAATTGACCACATACTCGGTAACAAAGCAAACTTCCACAGTTACAAAAAAATATTCGTAACCTCCTGTGTCTTATCAGATCACCATGGATTAAAGTTAGAATTCAACAACAATGCTACCCCCAGAAAGCCTACAAACTCATGGAAACTGAACAGTCAACTACTGAACCACACCTGGATCAAGGAAGAAATAAAGAAAGAAATTAAAGTCTTCCTCGAATTCAATGAAAATAAAGAAACAACCTACTCAAACTTATGGGACACTATGAAAGCAGTCCTGAGAGGAAAGTTCATAGCACTAAGTGCCCACTTAAAGAAAACAGAAAAAGCACACATTGGAGACTTAACAGCCCACCTGAAAGCTCTAGAAAAAAAAAGAAGCAGACTCACCTAGGAGGAGTAGAAGACTGGAAATAATCAAACTGAGGGCTGAAATCAACAAAATAGAAACACAGAAAACAATTCAAAGAATCAATGAAACAAAAAGCTGGTTCCTGGAGAAAATCAACAAGATTGATAAACCCCTATCCAAACTAATCAAACGGCAGAGAGAGAATATGCAAATTAATAGGATCAGAAATGAAAAGGGGGACATAACCACAGACACAGAGGAAATTCAGAGAATCGTTAGATCTTACTACAAAAGCCTGTATGCCACAAAACTGGAAAATGTAAAATAAATGGACACTTTTTAAGATAAATACCATATACCAAAGTTAACCAGGACCAGGTGAACAACCTAAATAGACCTGTTAGTCGTGAAGAATTAGAAGCTGTTATCAAAAACCTCCCTACCAAAAAAAGCCCAGGACCGGATGATTTCAATGTGGAATTCTACCAGAACTTCCAAGAAGACCTAATACCTATACTCCTTAACGTATTTCACAATATAGAAACAGAAGAGTCATTGCCAAATTCCTTTTATGAAGCTACAGTCACTCTGATACCAAAACCTCACAAAGACTCAACCAAGAAAGAGAATTACAGGCCAATCTCACTCATGAATATCGACGCAAAAATCCTCAACAAAATACTGGCAAACCGTATCCAAGAACACATTAGGAAAATTATCCATTATGATCAAGTAGGCTTCATCCCAGAGATGCAGGGCTGGTTCAACATACGAAAATCTATCAATGTAATCCATCATATAAATAAACTGAAAGAAATAAACCATATGATCATTTCATTAGATGCTGAAAAAGCATTTGACAAAATTCAACATCCCTTTATGATAAAAGAAAGTATTGGAGAGATTAGAGATACAAGGGTCATACCTAAATATAATAAAAGCTATATACAGCAAGCCGACAGCTAACATCAAATTAAATGGAGAGAAACTCAAAGCCATCCCACTAAACTCAGGAACACGACAAGGCTGTCCACTCTCGCCATACCTCTTCAATATAGTGCTTGAAGTTCTAGCAATAGCAATAAGACATCATAATGGGATCAAGGGGATTCGAATTGGAAAGGAAGAAGTTAAACTTTCGTTATTTGCAGATGATATGATAGTGTACATAAGCGACCCCCAAAACTCCACCAAAGAACTTTTACAGTTGATAAACACCTTTAGTAATGTGGCAGGATACAAGATCAACTCCAAAAAATCAGTCGCCCTCTTATACACAAAGGATATGGAAGCAAAGAGGGAAATCAGAGAAGCTTCACCTTTCACGATAGCCACAAACAGCATAAAATATCTTGGGGTAACTCTAACCAAGGAAGTGAAAGATCTATTTGACAAGAACTTTAAGGCATTGAAGAAAGAAATTGAAGAGGATACCAGAAAATGGGAGGACCTCCCCTGCTCTTGGATTGGGAGGATCAACATAGTAAAAATGGCAATTCTACCAAAGGCAATTTATAGATTCAATGCAATCCCCATCAAGGTCCTGTCAAAATTCTTCACAGATCTTGAGAGGACAATAATCAACTTTATATGGAAAAACAAAAAACCCAGGATAGCCAAAACAATCCTATACAATGAAGGATCTTCTGGAGGCATTACCATCCCTGACTTCAAACTCTATTACAGAGCTACAGTAATGAAAACAGTGTGGTACTGGCATAAAAACAGAGAAGTCGACCAATGGAATCGTATAGAAGACCCGGATTTTAACCCACAAACCTATGAACACCTCATTTTCGATAAAGGAGCTAAAAGTATACAATGGAAGAAAGAAAGCATCTTCAACAAATGGTGCTGGCACAACTGGATGTCAACCTGTAGAAGAATGAAAATAGACCCATATCTATCACCATGCACAAAACTCAAGTCCAAATGGATCAAAGACCTCAATATCAGCCCGAACACACTGAACCTGATAGAAGAGAAAGTGGGAAGTACCCTACAACAGATGGGCACAGGAGATCGCTTTCTATGTATAACCCCAGCAGCACAGACATTAAGGGCAACATTGAATAAATGGGACCTACTAAAACTGAGAAGCTTCTGAAAGCAAAGGACACTGTCACTAAGACAAAAAGGCAATCTACTGACTGGGAGAAGATCTTCACCAACCCCACAACAGACAAAGGTCTGATCTCCAAAATATATAGAAAACTCAAGAAACTAGACTTTAAAATGCTAATTAACGCAATTAAAAAATGGGGCACTGAACTGAACAGAGAATTCTCAACAGAAATTCAAATGGCTAAAAGACACTTGAGGTCATGCTCAACCTCCTTAGCGATCAGGGAAATGCAAATCAAAACAACTTTGAGATATCATCTTACACCTGTCAGAATGGCTAAAATCAAAAACACCAATGATAGCCTTTGCTGGAGAGGCTGTGGAGGAAGGGGTACCCTCATCCATTGCTGGTGGGAATGCAATCTTATGCAACCACTTTGGAAATCAGTGTTTCGGTTTCTCAGGAAATTCGGGATCAACCTACCCCTGGACCCAGCAATACCACTCTTGGGAATATACCCAAGAGATGCCCGATCATATGACAAAAGCATTTGTTCAACTATGTTCATAGCAGTATTATTTGTAATAGCCAGAACCTGGAAACAACCTAGATGTCCTTCAATGAAAGAATGGATGAAGAAAGTGTAGAATATATACACATTAGAGTACTACGCTGCGGTAAAAAACAATGACTTCTCGAATTTTGCATGCAAATGGATGGAAATAGAAAACACTATCCTGAGTGAGGTAACCCAGACCCAAAAAGATGAATATGGGATGTACTCACTCATAATTGGTTTCTAGCCATAAATAAGGGTCACGGTGTCTACAATTGGTGAACCTAAAGAAGCTAAATAAGAAGGTGAACCCAAGGAAAAACATATAGTTAACCTCTTGCCTATGGGAAGTAGACAAAATTGCCGGGGAGAAAAGTGGGATCTTGGGGGTGGGGTGGGTTGGGGGTAAGGGGAGATGGGGAGAGAAAAGTGAGAAGGGGAGGATGGGGGAAACTTGGGGAAACAGGATGTTTGGGATAAAGGAAGGCTGGATAGGGGAGCACGGAAGCACAATTCTTAGTTAAGGGAGCCACCTTAGGGCTGGCAAGAGACTTGAACCTAGAGTGGCTCCCAGGAGCCCAAGCCGAGGTCCCCAGTTAGTTCCTTGTGCAGATGAGGATAGGGAACCTGAAACGACCCTATTCTATAGCAATACTGACGAATATCTTGCATATAACCATAGAACCTTCATCTGGTGATGGATGGAGATAGAGACAGAGACCCACACTGGAGCACTGGACTGAGCTCCCAAGGTCCCAATGAGGAGCGGAAGGAGGGAGAAGATGAGCAAGGAAGTCAGGACCACGAGGGGTGCACCCACCCACTGAGACAGTGGAGCTGATCTATTGGGAGCTCACCAAGGCCAGATGGACTATGACTGAAAAAGCATGGGATAAAACCGGACTCTCTGAACATGGCGAACAATGAGGGCTGATGAGAAGCCAAGGACAATGGCACGGGGTTTTGATCCTACTTCATGTTCTGGCTTTGTGGGAGCCTAGCCAGTTTGGAGGTTCACCTTCCTAGACATGGACCTTGGACTTTCCACAGGGCAGGGGATCCTGACTGCTCTTTGGACTGGAGAGGGAGAGGGAGAGGAGTGGGGGGAGGGGAAGAAGGGCGGGAGGAGGGGGAGGGATATAAAAAAAAAGTTCAAAGTCAATGGTGAGTGTCTGTCGAAATAAAAAATGAAGTAAATACAAAAAAATAAAAAAATAAATAACTAAAGCAAAAATATGATTTATTAAGGAAATATAACCTTTGACAAAAGCAAAACAAATGAAACTTGGAATGAAAAACCCAGGGATTCAAACACAAAGCTCAGAGGAAAGCCTCACCAACAAATTGAATCAAGAAAAAGAGAAATTATCAGGTCTTAAAGACAAGATAGAAGAAATGGATCTCTCAGTCAAATGTTAGACCTGTGAAAGAAAGGAACATTCAGGGAATCTGGGACACTATGAAAAAGCCTAATAGAAATAAGGAGAAGAAATCCATGGCAAAGGTGCAGAAAGTATTTTCTACAAAATTATAGAAGAAAACTTTCCTAAAGAAAGATGTCTTTTAAGGTACAAGAAGCACACAGAACACCCAATAGAGAGGAACAGAACAGAAATTCCCCACAATACAAGATTAAATCAAAATACTAAGTGTACAAAACAAAGAAAGGCTGTTGAAACACTAAGAGAGGAAACTCAAGTCACATTTAAAGGCAAACCCATCAGAATAATACCTGGTTTTCATGGTGATTTTTAAAGCTAGGATGGCCTGAGTTGATATTTATAAGTTCTGAAATGTCAGTCCAAATTACTATACCCAGCAAAACTATCAGTCATAATCAAGAAAGGAGAAAGAAACAAAAACATATTCAAAGGGAGGCTGGAAGAATGGCTCCGGAGATAAGAGCACTGGCAACTCTTCTTGTGGATATGCATGTAATTCTCAGTGCTCACAAAGCGGTTCACAGCCACCTGTAACTCCACTTCCAAAGGAACTGCTGTACTCTTCTGGCCTGTAAGGCCAGCAGTCACACGTGTGGTGCACAGACATACATGCAGACAAAAGACATATAAAATAAAAAAAATAGACTTGGGAGATCCATATCCACTAAATCATCTCTACAGAAGATACTAGAAGAGAATTATATTTGAATTTAAAGAGAATATTAAAGCCACTGAAGGAAAGAAAAAGAATACTCTTGGAATAGTTAACCAAAAGAGGTCTAAGAAAACAAGACCACAACAATAAAATAACAGGAATTAATAAACACTGCTAAGGAATAATTTATAATATATAATTTATAATAAGCAATAATACATCTTTTTGCTGACTCTAAGAAATATACTTCACCATCGTGAATGGTCATTACCTTAAAATAAAAGTATGGTGAAGGTAATCTAAGCAAATGGATCTAAGAACAAAGCAGGCCTAGCTATTCAAATATCTGGCAAAATGACTTCAAATTAAAGTTCCTCAGAAGAGATGGGGGATGACACTTTATGTACATTAAAGGAAAAACCCAACAAGAGGTTATAATTCTACACATTTACACCAAACACAGGGGCACCCAGTTTCATAAAAGAAATAGCATTATATCTTAGATCACATATTGCCCCTAACACAATGGTAGCGGGTGATTTCAATACTCGTCTCTCATCAATAGAAAGTACGCAGACAAAAACTAACACATAAATTCTGGAGTTAAATGATCTCTCTCTCTCTTTTTCTCCCTCTCCCTCTCTCTCCTCTCTCTTTCTCTTTCTTGTTTTTGTTTTTGTTTTTCAAGACAGATTTTCTTTGTGTAACAGCTCTGGCTGTCCTGAAACTTGCCTCATAGGCCAGGCTGACCTCGATCTCACAGAGATCCACCTGTCTCTGCCTCTAGAGCGCTGGGATCACAAGTGTGTTCTACTAAAACCATAATTTGACTTGGGATGACATTTTCCTTCTTGTAAATTTTAAGGTATTGGAAGATCAATTCATGGCAGAGGAAGCAATGGAAGACTTGAACTCCCAGAGTTCAGTGGCTCAGTGTCTCTGCCTCATCGCTAGAGAATGACCCACTGGGGCTCCAGGTCCAAAAATCAGTGTGATCTAGAAGCTTGGGAATATGTTACACTTCTGAATGTAGAATTTCCTCAAGACCTTGGGAAAAAAAAAAAAACTTTTTGTTTGAAGTTGAAAGGTTGCTTTTCATACCTGTTGAATCTCTTGTAGAACACTTCTGCATGCAATTCCATTTTTCTCCAGACATTGTATAATTGCATTCCTTGTCGATATGTTTTAATTTTCTTGCCAGAAAATGGGTAGATTGAAACGCAAGGTGTGAGAGAGCCTTAGCTTTACCTCATCCCTAAATCTTTAGCTTGCACATCAGGTCCTCCTTTCTGTTCCTTTGCCCAGAATGATTTAAAGATTCCTTCGAAGGTGATATCTTGGATTTTCTCGTTGGGGTCTAGAAGTTCCAGTGCAAAGCGGGGTAACTATTTCCTCGGTGCTGGGGAGGGGTGGGCGGAGTAGGAAGGGTCCATTGAATACACAAGGCAACGAGCGCATGCACTAAAAAAACCTACAGAATGTTTTCTTAAATGCCATGAAACTCTAGGTTGTGCCAGGGTTGTACTAGCGAAGAGCAAGCTAAATGAGTCACGAGTGACAACTGTGTCTTCGGCTGCACTTGCACGCAGAAAAACCGTTTTCCCTTTAGTTCGGTGTATCGAAGGCGGGGATAATTTTATTCACCAATGAACGACGCTGTTATTCTCCCGCCTGGACTGTCCAATAAGAGGCGCAGATAATCGAAGGATTCCGCCCTTGCTGCCATCTTGGAGGCTGTGTAGCTGCGGGAGGGTCGACCGCTTTGCCTTGGCGGCCATCCCTCCTGCCGACTGCAGGCTCCTAGGAGAGGACACCAGGATGCGTCACAAGCGGAGAATGGTGAGTGTACCGAGCGCGTCTGGATTCGAGGGTGGCGGGTTTGTGACGCTACAACGACTTTGACCAGGAGACCAGCCTCCAGTCCTGTCCCTTCCCTGGGAAGCGGCTTCATCCCAGTCCTCCCAGGGGGAGTCCGTACCTCCAACTTGAGCCTCTGCAGAAACTGCAGCGCTGGCAGGTTGGTGATGCTGAATCCAAACTGTGCTGGGGACGATCGTGGGTGGTGAGCGCTGTTGCCCGTCTGTCTGCCTCTTGCATTTCTGTTTGCCCGGCTTTAGTTTTCCTCTGTGATCACCGTGTGGTTTTCTTTTTGTACTGCCAGTTGAACCCTAGGCTTTATGCATGTTCGGCACAGGTCCCTCGCTGTGTGGAGGGTTTTCTCCACTGCTTCTCTTTCCTACCTCTCTTTCGATCGCTTCGTCTCCTTTTAATAATACTACAGGTCAAAATTGTTTTTCTTGATTATTTATAAGGCAAAAGGTGGGATTGTGAAAAAGCTTTCCTAGCCTTGTTGATTGTGAGAGAGGAAAAAAAAAGCCTGGGGGAAGGGGAGTTCATGTAACCGTAATTCTGTTTGCTTTGGTGGGTTTCTCCAAACAGAAAGAATTGGGAGTGAAAGTTCGCCAGTCAGAATGTAATTGGAATACAGTTCTTAGGAGAAAATTAATCTCCAGCTCTTTCCTTTTGCCTATAACTATTTGTTCATTGTACACAGTAATTTCTGACCGTCTGGAATAGTCAGCCTGAGACAAAGACTCTTTCTGGTGAAAATATTTTTTGAGCTTGAGTGTGCAGTACATTGAAATTAATATTACTATTAAGTGTGTGTGATACTTGGTGTTGCCGCCTGGGCCATGGCGTGCTTGAAGAGTCTGAGGTCAATCCTGTGCTGTTGGTTTTCCCCTCACTTCTGTGGCTTCTGGGGACCACACTCAAGTCACTCATCTTATTTTATAGCAAGTTACTATCATTATTTTTTATTTGATTTGATCAGTTGAAGCATTTGAGACCTGTTCCCTCCACTCTTTTTTTCTTTCTTCCTTTCTTCCTTCCTTTTTCTTTTCTTTTTAAAGAGAGACAAGTTATCATGCGTCCAGCTTGTCTTAGAACTAAGTATATAGCTGAAGGTGACCTTGAACTTATGACATTGCTGCCTCTACCTCTGCAGTGTGATTACAGACCTGAGCAACAAAGCTCAGCTTTATGCAGTGCCGGGGATGACATTTAGGTTTTCAGCAATGATTGTCAAGCAGTGTAACAACCAATCCGCACCCTCAGCCCCGGTGTGTTGCTTTAAAAAGTTGCATCAAGAAAACTGAGGTGCCTAATGACACAATTGTAAATTTTAATGTGGAGTGTACATATATGTATAATGTATGCCAATTAAAAGGCAGTGACAGACAGTATTAGCATATGATAACCATTTCTTTTCAGGAGAAAGGAATATACACACAACACACATATACATACATATACTGGATGGATAGATAGATAGATAGATAGATAGATAGATAGATAGATAGATAGATAGATAGATGGAATAAGGGAAAGAGGGAGGGATAGGGATAGTTGTGAGATTTTCCAGAAAGGAAGAATTGAAATATACCAAGGACTGATTTTACAGAAAACAAAACTATTTCCCATTGTTCGAAGCTCTTGTATGTACAGCTTAATGGAAGTTGGCGGGGGGGGGGGGCGGTCTAAGGTTGCTAGCTGCATTGTTTGGATACTATACTGGTATATACTGGTTAGGTTTTGTTTTTTGTTTTTCTTTAGTCAGATTGACACAAGTTAGGGGCTTCTGGGAAATGGGAACTTTCTTAATAGAAGGATTGCTGGCAGGCAAGTCTCATTATATTGAAGAATGATTGATGTGAGAGGGCCCAGCTGACTGTGGGCGGGGCCACCTCTGCGCAGGTTTCCTGGGTTTTATAACAGAGCTGACCGAGCAAGCCTCAAGAAGCCAGCCAATAAGCAGTATTTCTTTCATGGGCTATGCTTCAGTTCCTACCTCCAGTTACCTGCCCTACTGTGAGTTTCTGTCTTGGCTTCCGTGATCAGAACATGTAAGTCAAGTAAATCCTTTCCTTCCCTAGTTGTTCTTTCCGGTTGTGTTCTTTATCACAACAATAGAAACCAAACCAGGTTAGATAGGGATGTGTGCACAGCCCAAACCAGGTTAGATAGGGCTGTGTGCACAGCCCAAACCAGGTTAGATAGGGCTGTGTGCACAGCCCAAACCAGGTTAGATAGGGCCGTGTGCACAGCCCAAACCAGGTTAGATAGGGCCGTGTACGCAGCCCAAACCAGGTTAGATAGGGATGTGTGCACAGCCCAAACCAGGTTAGATAGGGCCTTGTACACACCCCAAACCAGGTTAGATAGGGATGTGTGCACAGCCCAAACCAGGTTAGATAGGGATGTGTGCACAGCCCAAACCAGGTTAGATAGGGCCGTGTGCACAGCCCAAACCAGGTTAGATAGGGCCGTGTGCGCAGCCCAAACCAGGTTAGATAGGGATGTGTGCGCAGCCCAAACCAGGTTAGATAGGGCCGTGTACACAGCCCAAACCAGGTTAGATAGGGATGTGTGCGCAGCCCAAACCAGGTTAGATAGGGCCGTGTGCACAGCCCAAACCAGGTTAGATAGGGCCGTGTACGCAGCCCAAACCAGGTTAGATAGGGATGTGTGCACAGCCCAAACCAGGTTAGATAGGGATGTGTGCACAGCCCAAACCAGGTTAGATAGGGATGTGTGCGCAGCCCAAACCAGGTTAGATAGGGATGTGTGCGCAGCCCAAACCAGGTTAGATAGGGCCGTGTGCACAGCCCAAACCAGGTTAGATAGGGCCGTGTACGCAGCCCAAACCAGGTTAGATAGGGATGTGTGCACAGCCCAAACCAGGTTAGATAGGGCCGTGTGCACAGCCCAAACCAGGTTAGATAGGGCCGTGTGCGCAGCCCAAACCAGGTTAGATAGGGATGTGTGCGCAGCCCAAACCAGGTTAGATAGGGATGTGTGCGCAGCCCAAACCAGGTTAGATAGGGATGTGTGCACAGCCCAAACCAGGTTAGATAGGGCCGTGTGCACAGCCCAAACCAGGTTAGATAGGGCCGTGTACGCAGCCCAAACCAGGTTAGATAGGGATGTGTGCACATCCCAAACCAGGTTAGATAGGGCCGTGTGCACAGCCCAAACCAGGTTAGATAGGGCTGTGTGCACAGCCCAAACCAGGTTAGATAGGGATGTGTACGCAGCCCAAACCAGGTTAGATAGGGCCGTGTGCACAGCCCAAACCAGGTTAGATAGGGCCGTGTGCACAGCCCAAACCAGGTTAGATAGGGCCGTGTGCACAGCCCAAACCAGGTTAGATAGGGCCGTGTACACAGCCCAAACCAGGTTAGATAGGGATGTGTGCACAGCCCAAACCAGGTTAGATAGGGCCTTGTACACACCCCAAACCAGGTTAGATAGGGATGTGTGCACAGCCCAAACCAGGTTAGATAGGGATGTGTGCGCAGCCCAAACCAAGGAGAGCCCCAGTCTGCTAAGCTATTCCCTACACGTGTCTGGCTCAACTTCTCAAAGACATTTCTCCCTGCAGTAGCTGTTTCCCCTGCTCCTGGTCACATGAGTTTCCTTAGGGTATCTGATGTCATTGTTGAAAATGAGTATCAGCCAGCTCTCTGAAGCTGTGACAATGTGTCTCAGAAATTGACGGAAAGCTGAGATGAGACTCTATGAGTTTATGTCCTGAAATGTTACAACGCAGGAGGTAGTTTGAAGTGCCTGGTAGAATCCTTTCCCTCCAGGTTGCTAGCAAATTTTGTGGCCATGAGTTTTGCTTTTCTCAGTAGCTCACTGTTGAAATACTGTGTAACCAATTCTGAATGCCTAATTGTCATGTGTTATGAAAGACCCTTATAATAGTCACTAAGGTTTCCTCCTTCCCTCCCTCCCCCCAACCCCAGACAGGGTCTCACTATGTAGCTCTGGCTGTCCTGGAACTCACTGTGTAGATCAGGCTGGCCTTGAACTCACTTATCTGTGTTCCTATACCACATTTGTGTTTTTATATTTGGGGTGTGTGTGTGTGTGTAGAATACCCAGTATTTCTTTTTCTTTTTTCATTTTTCTTTTTGTCGTTGTCGTTGTTATTTTGTTTTTGAGACAAGGTCTCACTATTTAGCTCTGGATGGCCTGGAACTCACTACATAGATCAGGCTGGCCTCAAACTCACAGAGATCCACCTGCCTCTGCTTCCTGAGTGCTGGGATTAAAGGCATATGCTACTACATGCGGCCCCCCACTAACTATTTTCTGAGGAGATCATGGATGGTTTCTTTTTTTTTTCTTTTTTTTTTTATTGATAAAAGAAGAATAAAGAAAAAAAAAACAAATTTCCACCTCCTCCCAGCCTCCCCTTTCCCTCCCCTTCCTCCCACTCTTCTCCCCCTCCTCCCACCCCTCTCCCCTTCCCCCCACTCCTCTCCCCCTCTCTCTCCAGTCCAAAGAGCAGTCAGGGTTCCCTGCCCTGTGGTAAGTCCTAGGTCCTCCCCCCTCCGTCCATATCTAGGAAGGTGAACATCCAAACTGGCTAGGCTCCCACCAAGCCAGCAGATTGCGTAGGATCAAAACTGCGTGCCAGGGCTGGAGAGATGGCTCAGCGGTTAAGAGCATTGCCTGCTATTCCAAAGGTCCTGAGTTCAATTCCCAGCAACCACATGATGGCTCACAACCATCTGTAAAGAGGTCTGGTGCCCTCTTCTGGCCTGCAGACATACACAAAGACAGCATATTGTATACATAATAAATAAATAAATATTTAAAAAAAAAAAACTTCGTGCCATTGTCCTTGGCGTCTCATCAGCCCTCATTGTTCGTCATGTTCAGAGAGTTCAGTTTTATCCCATGCTTTTTCAGTCATAGTCCAGCTGGCCTTGGTGAACTCCCAGTAGATCAGCTCCACTGTCTCAGTGGGTGGGTGCACCCCTCGTGGTCCCGACTTCTTTGCTCATGTTCTCCCTCCTTCTGCTCCTCATTGGGACCTTGGGAGCTCAGTCCAGTGCTCCAGTGTGGGTCTCTGACTCTATCTCCATCCATCGCCAGATGAAAGTTCTAAGATGATATGCAAGATATTCGTCAGTATTGCACTAGGATGGGGTCATTTCAGGTGGATGGTTTCTAAAAGATGTACATCTTAGATTTTGGAGAACTCACGAGAGTGTCTCAGGAAACCAAGAACTTTACTCAGTTTTTATAATTAGTGCCACTGGGCTATATAATCATCCGTCTAAATGATTGAAGGTCATAGACACAAAATGTTGTGTAATTGGCCAAATTTTACAAATAGATTCAAATATTTGTGATACAGCAGAAATATAGGAACGTTTCTTTGTAACAGAATTCTTCCTGTCGTTCTGGCAGTGAGCCAGCAAGTGAGACTTTATCTGAGTGGAAAAGCATAAGTCATAGAAACTGAGCATTTGAATAAAAATTGATCATGAAATCTTGCCTCATTCAGTAAAAAGATATAACATAAAATTCTTGTTCTTTGAGCCCATTTTTGTAGGAAATTGTTACTAGGTGCAGACAAGTATTTAAGAAAACCTTATGAAGCCGGGTGGTGGTGGCGCACGCCTTTAATCCCAGCACTTGGGAGGCAGAGGCAGGCGGATCTCTGTGAGTTCGAGACCAGCCTGGTCTACAAGAGCTAGTTCCAGGACAGGCTCCAAAACCACAGAGAAACCCTGTCTCGAAAAAAACAAAAAACAAAAACCTTATGAATCAGGTATCAGTTTACCTAGGATAACTAAGCATCAGGTGGGAAGGGGTAGCAAAGCGTTGTTGTAGGTCTCAGATATTATCTGATGACCTTTATAGCTTTGGGTTGATGAAACATGAGGGCCGAATGGTAAGCCATTTCCTTGGAGACAGGGACCACTCAGGAATGTATCATTCACAGTATCAAGGTCAAGTTTGGAGTTCCCTTCTTTTTGGGCATTCCCTGATTCCTTGGTAAATTGAGGAGTCTTGGTAGATGACCATGACGTCTTGAACATAGGGAATCTCACACCATTTCCCTTGTCTTCTACAGAAAAGATCTAGGTGAAGAATAGTATTTGGGATCATCTCTCTGTGGGCCCCAGTTTGTCCTGGATCTAGGCAGTATTACAATGAAATATGACACCTTTTATCTGGGTCAAACTTCTGCCGGTGATTACCAGTATACCTGAGACTTTGGGCATGTGGAGGAAATTTAGTACTACAGACAAGGAGTTTCCCATGGCAACCTGTAACAGGAAGGAGGAAAGGGAGAATCATCAACAATTTCCTCTGAAATGGGTGAGTTCCTCCAAAAGAGGGAAGATCAGAATGTAGATTCTGGGACATCCCTGTGTAGAATCTCTGCTTTGGATGCTGAGCATCTTCAGGTGTTGTGCCTGTAATAGATGTCATGCCTCTTTGTGTTATTTTCCTCTCTTTGTGAGTTCCTCCATAATCTGCCCTTTTGGGACTGTAGTTCTACTCATGCAGACAATGGCTTTTGGAGCACATGGTTCTACAACAGACATTTTGTGAAAGTCACTGTCTCATGTACTGGATTCTACTGCCTGACTTAGAGTTGGTGGAACGGTTGTAGCCATGGCTAGCAGTATAGGTTTATAGGTCATTATAAGCATAGGGTTGGGGCTAGAGAGAGAAGACTCGTTGGTTAAGAGGTCATTTTGGAGAGGACACAAGCTCTATTCCTATCACCTATAATTGTCTGTAACTCCAGATCCCACAGGATCAGATGACCTCTCTGGTCTCTGGATACTGCATTCATGTGCACATATTCACACATAGGCACAGACATAAACACACAAGTAAAAATAAAACCTTAAAAAAAAATAGGGTCCTGGCAGGCGGTCTACCTATCTAGCAAGTCTGTGAAATGTTGTCCTCCAACACCAGGCGTGGTGGTGCACACCTTTAACTTAATCCCAGCACTTGGGAGGCAGAGGCAGGCGGATCTGTGTGAGTTTGAGGCCAGCCTGGGCTACAGAATGAGTTCCAGGACAGCCAAAGATACACAGAGAAACCCTGGAATGCTTGTTTCCTCAGGGCTTCAGTAAGAAACCAGAGATTGAAAGTCCATAAACTGTTTATGCTTTACTAATTGACTGGTAGAGTTATGCTGTCTTATGATACAGAAGAGACATCTGAACCCCTGTCTAGTGGCATATGTCCTAATGGCTCTTGATTCTTAGACCCTGCACACAGACCTTTTAAAGGTAAAAGAGGTAGCTAAGGGAAGGTAGAGGATCAAAGAATCCCCAATGAGGGGCTTGTTTCCAGGAGGTTGGGGCTTAGGAGAGCAGTTTTGCCTCGTGACTTAGTTAGGGTTTCTAGTGCTGTGATGAAACGCCATGGCCAAAACCAACTTGAGGAAGAAAGGGTTAATTTGGTGTACATATCCTGAATCACAGTCCACTGAAGGCCAGGGCGGGAACTCAGACTTAATGAGAACCTAGAGGCAGAAGCTGGTACACAGGCCATGAAGGAGTACTGCTTACTGGCTTGCTCTCATGGTCTGTTTCCTTATAGCACACAGGGCCACCAGCCCAGGAATGACACCACCCTTTCTTATGGAGACAACTTCTCAATCAAAGGTCCCTCCTCTCAGGTGACTTCAGTTGACATAAAACTAACTAGCATACCTTGGGGGAGTGGTAGCCTGGGTGTCTTCCAATCTCAGGGCCATTTTTCCTCTTCTTCACCTGCCAAAGATTTGATTTGGTCAGTTCTATAATCCTTTGCAATTGTTAGAAGTAATCTGCCCATGAAGACTTTTGGTGTGTGTGTGTGTGTGTGTGTGTGTGTGTGTGTGAGAGAGAGAGAGAGAGAGAGAGAGAGAGAGAGAGAGAGAGAGAGAGAGAGAGAGAGAGACCTGATTGTCTCCAACTTGAGCATCAGAAGTATTCAAGCCGTGGCATGCTAGACACATGTGAGAACAGAAAAAGAGAAAATGAGAGAAAAAAAAACCACTGGGGAAAAACTATTAAAATAAAAGTAGCAGCAGAATTTGGCTCTGATCCAGACAGCAGTAGCATTAGGAGACAGGAGGATTTATCATGTTACAAGGTTTCTCAGTTAAGGCATTACATTCTCTTGGCATGTTCCAAGTCTCATCTGACCTTGGATAAAGAGGCAGCTGTTGGTCCCCTTTCCTCCTCATTTCATGTCCTTTCTTTCCCGCTCAGTCATCTGCTTTGCCTCTTCGAAGCCACAGCACAAGAGTACAAATGTTCTTAATGTTTAATTTCAGGAATAGATACTTTATCGGCTAGACAGATGTGAAACTAGGAAAAAGCAAGGCTAGAGAGAAAATTTTTTTGTGTGTTACAGTTTCTATGTAACTTTGTCTGTCCCAGAACTCACTATATACTGTATAGAACAGGCTGACCTCCACCTCACAGAAATGGACTGCCTCTGCCTCTGTCTGTCCAGTGCTGGAATTAAGGCCTGTACCACCACACTCAGTCTGAGAAAAACTTTTAAAATTCAATCGGCTGTAGGGATAGGTCCTGCTCCAAAGAACAGAAATTATTTCAGCGAATCCAGAAGACCCATGTTTTAATTTTGGGATAGCAAAATGTAGCAGAATCACTTCAGGTGAACAAATACATAATCAAAGGAGAAAAATGGAAAAGAGAGAAAAAAAACCATTTTCTGTACATACCAAGTGACTGTGGACTTAGGTTCTGTGGCTACACAGAGCAGAAACCATCCTACGGGGAGGAATGGGAATGTTTCTTCACGTTCGGACAGAAAAGGCTGTTGCTCATCTATATTCCCTCTTCTTGTCCTCTCTATGACAGGTGAAACAACTGCAGAGAATGTCTGTCCTCAGCCACTGTGTTCTTTAGGACAGGGAGGCCTTAGCTTGTTGACTTTTTTCTTTTTGATCATGAGCTTAGCCTTTGAAGACTGAGCCACCTACCTCTTCAGCCCTTGAAAAATCTTTTTGACCATATAGATTGATTACTTTGATCCATCATTGCAGTCATAAACATCTGTATGGAAAAACTGTTAGAAAGTAGTGGATAAGTTTTAGTAGTGAGAGAGGAGAATTTTGTTTTCCTTTCGTATCAGATTTGCCAAATGTGTACTGGAAGATGGGATCTGAACCTGGTGTTTCCAAGTTCTAGTTTAGTTTAGTTTATGTGTCTGCCTGCCTGAGTCTATGTATGTTTACATAGTTTGTGTACATCCATGAAGAAGCCAGCAGATGTCAGAAGAGGGTTTTGGATCCCTTGAAAATGGAGTTATAGTTGTTTGTGCGTTACCATGTGGGTGCTGAGAATTGGACCTGGAATACTGAAAGAGCAAACAGTACCCTTAACTGCTGAACCATGTCTCCAACCCCCATTACCAGCTCTTTGCCTGTGTTTAAACCAGTGGTTCTTAACCTTTCTAATGCTATGCCTTGATGTGGGATTTCCCTTTGTATGCTGCAATTACCATTGATTAATGAAGAAACTGCTTTGGAGCTATAGCAAGGCAGAACTTAGCTAGGCTGGTGAAACTATATTGAATGCTGGGAGAAAGAAGGTGGAGTCAAAGAGAAGCCATGTAGCCCCACTGGAGACAGATGCTGGGAACTTTACCCTATAAGCCACAGCCATGTGGCAATACACAGATTACTAGAAATGGATTAAATTAAGATATAAGTGTTAGCCAAGCTAATGGGCCAAGTAGTGATTTAATTAATACAGTTTCTGTGTGGTTATTTCAGGGCTGAGCAGCCAGGAACCAACAAGCAGCTTCCTTACAACAGTGATCCTTTAATACAGTTCCTCATGTTGTAGTGATGCCCAACCATAAAATTATTTTTTGTTGCTGCTTCATAACTGTAATTTTCCCAATTATGAATTGTAATATAAATATCTGTGTTTTCCGATGGTTTTAGGTGACCCCTGTGAAAGGGTTGCTCAACCCCAAAATGGTCATGGCCTACAGGTTGAGAACCACTGGTTTAGACTATTGAAATAATGATCCTAACAGATTTGTACATGTAGCCAGGTCTAGTAAAGCAATAGTACAGATCAAAAATAAACTCTGAAGAATGATAGTAGGCCATATAAGTGGGAATATTCAAGGTGTGTATCATGTACAAATGATTATTTTGATAGGCTTCTAGTTTGTAAGCGTTTGCTCACTGTGATTGTTCCTTCCCCTAATATACCTAACTTTAATCCTATGAAGCCCCATTATGATAAACATAAAATAATAGAGACATCTCTGAAAAGATTCATTTTGTGAACATTATTTGCCTTTTTGTGCACGCACCCAAAATTAGTTCAGAGTAGATCCCATAGGCTCTGCCCATCGTTCCTGAAGCATTGCACAACCTATTTGACTAGAAACATGATAATAAGGGGAGAGTGTTCATTGTTTAAAGCAGGTATACATGTATCCTCCTAGTGAATATAGGGGTTCTAGGTTGCTAACTGGTTGATAGGTACCTTGTTTCCAGAGGGGTGATAGCATAGCCCAAGTCAATGCAGTCCCATTTTGCTTATACAGTTACTGTGCTAATAGTATGCCTCCCTATTATATTAGCCCGTAATTCTTGTGTGTGTTAGCCACGTGGCTTGGTACCTTTATCAGTGAGGCGTTCTCATTTTGCTTCCTCTGCATCTGAGTGACGAGTGTAGACTGACTCGTTCCTCTTCCCAGAATTCTCCTGTTTTCTTTACTTCACCTATACTTTCTGCCTGGCTACTGGCCAATCAGTGTTTTATTAAAATACAAGTGACAAATCTTTAAGTATGAAAGCATTGTCCCACAGCGGTCCTACTGCTCAGCGCTAACCTCCATGGCCGCTTCGTCATCTCTGCTCTCCTCGTCCAAAATTTTAAGCTCGTTTACACTTACTTTCTATGTCAGATTATTTCGTTTCTTTAAATTTAACTTCTTTCCAGTCATCAGGCTCTGGACAGAATGAAGCCAAATTTTGGTTAAAACCCAAATAGCCTCTGTCCTGATTTCCCCTTGAAACCTCATGAGCCAGGCCTTGACAGTTCCCATTTCTTTTAGCATTCTCATGTTTTAAGCGTCTGTCAGAATGGCCAGTTAATCTCTGCTTTCAGCACACTTAAAAGTATCCCTCAACATCTTTCATGACTCTAGGTCCTGTCAAGTTGGCAGTTAATTTTTGATATTTCTTCATGTGGATTCTTGCAGGAGCCAGTGACCTTTGAGGACGTGGCTGTGAACTTCACTCTAGGAGAGTGGGCTTTGTTGGATTCTAGTCAAAAGGAGCTCTACAGAGATGTGATGAAGGAAACCTTTATGAACCTGATCTCCATAGGTAAAATATATATCATTTCTTTACTCATACAATTAGAGAACAGCTGTTTCTTGCTCACCTGTATGGATACATGAATTGAAATATTGGAAGGGAACTTCATGGAAAATGTAGCATTCCAGGTCATATTGCACATAACAAAATGTAGAGTTGAGTAAGTTTTTGTATGATATTGAATTCAGTCATAATAATTTCTTTGGGTTTGCTTTCTAGGTAAAACAAAGGAAAAAGAAAACATTGAAGACAACTACCAAAATCTCGGGAAAAATGTGAGGTAATATACACTCAGAGAGAGAGGAATTTGTATCAGATAAAATATTTGCAAGTGATAGGAAATCTAAACACAAGCAGATGATCTGGTACATCTTGGTGCAATTGATTTGATCTCAAATTTTCTCTATAAGTGTATTGAGTTAGAACATTCAGAATTAGAAGATTCGAACTCTGTAGTGTATGAATATTGCCAAAATGTGCAACATTAACCTATGTGAGACTTGTCCCCAAAATTGTCCTTCCTAAAGAAATTATATGTGTATTTTATTAAGTTACCTTTCAACTTTGAATATAAGGAATGTGAAGTAAAATGAATTTCAGGTTTAGACTGAAACCTATTATCAATAAATCACATATAGGATGTTCAGCTCTTCCAAAACCCATAATGTTTGATGCACATCATTTCTCATTAAAAATATTTAACTTTGTTAGCTGTGGTGTACACAGTAGTTATGCAAAAGAAGCAGTAGGGGGCTGGAGAGATGGCTCAGAGGTTAAGAGCATTGCCTAAGCCGGGTGGTGGTGGCGCATGCCTTTAATTCCAGCACTTGGGAGGCAGAGGCAGGCGGATCTCTGTGAGTTCGAGGCCAGCCTGGTCTACAAGAGCTAGTTCCAGGACAGGAACCAAAATAGCTACGGAGAAACCCTGTCTCGAAAATCAAAAAGGGAAAAAAAAAAAAAAGAGCATTGCCTGCTCTTCCAAAGGTCCTGAGTTCAATTCCCAGCAACCACATGGCGGCTCACAACCATCTGTAATGGGGTCTGGTGCCCTCTTCTGGCCTGAAGACATATAGACAGACAGAATATTGTATACATAATAAGTAAATAAATATTTTTTAAAAAAAGAAGCAGTAGTATTTAAGACCTTTTTTTGTTTGTATGCCGTCTTCAGGACCGCAAACTGACTGTTCAGTCCCTTTATATTTACAAATTCTTAGAGAAGCAGAATCAGCAGTGTCGTTCCCTTTCTCCCAGGGTCTTGTATATGGCCCAGATGGACTTCCTTGCTGTCCTTCTGCTGCCTGCAGAATACTGTACCGGTGGCCCAGCGTCCAGCCTCCAGCTAAGAGTGTAGTTATGCTTTTCTCCTCTTTTGCAGAACTCCGGTGGTTGAAGGAAACCGTGACTATGGAGATGGCAGTCAGTGTGGAGAATCCCAGCAGCGGATTCCAGAGCCTGTTCAAAGAGCCATGCCTCCCGCCATGATGATGTCTGAAAACGGTGTGCTTGCCAGAGACATTATTGTTCATTCACCCTCACGTGTGCACCTCAGATGCAAAATTACAGAGAAACTACATGGGTCTCAGGAACAAGTGGAGAAAGCTTTTACACATGAGAAATGTTGGAAAGATTTAACTCATTCTGAGTTCTTTCAGGCAAATCAGAGTCCTCCTAGAGAGACAGCCAATCAAAATAAGCAATCTAATGAAGTCTGTAGGAGTCTCAATTTTGATCCCTGTTGTGAGAGAATTCACACTGGAGATAAACTCCATGAATGGAAGCAAGTGGAGAGAGCCTTCTGGAGGTACAGTTATGGTCAAATATATAAAAGAATCACCATTGGAGATAAACCATTTGTGTGCGCGCAGTATGACGAAACCTTGGTTAATTCCAGTCACCTTATTAAACATGAACTAATTCACCCCGAAGAGAAGTGTTATACATGTAAGCAGTGTGGGAAAGCATTCAGATATTCCTCATCCCTCCAGAACCACGAAAGGATTCATAGTGGGGAGAGGCCATATGTATGTAAGCAGTGTGGAAAAGCATTCATTCGTTCCTATGACCTTCTCATCCATGAAAGAATTCACAGTGGAGAAAAACCTTACACTTGTGAGCATTGTGGAAAAGCGTTCACCCATTACAGTGGCTGGTACAGTCATGAAAGGATTCACACCAGAGAGAAACCCTATGTTTGCACACAGTGTGGGAAAGCGTTTTCATGTTCTACATCTTTTCGGAGGCATGAAAGAATTCACACTGGTGAGAAACCTTATATATGTAAGCACTGTGGAAAAGCCTTCACCCATTCCAGTGCTCGTTACATTCATGAGAGAATTCACACTGGAGAGAAACCCTATGTTTGCAAGCATTGTGGAAAAGCATTTCTTCGTGGGAGCCATCTTCACAACCATGAGAGAATTCACACTGGAGAGAAACCCTATGTTTGCAAGCATTGTGGGAAAGCCTTCATCCAGCGTGATGCTTGTTATAATCATGAAAGAATTCACACTGGAGAGAAACCATATGTATGTAAGGAATGTGGGAAAGCCTTCAGGATTTCCACATCCCTTCGTGATCACGAAAGAATTCATACTGGAGAAAAACCTTATGTATGTAATTATTGTGGGAAAGCATTTAGGGTTTCCACATGCCTTCACAAACATGAAAGAGCTCACGTGGAAAAGAAACCCAGTGGGTAGAGCCTAAATCCGTTTATGTCATGTGGAATTGTCTTTGATCATCTTGCTGTTGTTGTGGGGTATGAAAAAGATAGTGTGGAGGGCCAGTGAGATGGCTCGGGGTAAAAGCGCTTGCCTTCAAGCCTGGTAGAGTGGGATCCTCAGAACCCGTGTGAGGAGAGAGAACTGAGTCCCCAAGGTTTTCTCTGACTTGCACACATGTGCCGTCGTTTGCATGCACAATCTCCCACACATATATAAATAAATGGGATAGTTTAAAATGCTTTTTTTTAAATTAAAAAAAAAATTGGTTTTTCAAGACAGGGTTTCTCTGTGAAGTCCTGTCTGTCCTAGAACTTGTTCTGTAGAACTCAGAAATCCACCTGCCTCTGCCTCCTGAGTGCTGGGATTAAAGTCCTGAACCACCACAACTTGGCTTTAAAATACATTTTCTCAGTATTTCCTTATTTTTTGGTCTTTTTGAGATGGGATTTCTCTGTGTAACAGACCTGGCTGTCTTGGAACTCTCTTTGTAGACCAGACTGGCCTCGGACTCACAGAGATCCTCCTGCTTTTGCCTCCCAAGTGCTGGGATTAAAACCATGTGCCACCACCCGACTTTTATTCTTCATGATGTGTAGGTGTGTGGGTTTGTGCATGTGAGCGTTGGTGCACGTAGAAGCCAGAGGTGTCAGAGTCCCTGAAGCTGGAGCGACAGGTGGTTGTGAGCTTCCCAGTGTGAGTGCTGGAAATCCAGCCGCATCTGTACCCTGAACTACTGAGCCGTCTTTCCAGCTCTATAAGAGTAATAACTAAAAAAAAAAAAAAAGCTGGAAAGAGCTGTAATAGGAGACTGAAAATTTACAAATTTATACACATCTGGAATGTGACCTGTTTCATCAAATGTGCAAAGGCACATATTTCCTTGAAAATTTCATTTTATATAAACTATAGTTTATGATGATTCCATTTTTGTAGGTGTACGTGCATGAGTGAACACATGCCGAGTGCGCATGTGTCAGTGCACAGCTTCAGACGTCTGTCCTGCTCTTTCCACTGTGTAAGTCGGTCCTGGGGAGGAACTCGGGTGAACACTCTTGCTGGCCCTGGTGCATCTCTCTTACTCACTAGGGGAGTAGAGGAGAGAGAATTCCAACATCAAATACAGGGAATTTGAACACAACCTGGAAGAGTTAGGAACCCTTTCCAACCGAATGAAAAAATTCAGCATTAAAAATATAAGCGGTGTATTGTCTCAAATAAGGTGAAAGGAAATTTTCTTCTGTATGTTGTAAAAGTAAGGAACACTCTGAAGAAATGTTTTCTTTTGGAAGTGTGATTTTGTGGAATTTGTGGAAAATGGTTTTGCCTGTTGTCTCTTCTGCTTGGAAAAACCAAGGCTATCTGTGTTGAGCAACAATAGCAACAGTATGCCTACATGTATTGATGTCTTTTAGTTTGATAAATCAAGTTTTGTATTGAAATAAGGTCTCATTTTGTAGACCAGGCTGGCCTCTGCCTCACTGAGATTGCCTCTGTCTCCCAAGAGATGTTATTAAAGGTCTGTGCCACCAAGTCATGATCAGTTTGATTTTAATGGGCATTTTTAAAAAAAAAAATCAAGCGAGGTAATACCCTTTTCCATTTCAATCTGAAGCTGTGTTTGACTCATGAAATTCAAGTACATTTGTGAGAGTCCAGTGGACTTAATTTATATGTAGTTTTTTAATGTGGTTCATTTGACATTGAAAATAGACTGCTTGTAAATTGTGTTTCCAATTATCCTTGTGTGACAAATTATGTTTTTCTTATTATTCTTCATTGGCAATTTCCTAACATTTATATGAACACTTGGATTTTCTAATAATAAAGTTTCTTACATAGATTTTTGTAATTTTTTACTTTAAAATATATATTTTCAATTAAGATGTATTGAAAAATTGGCTTAGTGGGTAAAGTCATTTCCCATAAAGCCTGAGGATCTGGGTTCGATTCCTAGAATTCACACATGACACCATGTGATACTCGTTTATTTGGAGAAATTCTCATTGCAGCTCAGAGTTTACACCACATTTGAACAGGGCAATCAGGAACTTGTAGAAAGGCCCAATAAATTTTTCCCTAATGTTCTCCAGACTTTTGCTTTTATTAAAATATAATTACACGGGAAATAGCAAAAGATAAGATCTCTTGAGTAAATTGGGAGCATGGGGACCTTGGGAGAGGGTTGAAGGGGAGGGGAGAAGCAGAGAGGGAAGCAGGAAAAAAAAGTAGAGCTCAATAAAAAAAATACATATACATCACTATCCCTTCAATTTCCTCCCCACTCCTACCCAAATTCTCTCCATATTATTTCACTATTGTTATAGTACATACAAAGGAATAAATGAATACAGTCTGCTGAGTCCCTTCGGTGTTACCTGCATATATTTGTGTTTAGGGCTAATCAATTGGTATCGGATAAACAATTAGGGGATTCATTTCTGGGGAGGCTAGTTCTCCCTCTTAGTAGTTGTTGATGTGGAATTGTTTGGTCTTTTTTTTTTTTTTTTTTTTTTGACAATCATGTTTCATGTGTGTGGCTTCCCTATCCTATCTAGAGGGCTCAATCTCACAACTGACTTCCTGGTCTTTTGCCTCTTATAGTCTTTCTTCCCCCCTTTCAGCAAAGTTCCTGAGCCTCAGGTGCAGGAGTTTTGTGGTAGATGTACCAATTGGACTGGCCATCCCATGGTAACTGACTAGTCATGCTTTTTGTACTGGACTCCTGGTGCTACAAAAACAAGCTACTTTGATGAGAGGTCAGATCTACTTATCTGCAGGCATAGATAAGGATGAGCTTTGAGGGAGTGTTAGGAGTTGCACTGATTTAGAAAGGTGCTCAGAGTAGGTTCTCTAGGAATGAGTAGCTGGCTTAGGTTTAGTAGGCAGGGTTTCCCTCTCGTTGCATGGGCCGTAAATCCAACTGGACAGTTGTTAACACTCAAGATAAAATGCCACATTTTTATTGTTGGAATTCATAGCTTTACATTTGGGTATTGCTACCTAATGCTCCCCTTCCTTGGCAACTTGCATAGCACCTTCAGATACTCAGAGCCACAAGAATGAGGTTTCTGGGTCAGCTCCAGCTCTGTTACTCCAAGTTCTGTGTCCAAAATGTGTCACGTCCTCAGCAGTAGGGGCTCACCTTTAAGCTCTGGGAAATAACACAAGGCCACAATAGCCTATGTTGTTTGGGGAGTCTCTTGCACTTCTCTAACCAACTTGAAAGGGCTGGGGTTTTTCCTGTGATAATGAGGCTCTTGGGAGAAACAACATTGCTCCAAGTCATGTAACCTTTTCAAGTTTGTGTGTGTATGTTATAGATATTTGTATTCTAGATAAATTTAGGGGGCTGGAGAGATGGCTCAGTGGTTAAGAGCATTGCCTCCTCTTCCAAAGGTCCTGAGTTCAATTCCCGGCAACCACATGGTGGCTCACAACCATCTGTAATGAGGTCTGGTGCTCTCTTCTGGCCTGCAGACATACACACAGACAGAATATTGTATGCATAATAAATAAATAAATATTAAAAAAAAGAATAAATTTAGGTAAGTGTAAAATGATTCCCTATGTACGTTTTGAGCATTCTTAGTTATTTATCCCTCCCTGCTCTCTATTGCCCTTCCGTTTTCCTCCCCAGTTAGAAGCCTCGTGTTCTCCATACTGCCACTCCCCACTCTAGCCCTCTCGCCTCTGCCCCCAAATTTTGTTATTTTCCTGGTGTCTATCGTTCCTTGATATTCATGTCTAAATTTTCAGAACTAGAACCACAAAGAGAACATGCGGGTCTGGGTTACTTCATTTATTCCAGTATGTTTTGTTTCTCCCCATTACCTGTAAACTTCATAGAGTCACTTGTGTTTCCGTATGACTAGATTTCCATTGTGTGTGTGTGCTCATTTTCATTATTCATCAGTTGATGGGAATTTAGGTTGTTTCCATTGTGTGTTTGTGCTCATTTTCATTATTCATCAGTTGATGGGAATTTACGTTGTTTCCATTGTGTGTTTGTTTGTGCTCATTTTCATTATTCATCAGTTGATGGGAATTTACGTTGTTTCCATTGTGTGTGTGTGCTCATTTTCATTATTCATCAGTTGATGGGAATTTACGTTGTTTCCATTGTGTGTGTGTGCTCATTTTCATTATTCATCAGTTGATGGGAATTTGCGTTGTTTCCATTGTGTGTGTGTGCTCATTTTCATTATTCATCAGTTGATGGGAATTTGCGTTGTTTCCATTGTGTGTGTGTGCTCATTTTCATTATTCATCAGTTGATGGGAATTTAGGCTGTTTCCATTGTGTGTGTGTGCTCATTTTCATTATTCATCAGTTGATGGGAATTTAGGCTGTTTCCATTGTGTGTGTGTGCTCATTTTCATTATTCATCAGTTGATGGGAATTTGCGTTGTTTCCATTGTGTGTGTGTGCTCATTTTCATTATTCATCAGTTGATGGGAATTTAGGTTGTTTCCATTTCTTAGCTATTGTGAGCAGAGCAGCAGTGAATATGGCTAAGCAATGTCTATGGAGTAGGATGGTGAGTCCTGTTGGCCAAAGGGTGGTATAGCTGAGTCATATGGTAGATTGATTTTTAGCTCTTTGAGAATTCTCCACACAGATTTCTGGAGTGGCTTGATTTGCAGTTCCACCAAGAATGAATAGGGTCCTTTCCATGCATCCTCTTCAGCATTTGTTTTTTGTTTTGTTGACCTTAGCTGTTCTGATTGAGATAAAATGAAATCTAGTCATTTTGTTTGCATTTCCCTAAGAAGAAGGGGTAAGGGACAACCCTGTCTTGTTACTAATTTCAAAATACACAGGAGGGAAAATCCTGGGATTCTTTTTCTAAAGATGTAAAACACATAAGTAAAAGGCCTTTGTGGGCTTATTTTAAAAATTGATTTTTTATTGAGCTCTACATATTTTTCTGCTCTGTGGACTTTTTTTTTAACAATAACAAGAAACCATTAATATTAAAAGTTATTAGTTAACATTTGATCCCTGTGAGTTTGAGGCAAGACTGGTCTAGTTCCAGGGCTGACAGAAATATATAGAGACCTTATCTTTAAATAAATAAGTGTTGTGCCCAGATTATGACATCCCCCCCCAAGAGAAAGACCACCAGAGAGGCCCAGACTGTAATAAGCAAGGTTTAATCAGAATAATACAAACATGTTTGGAACCCCTGTCTCCAAACCCCGATGCAGCGAGGTAGAGAGAGGAGTTGTATCTCCTCTGTGGGGTAAGCTTTTAAAGGCATAGCTACAAAGAGGCTTTTTGAAGCTGCTTTCCCCAGGGCACAGGTGCAATGTCTTTTGTTCTCTCCCATCCTGCTTCTTTATCACCAGGTGGCTGGCTGGCTGGCTGATAAAGTGACCTTGTGCTCAGAATCTCCCGGGTAGGAGAGCAGAAGGCCACTATCTTCCTGGGAAAATATTTTGCTAGGAAATTTCTTCTCATCCCTTTGAGAATAAGGGGTGGGGATCCCATAATAAGTAGGTAAATAAATGCTATTAGTGAGCAGTGTGTGTTAATTTCCATTATTTTTGTTTGGGGGTGGTTTTTAGACCTCTTTTGATTGACTGTTCTGAAATTCATTATTTCCTGTGACTGCCTGGGTGTGTTTGTGTTTGCCTTCAGATTGTATATTCATGCCTCCTTCGATTGTGCCTCATTTTGCTGGGTATAGTATTCTCTGTTGGCAATTGTTTTCTTTTAGAATGTTGGTGCCCATAGAGGCTAGAATAGGGAATTGAACCCTCTGGACCTGCAGTTACAGTTGTTAGTATCCTGTGGGTGCTGGGAGTCAAGTGGATGTCCTCTGGAATAGGCAAAAGTACTCTTCACCCTTGAGCAATCACTGCATCCCCAAGCAACACTGTCTTTAAACTATTTTCTTATTTACATAGTGCTTTTCCATCAGTTAGGTTTTAAAGCAAAATTTAATTTTATTATTGTGGTTATGATGTATTTGTCTAAGCAAATATACCTGTGTGTACATACAGTTGTCAGGCCAACTTTTTGGTGTAAGTTTTGCTCCTCCTACTTTTTTGTGGGTTTTCGATATCAAATTCAGGCTCTTATAGTCTAGCAGCAGTGTCTTTGCCCTTAGAAGTGATTTTTTTTAAAGAAAATAATTTATAGAAGTGCCAGAATACAAAAATTAATATGCAAAATTAGAGGCTTTGTTATGTCTTAATTATAAACATTCTATGAAAGAACTCAGGAAAAAAATCACATGAAAAATATTCAAACCCATAAAAGTAAACAACCAAAAAATCTCCTGAAGAAACAAAAATCCCTGGAATAAACCCAAAGACAACAACTTTGTGTTGGGCTTTTTTGCTTTTGATTTTTTAAGAGAGAGTCTTACTGTGTAATCCTGGCTGGATTTGAATGTCTCTCTCTGCCTCCCAGGTATGGAAATAAAAGGCATATGACACCATACTCATCAACCCCACAAGAATTTTAAAACACACACACACACACACACACACACACACACACACACACCTTAAAGACAAAGGAAGAAACTGAGTAGAAAAACAGCCTACAGAATCTTGGCTAACTACAGAGTTGACTGATGATTAATAAACAGAATATGTAAAGAACTAAAAAAAACCTGAAGAAATGAAAAAAATTAATTTTAGACTGGACTTGTTGCTGTGACTGAAGCCAGTGCAGAAGCTGCTGCAGCTGCAGAATCCACCAGACCCTGAAAGACTGAAATGAGGTGGACAGACCTCTACCAGATCTACAGAAGATGTACTAGTAGCAGTTTATCCAGTAATTCTCCAGCAACTGCTGCTGAGACCAACATCAGCACCCCAAAAGGAAACTGAAAAACTGTGAACTAAGCACAAACTCTAGATAGTGCTTCAGGCACCAGAGACTCCATCAACTGTGATCAATTTGTTTCTACTGTCCTCAGTTTGTTAATGGACTTGATTATGGCAGCAAGAGTGCTAACAGAAATGGAGCTGGGAATATGTAGAGGGTATTATTTGCCTTGATAAATCCTGTCCCATTGAAAGGATACATGAATGGCTCAACAGGCATAAATCAATGGATGTATTTAATTATATAAATGGACCCAAGGATGTAAACCACGTGATTATGGTGTACATAGGATTTTTGGCAAAATCCTGTTATAATAAAGTCCCTGAGGTCACTAGAAAGGGGTGGAATATATCTCAACAGATATAAATTAAAAATCTATAGCCACCATTTACTAAATAGTGAAAACCACAATGAATTCCAATAAAATCATGAACAAGACAAAGGGGTCACTTGTCACCACTACTATCCAATATAATGATTGAAGTCCTGGCTAGGGTAATAAAAGACAGACAGATTATATAAAAGGAATAAATAGGAATGGGAGAGGTCAAAGTGCCCCCATTTGGAGATGCTACATTCTATATACGAAAGACGTATTCATTCACACACTCAGGCGTCCCTGGGTACTAAACTGAAAGCTATATTTATGCAGAGGACATGGTGCAAACCCACATAGGTCCTGTACTTGCTGCTTTCGTTTCTGTGAGGTTATATGAGCCTTGCTTAGTTGATTCAGAGGGCCTTGTTCTCATGGATTTCTTCATCCTCTCTGGGTCTTATCCTATTCTACGGGTTCCCTGAGCTCTGAGGGAGGCGACATCTCATTTAGACTCTCTCCATGCAGTGTCTGGCTATGGGTTTCCATGCTTGTTCCCGCCTGCTGCAGGAAGCAGCTTCTCTGGTAATGACTGAATAAGGAACTGGTCTGTGCGTATAGCAAAACACCATTACTATTGACCCTTTTTCTTCTTACACTAGTAGTATTTGATTTTACCCTAGCTCTTGGGCTATCTAGTCCCGTGTTCTTGGCTATCCAGTTTGCTTCCGTGGGTGTCAATGGGTTCTGTCTTGAGGAGTAGGGCTTAAGTCAAATCAGTCACAGATTGCTTATTCCCACAAGCTTTGTGTCATCATTGCCCTAGTATATTTTGCAGGCAGGACAGGTTGTAGATGATGGGGTTTGTGGCTGGGTTGGTGTGTATGTTCCTCTTCAAGTAGCCTGCAGAGTAACTTCTCATACCAAAGACACTAGAAGATGGGGGTGAGGGTTCTGTGTAGGCAACAACTCAATTTTTCCACATTTTATGAGTTGTGTGGGTGTTGTTTTCAGCAATGGAACCTTGCTGTTAGTTTGTGGGGAGCAGTCTTTGTCTTTGTAAAACTCTGGAGATTTTCATATGATCCCTTTGATCAACAACTCAATTGGATATGTCCCTGTACTAGAAACTTCATTTGGTGACAAGAGAGATGCATGCCTGGTCCTTCAAATCCAGTTTTAAAGTCTGTGGCTGGTGGGGTCACAGGTCCTGGAGTAAGGGGATTTCTTACTATGTGGATAGCATGGTCACTTTGTTAAGCCATCTTGTAAGCACTTACACACAGAGATTAATGTTGTACACATCCTTCATCAAAGATGCTCCCTAATGCTCCCTACTGTAGGAGGTAATGGCAAAGAATCCCATGTCTGATCAAGTGCCATGACTAAGTAATGGTAGAGTGTTGATTCCTAAATGGATCAGAGATATTACTCCCTCCAGGGTTCAGGTAACAGTGCAGAAGTGGGGGTGGAACAAAGACGAAAGATGGGAAGGAGTGAATGCAGCAAAAACATGTAAAAACTTGCTGGGCATAGTGTAATACAACTTTAGTCCCAACACAGGAGAGAGGTAGGTAGAACTGAGTTAGACACCAGCCTGGTCTACACAGCCACTGCCAGAACAGATACTGTCTAAAAGAATGGTGTGTGTGTGTGTGTGTGTGTGTTAAGAACTCACTGCGCCTATAGTTATCTACACTAGATCCACACAAGATTGGGCCTGTGAACATTTCTCCATGGATAGGAGAAGGAAACACGAACCTGCACATATCCAGTAGGGGATTATTGGTAATTAATGGTTGTAGAGGAACAGCCATCTTTGCAGTGGCTTAGGCTCAGACAATCTGCCCTTCAGTAGATGATCTCTAATGCATGCTTGAGCAAGAAACTCAAATTAGCCTTAGTGGGGCCCACACAGAATATGGAACTAAGAAGGGGATTTGTTAAGGATCCCAGAAATAGAGGGACAGAGATGAAAAGGGAATGCGGAAGAGAAAAGGACTAAAATTAATTATATAGGTGAATAAAACCGCCAGAAAAAATTAAGAGCAAGGAAGGGCTAGAGAGATGGTTCATCAGTTAAAGATTCCTCACTGAAGCCGGGCTGTGAGTTCGAGACCAGCCTGGTCTACAAGAGCTAGTTCCAGGACAGGCTCCAAAACCACAGAGAAACCCTGTCTCAAAAAACCAAAAAAAAAAAAAAAAAGATTCCTCGCTGGTCTTCAGAGAACATGAGTTTAGTTCCCAGCACCATCACAGCTGTTTGACAACATGCTATAACTCCAGCTTCAAGGATCTGATGATTGTGGCCTCCACAGGCACCCGTATGCAGGTGAGCTTAATCATATAAACACACAGCCAAGTGTACTGGTTCATGCTTTTAATCCCAGCCATTGGAAGTCAGAAGCCAGTGAATCTATGTTTGATGTCAGACTGGTCTAAATAGCACAGTCATAGATACAGTATGAGGCTCTTTCTCAAAAAACAAATATCCCCCCAAACCCAACCAAAGAAGCAAATAAATAAATAAGGATAAAACACATATACAAAAATATAATTTGAGCTAGGTGTGGTGGTGCAAGCTTTAATTCCAACTCTTTGGTGGCAAAGGCAGGAACTATGTGAGTTCTAGACCAGTCATAGTGAGATCCTGTCTACAAACAAAAAAGAAACAAAGCACTATTACTGGAACAACACATACATTGAAAAGTACAACATATAAAAATCTATGTAAACACCAGAAAATTTCCATTTTCACATAAATATAAGGAAACTGCAAAGGAATTAATAATACTTTTTAAAAATATGACATATGACCCACCCACTGAGACAGCGGAGCTGATGTATTGGGAGCTCACCAAGGCCAGCTGGACTGTGACTGAAAAAGCATGGGATAAAACTGGACTCTCTGAACATGGCGAACAATGAGAGCTGATGAGACGCCAAGGACAATGGCAAGGGGTTTTGATCCTACGTAATGTGCTGGCTTTGTGGGAGCCTACCCAGTTTGGATGTTCACCTTCCTAGATATGGACGGAGGGGGGAGGACCTAGGACTTACCACAGGGCAGGGAACCCTGACAGCTCTTTGGACTGGAGAGGGAGGGGGGAAAGGAGTGGGGGGAGGGGGAGAAGGGTGAGAGGAGGGGGAGAAGGGTGGGAGGAGGGGGAGGGAAATGGGAGGCTGGGAGGAGGTGGAAACTTGTTTTTTTTCTCATTTTCTCAATAAAAAAAAAAGAGAAAAAAAAAGATTATTTAACCCTTTGTAAAATATCATAGAGACACCTGGGTTTTTTTGGTGAAAAAAAAAAGGCTAACTTTGTACAGATGATTCAAGATGATCCAAGAGCTCTTCCTAGAGACACCAATCTTCAGGGAATGCCTTCTACTCAAAGTGTCATAAACACTGGGTTATTTTTCAAAAATGCTCTTTTAATTTCAATCTTTATGTACAACTTCATATTTGCACACTGGCATTCTATTTTCCTATTAATAAATTAATAATTCTAAATTAGTAACTGTAATTGGACTTATAAGTTAAATATTTATTTAAATTAACAATATATTCATGAAATCCAAGTATTGATGTGCTAGAAGTAGCTTACTTTTTCTGTCATATATTAAAGTTTAGGGTTAAGACAGCCCCTTTAGGGGGCGGGGTTTGCCTTGGGCGAATGCCTACGGATAAATGGGCACGTGGGAGGCGGCTCTGCCTTTTCCTTCCTACCTCCTGTACTATGCTGGAACTTTGGTTCTGTAAGTTTATCATTAAAGTGGTAAATATTCTTTAAAAAAATATGACATATGAGAAAATGCTTTTAAGAAGCATATATTTTTACTTTCAAATGAACCATAATTACCAACAAACTAGGTGAAATTAAGTCTACTGTTCTAGTAAAAATGCATCTCAGTTCAAAGAATCCAACAGCTCTACAGTAAAGTTGAGAAAGTTTTACCTCATTTCATTTAAACAATACCATTTAAATGAAACTAGTTAACCAAACTTACACTACCTCAACACAATTTTTTTTATATGATTGCTATTGTTAGGGACAGTCTCTTGGTAGCTTCAACATTCCAAACAGTAGGCAATACAGGCAAGCAAAATTATGACATTGTTTATGAAATCTTATTTCAAAACTATAAAAAAACAATGTAAAAGGTTACATATAAGACTTGAACAATGACAAAAATGCTCATAATTTTACTGTACTCCAGGTTATTTCCAGAAATATTCTGTACAAATAAATTTGTTCAGTCTCCACATTTATTATTCTTATAAGATTGAACTACATAACATTTCACAAATTTTCTTATTTGAAAAAATCCACAACTTTCTATTTGCTTTATACACATAATTACTTAAAGATGTGTTTTTATTTCTAAGTACGTGTATCACATGTGTTCTGTACTTGCAGAGGCCAGAAGAGGGCCATCACATCTCAGATGTGGAATTAGAGCTGGCTGTGAGCCACACTGTGTGGATGCTGAAAAACTCAGGTCCTCAGGGAGAGCAGTATGTGCTTTTAACAGTGGAACCATCTTTTCATTTTGTAAAGAAAATTCCACTTGCTTATATCTAGTTCTTCTTAAACTTCCCATGTGGTGCTCAAACCCACTATATCCATTTTAGTTCTCTACCATCCCTCCTTCACCAAGTGCTAGAATAAAAGGCATGCTCTACCACGCACAGTGCAATAGGATTTTATCCTATATATATTTGCATATTGGGGATACAGCTACACTTTTGTAGCTTTCAGTTAGTTAATCTCCACTGTTTTTAAAAATAAACATTCAGTTTGTGTGTGAGTCCATGTGTGTACATGGAACTCAGAGGTAAACATTTGGGAATTCTCTATTTTCACTAGAAGGGACCCTGGGATGGAACACAGATTACCTGACTTAGAAATAAACACCTTTACCCACCGAGCCTTTTTGTGAGTTGTTCACACTCTTCTTTCATACCTCACAACATAAGTAAGTTATCCACAGGCAAAGTCACCAGATACATTGCTGTAAATTTCCAGTTCTTTTCTGTTGGCTTCCATGCATATAAAGGGATGTGGAAGACACAAAAGCTTCTCTTATTTTTGAATGTGAAAGGTTTCTCGCCAATGAATTCTTTCATGTTTCACAAGATAGCTGCAATCACTGAAAGCTTTCCCACATTTTTTACATACATATGGTTTCTCTCCAGTGTGAATTCGTTCGTGACGATAACGGGCACTCTGATGTGTAAAGGCTTTTCCACAATGTTTACATATGTAAGGTTTCTCTCCAGTATGAGTTCTTTCATGGTTGCGAAGGTATGTGGAACACCTAAATGCTTTTTTACAGTGTTTACATACATAAGGCTTTTCTCCAGTATGAGTTCGCTCATGATTGTAGCAGGCCTTACGTTGAATGAAAGCTTTCCCACAATGCTTACATGCATAAGGTTTCTCCCCAGTGTGGATCTTTTCATGGCTGATAAGATGACTGGAATGAATGAATGCCTTTCCACACTTTTTACATACATATGGTTTTTCTCCAGTATGAATTCTCTCATGACTGTAACGGGTACTGGAATGGGTGAAGGCTTTCCCACAATGCTTACATGTGTAAGGTTTCTCTCCAGTGTGAGTTCTTTCATGGTTTCGAAGGCATGTGGACCATGTAAATGCCTTCCCACACTGCTTACATACATAGGGCTTTTCTCCAGTGTGAGTTCTTTCATGATTGTAACAAGCATCACGCTGGATGAAGGATTTGCCACACTGCTTACACGCATAAGGTTTTTCTCCGGTGTGAATTCTTTCATGGTTGCGAAGGGACGTAGAACAGGTAAATGCTTTTCCACATTGCTTGCAAACATAGGGTTTCTCTTCAGTGTGAATTATTTCATGTCTATAACAGGCGCTGTGATGGCTGAAGGCTTTTCCACAATGCTTACAGGTATAAGGTTTCTCTCCAGTGTGAGTTCTTTCATGGACAAGAAGGTGTGATGAACGAATGAATGCTTTGCCACACTGCTTACACACATAGGGTGCATCTCCACTGTGGATTCTTTCATGTTTCTGAAGGTACGAGTAGTGTCTAAATGCCTTTCCACACTGATTACACACATAACATTGCTTCTCAGTATGAATTTTTTCATGGTAGACAAGCTGACTGAAATTAGCAAAGGTTTCGCCACATTGCGCACACATAAATGGTCTCACTCCAGTGTGCAATCTTTCATATATTCGAACGTAAGTGTATTTCCTGACGGCTTTATCAAACTGATTGTATTCGTGACATGTACCATCACCGTCAATTTGCTCATCATTTTTGTCAGAAGTGTGAATCCTATACGCTTCATTAGATTGTTTCTTTTTATGAACTATCTTCCTGGGACTTTTGAGTACCTGAAAGTATTCAGAAGAGGTGAAATCTGCATAGTGTTTCTCATGTTGGAAAGCTATTTCCACATAGCCCTCATTCTCAAATGGCTTCTTTCCAGCTTCACTTGTGAGATGCACATCTGAGGGTAAATGACCAATGGTGCCTCTTGCACACATACTGCGTTCACGTACTGCCGTTTCAGAAGGCATGTGCTCATTATCAACATATTCTGGAATCGGGTGGTGGGCTTCTCCACACTGACAACCATGTCCATATTTACAGTCTCTCTCAATTACCTGAGTTCTGCAAAAAGAAAAAGGAAACAAAAGAGCATAACATTTTAAGATTAGCCAAGAGAGGCCCGGGAGGCTGGATGCTGTGACTCACTCCCATTAACTCCCATTAATAGAGTATTTAGGAGGCAGCAGCAGAATGACATCAACTTTGAGATTTACATGGAAAGGGCCTGACTTAAGGGACAATACTAAATGTGGACTTTATTTGTATAAAGAATTTTTCTTCAAGAGTGTAGACCCAGCAGGGCGGTGGTGGCGCACGCCTTTAATCCCAGCACTTGGGAGACAGAGGCAGGCGGATCTCTGTGAGTTCGAGACCAGCCTGGTCTACAAGAGCTAGTTCCAGGAGAGGCCCCAAAACCACAGAGAAACCCTGTCTCGAAAAAAAAAAAAAAAGAGTATAGACCCTTGTGGGTTCCTCATGCTCCACTGGAATACCCTGTACCCACTGCTATACAGGTAATACTAATGGGACTCCAGGGATTATTTAAAAAAAAAAAAAACAACTTCTACAAAGAAACCATGTAGTTACTAGAAAAGGATGTGAGGAAGGATGCTGGAGGAGTTGGCGAGAAAGGAAAAGGACACATCTATGATTAGATACATTGCACACATGTATGAAATTACCAAGGAATAAGTTTTGGAAATGTCTCTACCAGTTAACAATGGGAAAAATTACTCATGCAAAGGTATGAAGCAAGCATGATGAAATTAGAAATACCTGAGTTGTCTTCACGAGATTTATTGAAGCTAGATCCCAATTTAAAACTGAAATTCACTGTACTTAATATAGAAGCATATATCCAAGTCCTAAAGTCAACCTGATAAAAATAGATTAAATACTTTTGTGCATGAAGAGGAGATTGTATAGCTCAAATCACTGGAGAATGTCTTACACTGCCTGATGTTGTAACACATTTAGGAAATATTACTAGAGCACAGAGATGGAATTCCCAACAACTCTGGATGGACAAACTAATACAGGTTTTAGGAAACATTGTCATAGAGCCATTTTACATTTAGATGTAGTTGGATCATTGGTTTGGTTTTCATCTTCCCTAAAATAAATTACAAATACTTCATGCAAATTTCCCCCTTTTGAGTGTGAATTACCGGAGACTTCTTCTGACATTCACATACTCCTCTTCAATGTGTTCTTCTGTTTTCCCTGGAAGTAAATCAAAAGAAATCATTATGACTTATCCAACACTAGAAAACACTTATTAAAGTCTACCGTTTGCTGTGGTACAGTATGACTTGGTATGCTACAAATACCTTCACGTCCCCTTTCAATATTTCAGTTCATGAAACTATACAAATAAGCAAGAAAAGCTGCTCTCCCACTGAACAGGTAAAAGAATCATAGCGTCTTGTTTTTACCTATGGAGATCAGGTTCATAAAGGTTTCTGTCATCACATCTCTGTAGAGCTGCTTTTGACTAGAATTCAAGAAAGCCCACTCTCCTGGACTGAAGTTCACAGCCACGTCCTCAAAGGTCACTGGCTCCTAAAAAACATAGGGAAATGGTTAGTGTGAACTGCCAAGAGAGATAGAAGGGATACACGTGGATAGAGGGAAGAAAAAAAAAGAAGATGATAGGGAGACTCTCTAAAGGTGTGTGTGTGTGTGTTTCCCTTTGCATTGGCCTTAGAAAGTTAAGTTTAGCCCCACCTCGTCAGCCCTAGAGAATTAAGTCTTACTCCCTAAGATAGAAAAGTCGAGTGATTAGTTTGCCAACTTCATGGATTCCTCTCAGTTCCTGATCTGCTAAAGGTTGGTCCTTACAGCAGCAAGATATATTCTTAGGAACTCAGTGTCACACTCACACACCAAAACAATCTCTTTATCATGGATGCATATAAGTATGAAATTCCCACAATACTTGACGTTATGTTAGTTAAGTTCCAGCATGGATTTGGGAGGGGCACACAAGGAAGAAGGAGAGTCAGTATTTCTTCGTGGCTACTGGTAGGCTAATCATACTCCAGTGGATGAGGCCACACCCACCACTTTTTTTTTTTTTTGGTTTTTCGAGACAGGGTTTCTCTGTGGCTTTGGAGCCTGTCCTGGAACTAGCTCTGTAGACCAGGCTGGTCTCGAACTCACAGAGATCCGCCTGCCTCTGCCTCCCGAGTGCTGGGATTAAAGGCGTGCGCCACCACCGCCCGGCACACACCCACCACTTTCCATCTGCATCTCCTAATGGCTGAGAATGTTGAACACTTTGTATTTATAAGACATTTCTATTTCTTCTCATGAGAATGTTCTGTTCAGTTCCACAGTCCACTTTTTTAATTTGCCTTGGTGGTTTACCTGCATGTATGTCTGTGTGAGGGTGCTGGATCCCCTGGGACTGGAGCTATAGACAGTGTGAGGGGCCATGTGGGTGCTGGGAATTGAACTGGGGTGATTTGGAAGAACAGTCAGTGCTCATAATGGCTAAGCCATCTTTCCAGCCCTACAGTCGACTTTTTAATTAGGATGTTTGATGCCTTGATTCTTTTTATGTTGTTTTGAATCGCTTTGTATTACAGACACTAATCCCTTTTAGATGTATAGCTAGCTGATTTTCTCCCCTTCTGTGGGCTGCCTGCCTCTTCATGTAATTGACTCTTTGTTGTACAAAACATTTTCAGTGTTATGAAATCCCATTTGTTTTACTTGAAGTCCTATCTAGAAATTCCTTACCTGTGCTTGTCATCTGAACCGCACTTACAAAATTTTCATCGAGAAATTTCTGGATATTAAGTTGTTAAGGTCCTAATCTATTTGGGGATGAGTTTTGTGCAAAGTGAAAGATAAGGATCTAGTTTCATTTGTCCGCATTTTACAGCTACATTAAGAGGCCACCTCACTCCAGTCAAAATGGCTATCGCGAGGAATAAAAATGACAAGCGCTGGCCTGGATGCAGGTAAAAGGGGGCCCTTGTCCTGTTGGTGAAAATGTAAACTAGTGCACATGCTGTGCTCATCAGCCTGGAGGATTCTTTTTTTTTTTTTGGTTTTTCGCGACAGGGTTTCTCTGTGGCTTTCGAACCTGTCCTGGAACTAGCTCTGTAGGCCAGGCTGGTCTCGAACTCACAGAGATCGGCCTGCCTCTGCCTCCTGAGTGCTGGGATTAAAGGTGTGCGCCACCATCGCCCGGCTATAGCCTGGAGGATTCTAAAGAAATAGAAATAGGGCTGAAAAGACTGTTGAGCAGTTGAGAGCCCAGGCAGCGCTTGCAGAACCCCCAGGCTGTATTCTCAGCATTCACCTCGCAACTGTCTAACTCCAGTTCCAGGGGATCTGACACCTTATGCTCTTCATGAACACATACATACATGCAATATACAGAGATACATGTAGGAAAAATACCCATGCAAAATAATATAAAAAATTTCAAAACTTGAAGTGGATTTATCATATCGCCTGCCTATACCACTCCTGGGCATATGCCCTCAGCACTTTGTACCTTATTATAGAGATACACTTGCACATCCATATTCACGGCTGAGCAATTCACAACAGGTAGGAAAAAGAATCAACCTAGATATCCTTCGACTTAAGAATGTATAATGAAAATATGGTGTTATCTACACAGCAGACTATTCAGTTGTAGAGAAAATGAAATTTTTTTTTGAAAATGAAAATTTTTATGTAAATGGACAGAACTGAAAAAAATTATACTGAGTGAGTTCATCTAGGCTAAAAAAAAAAAAAAAACACTGCAAGGTTTTTCCTCATATGAGGTTCCTAGGTTCAAATCTTTGGTTTTTGTGTGTTTCTAACACCAAGTACATGTGGAGGAGAAGAAAGCAAAACCAGGCTATTGGCAGGGAGGATGCATGGAGGTGTAGAATGCAGATAAGACAAAAGTAGAGAGTGGAATACTGGGGACTGAAGGGCTCAATCAGGTGTGGGAATGACAGAGATGGCAAAAGAGGAACCAGAATAAGGCTTAAAAAATAAAACACACATGAAAAAGTTATTTGGGCACTTATGATCTTGCAATCCAAGTTAAATAAATACATACATATATTGAGTGAACACACATATACTACAGTACACATAATGAGAGGGGATATTAGAACATATGTCATATGAATGATCAGTGAGAAAATATTGGAAGCTAAAGGTTTAAGAAGGGACGAGGATGGAACGTAGGGGAAAGGAGGGTTAAGAACTGAGTTAACCACTAAAGATGTGTAAAGTAGTGTTATAAAACAGCACTAGCTTGTAAACTAATTTAAAATGCATTTTTCTTGGAGGGGGTGGGGAACAGAGCCTTACGAGGTAGCCCTTGTTAGCCTGGAGCTCTGCCTATAAACCAGGCTGGCCACAAACCCACAAAGATCTAAGCAAGCAAAAGTACCACCCATTAGTGAATAATGCTTCTCCCTAAAAGCCACAGGGACTAAATAAAAATGTCAGGGTCAGGCACAGGTCACCACCATATGAGTTATTGGTCAGAGAAGCTTCCGTAGCACCCCAAACAATATAGGCTATTCTCATTGCTTTAGATTACCAACCATAACTAGACGATAAAATTCTACTGTTGAAGACACCACACATCTTGGTTACTGGATACAGGGAAACCAATCATGAGCTGACCAGGAAATCCCCGGGTAGCTATCTTTCAGAGTGCTGCTGAGTGGTACTATGAAAGCTGCTGGGGGAGAAGAGGCACCAAAGATTTTATCCTGAGCTGAATCCTGGATGCTACAATACTGATATGCCAGACAAGATGGGCCTACTGGAAAAGATGTTTATGGAGCTAAGGAGCTTTGCCAATGAAATTTCAGGCCTGTGGCAGAAGATGGAAGTCACGTCTGATAATTTAGCATGGTTAAAACCATGGCTAGGAATGTCAAAGGTCCTAAGGGACAAGTCCCTGATGTTGTGTTTCTAAGTGCTGATGTTGACACACTCAAGGCCTTCTGAATGTCTGGGCTTCCTTCCCCAACCTGGGTCAAAGGGTCTTCTTACTGTAGCCATGGTAGTTAAGACAGAGAAGCATTACTGTTTAAATTATGAAAATAACTGTGTGTGCTCAACCATAAATAGGATATTATATCAACCCTCTATTCCCAAGACTCAGGAAATATTGCAGAAAAACTGAAGTGAAAATGTAAGCGCTGGGGCACGGGGAGCAGTATTATCAAATGCTGTGCTCTGGACCTGACATGGCTGTTGCATACATGAATTAACAATCACTGTGGTTACCCACACAAGGGATCATGCCAGTGAAAAAGCCCAGCAATGGACTTGGGAGAGGCTTCCAAAGCCCCATTCTTAACTGAAAATCTAGTTTTAGTTGGTGGCTTCTTGGGGAGGGAGAGTCATTTTTCTTTTGGAGTGTGGCCTTGTTATGTTTGCCGTATTTCTGTATAGAACCCCTTGCCCATGTAAATAAGGGCTGCACTAATTAAACTCAATGGTCCATAAGTACACTATTTAGAAACTGACCCTGTCTTCATACCTTGAATCTACCTTGACCTTAACCCTAGGTACACCCTGAAAATATTCATTTGTTTCAGAGGTAAACAACAGAACGACGTTACTATACAGAACTCATATGATCTTTTGAAAGAGGCATTGCCATGATGGCTGGGGAAATTAAACTATATATTGCTGCATAACTATTCTTTCCTTGGTAAAAAGTCTTCCCCTCATTTACAGTGCGCTCTAAATGCCCATCATATTAGAAGATAGAACTCAAGTAATTTCTCCTGTGGCACAGATGTTTGATCAAGCTGTTTTGGTTTGTCTTTGAGACAGGACTTGACACTATTTACGGCTGAGGATGTCACTGGACTGACAGCAATCCTCCCACCTCAGTCTTGCAATTGCTGAGATTTCAGGATTTCATTATGACCAGCAATGGCTAATGTTTTTAATCCCTTCAACAATGGTACCACAACTACTAAACTCCATCTCTTTCATGTAATTAGTTTTACCCATCAAAGAAAAACAGTTAAGTTTTCTAGTCTAATGTTCTCTGTCACTCCCTTGTAACTGGTGTGCGCATGCACACTTGTACACAAAGACACACACACAATCTTGACATTTAAACGGATAATTTTAACAAAAATGTGTATGTCTTTTATGTGTAACTGCTTTCATTGCAATAAACTATTTTGCTTGATTTTCATTCTGTATTATTTTTTTGATATGTCTGCGTGTATAACACCCGTGTGCAGTCTCTAGAGGCCAGAAGAGAATGTCAGGTCCATGGGAGCTGGGTTTACAGATATTGGTGAGCTGCCCAACCTGGCTGCAGGGAAAAGAACCCAAGTCCCCTGCAAAATTGGCAAGTATTCTTGATAGCTGTGTCATCTCCTGAGGCCTAAACTTTCCGATTGATTTGGTACTTATTTTCCTTTCAACTTCTACCAGAAAATTAAAAGTGTTCTTTTCCAAGTACAGTTTACCCTGAGTTTTAAAAATTTCAATGTACAAGTAATTTAAACTCACATTCAAGTAACAGTATACTGTTTCATCCACAATGGGAGTATTTTACCCTCTCCAAGTTTGTCTTTCTCGTCTTAATATGCAAATGCTCATTATTTTACTTATCATTAACTAGAATTATCTAGTACACTGCTAAAAATCCCTTCAATTTGAGTATGAATACAACACAGAGGGAATTTAAAAAAGTAAACATTTTCTTTGTAGCATTTAGTACTTTCTTAAACATAGCAGAATATAAAATCAACATTCAATAAAGCAAGAACATTCCTCTATTCCCATAATGACTGAGCTGAGAGAGAAAACCAGGAACACATTCGCAGTAACAGGAAAAGAACTAGAAGTAAAAGTTCTTGACCATGACAACTTCAAATGGTAAAGAAACTGAATACCCCAGCCTAAGGACTGTACAAATGGAGATCCCCTCAGAGAATGCCATGTGATAAATACTCTCAGACTCAGCTCCTTCTTCTTGGAGAAGCATCTCAGGGCACACAAACAACAATACAACCGCAAGCACCTGATCCCCTCCAAAGGGCTCACAAACACCAGGTCTAGCAAAGCTTTTCAAAAATCCTAATTTTTGAAATGGTCACTGAAAAAAAAATAGGTCTCTCTCCTTCTTCTAAGATTGGGAATTTTGGCCCACGCTCACAGAGGGCAAAATCAAATACCCTCTAGAAATCACCATTTTTTAAAAAGCAGAACACACCCACCACACACAGTTTAATTGATGAGTTGAGGTTTGGGGATGTAGCCTAAAGCCAAAGTCCTGTCCTATTGAACCGCGGCACTAAAAAGAATATAATTCAGATAGGTGACGACAGAAAAAAATCGAAAGCAGCCCAGATATACCTGTAAGGGCAGACGAGCAACAGCTCTCACTGCCCACGTCCTCTCACACCAGCCTGGACTCTGCGTCACCAACCTGCCAGCGCTGCCGTAAGTGCTGAGGTGCACATCCCAGGGACGACTCACCCCAGGAAGACAGGGGCCCGGGACGAAGTAGCTTCCCTGGGACAGAACCGGACGGGATCCGGTGTCCGGCCGCTTCTCTGCACACAATTCCAGAGCTCTGGGGATCAGCGAGCCAGCGGGGCACACCGGCTGGACAGCACCAGGGGACCGGCCAGGCGACAGCGCTGCAGGAGGATTCCAGGATCCGGGGCACACTCACCATTTCCTCTTTCAGATGCATGCACGTGTTCTTCCCAATCGGCTCGAAACCAGGAGAGACAGGTAGTGCAAACCGAGCACAGCAGGCCTCCTCGACAACACAGGACTCAAACATGGTGGCACGGAGGGGGCCTTTCGAATATCCGCGCTCCTCATTGGACAGTTTGTGAAGGGCAGCAACAGCCTCCCTGATTGACGGAAGATGAGGGCAGCCTTGCGCTTAAATGCCTGAATTAATCACCTTCACCTTCTCAGAGGCAGTCAGAATGACAGTTTCCATCGTACTCCAAGTTCTTTTTTTAAAGCTGGGTAAAGCTTGTTCCGACCAGGTTTATAGCTTTTCATTTAAGGGGAGCATGCTCCAAACTTTCAGGTGCCCACACGCTTGGTGTGTGTGTGTGTGTGTGTGTGTGTGTGTGTGTGTGTGTGTGTGTGTGTTGTGCTGTGATTGTCCTACACAGTATGTTAGTACATCTTACAACAGGTCCTAATGGGAAGGCCTATATAAGGCCTGAATTATCATTTGTCTCTTTCAAAGTCTAGGCTTTGTTTTGTCTCATACCAATCATTTTCTTCTTTGGTTATACTTTCCTGCTGGGGTATAAAACCATTAGGGATGGCCAAAAGTAACCATTATAATTACTGTTATTGTTATTATTATAAAAACTATTGTTACTTATAGCTGTTATTATAGTTGTTGCTGTTAGGGTCAGTTTAGATTACAGTCCATGAGATACTGGGTATTTAAGACTTCACCAGTGGTTTTTCCTGGGGGAATTTTGAGGTGCCCTGTAGTCCCGTGGAAATTAGTAGACCTGGAGACAGGTCCACAATATTATTCCTGTGGTCCTTGTGCACATTGGTACAGGTTTCCAAATATGGCTTTTGAACATCCGAAAGAACAATTACTTCAGTATTGAAGTCCTGTTTGAAAATTGAGCTGTAGGGGCTACAGAAATGGTTCAGTGGTTTAGAGTACTTATTGTTCTTGCATATGACATGGCTCCAATTTCTGGCAATCAGTTGGGGGCTCACAGTCATCTATAACTTCAGTTCCAGGGGATGCAGAGTCCTCTGCTGACTTCCACAGGCCCCAAGCCTTCACTGAGCATGCACACACACAGGCAAAACATCCAACCAAAACACATACAATTGGGCCGGGCAGTGGTGGCACACTCCTTTAATCCCAGCACTCGGGAGGCAGAGGCAGGCAGATCTCTGTGAGTTCGAGACCAGCCTGGTCTACAAGAGCTAGTTCCAGGACAGGCTCCAAAACTACAAAGAAACCCTGTCTCGAAAAAACAAAAAACAAAAAAAACCCCACAAACAAACAAACAAACAAACAAAAAACACATACAATTGGCAAAAGTTTGACCGCGAAAGATTATAAAGTAAACTTGAAGCCAGGTGGTGGTGGTACATACCTTTAATCCCAGCACTTGGGAGGTAGAGGCAGGTGGATCTCTGTGAGTTTGAGGCCAGCCTGGTCTACAAAGTGAGTTCCAGGATAGTCAGGGCTACACAGAGAAACTCCATTTCAAAAAAACAAAAACAAAGTAAACAAGCAAATAAAAGATAACTTGATATAAGTTTTGATATGTTAATATGTTAAGTAGAAATCTGGCATAGTGAAAAATATGAGCAAATTATTTTGATGAAACATAACGTTTGTTTTTAACCATATTAATTACCTAAATAACTCTGAAATCACAGGGCTAAGTTCTGTCCTCAGTCTTTCCATTTTAGGAATGGCAGAGTCTAAAGGATCATTTCTGAGAGGAAGGCTTGCTCATGATAATGAAATTGTACACTGGAGTAGAAGCTATTGTGTTCTGAGAGCAATGAGGGCATTTTCGATTCCTTACAGACTCAAAGCTGAGATGATGATTAAGCAAAAACCATACCAACTAATGCTTTAACTTTTCAAGAAAGTGTCTTTAGTTACACTGTGAACAAAAAGAAATTTAGGACAGCCTGAAAATTTAATTCATATTACCACTTACTTATAAGCTGAATTGTATCATGGAAGAAATATAAAAAGAGGTACATATTACATATATACATGAGTATTCTAAAGATAATTTTAAATCAATAAATATTGTATAATATTTTAGTTTTGGGTTAATCTGTTGACTGTATCATATTTTACTGTCATCAGCAATCTCTAATGTAAAGCTTATCCTTTTTAAAAAACTTATCTTTTATTTGCACGGTCGTTTTGCCTGCAGGTATGTTTCAGGGTGTCAGATCTTGGAGTCAAGGACAGTTGTTACCTGTCATGTGTGTAGCGCCTGCACACGAGCTGGAAACTAAGCTGGAGATTTAAAAACACATGCACACCCAGACAGACAGAGACACGGGGACACAGGTCATCCTTGATACAAGAATGCCAAGTTTATTGTGCTCCAGGGAAGCTTATATAGGGATCCTTAACTGATAGCCATACCCCAGCTCTTGGGGTCTTTCAGCTGCAGGCCTCACCAGAACCCACTCCCCTGCCATCAGGGTCTATTGCTCAGAGCAGCTGCAGGCACAGATAAACAAGTTGTTTTGCTCAGTTCACTCCAGCAGGCAAAGGGTCTGAGGCAGGCAAAGAAAGTCAAGGGACCAGGGGTCTGCAGCCCCCAATACATGTGTGTGCTGGGGACTGAACCTGGGTCCTCTGGAAGAGCAGTCAGTGTTCTTAACCATGGAGCCCAAAGCTTGTCCTCCATATCAAAGACTTAGAGACTAGACTGATTATTGATAATAATATAAGCATGTGGAACAGAAACCACCAGCTTGGTATTTAAATTACCTTTTTAAAAATTGACTTAAATTGGACAGAACCAGAACTTTAAAAAAAAAAAAAGGCCTGTCATGCAGACCACCAGGAGGAGAACCATGAGCGCTATGTCCTAACCCAAAACGGAGGGTAAAGGGGAGCTCGGTAGCTCCTTTGTCCCCATAGCCTGCCTGCAGCAAGCAGGGTGGGCCCTTTGTTTGCGAGCTATACAAGCAGCAAGGAGATCCGAACTGGACTCCAGGAGAAACATCACTGGGGAGTGACATCACTGGGAAGGTACATCAGTCGGCAAGAAGACCTGATCCTGTAAAAGAAGATCCATAGGAGAATATTGGGAGAAAGAGATGGGGAGACGCCAATGCAAGAATTCACCCAATAATCTGAAAAACAACATGAAACCACCAGAAGCCAGCGACCTCACAACAGGAGGACATGAACACCTTAATCAAGAAGAAGTAGAAAAAACTGACTTCATGAAAGTGATTGACACCCTTAAACAGCATATAAAAAACGCCCTTATAGAAATGGATGAGAAGTATAACAGAAAGCTCGAGGAATTGAGTAAATCAGTGAATGATACCCTAGGAAAGCAAGGAAAAACAATCAAGCAGATAATGGAAACAGTTCATGACTTGAAAACTGAAAAGGAGGCAAAGAAGAAAACACAAACATAGGGCCGGCAGGACATGGAAAATCTAGGTAAACGAATAGAGACTACAGAAACAAGCATAACCAGCAGAATACAAGAGATAGAAGAAAGAATCTCAGATTCTGAGGATAACATAGAGAAAATAAACGCACTGATCAAAGAAAACAGCAAGTCCAACAAATTCTCATCACAAAACATTCAGGAAATATGGGACACAATAAAAAGACCAAAACCTAAGAATAATTGGAGTAGAAGAAGGAGAAGAAGTGCAGCTCAACGGTCCAGAAAATATACTTAACAAAATTATAGAAGAAAACTTTCCCAACCTGAAGAAGGATGTACCTATGAAGGTTCAAGAGGCATACAGAACCCCAAATAGGCTGGATCAAAAAAAACATCCCCAAAAAAAATATACAGAATAAAGAAAGAATATTAAGAGCCGCAAAGGAAAAAGGCCAACTTACTTATAAAGGTAAACCTATCAGACTTACACCTGACTTCTCTATGGAAACCATGAAAGCCAGAAGGTCCTGGATAGATGTACTGCAAAAACTAAGAGACCATGGATGCAGCCCAGACTACTATATCCAGCCAAGCTTTCGTTCACTATAAATGGAGAAAACAAAATTTTCCAGGATAAAAACAAATTTAAGCAATACGTAGCCACAAATCCAGCCTTACAGAAAATAATAGAAGGAAAATCACTAACCAAGGAGTCCAACAAAGACCTCAATAACTCAGACATCTAGAGACCCTTCACCAGCGCAACTCAAAGAAGGGAAACACACAAACCCTACTACTAAAAAAGTGACCAGAGTTAACAACCACTGGTCATTAATATCACTTAATGTCAATGGGCTCAACTCACCTATAAAAAGGCACAGGCTAAGAGACTGGATACGAAAACAGGATCCAACATTCTGCTGTCTACAAGAAACACACCTCAACCTCAATGTATTCCACAATATAGAAACAGAAGGGTCATTACCAAATTCCTTTTATGAAGCTACAGTTACTCTGATACCAAAACCACACAAAGACTCAACCAGGAAAGAGAATTACAGGCCGATCTCACTCATGAATATCGACGCAAAAATCCTCAACAAAATACTGGCAAACCGAATCCAAGAACACATCCGAAAAATTATCCATTATGATCAAGTAGGCTTCATTCCTGAGATGCAGGGCTGGTTCAACATATGAAAATCTATCAATGTAATCCAGCATATAAATAAACTGAAAGAAAAAAACCATATGATCATTTCATTAGATGCTGAAAAAGCATTTGACAAAATTCAACATCCATTTATGTTAAAAGTCTTGGAGAGATTAGGGATACAAGGGTCATACCTAAATATAATAAAAGCTATATACAGCAAGCCGACAGCTAACATCAAATTAAATGGAGAGAAACTCAAAGCCATCCCGCTTAACTCAGGAACACGACAAGGCTGTCCACTTTCGCCATACCTCTTCAATATAGTGCTGGAAGTTCTAGCAATAGCAATAAGACAACATAATGGGATCAATGGGATTCGAATTGGAAAGGAAGAATTTAAACTTTCGTTATTCGCAAATGATATGATAGTGTACATAAGCGACCCCCAAAATTCCACCAAAGAACTTTTACAGCTGATAAACAGCTTTAGTAATGTGGCAGGATACAAGATCAACTCCAAAAAATCAGTTGCCCTCTTATACACAAAGGATATGGAAGCAGAGAGGGAAATCAGAGAAGCTTCTCCATTCACGATAGCCACAAACAGCATAAAATATCTTGGGGTAAATCTAACCAAGGAAGTGAAAGATCTATTTGACAAGAACTTTAAGGCATTGAAGAAAGAAATTGAAGAAGATACCAAAAAATGGATGGACATCCCTTGCTCTTGGATTGGGAGGATCAACATAGTAAAAATGGCAATTCTACCAAAGGCAATTTATAAATTCAATGCAATCCCCATCAAGGTCCCATCAAAATTCTTCACAGATCTGGAGAGGACAATAATCAACTTTATATGGAAAAACAAAAAACCCAGGATAGCCAAAACAATCCTATACAATGAAGGATCTTCTGGAGGCATTACCATCCCTGACTTCAAACTCTATTACAGAGCTACAGTAATGAAAACAGGGTGGTACTGGCATAAAAACAGAGAAGTCGACCAATGGAATCGTATAGAAGACCCGGACTTTATTCCACAAACCTATGAACACCTCATTTTCGATAAAGGAGCTAAAAGTATACATTGGAAGAAAGAAAGCATCTTCAACAAATGGTGCTGGCACAACTGGATGTCAACCTGTAGAAGAATGAAAATAGACCCATATCTATCACCGTGCACAAAACTCAAGTCCAAATGGATTAAAGACCTCAATATCAGCCCGAACACACTGAACCTGATAGAAGAGAAAGTGGGAAATACCCTACAACAGATGGGCACAGGTGATCGCTTCTTAGGTATAACCCCAGAAGCACAGACATTAAGGGCAACATTGAATAAATGGGACCTACTAAAACTGAGAAGCTTCTGTAATGCAAAGGACACTGTCACTAAGACACAAAGGCAACCTACTGACTGGGAGAAGATCTTCACCAACCCCACAACAGACAAAGGTCTGATCTCCAAAATATATAGAGAACTCACGAAACTAGACTTTAAAATGCTAATTAACCCAATTAAAAAATGGGGCGCTGAACTGAACAGAGAATTCTCAGCAGAGGAAGTTCAAATGGCCAAAAGACACTTAAGGTCGTGCTCAATTTCTTTAGCAATCAGGGAAATGCAAATCAAAACAACTTTGAGATATCATCTTACACCTGTCACAATGGCTAAAGTCAAAAACACCAAGGATAGCCTTTGCTGGAGAGGCTGTGGAGGAAGGGGTACCCTCATCCATTGCTGGTGGGAATGCAATCTTGTGCAACCACTGTGGAAGTCAGTGTTTCGGTTTCTCAGGAAATTCGGGATCAACCTACCCCTGGACCCAGCAATACCACTCTTGGGAATTTACCCAAGAGATGCTCTATCACATGACAAAAGCATTTGTTCAACTATGTTCATAGCAGTATTATTTGTAATAGCCAGAACCTGGAAACAACCTAGATGCCCTTCAATGGAAGAATGGATGAAGAAAGTATGGAATATATACATACTAGAGTACTACGCTGCGGTAAAAAACAATGACTTCTCGAATTTTGCATGCAAATGGATGGAAATAGAAAACACTATCCTGAGTGAGGTATCCCAGACCCAAAAAGATGAACATGGGATGTACTCACTCATAATTGGTTTCTAGCCATAAATAGGGGTCACGGAATCTACAACAGGCGAATCTAAAGAAGCTAAGTACGAAGGTGAACCCAAGGAAAAACATATAGTTATCCTCTTGGATAATGGAAGTAGACAAAATTGCCGGGGAGAAAAGTGGGATCTTGGGGGTGGGGTGGGATGGGGGTTAGGGGAGATGGGGAGAGAAAAGGTAGAAGGGAAGGAGGGGGGACTTGGGGAAACAGGAGGATCGGGATAAAGGAAGGTTGGATAGGGGAGCACGGAACCACAATTCTTAGTTAAGGGACCCACTTTAGGGTGGGCAGGAGACTTGACCCTAGAGGGGCTCCCAGGTGTCCAAGCCGAGGTCCCCAGTTAGTTCCTTGGGCAGCTGAGGATAGGGAACCTGAAATGACCCTACCCTAGAGCAATACTGACGAATATCTTGCATATCATCCTAGAACTTTCATCTGGCAATGGATGGAGATAGAGACAGAGACCCACACTGGAGCACTGGACTGAGCTCCCAAGGTCCCAATGAGGAGCAGAAGGAGGGAGAACATGAGCAAAGATGTCGGGACCACGAGGGGTGCACCCACCCACTGAGACAGTGGAGCTGATCTACTGGGAGCTCACCAAGGCCAGCTGGACTGTTACCAAAAAAGCATGGGATAAAACTGGACTTTCTGAACATGGCGAACAATGAGGGCTGATGAGACGCCAAGGACAATGGCACGGGGTTTTGATCCTACTTAATGTGCTGGCTTGGTGGGAGCCTAGCCAGTCTGGATGTTCACCTTCCTAGATATGGACGGAGCGGGGAGGACCTAGGACTTACCACAAGGAACCCTGACTGCTCTTTGGACTGGAGAGGGAGGGGGAGAGGAGTGGGGGGAACGGGAGAGGGGTGGGAGGAGGGGGAGAAGAGTGGGATGAGGGGGAGGGAAATGGGAGGCTGGGAGGAGGTGGAAATTTGTTTTTTCTTTTCTTTATTCTCCTTTTATCAATAAAAAAAATACATAATCCAAAAAAAATATAAGAAGCCTATAGAAAACCAAATAGACTGGGCTGAAATCAAAGTCCCCTTGCCACATAATAATCAAAACAGTAATTATACAGAATAAATAAAGAATATTAAGAGCTGCAAAGGAAAAGGACCAAGTAACATATAAAGGCAAACCTATCAGAATTGCACCCGACATCTCAATGGGAACAGTGAAAGCCAGAACGTCCTGGTTAGGGATTATACAGACATTAAGAGACCACAGATGCCAGGCAAGACTACTATATCCAGTAAAAACTTTCAATCAACAAAGATGGAGAAAACAAGATATTCTATGACAAAACCAGATTTAGTCAATACCTATCCACAAATCCAGCCCTAGTGAAAGTACTAGAAGGAAAACTCCAACCCAAAGAAGTTAGCTATATTCACGAAAACACAGGCAATAGAAAATCCCACACCAGAAAATCCCAAAGAGAAACACAATCACACACACACACACACACCCCTCCACCACCACCACCACCAACAACAACAACAAGAAAATAATAGAAACCTGCAATCACTGGTCATTATTATCTTTTTATATCATGGGGCTCAGTTCATCTATAAAAAGACATAAGCTAATAGATTGGTTACAAAAACAGAATCCACCTTTCTGCTGCATACAGGAAACACATTTTTAACCTCAAAGACAGATATTACCTCAGAATTGCGGGGGGCCAGCCTCAGCAGAGAAGAGGGTCTTAAATCTGGGATGTCTGGAAGGCAAAATGAGTACATGAACACAGGACTCTGATGCAAGCTAACAGGCTATCAGCTGCATGGCAAGTACTTTTTATTGTGCTTCTTTCTGCCATGATCTTCAAACCTCAGTCTTTTATTGTGAATTTTACACAGGAAAATGATTCTTTTTTCTTGCCACAGGTTAATCATTCCCTGGGCAAAGCAGTTCACAAGAAGTAAAAGGATTCTTTGAAATCAGAACATCATCATTCATTATGACATTTTCCCAGTTCCCAAGCCCCATGCCAGCCACTATATTCTTAATTCTTAGCTGAGTTAATCATAAAACAACTTCTGAAGCTTTCATCTCAGAGGCTACCTTCTTGCAGTTAGAGAAGCATAGTTCAGTGGGTTTTATTCCATAGTCGTACCCTTCCTATTGTTGGTCCTCACGATTCCAGTTTTAATTTATAAGGCAGCCCTAAAAGTCCTAAGTTCCTCAAAAACTTTATTCGTCATAGTCAAGTTCTTTTCTGTCCGTGTCATTATTTTGCCAAGTTTTATAATCAGGTAAAAAAAGAATTTCTGCATTTTTCTCAAATTTCCCCAAGTCTATCATTGGTGAGGTTTTTTTCCCCCCCATAACCTGCTTTACATCTTCAGTGCCTGCCCGCTCTATCTGATCAGGAAGACTCATATTATTGTACAGCACATCCATATGTTCAGAAGCCACTGGTGTGGGAAAGAGAAAAAGAACACGAAGAACAAGTACACTAAATAGAATTGTTATAACTAGAATCATTGCCAAGTGGCATGTTGGTGTTTTCTCCTTGGCCCTCAAGTAACACGCTGTTTAGCTGCCACTGGGTTGCCTGGAGGGAATTATTACTTCCTGCAACTCAGGAACCGCATGTAGAGGGGGGCTGTGCTTTGCTGTCTCCGACACAGAGTAAAGGGTTGGGAAAAGATTTTCCAATCAAATGGACCTGAAAAACAAGTTGGTGTAGTTATCCTAATATCTAGCAAAATAGACTTCAAACTAAAATTAGTTGAAAGAGATGAAGAAGGTCATTTCATATTCATCACAGGAAAAATCCATCAAGATGAAGTCTCAATTCTGAACATCTCTGCCCCAAATGCAAGAGCACCCTCATTGTAAAAGGAACATTATTAAAGCTTAAATCACACATCAAGCCCCACACACTTATAGTGGGAGACTTCAACACACCCTCTCACCACAGGACAGGACAGACACACAGAAACTTAACAGAGAAATAAAGAATCTAAATGGATGTTATGACTCAAATGGGCTTAACAGACATCTATAGAACATTTCACCCAAACACAAAAGAATATACCTTCTTCTCAGCACCTCATAGATCCTTCTCAAAAATCAACCATACTTGGTAACAAAGCAAATTTCAACAGATAGAAAAAAATTGGAATAATCCCCTGAGTCTTATTGGGCTATCATGGCTTAAAGTTTGAATTCAGCAACAGCACTAATTGCAACAAGCCCACAAACTCATGGAAACTGAACAATGCTCAACTGAATCACCACTTGGTCAAGGAAGGAAGAAAGAAAGACATTGAAGACTTCCTAAAATTCAATGAAAATAAATGCATAGCATATGCAAACTTATGAGACAATTTGAAAGCAGTGTTAAGAGGAAAGTTCATAGTCTTAAGTGCCTACATTAAAAACCTGGAGAAATTCCACATTAGTGAATTAACAGAACACCTGAAAGCCATAGAACAAAAAGAAGCAAACTCACCAGAAGGACTAAATGACAGGAAATAATCAAACTGAGAGCTGAAGTCAACAAAATAGAAACAATGAAAACAAGGCAAAGAATCAAGAGACAAAGAATTGGTTCTTTGAGAAAAATCAACAAAATAGACAAACCTTTACCCAAACTAACCAAAAGGCAGAGAGAGAATATCCAAATTAACAAAATCAGAAATAAGAAAGCTGACATAACAGACACGGAGGAAATACAGAGAATCATCAGGTCATACTTCAAAAACCAGTACTCCACAAAATTGGAAAACTTAAAGAAAATAGGCCAATTTCTAGATAAATATCACATACCAAAATTAAATCAAGACCAGCCAAGCAAATTAAGTAGACCTTTAACCACTAAGGAAATACAAGCAGCCATCAACTACCGATGATTTCATTGCAGAACTCTATCAGATTTTCAAATAATTAATACCAATTCTTCTCAAATTGTTCTAAAAATAGAACCAGAAGGAACATTGCCAAGCTCTTTTTATGAGGCTACAGTTACTCTGAAACCCAAACCAAACAAATTGCAACTAAGAAAGAGAATTACAGACCAGTTTCCTTCATAGACATTGATGCAAAAAAAACTCAATAAAATACTGGCAAACCGAATATAAGAGCACATCAGAAAAATCATCCACCATGACCAAGTAGGCATCATACCAGAGATGCAGGGATGGTTCAACATACAAAAATTTGTCAATGTAATCCACAATATAAACAAACTGAAAGAAAAAAACCCCACATGATCATCTCATTAGATGCTGAAAAAGCCTTTGACAAATTTCAGCACCCCTTCATGATAAAAGTTTTGGAAAGAGGAGGTACAAGGAACATACCTAAACATAATAAAGGCAATATACAGCAAACTAACAGCCAACATCAAACTAAATGCAGAGAGAATCAAAGTGATACCACTGCCATAAGGAACAAGACAAGGTTGTACACTCTTTTCATATCTATCCAATACAGTACTTGAAGTTTTAGCCAGAGCAATAAGACAAAGAAAAAAAAGGAGATCAAGGAACACAAATTGCAAAAGAAGAAGTCAAACTGTCACTATTTGCTGATGATATGATAGTATGCATACATGACCCCAAAATACCACCAGGAAACTCCTACAACTGATAAATATCTTTAGTAATGTAACAGGATACAAGATTAACTACAAAAATAAATCAGTAGCCCTCCTATATACATATGATAAATGAGCTGAAAAGGATATCTGAGAAACATCACCCTTTACAATAGCCACAAATAACATAAAATACCTTGGGATAACTCTAACCAAGCAAGTGAAAGACCCATGTGACAAGAACTTTAAATATTTGAAGGAAGAAATTAAAGACATCAGAAAATGGAAAGATCTCCCATGCTCTTGGATAAGTAGGGTTACCATAGTACAAATGCCAATCTTACCAAAAACAATCTACATATTCAGTGCAATACCCATAAAAATCCCAGCAAAATTCTTCACAGACCTTGAAAGAACAATACTCAACTTCATATGGAAAAAACCCCAGAAAGCCAAAATAATCCTGTGTAATAAAGGAAATTCTGGAGGTGTCACAATCCCTGACTTCAAACTCTACTATAGAGCTACAGTAATGAAAACAGCTTGGTATTGGCATAAAAACATACAGGAGAACCAATGACTTTGAAATAAAATCCTAGATATCAACCCACAACCTATGAACACTGATTTTTGACAAAGAATCTAAGATTATAAAATTGAACAAAGAAAGCATATTCAACAAATGGCGCTGGCATAACTGGATGTCAACATGTAGAAGAATGCAAATAGATCCATATCTATTGCCACACACAAAACTCAAGTCCAAATGAATCAAAGTCCTCAACAGAACACCAACCACATTGGACCTCATAGAAGAGAAAGTGGGAGGTAGCCTTGAACACCTAGGCACAGGAGACAACTTACTTGATATAATTCCAGTAGCACAGACACTGAGATTGACAATTAATAAATGGGACCTTATGAAACTGAGAAGCTTTTGTAAAACAAAGGACACAATCAAAAAGACAAAATGGTAATCTACAGACTGGGAAAGGATCTTCATCAACTACACATGTGATAGAGGACTGATCTCCAAAATATACAAAGAACTCAAGAAACTAGACATCAAAAGCACAAATAATCCAATAAAAAACATCGGGTAGCACCTAAACAGAGGACTCTCAACAGACGAATCTCAAATGCCCAAAAGACACTTAAGGAGATGCTCAACATCCTTAGCCATCAGGGAAATGCAAATCAAAACAACTCTGAGATATTATCTTACACCTGTCAGAATGACTAAGATCAAAAACACTAATGACAACGTTTGCTTGAGAAAATGTGGAGTAAAGGGAACATTGCCCCATTGCTGGTGGGAGTGCAAACTTGTACAGTCACTTTGGAAATCGGTATGGTGATTTCTCAGAAAATTAGGAATCAATCAACCCAGCAGTACTACTCTTAGACATATATCCAAAGGATGCTCAATCATACCACAAGGGTATTTGCTCAACTGTGTTCATAACAGCATTATTTATAATAGCCAGAACCTGGAAGCAACCTTGATGCCCCTGAACTGAAGAATGGATAAGAAAAATGTGGTACATTTACACAATTGGGTACTACTCAGCAGTAAAAAATAATGACATCTTGAAATTTGTTTCACTGGAGGCAAATGAATGGAACTCGAAAAAAACTATCCTGAGTGAGGTAACCCAGACCCAGAAAGACAAATATAATATTTACTCACCTCATAAGTGGCTTTTAGACATAAAGCAAAGAATAACCAGGCTACAGTTATCTAGAGAATCTAGACAACAAAGAAGACCCTAAGAGAGATCTTACATGGATCTGACTAGGAAAGAGAAAAAGACAAGGACCTCCTGAGTAATTTGGGAGTAGGAGGAGGATGGGAGGGAAGAGGGGAGGAAGGAGGAGGAGTGGGGAAGATACATAACTCAATTAAAAACAATAAAGTATAAAAAAACTGTCATTAAAGAGAACCTGAGTAGACCGTCTGTTGGTCTTATTTTATAAGTTATAATGTGTCTTAGAAATATGAGATAGTATTGTTATTTTAATACTTAATAACATGGTCAATTTTCTTATGCATGGAATAAGCATACTTCGATTTTGACTGTGACTTTTGATTGGTATTGTACATCTTGTTATCCTTACTATGAAAGTAGAATTTCACAGAAAAATTGCCAAGCAGTTTTCTATTATAATATATATATATATATATACATACACACACACATATATATATATATATATCCACCAATATATAAAATTTTACACTTAACATTTGTATATCAGGAATATTTCTGGGGACTATGAGATGGTTCAGTGGTTGAGAAGTCTTGCTACTCTTCCAGAAAACTTGAATTATCCCCAAGACACACATGGTGATTCACAACCATCTTCACCTCAACTTCCAGGGAATCCAATGCCTCTTCTATTTTCTATGGTACTAGACCTGCACATGGTGTCCAGACATATGTCCAGGCAAAATATTCATACACATTAAAAATTTAAAAACTTTAAAAAAATTTCTAGAGCAATTTTTCAAAGACTTATAATACGTATTATCCAGAGGCATCCCAAATGTTATAAATCAATTTTTTGTCTTATTATTTTGCTATACATGAAACTCACTATAAGTGTAAATAAAATTAAAAATTCCTAAAAATAGATCATTATTAAAATTTATGTATCAATGCTAATTGTAATACCAGAATGACAATTATATTTCATGGTAAAATAAATATTGTTTTATAGAACTATTTAACATTTTAAGATTTCATTGAACATTTAATAGAGCTTAAAATATCATATTAAAAGGTTTTAAGTCCCTCCCCTACACCCCTCCTTCCCTGCAATTGATAAATTGTGTGGAGGTGGATGCTTGGGTGTGTTCAAGATTTGGCCTCACCTGTAATTCACAGCTATGGCCTAGGCAGGCATTTGTTGCTGGAGGTGTGATGGATGCCAGTACTGCTTTATAAGAGTATGGAAGACCATCCTCATACGTGATTCCCTAGCAGGTGGCTTACACGAAGCTGCCAAAGCCTTAGATAAGAGCCAACTCCATCTTTGTGTGCTTATGTACACTTGTGATGAGCCTATGTATGTCATGTTCATGGAGAAACTTCGTGATAACCACCAAATCAACCCAATTAAGGTTGATGACAACAAGAAACTAGGAAATAGGTAGACCTCTGTAAAATTGATCAAGAGGGGAAGCCATGGAAAGTGGCTGGGTGTAGTTATACAGTGGTTGAGGACTATAGCAAAGAATCTCAGGCCAGGGATATCACTGAAGAGTACTTCAAATGCAAAAGTGAATAAATAAAAATTTTGACTCATTTAAAAATAAGAGGTTTTAAGAGTTGCTGGGGTAGGTGCCAAGTATCTAGGAAGACGCACTGTCAACTCAAGTGATATAACTTCATTTAAGATGTGTGTGTCTGTGTGCGCGCACATGCACACACGTGCGTGCAATGCATATATTATATTCACATATATGTTTTGTATGTAATTTTATGTAACACATAATGAGTCTTTGATGATGTATCAAACATCCTATAAGTATCTGTTCTTCCTCCATCTCCCGTATTGACTACCTTCATCTTATCCCCAATTTAAATTCCCCCTCCTCCAGATTTTCTACATTTTCCCTGTATTATCACTCATTCCCTGCTTCTCCCCTCTCTAGATCTACCCCAACATCATTTTCAGGTAAATGGAATCAACTAGAAAACAATTGTAGTAACCCAGAAAGATAAAAATCTCTCTTCTCCTTGCTCTTCTGTAGCTCCTAGCTCCAAATCTTCAGGTGTGAAAATATAACCTGGAGTAACCACTGAAACCATATTGTCCAAATAAAAACATAGTGAAGGCTCTTGTGTAGGATTGAGCCAATAATTAAAATTCTCAAAATCTAACTGTACCCTTTTCACACCGCTTTTTTCTAAATTAGTCTGCACAAAATTTAAAAAGTATTTATTTCTGTGATAAGATTCAACTACATAAAATTTTCACAAATGTCATCTTATTAAAATGACTCAGCCTTTTCTTAGTCTGTAATGAAAATTTCATTTGCTGGACATGGTTCTTCTTGGAACCTAAGTTGGTTGTCTGGGTTTCTCTCTTCTATAGCTCTGACAAACCACTAACTCCAATGTGACTTTTAAAACAAAGTGTTTCATTGGGTTTGCAGCTATAGAGGGCTAGAATCTGTGACGGCGGGGCAAAGGCATAGTAGCAGCAACAGTTGAGAGCTCACATCTTAATCCACAAGGAGGCAGAAGAACACACTGGGGTGCTACTTGTAATGCTATACTTTGTTGTCAACTTGATTACATCTGGAATTAACTGAAATCCAAACAATGGAGGGCAAACCAATGGGGGGATTTTGCTTGAGTTTTGAAGTAGGAAGATCCAGTTCTAATTTGGCTCTTGAGGCAAATTACACACTTTTAATCTGGAACACACCTTCTCCTGGAGATTTATATAAAGACATGGACTAAAGAAGCTTTTGCTCTTGGCCTGTCTGCTTTCAAGTCTATTCTTTCACTGGCATTGGAGCCTACTTCTTTGGGATTTTAGTGTATACTGAGGAAATCTAGCTGAGATATCCAGTCATGTAGACTGAGCAGCTACTGTATTCTTGGACTTTGTTTACTGCAAGCTTTAATGGATTAGCTGAAGCACAGCCTAAAAGTCATGCTAATAGGTCTCCTTTCTAGATAGGGATTCATTCTATAAGGTCTGTTACTTTAAGCACTCCAACTTAAACACTTGCCTTTTGAAACCTCCAAACTTGCCTAGAGTGACAGATATTTCAACAAGGTCATAATTCTTAACCATTTTCACACAGCTCCACAAATTCCAAACCAAGTATTCAAACTTATGAACCTATATGAGCCATTCTCACCCAGGCTACTACAGTGGTAGGCAAACTTGCTGTTATAGCTAATAATAACAATAATAATGATAATAATGAATATTAGGGCAGGCACTTGCACACATAGTATAGCTGGTTTTCATACTATATATAGTAAAACATTGTATATAAAATAATACTTTTGCAGGTCTCACAATCTGTTTCTTTTTCTCTTTTTTCCCTTTTGTTCTCTCTCTTTTATTCTTTTTTTTCGAGACAGGGTTTCTCTTGTGGCTTTGAAGCCTGTCCTAGAACCAGCCTAGCTTTGAACTCACAGAGATCCACCTGTGCAGGTTGGGCTGAACTGGAAACGACAGAATAGAAAAAGGTTTGGAGAAACTCAGATTTGGCACAATTTCTTTTCATCAATGGCCTCCTGGGATCACTTCAGGAGCCATTGGAAAAGCAATGGGAAGCTTTCCTAGGACTGAAGCAGTTGTGCAGTGGAGTCTGAGGCTATCAAGTCAAGCTATGTGTTCTGTGCATGGCAGAACCAAAAGACTGAAGACCATGTAAAATAAGATCCGAATATGCTGAGCAAATTCCAGATACGATGTACAGAGCTAGATCATTTGATTTACACTGTAGAGTTTTGGTTTTCCTTTGATCTGAGTGGAAGTCTGCACTGGTTCTTTGGATTTGGAAAAGAGAAATAAAAAAATTGTGATTTTCAGGAGCCCACAGTAGAGAGCTTTTGGGCCTGTTTTTAAAAACGACTTATTATAAAACATGTAAAAAAGTTATTATAAAATGTTTAAAGTGTTAGAATTTTTAAACACTGGAAGACTTCTAAAGTTATAATATGCTTTACATTTAGATATTAAGAATATTTGGGGACAAAAATATGGAGGTTTATAGACTAGTAGTGATGTCTTTGAATGTCATGTTGACAAGGGGTCAGTTGTGTTGGCTAGATTTTGTTAACCTGACACAAGCTAAGATACACATCTGAGAAGGAATTTAAGTGGATAAAAAGCTCTATTAGATTAAGGTGTAGGCAAGTCTGTGGGGACATTTTCTTGATGAATGATTGACGTGGAATGGCCCAGCCCACTTGGGGTGGTTTGCGCCTAGAGTGCTGGGCCCACACTGTGAAAACGAGGTAGCTGAGTAAGCTATGAGGAGCACAGCAATAAACAGGATTTCTCCATCACCTCTGCTTCAGTTCTCGCCTCCAGATTCCTGCCAGGCTTGACTTCATGCCCTGGCTCCCTGTATGATTGGACTGTGACATGGAAGTATAAGTCAAAAAGAAGCCCCACCTCAAAGTTGATTCTTTTTTTGTCATGGTATTTATCATGGAAAAAAGAAAACAAACTAAAAACATAGCCCTTACAATCAAAGCCTCAAAAGAACATCATTCAGCTGGGAGGTGATGGTGAATGCCTTTAATCCCAGCAATGGGGAGGCTGAGGTAGATGGATCTCTGTGACTTTGAGTCCAGCCTGGTCTATAGAGTGGGTTCCAGGCCAGCCATGGCTACACAAAGAGAAACACTGTCAAAAAAAAAAAAAGAAAGAAAGAAAAGAAAAAAAGGTAAAATAATTTTAAAAATCTGCAAATGAACCCATATAGATCCTTATAACCCTGCAAAAGACTCAACTCCAGGCCAGGCAGTAGTGTCTCATGCCTTTAATCCTAGCACTGAGGAGACAGAGGTAGGTGGATGTCTGTGAGTTGGAGGTCAGCCTGGTCCACAGGGAAAGTTCCTGGACAGACTCCAAAGCTACACAAAAAGAAACAATAAGAAAAACAAAAAACCCAATTCCAAAGAAGAGAAAGTGGGGGAATAGCCTTGAACTCACTGGCACAGGAAAAGACTTGAACAGAACACTGTTAGCACTGACACTAACACTAATAACTAATAAATGACACCTCATGAATCCGAGAAGCTTATGCACAACAAAAATCTTCATTTTGGGAAAAAGCGACACCCTACAGACAGGTGAAAGACTTTGACACAGTGGAAATTTATTACAGTGTTAAAAGCAAAGAAATTATGAAAGTTACTGACAATTTGGTGGGTTTGGGAAAAACCATGAGTGAGTGAACCTGACATAGAAAGACGAATGGCTTATGTTGTCCCTTTTATGCAGATTAAAATCACAATTAAATATTTGTACTAACAATGTACGCAAGGAAAGACCAGATAGAGAGAAAAAGACAATTAGAGGGAGGAAGAGTGAATATTAGAACACATCATATATAAAATGTAGGCCAAAAGGGTAACACTGGGGAGAAAGTTATAAGGACACAGGGCAGTTGTTATAAGGATATATGTTGGACAGAACCAAAACACTATTATGGAAAAAGCATATAGAAGTGATGGAGAGGTAGGTGCTGTTAAAGGCACTGGCTGTTCTTCCAGAGGTCCTGAGTTCAATTTCCAGTAACCACATGGAGGCTAATAGCCATCTATAGTGGGATCTGATGCTTCCTTCTGGCATAAAGTTATACATGCAGACAGAACACTCATATATGTAAAATAAATGAATACATCTTAAAATAAAAAAGCATGTAGAAACCTTAGTAAAGACATAAAATGTTTCAATGGAGACATTCTTTATTGATGAGTAACGTTGCTCCAAGAATCATTGTTTAAACTGGGAACTCAGTGCCAAATTTCAGACACTTCCTAGAGCTTGTTGGCCAGGGAGGAACCAGCATCTCCCGCAAAATATAGGTGATCCATGATTGCCCACCAGAACTTGACAGCAAGACCCTATGGCCAAAGAGAACATGTACTTTTATCACAGTACATTGAGAAATCAAGCTGGAGCTGAGTTGGGAGTTTTCTCTCTATCCCCCAGCCTTCAAAGTCTATGAATTTGCTATGCAACCTGCTAGGAAGCAGTCATCCATTATTACCAACTGCGAATCCAGTGAGCTATCTTAACAACCTGCTGAGAAAACATATACATTCTCAAATTATGGAAAGTTACAAGGATGACCCATTCCTTTCTCACTGGCTTTGTGACCCCTCCACAGAGAAAACTTATGCCAGGTTTTAAAAAAATAATCATTTTTATTCTCTATGTCTGCCTGTGTATGTGTGCATACACAATAGTGTGTGTGCCTGTGGACAGCCAAAAGAGGCATATAGTCAGATCCTCTGGAACTAGAAAGCCATGTATGTGAAAGTCACCTGACTTCCATGGTGGGAAACAAAGTGAAGCCATCTGGAAGTATAGCCAATGCTCTTCATCAAGCATTAATTTCCCCAGGCAGCAATTCATTTCCTTATATGCTTGCTATTGTTGTAGAGTTTATTGTTTGCCTCGGGTTTCCAAGAAACAGAAATGGCAGGGAACCAAAATCATGCCAACATTATCAAGTAAATATTTTATAAGTTCAATTATGTACATATTTTATGTTTCTGTGTATTGTGCTTGTAAGGACCTGCAGACTTCAGAGGCATTGAATGTACTACCACGAGTGTGTCTGCGACTGAACCCGAGTCCTCTGCCAAAAAAAAATGGTAAACACTCCTGTTGAGTCAACATTCCCACCTATTTTTAAAAAGTAGTTAAATAACAACCACAACTCCCCTTCCCTTTTCTCCCTCCAACCCTTCATACATTCTCACAATAATTTGTGGAATTGATGACAGTTTGTCTTTTTTACACACACACACATATTCATAAACATATGATCACAACCTCCTGATACTGTTCTTGTTTAGGTATCTCTGGTTTTAGGTTTGGCCACCCTGTAACCAATACAGGGCTCACACCTGGGAGATAGTTCTGTCTCATTATTTGTTTATAGTTCTTTTTTAAGGGTGGAATCCTCCTACTTCCCTGTCTGTTGTCATTGTTCTTGTTGGGCACACAATGTTGAGGTATTATAGGTGTAACTTCTCTGCCATTTCTAAGAGACCACCTCACTCAATAAATCCTTCTAATCTGGTTCTTAAAATCTTGCCACCCCTTTTAAGATGTTCTCTGAGCCTCAGGGGCAGGACCTGCACTGTAGTTGTATCAAGTAGGTCTGAGGTCTCAGCTATCAGCTGATCTCTGCATTATGAAATTAGGCTTAAAGAACTGTTTGCTCTAAAGTTTTTAAAAAGGACTATACTTGTTTTAAAACTCAGGAATTATGCTAGCCTAGCAAATTGGCAGACATAGGTTTTCTTTTTCTTCTTCAGAATTATTATGTATACAGTGTTCTGCCTGCATCTATGCCTGCTGGCCAGAAGAGGGTAGCAGATTTTATTACAGATGGTTGTGAGCCACCATGTAGTTGCTGGGAATTGAACTCAGGACCTCTTATCAGTGCTTTTAACCTTTGAGCCATCTCTCCAGCCCCAGATATAGATTTCCTAAAATCCATGACCTTGCTAGCCCAGATCAGGTTTCCAGTACCAGGAATGATTTTTGTCCTGTTGAGAAGGTCTTCAATTATACAGCAGCTGGTTACCACCACACAATCCTAACTCTTTGGTATCTTGTCAGGCTGATCACTGTTGGGGTTCATATGGTTCTTACTTTCCTATTGCTGTGACGAAAGAAAAGATTTGCTGGGTGGGGTGCTGCACACCTTTAATCCCAGCACTTGGGAGGCAGAGGCAGACAGATTCTACAAAGTGAGTTCCAGGAGAACCAGGGCTGTTATGTAGAAAAGCTCTGTCTTGAAAAACTACACACACGCGTGGAAAAGAAAACATTTCTTGGCACTCATGCTTGCAGAGGTTAGAGCCCATGATTAGCATGGCAGGCAGTCTGGCACCAGGCAGGCAAGCAGTTCCGAGCAGTAGCTAAGCCCTTACCTTACGTCATGACCTGAAAGTTGGAGGCAGAGAGAAAGAGCTAACGTGGAAGAACGTAAGCACTGAAACCTCAAGGCCACCCCAGCCCCGTCTTCTAATCTTCCCAACAATTCCACCAAGCGGAAATCAGTCATTCCAATATAGGGTCATATGGGGCCATTCCCATTCAAACCACAATAGAAGTCACAGCTGGGGAGGGCTAGGGACTGCTTCTCTTACTTGGCAACTTGCACTAAATCTATTACCATGCCGGTTAGATTAAATGAAGGTGGGGCTGGAGAGATGGCTCAGTGGTTAAGAGCACTGACTGCTCTTTTGAAGGTCCTGAGTTCAATTCCCAGCAACCCACGTGGTGGCTCACAACAATCTTTAATGAGACCTGGCGCCCTCTTTTGGCCTTCAGGCATACATGGAGGCTGAACACTGTGTACATAATAAATAAACCTTTAAAAATAAAAAAAAAATTAAATGAAGGTGGTTTTGTCGTTAGATCCAGCTCAAATCCTTCGAAGTCCTGCATCCAAATTGTGCAGCAAAACTGACTTACCTTCAAGCTTGCAGAGATGACCAAAGGAAAGAGAAAGCCCCTAAATTACTTTGGGAATCACACAGACTATCCTAAACAAATCAAATGGAGATTTCTCATACTGGTGTTTTTATTAGGATTCTTGGGAGGAGGCACTACAAAGTCAAATGATACAACGTCATTTGATATACACATGTACGTATATCCATGTGCGGATACATAATCTCAGTTGCACTAATATGTATTGTATATAACTTTAGGTATGTGCAAAATAACAACTTTTAAGCATTATCAAACATTGGTATTTGTTTCTCTTTCCTGTATTCACCTTTCCCATCCTGTGCCCGACTAGAAACTTCTGCCTCCAGTCTTCCCATTTTTCTCCTCACAGCCCTCACATCCAGCTAGTGCCCTCCCCAGCCTCCTCTCTAATCACCAATGGGACACCATTCAGCTATAAAGAAATCTTAAATCAGAAAACAGTTTGACACGTAGAATCAACTAGAAAACAAGTACATTAACCCATATTCAGAAAGATAAATCTCTCTTCTCTTTCATTTGTGGTTTCTGGCTCTAAATCCTCAGACGTGAAAAGATAACCTGGACTAAAAGAAACCACATCTTGCCTTCTTCCTCTTAGTGCCATGCCTGCCTGCCGCCTGTGGGGCTGCCCGTCACCATAGTGATGGGCTCCTAGCCCTCGGACACGATAATCCCAAATAAACCCTTTCCTCTATAAAAACAACAACAACAAAAACGTAATGAAAGCAAAACTCCTGTGAAAGAATGGGCCAATAACAAAAATGCTCAGAATTTGACTATACTTTCCTCCAACTGTTCATTTCTAAAATATTCTGGAGTAACTTCCAGAAAGTTATTATATCTTACATGAGATTCAAATACATGAAAATTTTTTTTATCATATCCAAAATGACACGTAATTCATTTTGTTTTTTTTTTTTTTTTTTTTACAGTTTTGTGATGAAAATTCTCTTGACTGGATTTGGATGGATCTTCTTAAAGTCCAAAGAAGGTTGTGTTTTCTATAGCTGTGATGGATCACAACTGCTAAAACAAGTTTTAAAAGCAAGTGTTATATTTGGCTTGCAGTTAGAGAGTGTATCTGTGATAGCAAAGAATGGCCATGCTATCCCATAACAAGGAGGCAGAGAATACACTGGGAGTGTGACTATCTTTTGTATCACCTTAAAACTTCCTGAGAGTGACAGATATTCTCCATTCTCAGTCAGTACCCATTTCGGTTAGAAACCCAGTATTCAAACTTACGAGTCTTTGGGCCCATCCTCACTCAGAACACTAGTATAGTTGTATTCAAAGGTACTGTCCTAGTCATAGGGGGCAAAACAGACATTATTCCACATCTTGTAAGTGGTTTTTATCATATATAGAGTCACATATCATGAGTTAGGTATTACACCTTTTCTGGGTGGTGGTGGCACACGTCTTTAATCCCAGCACTTGGGAGGTAGAAGCAGGCGAATCTCTGAGTTTGAGGCCAGCCTGTTCTATAGAGCTAGTTCCAGGACAGCTAGAGCTGTTTTACACACTCTTACACACACACAAAAACCTGTCTCAAAAATCAAAACAGAACCAACAGCAAAAAGAATCACACTTTGTTCTCTCAGTGTTTCTACATTTAAAAATGTATCTATTAGTTTTTGTTTCCACTGCTTTGAACATTTTATTCACTTCATTACTCACTTGTATGTCTCTGTGTATGTATTTATTGGGAAGTATGCATGTGATTGTCAGAATACAACTTTCAAGACTCGGGTTTTTATTTACACAGTGTAAGACCCAGGGAGGTAACTGAGATAATCAGGTTTTGCATGAGAACTACTCTTAGCTGATGCACCTCATGACCAGTTTTCTTTCAACCCTCACAATGGAGGCGAGCTGATCAAATGCAGCATCGCATACTTACGCTGGTAGAAGTGCTACCCACTCACACGGGTTTGTATAGGGATGTGAAACAGAAATGCAGGCATATTCTGGCTATACGGAAGATGTTTCTTTCTTTCTCTCTCTTTCTTTCTTTTTTTTTTTGAGACAGGGTTTCTCTGTGGCTTTGGAGCCTGTCCTGGAACTAGCTCTGTAGACCAGGCTGGCCTCGAACTCAGAGATCCGCCTGCTTCTGCCTCCAGAGTGCTGGGATTAAAGACGTGCACCACTATTGCCCGGCCCGGAAGATGTTTCTGAACATTATAAATTGATTTTCCACATCCGTTTCAAAGTTTTCCACCACTATGTAATTCTTTTATGGATATAATCAGAACTATGATTGCTAAAGGCTTTTCCACATGATCACAGATGTATGGCATCTTCTAATCTTTCATGAGCGTTACACCAACTGGAAATGGGGAAGGCTTTTCCACAGTGCTTACATAAGGTTTCTTTCCCACAATGCTTACATCCATTTGCCTACTGTCTAGCGTGATGCCTTTTATGACTGTCATGCCAACTGGAAGTGAAGGTTTTTTTCAACAATGCTTAGATGCACAAGGTTTCTCTCCACTGTGACTCCTTTCATGAATGTTAAGATAACTGGATCGGGCAAAGGTTTTTCCATAATGCTTACATGTGAATTCTTTTGATTATGACAGGAACTCAAAATGGCAAAGGTTTTGCCACAAGAATACACACACAAGGTTTCTCACCAGTATGAATTCTTTCATGAATGGTATGTAGAACTAGTCAAGCCGTTTCCACAATGATTATGTACATAAAGCTTTTCAGAGTGAATTCTTTCATGTCTCTTTTGATGAGAAGAACTCCTGAAGGCTTTCCCACAATGCTGACATGCATAAGGCTTCTTTCCAGAGTGAATTCTTTCATGAAGGTCACGATAACATGAGGTGGAGAAGCTTTTCCCGCAATGCTTACATGCATAAGGCTTATCTCCAGTATGAACGATTTCATGTCTCTTAAGATAAATGGAGCGGGTAAAGGCTTTTCCACAGTGCTTACACGAGTAAGGCTTCTCTCCAGTATGAATCCTTTCATGAATGTTACGATAATAAGGAGTGCTGAAGACTTTCCCACAATGTTTACATGCATAAATCTTCTCTCCCGTGTGAGTTCTTTCATGAATTTTACAGTGCTTGGAACTGTTGAAAGCCTTTCCACAATGTTTACAGGCATAAGAAGTCTTTACATTATGATTTTGTTTGTGGCAGTTATGCAGACTGGGAATGGTGAATGCTTTTCCACAGTGCGTACATGCACAAGGCTTCTCTCCAGTGTGAACTCTTTCATGAGTGTTATAAGAACTCAAAGTGGCAAAGGTTTTGTCACAATGTTTACATGTATACAATTTCTCTCCAGTGTGGATTCTTTTGTGAGTGTTACAAGAATTGGAACTGGTGAAGGTTTTTTCACAATGCTTATGTGCATAAGGCTTCTCAGCACAGTGACTTCTTTCGTGAATGTTACAATTACTAGAATGGGTGAAAGCTTTTCCACAATGCTTACATTCATAAGGCTTTACTTCTCTGTGAGTTACTTCATGTTTCTCAAAACATGTTTTCTCATGTTGCTTACAAATGTAACTTCTCTCTCCAAGATGACTTTTTTCATGGTTGATGAGGTCACTGGAATCAATGAAAGCTTCTTCACAATGCTTACACACAAAGGGTTTCACTCCTGTATGGATTCCGTGATCTTTCTGGTCACGTGTACATCTCTTTAAGATGTTCTCACTGAGTTTATCTCCAATGTGAGTTCTCTCCTGAGGCTGATCAGAAGGAAGACTCCTACAGGCTTCATTACATTGTTGGTTTTTATAAGGTTTGTCTCTAGGAGAGGTTTCAAGTACCTGAAGTGATTCAGAATGACTGATATCGTTCCAATGTTTCGTTGGTTTAAAAGACTTCACCACAGCTTCCTGACATTGAAATTCATTGCTTCTACTTTGGTCTCTTTGATAAACTTGTAAGGATGAATCATCAATGACATTCCTTTCATGTAATCTGCTTTCATATACTGTTTTTGCAGGAGGCACGTCATTATTAACCATATTCTTTGGAGTAGATTCCTGGTTTTCATCACACTCAGTATCACGCTGATATCCACAGTCTTTCTCAACTACTTGAGTTCTGCAAAAACAATGAGAACAGCATTACTGTAGAAAAAAAATATTTGAGGCTGGCTTATGGAGTACACTACAACCATACTATCCCTGAGGCAATAGCAGAATGTCTCCAATGTTAAGGACAATATGAACCATATGTAAAGACCCTGGCATGTGTAAAGACATAGAGTGTTGATATTTATTTAAGAATTATGAAGGAGCTGTATCATAGGGTCAGATATAAAGAACAATTTCAGCTCTTCGAGCAGATCCTCCATCGGCAATCATGTGGAGGGCACATAAGTTCCTGTTAATCTGAAGGATCTGATGCCCTTTTCTGGTCTCCACAAATGGTTTTGCACAGGTGGTGAATACAAGCACACATATACATACACATAAAATAAGTGACAAACATAGAAAGAGTGAATATGAAGGCAAAAGTCCTGGTGTTAGCAGACAGTCATAATAATCACATAGTCCTCTAACAGTATGATATTTTGACATTTGAAATACTTAGCCTGTGTTGGCTAGTTTGTTATCAGTTCAACCTGAACCAGAGTTGAGAACATGGCTAGATCAGATTGGCTTGTAAGCAAAGGCTGTGGGAGCATTTTTTAATTCCTGATTAATGAGGCCATGTTAGGTAATATGTTCCTGGGCAGGAGTACAGGAGCTGTAAGAAAAGTATGTTAGTAATCCATGAGGAATAAGCCAGAAAGCAGCCTTCCTCCCCGGTCTTCAGTTCAGTTCCAGCCTCCAGGTCCCTGTCTGTTTTAAGCCCCTATCCTGCCTTCCCTTGCTGGGCTATAACATGGAAGTGTAAACCAAAATATGCCCCATTACTCAAAAGATGACTTTGGTCATGGTGTTTAACACAGGAACTGAGAGCATCATAAAACAGAAGTTGCTTACCAGGTTCACAGGGGTAATCCTGAGAGAGAGGTGACCATATGGTTTTTATAAGGGCTATGAGAAGGTCTAGACTACTGGGCTCTTTCAGAGCTTATTACATGACACATTGGTGATATTACTCGATTACACAGATGAGAAACTCAAATACTGAATGACACAGTTCAATATTCTGTTACAGAAATTGGTGTAGAATCAATTTGCAATTAGATATATTTGGATCATTTGGTAGGTTCGCAGTTAGTTGTCCTACCACTCAAATGTTTGATGTAAATTGTTTTTGTTTGTTTTTGTAGATAGGGTTTCTCTGTATAGCCTTGATTACCCTGGAACTCACTCTGTAGACCAGACTAGACTCAAGCTCAGAGATTTGCCTGCCTCTGCCTCCCGAGTGCTGGGATTAAACATGTGTGCCACCACCACCCGACTGTAAATTGCTTTCTATTGAATAAAAATTACCCCAGATTTTGGCTGAGATCTCTGTGGTCCTCTTCGATATTTTCTTCTAGTGTTTCCTCTAGAAATAAACCCAAAGAGTTCATTATGACAAATTCAATGCTTAGAAACAAGTAGAATCTAGTTCTTATGACATGGATGCATTCATTAAATTCGATAAACATTCCCTGCAGGAATTCAAACCACAATACCACACATGTTGCTCTCTGCCTGCTGACTGAATAAGCAAGGGCAGTGTGCTGGTGTTTATCTTTTATTCATTTATTTATCTTTACCTATGGAGAGCAGGTTCAAAAATGTTTCCTTCATCACATCTCTGTAGAGCTTCTTTTGCCTATCATCCAACATCGCCCACTCTTCTACAGTGAAGATCACACCTACATCCACAAAGGCCACCGGTTCCTAAAACAGTGCACATATTAGGATGGTTAGTTTTAACAGCCAGGTTGATGACATACAGAATCGTCTAGGACAGAAATTACTGAAGACAGCTCTATAAGTGATTATGTAGATAAAGGTTAACCCAAAACATCCATAGGATACTGTCTTGAGTTTTTGCTGTAAGAAAGGCAGATGCACAGTCTCAGTTACTATTCTGCTGCTGAGACGAGAGCTCATGATCAAGGCAGCTACTATAAAAGGAAGCAACTGATCAGGGCTTGCTCACACAGTCAATGATTGTCACAGAAGAATCAGGACAGGCATGGGGTGGGAACAGTAGCTGAATGTTTTACTCCTGAGGAAAGGCAGCAGGCAGAGACAAGACACAATGCCTGGAATGGGCTTTTGAAACTCAAAGACCACTACTAATGACATCCCCTCCCACATATTGCCACATCTCCTAATTCTATCCTAATTCTAACTTCTACTAACTGGGATGAAGCTTTCAAACATATGAGCCTATGAGGGCTATTCACATGTAAAACAACACACCCACCTATTCGAGATGCAGCATTTCATGAAATATAAAGGGTTTATATTAGTGGAAGGTGGGAGCCGAGACACAGGCAACTATACACCAATCTAGTTCTGATTGTGTGTGATTTGATCAGCTGCTTCAGAATCCTGCATTTTACAGACTCTACCCTTAAATTGTGAGATAAAATAATAAACTCATTCTGCCTCAAGTCACTGTTTTCTGAGTCATTTCTGACAGACAGATGGAAAAGCCTAACATAACAAATACATTTTTTTTTTTCGAGACAGGGTTTCTCTGTAGTTTTGGTGCCTGTCCTGGAACTAGCTCTTGTAGACCAGGCTGGCCTCAAACTCCCAGAAATCCACCTGCCTCTGCCTCCCGAGTGCTGGGATTAAAGACGTGCGCCACCACTGCCTGGCCTAACAAATACATTTTTTTTAAAAATGGGACCATTGTTGTAAATAAACCTAAGCAGGTTCTCTGTGGGCATTTAGAACTTGTTTTGGAAGGAATGTGGAGGAACTGGCAAAAATAAATTTTCTTTAGAGAAGGAAAAATCTAGAACACATTGAATGAATCTAAGAAAAAAAGGTTGATAGAAATGGCATGGACCAGGAAGGTTCAGAGGAGACAAAGAGTCAGGAATTTCAGTAAGGGCTATGCTTGTGCAATTAAGATTAAGAACAGAGCTGTGTTCTGTCCTACATCAGAGAACTTGAAATGAACATGAATGTAGAAAGTGTTGAATACTTTAGTAGAAGAAACGAGGGTGAGCAAACTAAAATTCCAAACAAGCAAAGCAAATGCAACTGATGACAGGATTAGCACTAACCACTGAACAATAGCGAAGCAGGCAAGCACAGAGCAAACACAGGGACTGGGACAATGAACCTAGCATTGTGTGGGCATCCTTTGGACAAACATCTTTAATGGGCTGTACCGATATCTGCTTTAACAATAGCAACAAGCAGTCCCTTTAGTAATGGCATGGTAACTCCTTATTGTACTCAAATACCTTTTGGGAATCATATGGAACATAGAGGAAATAGGCAGACCTGCACTTACTTCAGTCTGAGGTACATGCGCAATAAGGTAACCTGCAGTGTGAAAAGTAATGTTCAAGAATAATCTTTCTTTTTCTGTTGTTACAATATTTTTTCTTCTAAACAACTGGGCTTGCATATGTTTAGAGTCTGATGACTCTGGGAATGTCATGTGCATTAGGCAGGTTTACCAAATGACATCCTGTCAGTCAAAACACTAATCCTCTGTGGATGCTGCATCCTCCAGCAACCAATTCCTCTTTCTTTCAGTCTCCCAGCTAGCTGTTGATACCCGTGAGCACCCTCACTCATGTAGGCTGTGAGCTGCCAGGTAGGTGCTGGAAACTGTACCCGGGTCCTCTGGAAGAGATGTCAGTGCTCTTAACTGCTGAGCCATTTCTCCAGCCTCCGTCCTGGGTTAGAGTGGTATATCATTTGTGTTATAATAAATAAAGCTTGCCTGAAGATCAGAGCGTAAAAACAGTCACACTGGTCAGTCGTGCAGATCAGGCAGTGGTGGCACACACCTTTAATCCCAGTAACCACACTAGTTAATCATAGAGGCCAGGCAGAGGTGGTGCACACTAGAGGAATAGAAGATGGAAGGAAACAGGTCCCAGTTCAGGCTCATTCTGAGGATTTGTGGAGGCAGGACTGCCATTTGGGTCTGAGGAAGAGGTAAGAGGCAGTGGCTGGCTGCTTTGCTTTTCTGGCTTTCAGACTGAGCCCCAATATCTGTCCCTGGGTTTTTATTTTTCATGCTACACTGGGTTCTTTAAGAAAGCAGTCTGAGAAAGTCATTGTTGTTCTTTTTTAAAAAATGCTGCAAGATCCCCTGTGGCAGTAGGCAGCAGAAATGCTGTAAGTCCCAAATGGTGGTAGCGGGCCATGTGGCGGCAGACAGCAGGCCCGGGGAGCAGCCGTCCCAGGCAGAGACGGCTGCTGATCTCAGAGCAGTGGTGGCGGGCCATGTGGCAGCAGGCAGTGGGCCCCAGGCAGAGCAATGGCTGGTCCCAGGCAGGGAGACACATGGCGGGCAGAAGACAGAAACATGGATGAGGTTGAATGTTTATTCAGGGAGTTATGGAGGAGGAAGGGTGAAGAGGGGGACAGGGAGAGAGAGAGAAAGAGAGAGAGAGAGAGAGAGAGAGAGAGAGAGAGAGAGAGAGAGAGAGAGAGAGAGAGAGAGAGAAGGGGGGAAGCAGAGAAGTGGGGAGGCAGAAGCGAAGCTGCCTCTCCAAGAGGAAGATGGAAAAGAGAGCAAGCTCAGGCCGGAAGCTGAAGATCAGCCTGCCTCAGCGGATGGGGAGGGGAATGGGTGTGGCTTGTCTCTTAAAGGGACCAAAACCATAACAGTCATGAGAAGCAGCATTCCTCCATGGCCTCTGCATCAGCTCCTGGCTCCAGGTTCCTGCCCTACTTGAGTTCCTATCTTGCTTTGGTGATAAACAGCAATGTGGAAGTATAAGCTGAATAAACCCTTTCCTCCCCAACCTGATTTTTGGCCATGGTGTTTCACCACAGTAATAGAAATCCTAATTAAGACAGAAAGCTATAGGAAAAAATGAAAATTTGATTAAGAGATGATTCTGCCATATTGCAAACGATGTAAGAGTCCTCAGTTTGAATTTAGAACAATTTCTCTGACCCACATTTCCAGCTTAAGATTTAAGGGAAGAATTATATTTCCTTTTTCTTGCTCATTCTTCTTCCCTGTGTTTAATTTAGAAGATCAACCTAAACAAGTGATTTCTTACTGACTTACAACTACATCAGTTACAGAAATAATAACTATGTTAAATATGAACATTTTAGTTTTAAAGTAGGTCTCTGGCCAAAGACATAAGGGAAACGAATATGCTTACTGAGAAGGCGCACAATATCAGAAAAATGAATGCTTCAAATTCTTAAAGTCACCAAAGCACTTTCAATATTGTCCGTCAAAAATTTTGGCATAGAAAGGGGAGCTCGGTAGCTCCTTTGTCCCCATAGCCTGCCTGCAGCAAGCAGGGTGGGCCCTTTGTTTGCAAGCAAACCAAGGAGCACGGAGTTTCGATCCGGGCACCTAGTGAAACATCATTGTGGTGAGTGAGTGCTGCTGCACCCGAGAACAGCCCGCCTACACTTCCTGATCAACCTTCGGGGCTACACTGCACGGTACCTCCTTTCTCTTCCTATCCCATCCAGCTTACATCCAGATCCCCCCACCCCCTGTCGCCCTCCCCCCCTCCCTTCCTTGGTGGCAGAGCGCCTCCCTGCTCTGCCTGCTTGGGCGCTGGGACTGAACCCGAAGGGGAGTGCAAAGGGGAAGGCGGTAGCTCCTTTGTCTCCATAGCCTGCCTGCAGCAAGCAGGGTGGGCCCTTTGTGTGCGAGCTAACCAAGCAGCAAGGAGATCCGATCTGGACACAAGGAGAAACATCACTGGGGAGTGACATCACTGGGAAGGTACATCAGTCGGCAAGAAGACCTGATCCTGTAAAAGAAGATTCATAGGAGAATATTGGGAGAAAGAGATGGGGAGACGCCAATGCAGGAATTCACCCAACAATCTGAAAAACAACACGAAACCACCAGAAGCCAGCGAACTCACAACAGGAGGACATGAACACCTTAATCAAGAAGTAGAAAAAACTGACTTCATGAAAGTGATTGACACCCTTAAACAGCATATAAAAAAACGCCCTTATAGAAATGGATGAGAAGTGTAACAGAAAGTTCGAGGAATTGAGTAAATCAGTGAATGATACCCTAGGAAAGCAAGGAAAAACAATCAAGCAGATAATGGAAACAGTTCATGACTTGAAAACTGAAAAGGAGGCAAAGAAGAAAACACAAACAGAGGGCCGGCTGGACATGGAAAATCTAGGTAAACGAATAGAGACTACAGAAACAAGCATAACCAGCAGAATACAAGAGATAGAAGAAAGAATTTCAGACACTGAAGATACCATAGAGAAAATAAACGCACTGATCAAAGAAAACAGCAAGTCCAACAAACTCTCATCACAAAACATTCAGGAAATATGGGACACAATAAAAAGACCAAACCTAAGAATAATTGGAGTAGAAGAAGGAGAAGAAGTGCAGCACAACGGTCCAGAAAATATACTTAATAAAATTATAGAAGAAAACTTTCCCAACCTGAAGAAGGAAGTACCTATGAAGGTTCAAGAAGCATACAGAACACCAAATAGGCTGGATCAAAAAAAAAAAATATCCCCTCGCCATATAATAATCAAAACACAAAATATACAGAATAAAGAAAGAATATTAAGAGCCGCAAAGGAAAACGGCCAACTTACTTATAAAGGTAAACCTATCAGACTTACACCTGACTTCTCTATGGAAACCATGAAAGCCAGAAGGTCCTGGATAGATGTACTGCAAAAACTAAGAGACCATGGATGCAGCCCAGACTACTATATCCAGCCAAGCTTTCGTTCACTATAAATGGAGAAAACAAAATTTTCCAGGATAAAAACAAATTTAAGCAATACGTAGCCACAAATCCAGCCTTACAGAAAATAATAGAAGGAAAATCACTAACCAAGGAGTCCAACAATGACCACAATAACTCAGACATCTAGAGACCCTTCACCAGCGCATCTCAAAGAAGGGAAACACACAAACCCTACTACTAAAAAAGTGACCAGAGTTAACAACCACTGGTCATTAATATCACTTAATGTCAATGGGCTCAACTCACCTATAAAAAGGCACAGGCTAAGAGACTGGATACGAAAACAGGATCCAACATTCTGCTGTCTACAAGAAACACACCTCAACCACAAAGACAGGCACCTACTCAGAGTAAAGGGCTGGGAAAAGGCTTATCAAGCAAATGGACCTAAGAAACAAGCAGGTGTGGCCATACTAATTTCTAACAAAGTTGACTTCAAACTTAAATCAATCAGAAGAGATGGAGAGGGACATTTTATACTCATAACAGGAACAATTCATCAGGAAGAAGTCTCAATCCTGAATATCTATGCCCCACATATAAAGGCACCCACGTACGTAAAAGAAACATTGCTAAAATTCAGGGCAGCCATCAAACCGCACACACTAATAGTAGGAGACTTCAACACTCCTCTCTCACCAAAGGACAGGTCAATCAAACAGAAACCTAACAGAGAAATTAGAGAATTAATGGAGGTAATGAAGCAAATGGACTTAACAGACATCTATAGATTATTCCACCCAAAGAGGAAAGAATATACCTTTTTCTCTGCAGCTCATGGAACCTTCTCGAAAATTGACCACATACTCGGTAACAAAGCTAACTTACACAGCTACAAAAAAATATTACTAACCACCTGTGTCTTATCAGACCACCATGGATTAAAGTTAGAATTCAACAACAATGCTACCCCCAGGAAGCCTACAAACTCATGGAAACTGAACAGTCAACTACTGAACCATACCTGGATTAAGGAAGAAATAAAGGAAGAAATTAAAGTCTTCCTCGAATTCAATGAAAATAAAGAAACAACATACTCGAACTTATGGGACACTATGAAAGCAGTGCTGAGAGGAAAGTTCATAGCACTAAATGCCCACTTAAAGAAAACAGAGAAAGCACATATTGGAGACTTAACAGCCCACCTGAAAGCTCTTGAAAAAAAAAAAAAAGCAGACTCACCTAGGAGGAGTAGAAGACTGGAAATAATCAAACTGAGGGCTGAAATCAACAAAATAGAAACACAGAAAACAATCCAAAGAATCAATGAATCAAAAAGCTGGTTCCTGGAGAAAATCAACAAGATTGACAAACCCCTATCCAAACTAGTCAAACAGAAGAGAGAAAATTTGCAAATTAGTAAGATCAGAAATGAAAAGGGGGACATAACCACAAACACAGAGGAAATTCAGAGAGTCATTAGATCTTACTACAAAAGCCTATATGCCACTAAACTGGAAAATGTAAAAGAAATGGACACTTTTTTAGATAAATACTATTTACCAAAATTAAACCAGGACCAGATGAACAATCTAAACAGACCTGTCAGTTGCGAAGAATTAGAAGCTGTTATCAAAAACCTCCCTACCAAAAAAAGCCCAGGGCCAGATGGTTTCAATGCGGAATTCTACCAGAACTTCCAAGAAGACCTAATACCTATATTCCTCAATGTATTCCACAATATAGAAACAGAAGGGTCATTACCAAATTCCTTTTATGAAGCTACAGTTACTCTGATACCAAAACCACACAAAGACTCAACCAGGAAAGAGAATTACAGGCCGATCTCACTCATGAATATCGACGCAAAAATCCTCAACAAAATACTGGCAAATCGAATCCAAGAACACATCCGAAAAATTATCCATTATGATCAAGTAGGCTTCATTCCTGAGATGCAGGGCTGGTTCAATATACGAAAATCTATCAATGTAATCCAGCATATAAATAAACTGAAAGAAAAAACCATATGATCATTTCATTAGATGCTGAAAAAGCATTTGACAAAATTCAACATCCATTTATGTTAAAAGTCTTGGAGAGATTAGGGATACAAGGGTCATACCTAAATATAATAAAAGCTATATACAGCAAGCCGACAGCTAACATCAAATTAAATGGAGAGAAACTCAAAGCCATCCCGCTTAACTCAGGAACACGACAAGGCTGTCCACTTTCGCCATACCTCTTCAATATAGTGCTGGAAGTTCTAGCAATAGCAATAAGACAACATAATGGGATCAATGGGATTCGAATTGGAAAGGAAGAAGTTAAACTTTCGTTATTTGCAGATGATATGATAGTCTACATAAGCGACCCCCAAAACTCCACCAAAGAACTTTTACAGCTGATAAACAGCTTTAGTAATGTGGCAGGATACAAGATCAACTCCAAAAAATCAGTCGCCCTCTTACACACAAAGGATATGGAAGCAGAGAGGGAAATCAGAGAAGCTTCTCCATTCACGATAGCCACAAACAGCATAAAATATCTTGGGGTAAATCTAACCAAGGAAGTGAAAGATCTATTTGACAAGAACTTTAAGGCATTGAAGAAAGAAATTGAAGAAGATACCAAAAAATGGATGGACATCCCTTGCTCTTGGATTGGGAGGATCAACATAGTAAAAATGGCAATTCTACCAAAGGCAATTTATAGATTCAATGCAATCCCCATCAAGATCCCATCAAAATTCTTCACAGATCTGGAGAGGACAATAATCAACTTTATATGGAAAAACAAAAAACCCAGGATAGTCAAAACAATCCTATACAATGAAGGATCTTCTGGAGGCATTACCATCCCTGACTTCAAACTCTATTACAGAGCTACAGTAATGAAAACAGGGTGGTACTGGCATAAAAACAGAGAAGTCGACCAATGGAATCGTATAGAAGACCCGGATTTTATTCCACAAACCTATGAACACCTCATTTTTGATAAAGGAGCTAAAAGTATACAATGGAAGAAAGAAAGCATCTTCAACAAATGGTGCTGGCACAACTGGATGTCAACCTGTAGAAGAATGAAAATAGACCCATATCTATCACCGTGCACAAAACTCAAGTCCAAATGGATTAAAGACCTCAATATCAGCCCGAAAACACTGAACCTGATAGAAAAGAAAGTGGGAAATACCCTACAACAGATGGGCACAGGAGATCGCTTCTTAGGTATAACCCCAGAAGCACAGACATTAAGGGCAACATTGAATAAATGGGACCTACTAAAACTGAGAAGCTTCTGTAAAGCAAAGGACACTGTCACTAAGACACAAAGGCAACCTACTGACTGGGAGAAGATCCTCACCAACCCCGCAACAGACAAAGGTCTGATCTCCAAAATATATAGAGAACTCAAGAAACTAGACTTTAAAATGCTAATTAACCCAATTAAAAAATGGGGCACTGAACTGAACAGAGAATTGTCAACAGAAGAAATTCAAATGGCCAAAAGACACTTAAGGTCGTGCTCAATTTCTTTAGCAATCAGGGAAATGCAAATCAAAACAACTTTGAGATATCATCTTACACCTGTCACAATGGCTAAAGTCAAAAACACCAAGGATAGCCTTTGCTGGAGAGGCTGTGGAGGAAGGGGTACCCTCATCCATTGCTGGTGGGAATGCAATCTTGTGCAACCACTGTGGAAGTCAGTGTTTCGGTTTCTCAGGAAATTCGGGATCAACCTACCCCTGGACCCAGCAATACCACTCTTGGGAATTTACCCAAGAGATGCTCTATCACATGACAAAAGCATTTGTTCAACTATGTTCATAGCAGTATTATTTGTAATAGCCAGAACCTGGAAACAACCTAGATGCCCTTCAATGGGAAGAATGGATGAAGAAAGTATGGAATATATACACACTAGAGTACTACGCTGTGGTAAAAAACAATGACTTCTCGAATTTTGCATGCAAATGGATGGAAATAGAAAACACTATCCTGAGTGAGGTATCCCAGACCCAAAAAGATGAACATGGGATGTACTCACTCATAATTGGTTTCTAGCCATAAATAGGGGTCACGGAGTCTACAATAGGTGAACCTAAAGAAGCTAAGTAAGAAGGTGAACCCAAGGAAAAACATATAGTTATCCTCTTGGATAAGGGAAGTAGACAAAATTGCCGGGGAGAAAAGTGGGATCTTGGGGGTGGGGTGGGATGGGGGTAAGGGGAGATGGGGAGAGAAAAGATAGAAGGGAAGGAGGGGGGACTTGGGGAAACAGGAGGATCGGGATAAAGGAAGGTTGGATAGGGGAGCACGGAACCACAATTCTTAGTTAAGGGACCCACTTTAGGGTGGGCAGGAGACTTGACCCTAGAGGGGCTCCCAGGTGTCCAAGCCGAGGTCCCCAGTTAGTTCCTTGGGCAGCTGAGGATAGGGAACCTGAAATGATCCTATCCTAGAGCAATACTGACGAATATCTTGCTTATCATCCTAGAACCTTCATCTGGTGATGGATGGAGATAGAGACAGAGACCCACACTGGAGCACTGGACTGAGCTCCCAAGGTCCCAATGAGGAGCAGAAGGAGGGAGAACATGAGCAAAGAAGTCGGGACCACGAGGGGTGCACCCACCGAGACAGTGGAGCTGATCTACTGGGAGCTCACCAAGGCCTGCTGGACTGTTACCGAAAAAGCATGGGATAAAACTGGACTTTCTGAACATGGCGAACAATGAGAGCTGATGAGAGGCCAAGGACAATGGCACGGGGTTTTGATCCTACTTAATGTGCTGGCTTGGTGGGAGCCTAGCCAGTTTGGATGTTCACCTTCCTAGATATGGACGGAGGGGGGAGGACCTAGAGAAAAGAAAAATAAAAAAAGAAAAAAAATTTTTTTTGGCATAATGGGATTGGTTCTCAAGAAGGTCACACACAGGCAAAAAAGGATTTGAAACGATTGGTATTTTGGAGATGGAGAGTCTTTGCTCTCCAGTGTGGCCACTGAAAAGGATTTGAAACGATTGGTATTTTGGAGATGGAGAGTCTTTGCTCTCCAGTGTGGCCACTGAAAAGTTGTCATGCTGCAGCGCACGGCCACACACATCTGCACAGGCTAGCTGAACTCAGTGGGTTATAAAAACTAAAAAGGAAACCAAAAGGCACATAAAATTAAGAGCTGGTTGTGCTGATGGTGTAAGGGCTAGACACGATTATATCACTTCTATGTAGGAAATTCCCAACAATAAACATATATTTAAAACGGCTGTTATCTTTTAATAATAAAACAGTAAAACATATGTAGGGGTAGGATACAGGTAACCAGGTGTAAAGCTTGCTGTGCAAGCCTGAAGACCTCAAACCCCATGGAGGATGAGAACAGTGAATCCTTACTCACCGTGGGTGAGGGTTTAAAGTGCTACAATTAACAAGCCATCAGTGTGAGCTTGTCTCAAAAGGGAAAAATAGAAATATTATTTCATCCAGCGTACATCTCTCCTCGTATAATGAAAACAATCCATACACTACAACAGATACTCACATTCATGGTCATGGTTGCTCTAGTCCTAATGGCTGGAGAAATATCAGCCTGGATGTCCATCAGCTGATGACTGGATAACAGTCATATCACACACATGCACGCTGGAATATGACTCCCTAAGGACCAAACTGAAGTGCTGGATGGAACTGGAAATGTAACTACCCTGTGCCAGATAACCGAAAGGTACAGAGTCAAACAAATGCTGTCTCTTTACCTCATATATGGGTTCTATCTTTAACCTCTTCCTGTATGATTCAGAACTGGACTGAGTGTCTACACAGAGCATGGAGAAGGCAGGCTCCATGGGATCTGTGCGTAGGTGGGACTGGGACGGGAACGGTAGTAGGTATGTGATGTGGTGGACATGGTGTGGCTATGGGAAAGGGAAGAGAGAAGGAGTTTACTGTATCAAGGTTCAGGATTCTCCTTGGCTATGCAGTGCTTTCCAGGCCAGCCTGCTGGTACACAAGGGGCGGAACAAGCCTTTAATCCCAGAATGCATGAGGAAGGCCAGGGAGAAGTCCAAGTCTAAAGCTAGTCTGGTCAACACAGCTAGTTTCAGGGCTGCACTGAGAAACTCTGTTGCCAAAAGCAAAACAAAACAAGACAAAAAGAAAGAAAAAAATATATTAAATACTAAATAAAAATCAACAATAAAATGAAAATCATAGTGACCACACATACAAGTGTAATAAATGTATTATAATGTACAGCACACTCAAGTCAATTTTTAACAAAACAATGTCTCCAGCAGGTAAGCAGCTTGTTTGTCATTCTCTCTGATGAACATTTCGAAGCTTTTCAATTGCTCAGAAATTACATTACCTACAAGACCCAGCTATCTGAAGGCTAAGGGAGGAGCTGAAATGTTAGTACTTCTCCTCAAGGAATGTAATCTTGAAAATGACTCCTTACAGAAAGCACACTCCCAATCTCTTCTGCTCCAAACAGTGTACAGCAAAACCAGGAGCAGCAATGAAATTCAATTTAATTCCATGAAGCTCTTCACCAGACTCGCTGCCCTTCTTCATATTTGGCAAAGTTTGGAAAACTTCGCAAAATTCCAATTTTAATCTCAAATTTGATCACTGCATGCCACTTCTCCCAGGGCAATGGTAGGATGAAGGTGACACACACTCTCCCTTCTGCTCCTGAAATCCAGTCCAGAGTCTCACATCCAGCTTTGTTACAGAAAACCTGCTGTGGTCTCCCTTTCCTCTCCCCAACAGATCACAGAGACCTTCTCCTCCCACATTCCTTCCTCCAGCTCATCTCATTTCCCAGTCTCTCACACCAGCAGCCATTCCCTGGGAACACAGCAGCTGAGCAGGCCAGGAGAAAGGTTAAACAAACTGAATTCCTTCACTACCCCCTCCTCTCTTCCAAAGGCAACTCCCCCCGCCCCCATCATCCCCATCTCTGCAACAGAACACTTACACAGCCTTCCTGCCCCCTCTGCCCACATCTCCTGGGGATCCCGCAGACCTTCTCTTCCTTTCCTCCCTCTGCCCACTTGTTGTTTTACCCCAAGCCCCAGCTCAGAGCAGGCATTCTCTGCTAACAACAGACCTCTTCTGTCTGGGAAGAAGTCAACTGTCTGTAGATCTGCCCCCCTCTCCTTCAGTTCCTACAGATCCAAGCCCTAAGTCTCATCCTCAGTGCTATAGCAGAACTGTGGGGTGACTTCGCTTCACTGTCTACCCCCAATCCAAGAAGATGAAATAAGTAGACCTAGATGAACACTCTGTTCTCCTCTCTCCTGCGAACCCCAAAGGACCCCTGGCTTATTCCCATTCCTAAGTGTCAGCTTCAACACCCAGAAACACATTTTATCTGGAACCCCCTGTGGCCACAACTATCTGATCTAAAGACAAGTTCCTAGCAGGCAACACACAGCCATCAGACTCTATGAAAACCCAGAGGGGAAACAGACACCAAAAAACAAAACACCCATCCAACAAAGATACATCCAGAAATCAGTACCTAGACCTATAATTCACCCCAAACTTAGATGCCTAGATGCCAGTATAAAAACACAATAACATTCAAGGCAGTATGTTTTCACTGCAGCCCAGCTATCTTACAACAGGTCCTGAATATCCCAACATAGTTGAAGCACAAGAAACAGACTTTAAATCTGACTACATGAATATTTAAGAGGTCCTTAAAAATGGAAATGAATAAATCCCCTCAAGAAAGCCAAGAAAATACAAACAAACAAAGGAAGGAAATGAATTAAGTTTTTCAAGACCTGAAAACGGAAATAAAATTAAAAAAAAAAAAACTCAGGAAATTCTGGAAACAAAAAATTTAGGAATTTGAACAGCAACTACAGAGGCAAGCTTCACCAACAGAAGGCAATAGGTTGAAGAGAGAATTTCAGGTGTTGAATAGACAATAGAAGAAATGGATACATCCATCAAGGAAAACGTTAAATCTCAAAAACTCCTGTCACAAAACATCCAGAAGATCTGGGACACGATAAAATGATCAAACCTAAGAAAAATAAAAATAGAGGAAGAAGAATACCACTTCAAAGGTTCAGAAAGTATTCAACAAAATTATAGAAAAAAACTATCCTAACCTAAACAAGGGCATGGCTATAAAAGTACAAGAAGCATACAGAACACCAAGTAGCCGGGCGGTGGTGGTGCACGCCTTTAATCCCAGCACTCGGGAGGCAGAGGCAGGCGGATCTCTGTGAGTTCGAGGCCAGCCTGGTCTACAAGAGCTAGTTCCAGGACAGGAACCAAAAGTTATGGAGAAACCCTGTCTCGAAAATCAAAAAAAAAAAAAAAAAAAAAAGAACACCACGTAGGTCCACATGCCTTTAATCCCAACACTTGGGAGACAGAGTTAGGCAGATCTCTGTGAATTTGTGATCTCTGGTCTACAAGAGCTAGTTCCAGGACAGGCTCCAAAGCTACAGAGAAACCCTCTTTCTAAAACACTAAACATACAGAACAAGAAAGAGTATTAAAAGATGTAAGGGAAAAAACCAAGTAACATAAAGGCAGACCTATTAGTAAGACTGACTTCTCAATAGAAACTAAAAGTCAGAAGAGACTGGGCAGAGGTGCTGTAAACTCTTAAGTGACCACAGATGATGGCCTACACTATTATACCCAGCAAAACTTCCAAATACCATAAATGGATAAAATAGGATATTCCTTGATAAAGTCAAATTTAAACAATATTTACTCTAAATCTAAGTGTCTAGAAAGTCTAAAAGTACAACTCTAACCTATATAGGTTAACTATATTCATGAAAAAACAGAAAATAAATAATCTGTGACCAGCAAAATCAAGAAGGGAAAGCACACACATGCACGCACACACACAAACACACACCGTCACCACCAATCAACAAGACAGACAAACCATTATTCAAACTAATTAAAAGGCAGAGGTAGACTATCCAAATTAACAAAAAGAAAGAAATAAATAAAAAGGGGGCATAACAACATACACCAAAAAAAAAAAAAATCCAGAGACTCATAAGGACATGTTTTAAAAACCTGGACTCCACCAAATTGGAAAACCTAAGATACAGATAATGTTCTCAATAGGTACTACTTACCAAAGTTAAACCAAGATCAGACAGACAATTTAAATATAATCCCTCATGAAAAAGGAGTAATTAAAAGTTTCTCAACACTTCTCCCCCAAAAAAATCCAGGACCAAAAAGTGTTTCAGTTCAGAATTCTACCAGACATTCAAAAAAGAGTTAATGCCAATGCTCTTCATATTATTCCACAAAAGCAAAATGGAAGGAATATTGCCCACTTAATTTTGTTATGCCATTTGTTGCACTGATATTCAAACCACATATAGATCCAACAAAGAAAGAGAATTACAGACCAATTTCACTTACACATGAATGCAAAAATACTCAGTAAAATACAAACCCGAGAACACATCAAAAAGATCATCCACCATGATTAAGCAGGTTTCATCGCGGAGATACACAGATGATTCAAAACATAAAATAAATGTACTCCCCCATATAAACAAAAACAAAACAAAACACATGATCATCTCATTAGATGTCACTTTGATGAAAACCAACACCCCTTCATGGAAAAAAATCCAGGAGAGATTAATGATACAAGGGACATATATAATCATAGTAAAGGCATTTTACAGCAAGTCAATAGCCAACATCAAATTAAATGGAAAGAGATGTAAAGAAATTCCACTAAAATCAGAAAAAAGAAAAGGCTGTGCACTCTCCCCATATCTACTCAATGTAGTACTTTAATTGCTAGCTAGAGCGGTAGGACACCTGAAGGAGATCAAGGGGCTACAAATTAGAAAGGAAAAGGTCAAAGTATCTCTATTTGCAGATATTTCCTAATATTAGCTCGCTGACGATGCAAAAATTCCCAATCAAGCCAAATCAAAACAAGCCAAATTAAGAAATATCCAGGTTTAATGGAAGATCTGTGCTCTCGGGTGGCCCCGAGGGGAAACAGGGAAACTGGGAAACAAGACTACTGGGAGGGAGAGAGACCACTGTGTTTTTCTTCTGGGGGATCACTTAAGTACCCTGGCCTGCTGGGATTTGAAGTCCAGACCAGGCCTGGGATAGATGCAGAGGGACTGGGGCCTATACTCCCAACCTAACATTCCAGACTCTTTGGCTATAGGGGTGACAGAAAATTGGAATGGTAATTATGACAAACATTTAGGCTCTCTTTGGAAAAAAGGGCGTAGACTCAAATGCGGCTACTTCCTGCGGGCATGGGGCAGCGTGGGGAAGGGGAGAGCCAGGTGTCCACGTTTAGTGAGAGGTGTGGCTGGAAAGGCATCCCATGAACTGTCATCCCGGAGAAGGCAAGCATCATTCCTTGGGGGAGATGAGAAGGCAGGTGTCTAGGAAAAAAGTTGTTATCGCTAAAGATGAGTGTGCCAGAATGAGGAGCAGGTAGGCCCTTCATTGCGGCATCCTGGAAAACCGGAGGGTGGAAGGTCCTGTCTGCTGGACAGACCACGTGTCTTGAGTAGGAGCCTGCTTGAGCTGAGAGACGGTCCCAGCATGGGTGTCCCAAGAGCTTGGCAGCCGAGGGGGTGCTGAGGATTACTATGTGAGGCTCGAAAAAGCTAGGAGTTAACTGTGTGAGGAGTACTCTGTCCCCTGGGGAGAGTGGCGCAGGTTTAGGGGCATTAGGGTCCACTGGTGTGGTGGCAGGAAGACAACAGTCAGCATGTGAACAGAGAAGGAACCTTAAAAGGGAGAGGTAGGGTAGGTACCCCGCCAGTGGAGGAGTTTGAACTGGGAGGTGATGGTTAAGGAGAAAGGGCCTGCCATAAAGCAACTCAAAAGGGCTCAGGCCCGTAGGGGAACATGGGGTAGCCCTGAGGCGAGGGCCAAGACAACCTGAATCCAGTGGAGAGCTTGGTAGGTTGTTGTTTGATGAGTCCCATTGTCCAGATGTTGAGAGCTTCTGACAGGAGCTCCATGACCCTGAGCTACCGCATCTGCTGTTTCCCTGGAGACCAGAAATGCTTCTATCCATCCTGTAAAAAGTGTCCACAAGTGTTAAGAGATAACAGAAGTTTTTTGAGTAGGCATGGGTGAAATTAACCTGTCAATCTTTGCCCAGCTGGTGTTCACAAAGCTGGTATATGTGGAAAGCTCCTTGTGGGTTGGCCTGGGCACATGACTGGCAGGAGGAGTGAACCTGTCAAATAGAGTCTTGGAGATGGGTGGGGTTAAAAGGGACTCCAAGAAGTAGAACAAAGCTTTGGGGAAGTGGCTAAGGACATCTCCACCCAGTAAGGGTGCTGGGCAAGCAGGTATAGCTAAGAAAGAATGGGAGAAAAATTGTCCTACAAGAATGTAGGTCAGTGGCAGAGTTTTAAGTGGGGAGGAACAGGTCCCGTCTACCCCCATAGCTGAAATTGGTGAGGGAAACTTAAGGCCCGAGTGAGAATAAAAGTAATGGACTTATCTGCCACTTGTAGCATGACCCTAGGCTAGGAGAGGGTTACGGGATATACCACGTTTGGGCAGCATCAATCTTTTGCAAGGCTGAGACGTTTGAAGGCTGCACAGTTTCACTTGCTGATGTTGGTGAGGCCGGACCTCCGTGGCCTGGCATAGAGGACAAGCCTGCATGGGGGTATTGTGATTTCTAGTGTCCAGGTTGCTGGTAGATAAGGCACAACCTCGGAGCAGGTGTAGTGCAATATGGTGCCAAGTGACCATTTAGGCCACGCTTGATAGAGCCCTGTGATTGACTTCCCTTGTCCCCCTTCCTGTGACCTTAGGGCAACTGGTAAGGCCTGGGCCTGTAGATTGTTGTAGCTTTGTCTGTCGGGAAGACTCAGCTGATTTTTCTCGGGCATTAAAAACTTTAAAGGCCATTTTCACCAATTCCCGTATAGGAGTTTGGGGACCATCCTCAACCTTTTTTTTTTTTTAACTCTTTTCTAATATCTTGTACTGACTGAGGTAGCAGACCGATTAGTAGAAAAGGAAGCTGGCCGCTTTTTTACCTGAGAGAGATTTGGAAGAGAAAATGGAGCAGGGGAGGGACTAACCCAGTATGGAGAGGCAGTCCAGGAGTGGAGCTGTGTGGTAGGAGGGGGAGGAGGGAAGGTGGAAGTTGACTTTGAACCTCAAACTCGGGGTGGGGAAAGAATGTTGCTCCACAGGAGTCGGGAGTCTGGGCTAGAGGGAGTGGGGGAGGGGCCAGTGCCTCAGGCAGCGTGGTGCTGGGAGAGAGAATGGCTAAGGGGGAAGGAGCGAGAGCACAGAGACCAAAAAACCATGGACAAAAAACCATACATATGTAAGCTTTGTTCATTTGTATCAGGCAGGCTCAATTTAAAAGATTTCTGTAAGAGGCTTACAGGGACTAAAACAGACCTGGCTTTGAACTGTTATCTCTTAACACTTGTGGACACTTTTACAGGATGGATAGAAGCATTTCCAGTCTCCAGGGAAACAGCAGATGCGGTAGCTCAGGGTCGTGGAGCTCTCAACATCTGGACAATGGGACTCATCAAACAACAACCTACCAAGCTCTCCACTGAATTCAGGTTGTCTTGGCCTTTGCCTCAGGGCTACCCCATGTTCCCCTGAATAGTATCATTTTGTAAAACTTAAGTAAAACCAACCAAGCAAACAACAAACAAAACCCAACAAAACAAAAGGAAAAATGCAAAACCACCTTGGATGAGGTTTTAAGGGGCTGAGACAGCTCTGTGGGAAATTTCTCTCACACCAAGAGGTAAGGGAAACAATTCCGAGTCAGACCAGATGGGGTAGGGGAGTGAAGAAGCGTGAAATGAAATCCAAGGTAATAATGGAAAAAAAAAATCTAAACCAGTACAAACCGAAAACTCCACAGATCACCCAAGTCCCCACACAGCACAGCCTGGATGATCAACAAGCTGGATCAACAACCCGCCAGCGCTGCAAAAATCCGTGTAGCACAGGTTCATGGCAAGGACCCACCCAAGAGTGCTGGGATTGTGATGAAGCGGCTTCACAGGACACAAAAGTGGGGCGCTCGGGGCTCAAGGCCGCCTGTGGGGTGCACACTTCAAGCACAGGTGGGCACAGGCATTGCTGAGCCAGACTCCACCTTCCACCGGACTTCACAGCGCCAGAGGAAACCCCGCGTGCTGGCGTCACATAACTCCAAAGCAACTAAAGTCCCACATCCGCCCCCCAGGATTCCAGGAGCCCAAGGCACACTCACCATTGTGTGCTTCTGATGTGTCTAGGTGTCCTCCCAAAGAGGTCCGCAGAACGCACAATCGCCCCAAACAGGTACTCACAAGAATCCCCCGGTAACAAGCGTTAAAAAGGCTTACGGCACAAGCGCTGCAACCATCCGTACTCCTGATTGGACAGCTCAGCGTCTTTTAGTAATATGGTCCCTGATTGGCGCACTGTACTCCGCCCGCGAAAAGTATCAAAACATTTTAGGAAAGCTCAGCTTCAAGTCCTGACTGCCTGCTCTCTAGAAGGCGAACTTCTGTGAATTCAAAGCCTTTCAGGGCTACATGGTGAGACCCTGACCAAAAACGAAACAAAGAAGCTCGGCATGGTGCAGGCATTTCTAATCGGGATCTCTAAGTGGAGGCTAGCCTGGTCCAGAGAACTAGTTCCCGGACAGACCACAGTACCAGAGAAAAGCTGTCTCGGAAAACCAAAACAATTAAGGAAGCAAAAATAAACAACAATAACAACAAATTTTAAAACAAAAGCTCTAACGTATTATCCGTCCCCTGTGGAATGAACCTGTTCCTTTCCGGGATTTCACTGCATTGTAAGACAACACACTCTGGGATTTGGGATGCACTCAACTCACTGCGTCACACACCCCGTATTTGCCGTGTGCCCTTTCCATAGAGATAGTGCCTTAAGTTAGGTCAGTCCATTCCTATCTCGTGCCCCACGGGAATAAAGGACTAAAGAGTAGAAGCAGGCCCCAAGTAGGTTCAAACATAGGAAACACACCTAAGGCTTGATAAGAAACCTCAAAGATAAGGGATGAGGTAAAATCCCATGACTTTCTCACACGTTTCTAAGTATCCATTTCTGCCAATGTACTAGACATGCCCTTGTCTTCGTGAGGGTTCTTATTGCTGTGATAAAACACCACAACCACAGTCAATTTGGACAATAAAGGTGTTTTCCACTTTCACATCACACTCTATCACCATCAAAAGAAGTCAGAGTAGGAAATGAAGACATGAAACTGGTGTTAGGAATGGAAGCAGAAGACAGAGGCGAGTTAATTAGCAGCTTGTTCTCAACAGGTAGCACAGTCTGTTATTTTACGCCCTGGAGGACCATCTGCCCAGGGGTACAAGTGTTCCTAATGAACTGGGCCCACCTGCATCAACCCTCAATCAAAACAATGAGCACTGGGGTATTGTAGTTAGAATTTTCTTTGAGCTGCTAACCAGTTCCCAAATAAAGACATGGAGACTTATTATTAATTATAAATGCTCAGACTTAGCTTAGATTTGTCCCATGCACTCTTTTAACTTAACTTTTTCCCTATTCATCTGTGGGTTTTTTTTTTTTTTTTTTTTTTTGGTTTTTCGAAACAGGGTTTCTCTGTAGTTTGGTGCCCATCCCGGAACTAGCTCTTGTAGACCAGGCTGGCCTCGAACTCACAGAGATCCGCCTGCCTCTGCCTCCCGAGTGCTGGGATTAAAGGCGTGCGCCACCACCGCCCGGTTCATCTGTGTTTTACCTCGGTGCTTTTTACCTTTCTTTCATTCTGTAAGTCCTACTTTCCTGTGTTCTTTGTGTTTGACTGGCTGGCTCCTGAAATCGCCCTGGTGTCTCTTTTCTCTTTTCTTCCTAGCCTAAATTCCTCTTTCTACTTACTCTCCCTGCCCGGAAGTCCTGCAACACATCTTTACGTGGTTAAGCAAATATTGTCCAATACGTTATGGTAGTGCATGCCTTTAATCCAATGTTAGAGAGTTGGCAGTGGGAGGTGTTGTTCTTTAGGTTTCCAAGAACAGTGTGTTCTATATAGCAAGTTCCAGATCAGCCAGAAATACCTAGGGTGAGATCCTTTTGTACACCCAGGTGTCCGATTCTGGGGTGTACGGGGGGGGGGGGGGCGGAGAAGGGAAAAAAATATTTAAACACGGGGGTTCAGACATCTCCCCCACTTGTTTCCCAGGGGTGAGAAGCGGGACTGTCTCCATGGGTGTTGGGAAAGACTTGGGACATAAAATGGTATTTATCTGACCAGAGCCTGCTGCTGCCGGCCGGACTAGACCCTCCCTAAAGGGGCCCTAGCTATCCCTGCTGCTGTCCGCTGGACTAAGCTACTCTCCCTGCTTCTCTGCCGGCACCTCCCAACACCATCCCTGGCACCTGGAAATCTCGCACCGGTTCCAGGTTGGCGGTTCTGTGTACGTTCGGAGACACCGTTCTCAGAATCTTGGACTTCGCTGAAAGGGACCCTACACCTACTGTCCTCAAAGTGGACGGTATTGCAGTCTGGATCCATGCGTCTCACATCAAGGCTGCACATCCACAGGACGACCCAGGACTATCCAAATAAAAGCTTCAGCGTACCCAAAATCCTCTCAAGGAGGGCTGATTCTGCCAGGCTTGCTGATCTTTGCCCTGATGTTTATACCTCAGGACTTAACCTGGACCCGGACTAACTTTGAGACTGGGCCAGCCTTAAAGCTAGCCACTGCAGTTCATCCCCTGGATGCCTGGTTCCCCCAGCTAACTTTTGACCTGTGTGTTTTAGCAACAGCCTCTTGGGAGGATACTGAGCAAACCCAAGAAACTTTTATCCTGTATGCAAATATTCTGAATGATATATTTGTCCGGGGGGGAAAAAGCAGTATGGGGGTCCTAAAGTATTTTATTGTGCTGCCTGGGGATGTAAAACCAATGTCAATGTCTCCTGGGGATGTAAAATCAATGTCAATGTCTCCTGGTTGAGGGTTAACAAAAAGGACTTAGTCTCTTTCACCCGTATCACACCAGAAAAATCTAAAATCACAATCACTTTCACTGAGGATAAAAAAAAAAGAGAGAGAGCTAACTGGTTAACATACAATACTTAGGGTTTATGGTTGTATGATCCAGAAAGGGAAGACATAGGGATTCTGTTCACCCTGCAAGTTGTAACAGCTCTTATGATCATAGTACTAGGGCCCAATCCGGTATTGCCTGACCAGGGCCAGCTAGCCCCGGCCAAGGTAGCCCCCCTTTCCAGGGCCCTGGGCTCCACTCCTAGTCCTAAGAACTCTTCTGCTACCCCTGTTTCACTGCTGGCAAGCTCTAATACAGGCCAGCGACTGTTTAATCTGATAGTGGGAGCCTTTTCTTTGCTAAATAGTACTGACCCCAGCTTGACACAATCTTGCTGGCTATGCTTGTCAGCAGGACCTCCCTAGTATGAAGAAATAGCCTCATCTGACAGTTTCAACAATATCACCTCTCATACGTCCTGTAATTGGGGACAAACCTAACTCTCCCAACCCCCAGGACAACAGGACCTGGTGCCTTCTATTGATCTATGATGGGCCTACAGCACTGGTTTGTTAATCTCTGTGTACAGATCCAAGTGGTCCTCCAAATTTACTAATATCTCAAGATTGAGATATTTGACCAAATAAGAGGAGGGAATTTAAGACTTTAAGACAATCCTGAAGCCATTTTTGACAATTCTGAATCCTCTCAGCCTCTGTGCCATAGTGCTTCCCCTCCTCCCCTGGGAACCAAGGACCTAACAGCTACACACGCACGTACTCAGTTCCTGAACAATTACCCATCTACGTATGTTTTGATTCAGTCCCCTGGGAAAAGGGGTCAAAATGACCTCTTACCTCATCTGATCTGGCAACAGCTCTCCAGTCAATTATTGGTAATAGTCCTTTCAAATAAGCCAATCAGAATAGTCAAAGAACAACCCCCCTTGCTTCTGTGGCCCCTTTAAAAGTAGACTCGGCTTCCCGAATGCTGGGGGACCCTGTCATGACAGAATTAATAAAATCCTCATGCTTTTGCATCGGCTGTGGTGCATGAGATGGTCTCTGGGGGCGACTCCTTCTCGGTGTTTGGATGCTAGAGTCCAACAATTGTACACCACAAATGCCAAAATGATTTGTGGAGGCCAGGAGAGGGCAACGGATCTTTCATATCAAGTAACAGGAACTTGTGAGCCCTTCACACGAATGTTGTTTTATCAAACTCTGATCTGCTGAGAGAGCAATAATTGTTCTTACTCTCTAAGACGGTAATATAGTTCCTTCATAAATTTTCTTGCTTTTTTTGTTTGAACCAGGGTTTTTCTCTGTATCCCTAGCTGTCCTGGTACTAACTCTGTAGCCCAGGCTGTCTGTGAACTTGGAGATCTGCCTGGGTCTGCCTCTCTATGCTGGGATTAAAGGTGTGCACCACCACCACCTCGCCCTTTTCATAGTTCTTAGTGAAGCAGTCAACACTCGACTTCTTTACTTATGACATGGTTTTACATGTGGCACATATTGTCCTCACTGTTGGAGGCATTTTGCTCTTAACTCTCTAATAGCAAAGATGTAGGGGACCTCATGACTCAGCCTGCAACATTTCCTTTGTTTACAGTAATGGTCCTCTCATTTCTGCAGAGCTCAGGTGGTTGAGAAGACTGGGATATGAATACAATAACCAGTGTGATACAACCGCCAACTAATTCCAAAGAATATGTTTAATGAAGAAATGCCTCTTGCAATAAGAGGATGTGAAAGCCCTTTGCATGTAAGAAAAATCATTGGTTATTCATTTTTTTGGTTTTTCGAGACAGGGTTTCTCTGTAGCTTTGGTGCCTGTCCTGGAACTAGCTCTTGTAGACCAGGCTGGCCTCGAACTCACAGAGATCCGCCTGCCTCTGCCTCCCGAGTGCTGGGATTAAAGGCGTGTGCCACCACCGCCCGGCTGGTTATTCATTCTTACATGTGTGCCTCAGAGTCCAATATAAAGGGAAACAACCTCATTTTAAGGAAACCTTTACACATCAGAAACATTGGGAAAAAAAGAAGTCATTCTGAATCACTTAATCACAAGAGATACTTGAACCTTTTCCTAGAGAGAAACCTTATAAGAATCAACAACATAAGGAAACATTTAGGAATCTCCTTTCTAATCAGTCTAACAAGAGAACACAATGTGGAAATAAATTCAATCAGAACTTATTAAGGAGATACACATAGAGAATGAAAGATGTTGGAATCCATACAGAAGTGAAATCATTTGTTTTTAAGCATAGTGAAGAATCCTTCATTGAGTTCGGTAACCTTATCAACCCTGAAAAAAAATCATATTGGAGAGAAAAGGTACATGTGTAAGCAATGTGGGAAAACATATCAATATTGTTGGGACTAATTGAATCCTGGCTTTCAGCTGCTCTACCCTGTCTAGAGCCTTCTAATGGAAGTTACTAAAAGCTGTGCTTTGCCTAGAGGATCAGAGGATGGGATTTTCACCTGTTGGCCATTGACTGCAGGGTATTTAAGCCTCCATTGGGCTATTAAAGAAGGTCTTTCGGTACCAGTGTTTGAAGGTCTGTGTGTCGGTCTGTCTCTGCGTGTGTTTCCTCAACCTCCAGCCCCTTGCCCAAAGCTCAGGAACTGGGTTCTAGCTCATAGAGTGCAGATGGGGGCCGCGGTACTCGGCAATTGGAGGTCCCTCGGAGATATCAGGAACTAGGGAACGCTGAGAGGTCACCCTCGGAGGTTTTAGCCCCGCCAGAGAGGTAAGCAGACAGCGTGGTTCCTGGCCGATGGGGATATATTGAGGAGTTAAGATGGGAGGTATCTTTTCTTTGTTCAGAAAAGAGTCAGTCGATAGGGAGGAGTTTGATGATTTAGAGTTTGTGGAGGATAATGAGGATAGTGTGAATTCATCAGAAGAAGAGGAGGAGATCATATGTAAGGAAATAAGAAATCTCGTAAGAAAACTGAGAAAACATAAAGTAAGAAAAAATTCACACCCAACTCCCTCAGCCCCACCGGCTTATAATGATGAAGGTTGGTGGTCTCAGTTGAGTAGGGGCTCTGGCACTGAACAAAACAAGGGAGTTTGTTTCCTTCCTGTACACCGGTGATGGAGGTGCCAGACACCAACAACCCAGGGCAAATAATTCGCCAGCATTTGGCAATACAATTTAAAGAAATGAAGCAATTAAAGGAAGCTGTAGCTGCATATGGGGCTCAAGCACTGTTCACGTTGGCCATGGTAGAATCTTTCTCTGCTATGAATTTAACACCAAGTGATTGGCAGCAATTATGTCGTGCTGTCTTATCTGGGGGAGATTATCTCCTATGGCGAGGGGAATATCAGGAAAATTGTAAGCAAACGGCCCACTTAAATGCTCCAGTGGGTCAAGCTCAACGTAATCTAGATATGTTAACTGGGGCTGGGACTTATGCTGATTTGCAGAAACAAATTCTGTATGATCCAGGAGTATTCGCCCAAATAGCTGCAACTGCCACTAAAGCGTGGAAGGCCCTGCCTAACAAAGCAGCTGGGGATCAATTATCAAAAGTTCTACAAGGACCATCGGAACCATTCCAAGATTATGTAGATAGACTGTTACAATTAGCAGGTAGATTGTTTGGAGATGAGACAACAGCCATGCCTATAATAAAGAAACTTGTATTTGAAAACTTTAATAGATACTGTAAGGAAGCATTACACCCTCACAAAACAGAGTTTAAATGAATATATCAGGATATGTAGAGATATAGATAGAAATTTCATTCAAAGCCAGAACTTGGAAACAACCTAGATGCCCTTCAATGGAAGAATGGATGAAGAAAGTATGGAATATATACATATTAGAGTACTACTCAGCAGTAAAAAGCAAGGACTTCTTGAATTTTGCATGCAAATGGATGGAAATAGAAAACACTATCCTGAGTGAGGTATGCCAGACCCAAAAAGAGGAACATGGGATGTACTCACTCATATTTGGTTTCTAGCCATAAATAAAGGACATTGAGCCTATAATTAGTGATCCTAGAGAAGCTAAATAAGAAGGAGAATCCAAAGAAAAACATATAGGCATCCTCCTGAATACTAACCTTCATCAGGCGAGGAAAGGAGACAGAGACAGAGACCCACATTGGAGCACTGGACAGAAATCTCAAGGTCCAAATCAGGAGCAGAAGGAGAGAGAGCATGAGCAAGGAACTCAGGACCACAAGGGGTGCACCCACACACTGAGACAATGGGGATGTACTATCGGGAGCTCACCAAGGCCAGCTGGTGTGGGTCTGAAAAAGCCTGGGATAAAACCGGACTTGCTGAATATAGCGGACAATGAGGACTACTGAGATCTCAAGAACAATGGCAATGGGTTTTTGATCCTACTGTACGTACTGGTTTTGTGGGAGCCTAGGCAGTTTGAATGCTCACCTTACTAGACCTGGATGGAGGTGGGTGGTCTTTGGACTTCCCACAGGGCAGGGAACCCTGATTGCTCTTCGAGCTGACCAGGGAGAGGGACTCGATTGGGGGAGGGGGAGGGAAATGGGAGGCGGTAGCGGGGAAGAGACAGAAATCTTTAATAAATAAATAAATTAAAAATAAATTAATTAATTAAAAAAAGAAATTTCATTTAAGGCCAGGTTATAGCAGCAGCTATTCAACCTCAGAGAAACGTAAGAGGACTGGGAGAGAGGGCCAGAGGCCGTAATTGTTCTAATTGCGGAACTCCTGGTCATTTTCGAAAGGAATGACCACAGCTGATAATGAGGGGAAGAAGGAAACCTGGCATGTGCCCTAGATGCAGAAGGGGAGCACATTGGGCTAATAATTACCTCTCTAAAACAGATATAGATGGGAAACCTTGCCACCTACCATTAGTCAACAGCAGAGAAACTGGCAGAGGGCCCTGCTTCAGGGCCCCAAAACCTCAGTGTATGGAGCAAAGACCGCTGAACCGCAGGGACGGTACCCCAGTAGTGGACATGTCCAGTTCCAAAGACCTTATTACAGGACAATGGAAGGAGCCCACACCTCTGTTGGCTAGGGTGAGAGGAGCTGTTTGTGTTTTTCCTCCAGGAACGGACAAGCCCATTTGGGTTTCAGAGCGATATGTTCGGGCTGTGGAAAATGATGGGAAAGGATCCTGTGATGAGCCTGAGAATGACACCTGCCATTCTCTTGATGAGCCTCCTGGTAAGTCCCAGTCAAGCGGAGAGCACTGTATGAAGCCTGGTAAGGAACCCCCTTGTGTTGATCAGTGAGCCAAACTAGTCTTTTGTATTCATCTTACTATTCCTCAAACTATACTGCTGGAACTGCTTTAAGCAATATGGCGAAAGAACAGGCTTCTATTAATCAAACCTTTTCCTTTGTGAATGCTTTATGCTTTGTTATATTTTTTGGGCTATGAATGTTACTTTAAAGGAATCCTATACAAGTGAGTGTAGTTCCTATCTTTTTCTCTTTTTTGATTATTTCTCTGAGAGCCCAGGCACTATTAAATTCCGTGTTTTAGTTTTCTTTCTTCTTTTCCTTTTTGTAGTATGGAATAGCACCTTTGGGGGAAAATATATTCTTGGTTGTTCTTTCAGAAACTGTGGCCTGAGCGACTGCTGGGATGACCACTTCAGTGCTGTCTTGTTGGGTCGGGTACCAGCCATCATACCACTGCCAATTACTAAAAGGACTAAGCAGACTGAGATGACCCTGCATCGAGAGAAACGAGATTCTGGAGAGACAGCTGCAGTGGTTGCTGTCATCGCGGTGTCTGCTGCTGCAGCCATGGTCGCAGGACTGGCAATGGCACAAACATCGTTGGTGTCAGACACCGTGGATAAACAGGCGAGACAAGTCAACGATGCTCTCCAGACTCAGAATGCCCTGAATGTCCACATTAAATTTGGACTTTTGAATTTAAATCAAGAGACTGTCCTATTGTAGGAGCAGGTAGATTTATGGCTAGTACAACAAATGTCTTGTTCACACTTCCATTTGTCATTCCATTTATCATTCTACTTGTATGACATCTGTTAATATTGCTAATGCCTCTTAGGTGGTGAAACAACTCCATGGTTACTTGAATAGCCCTTGAAATGTTACAATTAGCACACCAGATTGTTGATACCTGTGTGCTCTGTTTTAGCCAAAGGGTTGGTAGAATACCATAACTCAAATGGGAGGCTGGGTCTAGTGGTGATTGGGGACCCCATTGCCGGCAATCTTAATGCCTGTTGCCATGGCATTCATCTCTGAATTCTGTGTAAGATCAGACAACTCATGAGAATGTAGTATATGGTCACTTAGCAAGTCCTTCTGAGCCTATTGGTCAGTAACTCGAATGTACTCCAGGTTTGGTTGCAAATACTGCACCAACAATGGAGACTCCTCCGTAGGCAACTTCTACAGAAGAGGGCCTGCCTAAGACAGGGAAGGGGCCTCCCAAAGACGGGTAAGGGTTTACTCTTCTGAGAAGACCTAAGACAGGAAGGTCTTCTGTTTTATAAAAAATTTAGGGCGAAGATGTTGGGACTAATTGAATCCTGGCCTTCAGCTGCTCTACCCTGTCTAGAGCCTTCTAATGGAAGTTACTAAAAGCTGTGCTTTGCCTAGAGGATCAGAGGATGGGATTTTCACCTGTTGGCCATTGACTGCAGGGTATTTAAGCCTCCATGGTGCTATTAAAGAAGGTCTTTTGGTACCAGCGTTTGAAGGTCTGTGTGTCGGTCTGTCTCTGCGTGTGTTTCCTCAACCTCCAGCCCCTTGCCCAAAGCTCAGGCACTGGGTTCTAGCGCATAGAGCACAGACGGGGGGGGCGGGGGGCACGGTACATGGCAAATATGCTTTATGTTTTGAAAAATATAAAGTAACTCATAGAGAAGAAAAACTTTTTGTAGGTAAGCATTGTGGGAAAGCCTTCACCAGTTCCACTTTTCATAAAATTCATGAGTGAATTCACACTGGGGAGGAGCTTTATGCCTGTAAGCATTGTGAAAAAGCATTTACCATTTGAATTGATGCAAAGAAATCATAGTGGAGAGAAGGCTTACACTTGTAAGCATTGTGGAAAAGCCTTTACCCAATCCAGTTATTGTAGCATTCATGAAAAGAGTCATACTGGAGAGAAATCTTATGTATGTAAGCTTGATGGCAAAACCTTTGCCATTTTGATAATGTGTAGTAATTATGAAAATATTCACACCGAAGAGAGCCTTATACATGTCAGCAGTGTGGAAAAGCAGTCACCTATTCTAGTGGGTATAACAATAAGAAAGGGGTCACACTGGAGGAAAGTATTACTTCTGTTAGCATTGTTGAAAAACCTTTAGAAGCTCTAGTTATTGTAACAATCATGAAAGCATTCCCACTGGAGGGAAACCTTATGCATGTAAGCACTGTGGAAAAAGCTTTGCCATTTTGAGGTCTCTTAACTCTCATGAGAAAATTCACACTGGAGAGATTTCTGCATGTAAACATTGTGGGAAAAGCTTCATTAGTCCCACTTTTTGTAGCATTCATGAAAGAATTCACACTTTAGGACATTCAAAGAGTTCAGTTGCTTAACAAGGAGAGTCACTTACAAAATTACCACGATTAGTCAAAACAATGACCTCTCATATGAAGAATATTTTCTTTTTTTAAGATTTATTCATTTATTATGTATATAATGTTCTGTCTACGTGTATGCCTGCACACCAGAAGAAGGAACCCGATCTCATTATAGATGGTTGAAAGGCACCTTGTGGTTTCTGAGAATTGTACTCAGGACCTTTGGAAGAATAGCTAGTGCTCTTAACCTCTGAGCCATCTCTCCAGTCCCTGAAGAACATTTTAAATGGTTATGATTAGAGGTCAAATTTGGTAGACTCCTGAATTAAATATTTGTGACTTTTACTCTTTACCTCTGTTAAATGGACAGTGTGAATAAGGGATGGAAAGATGCTCAGTATTTAAGAGCACAGACTTCTTTCAGAGGACCACAACATATGCATGGTGGCTCACAACAGTCTGTGACTCAAGTTCCAGGGGATACAATACCATCTTCTGGCTTTCCAGTTCACCAAGTGCACATGAGGTAATATACAAGAAAAACATTCATACTCAGGAAATTAAGTATATCCCAAATGTGCATTGGCATGACATTATTACTTTAGTGAATATTATGGTGTTGAAGGAATTATTCCATGACCCTGAAAGCAATAGCAGGCATGATGAGGTCCCAGGTTTAAATCTTTTAGTGTCTCTGCATCATCACTAGAAATGACCATTGTGGGGATCTTTGTTAGCAGTCAGAATGTTCCTGATAATTGGGAGAATTTACTCTAGTGAATGAAGGCTTTCTTCATGACCTTGGGCAAGGAACACCTTTTCTGAAGTTCACGGATTTCTTTTCTTAACTCTGAATCCATAGTGGTGTACTCTTGGTATCTATGTCTATTTTATCCATCCACTGAGAATTGTATCTTCCTGTTGGTGTGCTTGAATTTTCTTGGCAGATAAAGGATACAATGAAATATCAAGTGTGAGATAGCAATGGGCTGTTGCCTCATCCCTGATCTTTGTATTTTTCTATCAAGCCCTGTCTCAATTAGGGCTTTTTTTTTTTTTTTTGCTGCAACCAAAATCCATGACCAAAAAGTAAGTTGGGAAGGAAAGTGTTTATTTGCCTTACACTTCCACATTGCTTTTCATCACTGAAGGAAGTCAGAACAAGAACTCAAAAGGGCTGGAATCTGGACTTCCCTCTGAAACTTCACAAGCCAGGTCTTCATCGGTAGCAGTCTTCTTTTGGGACATTAACCAGGTGGTATTTACCTTCAATCCTCCTGGTCTATCCTGTGTTTTCTGTCTCAATTTCTCTCATTCTGACATTTTCTTAATCTTGTACCCTCTCCCAGATACCCCATGCTGATTCCTGTTGGAGTGGGTTCTGGCAAACAAATGTAGCATTTTTACATAGTTAAAGTAATATTCCACAACATGTACCCTCTGCACCACTCTGAACATTCTTACCTTCCAAGTTCCCACAGAACACCCCACAGAGCTTATAACACACAATGGCTCTTCTAGCTCGAAGTTCCAAAGTCCTTTCACAAGTCTCCCCAACACACAGGTCAGTTATAGCAGTACTCCACTATGCTGATAGTGATATGTCTTAGTGTTTCTATTGCTGTGATGAAACACCATGACCAGAAAAGCAAGTTAAGGAGGAATGTTATTTCCCTTACACTTCTACATTCCAACAGAATTAAGGATATTTTTTTTAGTATCATCCATTTTCTTGCAAATTCATGATGTCATTGTTTTTAATAGCTGACTCCATATGTAAGTGAACCACATTTTCTTTATTTCTGTTTTGGTTAAGGGACATCTTTGTATTTTCAGGCTAGTATGAATAATGCTTCTCTACTTATAGCTGAGCAAGTGTCTTTGTTATAGGATCAAGTTAGGGTCTGGGACACAGTGATGAGGAGGTGAAGTGTATTGGGGTAGAATGCAAAAACAGTAAGAGAGTGGGGTGGTCCTTGGAGAGGGTAGCCTACCTGAATTTCTGCTGGCTGATGTGACCTCTGGTATTTCTACAGGAGTTGGGGGCTGGGACATGATGACAATGGGAGGGTTATTGGGGATAGGGTGTGAGGCACTGCAAAAGTTTGGGGTCCTCAGGCTGGCAGCTTTCCTGTAGTTATGGTTGCTGGCATAGTCTCAAGACAAGTAGGGTGCTTCCACTGGAGTTGGGAGCAACACATTGAGTCTTAAGTTTATTTAAAAATCTCTCACTGGCAAGCTTTAGCCAAGTTGTATACAACAGCAAAATTATATTTTAATTAAAAATGTTAGGCAGTGGATAGGTTGAAGCATAAGTTTAGAAAAAGCTGCAAATGTGTTTACCTCATTCCAAGTTCCTGTGTTTGCATAGCAAGCCTTCCTCATTGTTCCTGTGTCTGGACAAACCTAGTGATTTCTTCTACCCCACTGTCTTAGTTAGGGTTTCTATTGCTGTGAAGAGACACCATGACTATAGCAACTCTTGTTGGGGGAGGCCCCTTGTTCGTTCCTGGCTGCCCAGACCATGAAATAATCACACAGAAATTATATTATTTAAATCACTGCTTGTCCAATCACTTAAGCATACTTCTAGCTTGCTCTTATACCCTAAACCAACCCATCTCCATTAATTTGTGTATCACTGCATGGCTGTGGCTTACCAGGTAAAGTTCTGTTTGGCATCTGTCTCCAACAGGGCTACATTGCTTCTCACTGACTCTGCCTTCTTTCTCCCAGCATTCAGTTTAGTTTTCCCTGCCTAGCTCTGTTCTGCCCTGCCATAGGTTCAAGCAGTTTCTTTAGTCATTAACCAATAAAAGCAACACATATACAGAAGGATCTCCCACACCAAACTCTTACAAAGTGTCAGAGCTCATGGATGTGAATCTGTTTTACCTTGATAAAAGGCCAACGAGTTCAGGCCTATTCCTGCTCCTTCAGCGTTATGACAGGTTTTCATGGCCCCTGACAATGTATTAGAGCCACAATTTGGTAGAGTCCTGGAGAAAATATTTGTGAAATTTACTGTTTATTTTTGTTAAAATCTTAATGTGAATAAGGAATGGAGAGATGGCTCAGCTGTTAAGGACACACACTTCTCTTCCAGAGGATCACAGTTGATGCTCAGCACCCCACATGGTTGCCCACAACTGTCTGTGACTCCAGTTCCAGGGGATAAAATAGCCTCTTCTGGTATTCCAGGGCACCAAGTACACATCAGGTACACTGAAATATGTGCAGGAAAAACATGTCTAATAACGTGGGCATGTGTGACATTATAACTCCGGGAAATATCTTAGTTTTGAAAGAATTTCTTCATGGGCATGGCAAGATGAGGTCCCAAGGATAAATCATTTGGTGTGTCTGCATCGTCACTAGAGAATGACTTTTGTGGGTCTCATTATCAGCAATCTGTGTCATCCTGATGCTTGGGAGTATTTACTGTAGTGAACGGAGACTTTCTTCATGTCCTTGGGCAAAAGAAAATGCTTGAAGTCCAAGCATCGCATTTTATGACTCTGAATCATTAGTGGAGAATTCATGGCAAGCATCTCTGTTTTATCCATCCATTGAGTAATTGTACTCTCTTGTTGGTGTATTTTAATTATATGGGCAGAGAATGAATATATTGAAACATGAAGTGTGAGAAAGTCAGGCTTTTGCCTCATCTCTAATCTTTGGGGTTTCCTATCAAGTGCTACATATAGTTCCTGTGCTTAGGGACTGTTTCTGCCACGAAGTCCCATTTATTCCTTTGAGGCAAGAGATTGGGATGTACAGAGCAAAGTTAATGCACTATCTTTACAAAAAAAGGCAGGTGGGGAATACTAGATTTTGAGGAAGTGAGTGAGTGCACCCCAAATCCCAGATCCTATTGTCCTTCAATGCAGTGCGATCCCAAAAGGGAACAGGTCCACTCCAGAGGGTACAAATGATATATTAAAGTATTTTAAAATTTGTTATTATTGTTTATTTTGTTTCTGAGAGAGTCAAGGAGCCAAACCAATGCCATGACAGGCTCCTAATAGCCTGCCAGGGGCCAGGCCTTAATTTAGGTTTACTGGAAGTGAACAAGCAGTTCTTGGAAAGGCCACAACTCAGGGGCAACTAGTCAGTAAGCAACTCTGCAGCCTTCTGCCATCTCCAGAAAGCTAAAGATAGCTTCTCCCACCCTGATGCTGTAAAGTCCCTAACCACTAAGCCACCAATCAATCTTAAAACAAGCTGTAAACTTAGGGTTTAAATCCACCAACCAACTACCAGACTAACCTCCCCTCCTCAGAATTTCCCTAATATTGCTTAAAAGGAGCCTATGAGCTTCTCTCGGGATCATCATTTTTGTCAGATGGTTTGACTTCTGCATGCAGGAATTAAACATTCTTTTTGATTGCATATGTGTCTGCTGATCTTTTATGGGACTTATCATGGGCCCTAACAGCTTCCTTGTAGATCCCAAAAGTAGAAACGTACAAATAAAGAAATATATAGTCATAAGTCTAGGAGAAGGAGAACAGACTGTCAGCAGCTTTCTCAGCAACTTGAGGATTAACTATTAACAGTGGGGTATTTCCCTTTACAACCCATAGCTCTGTTTACAAGGCAGGAGCTTCTCTCTGCAAACTGAGAGTAGTGTCCTGGCCATCCTTGATAAACCTTTAGGAGACAGAGATATGTGACCTCTGGGTTAGGCACTGTCTCTGCTGTGGGAAACTGACGCCATCAAAAGGAAGGCATGGGGCTTCAGTAAACACTGCCTGAAAATACCGGAAGTGACAGTGGATTAATACAGACAGTGGTTTGACTAATGAACTCTGTTAATGGAGGTTGTAAAGTCAAGAAATCTGTATCTGAGATTTACCTTGAGATAGTGTGAAAAGCTTTCTGCTATCTTCTAAATTTCCAGCCTAAGAACCAATTATTCTAATTGTTTAACCTTCTGATATTACTAGCTGTACCCCCCCCTTTTTGTTTTTGCTTTTGTTTTTTTCGAGACAGGGTTTCTCTGTGGCTTTGGAGCCTGTCCTAGCTCTGTAGACCAGGCTGGTCTCGAACTCACAGAGATCCGCCTGCCTCTGCCTCCCGAGTGCTGGGATTAAAGGCGTGTGCCACCATCGCCCGGCTTTGTCCCTTTTTCTAACTAATTGCTAAAGACATTTGTTTTCTTGCAATTAGTGACTTTCGCTTTAATCTCCTCTGAAACATATTTCATGATAGCTGCCTAGTTACCCATTGAAGTTAAAACTCACTCCCCTACTTAGGGTCTATGTTTACTAAGCCGCGGGTGGGGCAAGATCATAAAAATTCCTTTGTTCAAACCTAATGCTTGGTGTCCTAACTATAAAAGATGGGTTCAGAAACTGGCCTTTTGCCACAGCCTAACGAACACCATCTCTGGCTGTGGTCTCAGCTAGCTGATAAGCTTCTGTGCCCCACGGTGTTTTTTAATTTTATTTTTATTTTTAAGTTTGCTTCTGAGCTGGGCGATGGTGGCGCACGCCTTTAATCCCAGCACTCGGGAGGCAGAGGCAGGCGGATCTCTGTGAGTTCGAGACCAGCCTGGTCTACAGAGCTAGTTCCAGGACAGGCTCCAAAGCCACAGAGAAACCCTGTCTCGAAAAACCAAAAAAAAAAAAAAAAAGTTTGCTTCTGGTTTTCCTGGAATCTGGTTTCTGGAATAAAATTTGCTTCTGGTTTACTAGTCTTTGGTGGTGAAAGACCCTCAGAGAGGACCTTTCCTCTCTGATGAAGACCCCAGAACCAGGACACTCCGAGACCAGGCCACAGGATGCAATTAGCAAGAGGTTTATTGAGTAAACACAGGTACCTGCGGGCAGCAAGTCTTTCGGAGGACTTGCGCACCTGCCAACTGGAGGACGGGCTTTTTATAGGGAAGAGCAAAAAGCAAGTTTACAGAAGCAAAAGCGTGGTTATCGATCGACCGGAATGAGGCGGGGGCATGAATGGTTTCCCCTCTTAGCATGGGTGTCAGCAAGAAGCAAGTTTACAGAAGCAAAAGCGTGGTTATCGGAATGCGGCGGGGGGCATGAAAGGTTTCCTCTCTCAGCATGGATGCCTGGCAACAGTCATCCTGTTCCTATCTTATAACTAACCTGCTTTGTTGACATCCTATCTTATTGACATCTTGCCTTGCAGTCTTCCTATCTCTATCTCCTGTTCTCTCAGGCACCTGGGATGTTCTTACGGGAGCAGGCTGGCTGCTGATCCGGAGATTTGTTTAAAACAAACAGGACGTTCCCCCGGGAGCATGCTAGCTGCGGATTTTGAGGAGGGGGTCTGTAGGGTCTTTCATTTCCCCCTTTTTCTTTTGTTAATGAGTTAAATCTTTTACTCAAAGCAATTACAGAACCTCGGTATCTTGTTGTGGTAACATGTGATACTGATGGGTCAGTACTAGGGCCTGAATGACTGACAGCCTATCTTTTATAAACTGGACCAGGCGGTTTAAGATGCAAGGCCCAAACAGGAGTAGCAGAAGGAGGATAATCAAGGGACCCATCAAAGAAGACAATAGAGTTGTAAACCAGGGAGACTTATTAACCCATCCGTCGAACCATCCTTGTTGTGATTCGAACAGCTTTGTCTCTGTCTTAACCTCTCTCTAAGCTTGGTCATGGATCTTCTAACCAATCCAGTATGGTCAGCATAAAAGTAACATTTTCCCCTGAGTGTAGCACAAAGACTCCCTTTCTTTAAAAGCAACAGGTCCAGGCCCCTCCTGTTATGGAGCACCACCTCTGAAAGATTTGCTCAGACAATAGCCATATGAAAACTAGTACAACTGATGGGACAAAATAACTTATACTTTACAGAGCAGTATTGGGAGAAGATAGTAGAACATCTCTAGGGTGTACATAGCTCTTAACAAAATTATCTGAATGAGGCTTGAAAGTAACTACATGGTAGACATTGTGAACCACTGTAGACCCGAGAATAGCACCCAACACTGTGGCAATAATAGTCTATTGACTACAAAGAGCTTAACTCAGCCCTAAGAAACACATGGATGCCTTCTCATAAGAGGCAAGTTCAGTATTATGAATACAAATCTCTTTTGCTGTAGACACCGGGAGTGTTGTTCCTCAACTCCAGAGAATGTGCCGGAGAAGTCAGTTTCGGTCCAGCTGGCACCACATGGCATCTACAGGTTTCCATTGCATCCTGTAGCATCAGCTTTATCCAAATGTACAGGGTTGTGTCCATTGTGAGAACTTTAACAAACAATGAGAGAAAATACAATACAGGATGACAAATGTTTAAAACAAAACAAAAAGCCCTAAAACCAGAGGACAGCGAATGAGGACATAAATATCTTTTTGAGACTGACTTACTCAGGCTTTACATTTGTAAGTACAGCATTAAAAAAAGTTTTAACATCCCATTGATATCTATTTTATCATATATTAAACCATATCTGTTTATCTTTTGAAAGCCATATCATTTCATAACCCCACAGATTAAAACAAGATTTTCCTGTAGAAAAACAAAACCTATCAAGAGGTAAGGAAGCTTTAGGTGTGTTTGCTTTTTCTCTGAAGTTATCTGCACAAAACGGTCTGATCCGGAAAAATCTCAAACTGTAAAAAAATAATTCCTGTCAATAGGTCCCAGACACACAGTGGAGGAACAGAACAGAATTGCCTTTTGCTTCTGCTGTCTGATATTGTGCTTCAAAAGACCCTAAAAAAATGAGCAGAGCCCTGTGGGTTTCTGACTCTAGGAAAGAAGAGCCTTAAAGGTGATATAAGCCCACCTTATAGCGGATGTGCCTGCCCTGTGTAAGCCTTGAGCTCAGGATTTCATCACCAGGGTCAGCCACTGTCAGCGGATACATGAGCAGCAGCTAACTAGCCAGGCAACAGAACTAGTGGCAGCGATTGCCGGGGTGTTTTGAACCCAGGACAGGACAGGAGGGAGGGAGGTCTGTCCAGTCATTTGCTGGTCTCCAGGGCCAATTATGTCAATTTGTTCTTTTAGAATCTTATTTATCCTATCTATCTGCCCTGAGCTTTGGGGTTGGTAAGCTTAAGTTCCAATTGATCCCCAATGTCTTGGCCACACCCTAACTTACCTGGGCAACAAAGGCAGGTCTATTATGGGACATGATTATCTTGGGCATCCCAAACCTTAGGATGATTTTTTTTTATGATCTTCTTAGCCATTACATTGGATGTCTCAATCTTGGTCAATGTATGATGGCTGTCTTCTTTGGCAAATGTGTGGCCTCCTGGAGGCTCAAAATTTCAGCAGATGTCAACAGTCCTTTTTGTCTGTATATTGCTTTGAAGCATACCTGCTGTTAGTATAGACGTTCCCTCTGCCATCTGTAGAGCTTGTATCAAAGCCACAAGTTCAGCGTTCCAGTCGGGCCGCCATCCCTGAAGGGAGGTTACTGGCCCAGATCATTTGCTTCCTGTCCACCAATGTTGCCCCCGCCTTCCGCTTACCTTCAGTCTTGTGTACCTGCTTAGCTCGGACCGCCAGCCTTGTGCCCCTGGCAAGCTTCGCCCTCATTTTCGGCTCTGCCTGGCACAGCTTAGCCTGCCATTTTGCCATTCGCCTGTCCTTTATGCAGATGCTGGCAGGATCCATAGTCCATCGACGTCAGCCCAGCACAGGAGCAGTAGTCTGGCACAGGAGGGCACCTGTGGTAGCATGGTGACTGCTGTATCACAGTCTGACATGGGTGAGGGGAGCAAGACTGTAGAGTGAGCAGTCAGAGCTCATGCAGGCTTTAGAGCAAGCACAGCACCAAGGCAGTTGCTAGGAGGTGAGGATTTCTTCAGCGGTGATGGCAGGGAGAGGTGGTCATCCTGGTGAGGAGGGCGTGGTAGAGGCAGAGGCAGACAAGCAGCCTGCGTCTCCTGCAGAACTGAAAACAGCAGCGAAAGCAAAAGTCCCTCGTTTGGTCAACAAAAGGCTTTGGTCATACATTCAGAAGTGACCAGGGAGGAACGAGTCATTTATTTGTCTTTTTCCCAAATTTCTAGTTCGTACGGTGTCCAGTTTGTATTCTTTACTCAGTTCCAGTGTTCCTCTTCATTTGTCTTTGATCTTCTGTTGCCCAGGCTCCTAATCTGTCTGAGTCCTATCTTTCTTTTGCTTCCCGCCTCTCTCTCTTTCGCTTCCCTTTCTCTGTCCCTCGTTTAACATTTTTTTTTTGGTCTCTCCAAATTTTACTAGGTATAATCTTGTGACCTATCTACTTGCTGTAACTTTTTCTTATATCTGATGTTGCCTGTCCTATGTAGGCCATGGCTACTGCTGTCTGCTGACCTTCAGAGGTTGGGTAAAATGCCTGTAAACTTTTATTAATCATTTAAGGAGCATAGATTGTAACTGGTCCCTGGAGAACCTCTCTTACCTTGGCCGAATTAGTGGGGTGCCTTGCAGCCCCCCCCTGAGATTTGCCATGAGCCCAGCATTTTGACTGTCAGTTTCTCCCTTTAAGAATTAATTAGACATTATCATGTAGAAGAATGAAGATAGATCCATATTTATCTCTATGCACAAAACTGAAATCCAAACAAATTAAAGACCTTAACATAAAACCAACAATATTGAACTTTTTATAGAAGGAAAAAATGTTTAAAATTCATTTTCAAACACAGCCTCAGTGGCATAGACGTTGAGAGAAACAATCAATAAATAAGATTTTTAAAACTGAGACGCTTTTTGTATAGCAAAGGATATAATCAACGGAATGTAATATCAACCTGTAGAATGGGGAGGTATCATGAGGCATATAAGGAACTTAGGAACTTAATCCTCATAAAAACAAATATTTCAGTACAATTATGTCACAGACCAAAACTGTAAATTCTCAACAAATGAACTTGAAATGACTGAAAGATATTTAAAATTTGCAAATTAAACAATTCTGAGATTTTATCTTATTCCTGTAAAACTGACCAAGATTAAAAATATCATTTGACAATTTATGCTTACAGCTACTTTTAACATTAGCATGGTGGATTTTCAGAATTAGATAACATATTACCTTAAAAACTTAGCGACATCCTTTATATTATCATTGACAGAATCTGAAAACAACCCAAAATGCACCTTTTTTATATTAATAATAAATGAGAATCTTTGCCATGTTTTTTTTTAAATAGCCATAAACATTATAAAGAGTCAAAAGGGCCATTTTAACTCAACCTCATCATTCAGTAACACCCCCTTTGCCATCGTAGTGGGGTGAGAGGCTTTAGCAGATCTTTGCCTTGTGGGGCAACTCGGGGCCCCCACCTTATCACAAGCATTGTGAGCAAACAAGTGTTAAATTCAGATCTAAACATGGGCTGGCTTAGAAGCTCAGCTGGGCTGTTCATATGGCCCTGGCCCTGTGCCAGGCCTTTTACAGCAATAGTTCTTGAAGACAGTGTAGTCCTGCATCCATCTAAACAGAGCTGGGAATTTACTTCCTCTGGACACACTGCATAGTAAGAAATATAGAAACCAACAATCTGTAGGTTTTTTTTTATAAGCATATTATTTTAAAGTGACTTAATTTAATTTTCCCAATTTTTAAACCAGAGGCTTTTACCTGGATGCAGCACATGATGACTGGTATAGAGCATCCCCGGAAGACAGATGTTATCAGGGCTGGTAGGCCCTTTTAATGTCAGCTTACTCCATTACCTGCCACTCCTGAATCCACATTTACCATTTACCAACAGCCACAGGGATATTTACTTGCAATCTCTTGCCCTACTGCCAAAATGGAAAGGTCCAGGTTCTTTAGGGGACCTTTGCTTTTTAATAGGGTATCCGACCCCAGAGAAATAACCTACTGTAGGTTCCCAGGCTTACTGGGTCCTGTGGGGAGGAATTAGCACCAGCTTGGACCCAACTGGCTGGCATGTGTCTCCACAGGAGGCCTTAGTTCTGTGACCCTGGCGTTAGCACCAGCTACTTCCCCTGGGCAAGGGCCACAGATCTTTGGCACAAGGTTTTACATGGCATTTGCAGATGGGGGCTGCCATTCAATCTCTAGCACCTTATTTTCCAGGGAAAACAAGCCTTCTCCACAGGGAACCCCACTGGGGATCCTCCCAGGACCTGGCTTCAGTCTCAGCTCTGTCCATAGTGAGCTCCTAGTTGTATAGCACAAGCTTCCCATACCCCACCTCAGTACTCACAGCAATCTAGCAGCTTTTCTCTGAATGGGATTCCAGAGGCCCCAGGAGGAATTCCCTCCAGGGAACTTGTGAGGTCAGGATTGGTCCACCGTCTGGAAGCCTCAACTCAGTTCCTCTTTAGCCCTCACACTGCCAGTAGCAGCTGTGAAGACCTTTGCACTGGCTGTAGGGGGAGGGAACACCTTGGACTGTCTAAGGCAGCCCTCCTCCCCCAGTCCTCCCCTGCGGTGCTGGTGGACTTCAGGTCAGCAAGAGAGGACGTCACTCTCAGCACAAGGATTTCAGGGGGTGCCCACAGCTGCCCCCTTCTCTGACTTGGGCCAGGGTTGCTGCCATGCCCTGCCCTGCGTCCTGCTGAGAAGTTTGCTCAGAGGCTGGTTGCCCGCCTAGGCCTGGCTCCAGGCTGCGCCGCAGATCACAGCCCTGCTCCCTCCCCCCTTGCAATAGCAAGCAGGGCAGTTCAGCAGCACAGCCTCAGCAAGGCACAGCCTAGAGAAGTAAAGGAGGGGCAGACTGTCAGCATTCCTTTTGAATTTTCATAGAGTTGGGGTCAAAGAGGTGGTTATTTACTGCCCCATGGTACCAGATTTAGACTCGAGTACAAACAGATATACAAAACAAAGAACATATTAAGCACAAAAATACACAGACAATACAGATGCGCCGGCGCGGATTCGGCGTAATGCCGAAAGCAGAATTTCAGACGGAGACAATGGGAGTCCAGACCTCCCTTCTCCAACCAGATCCACGTATCTTTCCGACACGGGTTGAGCCCCGAAGGCTCCAGACGCCCCTGGAACGTCTTCCAAAAGGCTGCGAGGGAAAGTCCGAACTCGTCAGTTCCTTTCTACCTCGCCAGATTCAGAGCACTCAGATCTGAGCGTACAGAGCTTAACAAAGAACACAAATGACACAGACACAGACTAACGAATGGGTGCTGGCCAGCTTACCTCCCGGTGGTGGGTCGGTAGCTCCTGGGTGAAGGTCTTCAATTCCCGGCCCATGCACCAAATGAAAGACCCTCAGAGAGGACCTTTCCTCTCTGATGAAGACCCCAGAACCAGGACACTCCGAGACCAGGCCACAGGATGCAATTAGCAAGAGGTTTATTGAGTAAACACAGGTACCTGCGGGCAGCAAGTCTTTCGGAGGACTTGCGCACCTGCCAACTGGAGGACGGGCTTTTTATAGGGAAGAGCAAAAAGCAAGTTTACAGAAGCAAAAGCGTGGTTATCGATCGACCGGAATGAGGCGGGGGCATGAATGGTTTCCCCTCTTAGCATGGGTGTCAGCAAGAAGCAAGTTTACAGAAGCAAAAGCGTGGTTATCGGAATGCGGCGGGGGGCATGAAAGGTTTCCTCTCTCAGCATGGATGCCTGGCAACAGTCATCCTGTTCCTATCTTATAACTAACCTGCTTTGTTGACATCCTATCTTATTGACATCTTGCCTTGCAGTCTTCCTATCTCTATCTCCTGTTCTCTCAGGCACCTGGGATGTTCTTACGGGAGCAGGCTGGCTGCTGATCCGGAGATTTGTTTAAAACAAACAGGACGTTCCCCCGGGAGCATGCTAGCTGCGGATTTTGAGGAGGGGGTCTGTAGGGTCTTTCAGTGGTCTGTCCCCATCTTTTCGCGACCCTCCTGGACCCGACAGTTTTCTTTGGTACTGTTTTCTGTCCTGGAACTAGTTCTCTGGTCCAGGCTAGCCTCCACTTAGTGATCCGAATTAGAAATGCCTGCCACCAAGCCCGGCTTCTTTGTTTCATTTTGGGACAGGGTCTCACCATGTAGCCCTGAATGGGTTTGAATTCACAGAAATTCGCTATCCTTTTGAGAGCGGGCAGTCAAGACTCGCACCGGAACTTTTCTAAAAGCATTTGTTCTGATACTTTTCGCGAACTGAGTACAGTTCGCCAATCAGGGACCATATTACTAAAAGATGCAAACTGTCCAATCAGGAGCACATATAGTAGCAGCCTGGTCCCGGAAGCCTTTTCTAAAGCTTCGCTTAGGATAAGGGGATTGTTTTGAGGATCTGTGTTGGGCTACTGTGCGTTCTGCCGGGTGCAGGCCTCTTTGGGAGGGAGGACACCAGGCACATCAGACGCAGGGAATGGTGAGTGTGCCTTGGGCTCCTGGAATCCTGACTGCTGTGCGGCGCAAGCACTTAAAGTTTTCCCTGGAGCTGTGCAATCCAGTGGAATGTGGAATCTGGTCCAGCAATGCCTGTGCCCACATACGCTTGAAGTGTGCACCCCACAGACAGCCTTGAGCCCAGAGTTCACCACTGTTCTCTACTGGAATCTGCCCCGTCCTTGCCATCAACCAGCGCCTACACAGACCTTGCAGCGCTGGCGAGGTGGAGTTGCTCAGTCCAGATGCTGTGAAGGGATTTGGGTGTTCTGTGCAGCAGTTTCCCTGCTCATACTTCTGTTTGGGCTTATTTAGTTTTGTGTGTGTGTGTGTGTGTTGTTTGTTTGTTTTGCTTTAGTTTTTTATTTTAGATTTACTCATTTTATTTTGTGTGTAGCCTGCCTGAATACATATCTGTGCACCACGCGCATGCTTTGTGGCGCCTTTGGTTCCTATGAAACTGGAATTACAAATGGTTGTAAACCACCTTGTGGGTTCTGGGAACTGAACCCAGGTCCTTTGCAAGAGCAACACGTGAGCCACTTAGCACTGAGCCACTTCTCTAGCCTCCTTGTTTTGCTTACTTTCACAAAATGATAATGTGCAAGAATTTTTTTCTTGTTCTGACTGCAGTTGCCAAAATTGCCAGTCTGAAGGAGAGAAATTTCAATTTGGTTCACATTTTATTTGTTTGTAGTTTTTTATTATTATTTTTAATCTTATTGAAAACAGTTTCCATTCTCATACAACATATCCTGATTATCATTTTCCCTCCCTCTTATCTTCCCAATATGTTGCATCCAATGTAGACAGTGGGTTATTATACACAGTCACAGTGTGTCCTTTGCATCCAGTGTAGATTGTGGTTGATTATTATACACACAGATAGTCACAGTGTGTACTTTGCATCCGGTGTAGATAGTGGGTTGAACACATTGAAACAGTGTGTACATTGGATCAACAGGTGATTTTTAAGCACAGTGAATTTTCAATCCACCCAGTGTCCTGATGATATTCAGATGTGTTTGATCACCAGACACCAGCTCCAGTGGCTTTGTGTTGTGTTGATAGTCTAATGCTGATTCTCACCATGGTGACTTGATGGAAGTGCATATATGTGTATCTAGTCTGGAAACTTGGTCCCTTCTCCATGCCATCTTTTCTGGCTTTAATATCTAATTTCTTAATTTATTCCATCTCTTGAAAATTAATCTGTGGCCAGGATTTTTCTTGTTCATTTCCCAGTTTTTGGATGGCTAGATCCTTAAATATCTTTAATATCAATAGTAAATTTCATTTTGAAGATTTTTGGTTATTGAGTTGATACTGAGCTAAACCTTGCCTAGAGATGCCCCTTGCTTCCGCCTCCCGAGTGCTAAAATGGCAGAAATGTGTATTCACAGTCATGTGGAAATGATAATTTTTAGTTTGTCTAAGAACTTGTGTCTTGGTAAAGTAGGAGGAAACTACAGAATGATGAACTTACCAAGAACATTAGTATGGAGCTGGAAAGCTACGTCAGTAATTAAGAGCTTTTATGTTCTTGAAAATGACTTGATTTCATTTCCCAGAACTCATGCTGGATGGCTCACAGCCACTGTAACTCCACCTCCGGCGAATCTCTGTCTCTCTGTCTCTGTTTGTCTCTCTCTCTCTCTCTCTCTCTCTCTCTCTCTCTCTCTCTCTCACACACACACACACACACATTTAAAAAGAATGGCAGCTTAATTCCTATGGCTTCTTTCTGTTAGAAAGTCCCATTGCTCTAGTTCTATTGATATCCTTTGTGCCGCACAGTCCACAGTAAAGGCAAATGAACATGTGTGAGAAGAAATGACCAAGAGACTCTGGCTCTTAGAGTGAGTCAACCGTAGGGATAATTCACTTCTTTCCTTTCATGTTGTGAGAGGTGAAGGAAGGGGAGGAAAAGGGGTGAGGAAGAGAATGAGTGTCAATGTAAATTTGGGCACATGTGTCCCATAGCATGTATATGGAGGTCACAGGAAAGCCTAGTGATCACACAGAGCAGACATGTCCTTTAGGCCAGTTTCCGATAATGACACTGTGGTAGAACTAAGTACTGAACGTATTACAAATGGCATCTTTATAATGTCAAAAGTAAATTGTGGCAAACCCAGTTTGTATTAGAAAATTAGATGAACTTCAGGAAATGAATGTGTTTGGTGTCGTAGTGCACTGATAAATTTTTTATTGCCAATTTTGTCAAGTTACATCATTTGGGAGAAGGAACTTGAGTTTCAGGAATTGTATTGATCAGATGGACCTGTGGCCATGTCTGTGAGGGAGTCTTTTAATTGATGGGGATATGGAGGGCTGGTACAGAATGAGCAGCATCCTTTCACATGTGGTACTGGACTATATGAAAAAGTTATCTGATCATGATCCAGTCATCAGGGAGCCACTAATCAGGTTCTTTCATAGTTTCTACTTAGCTTTCTGTTATGGCTTTTCTCAGTGTTGGATTGTAACATGGATGGATAAGGCAAATTAACACATCCTTTGACAATGTTGCCTTTGGTCATGGCATTTATCACAGCAATCAGAAGCAAACTAAAACACAGTAAATTCAGAAAACTCTACAACAGGGCACAATCTTCAAAGATATTGTGGGATTATTTTATAAGTGATTAAATTCCAGTTGTCTGAAGTTGCTCTATAATCCAGAAATGGTAGCTTTGCTATAAGAAGGTAGGTTTGTGCAGCCCTGTTCCAGTCTCCTTCCCTCTTGCATTTTGAGGAGAGGGAGACGTAGGTTTGGATGCTTTCTATCTGAACAGTGATGCAATCAATAAATAAAGGTTCTATCTTCTCCTCAGTTTTAGTTCCTTTCCAGTTACTTCTCACCTCATGTTTTCTCTAAATTTATTGACATAATCTTAAAACTTCTGGTAATCTTTATTGAGAGTAAGGGATTATATAAATGTAATTCTAAGCACAGAGGCAAGGAAAACATCCTCTGTTGGGATCCTGATCTTCAACAATTCATTTCTCTGGCATATACCATGACCCATGATGTAGTCATGTGACTGAGGGAAACTGTAAGCATGGTAGAAGTAAAATCTAGCAAGATGTCCTTTGGGACAAGCCTGGGCCATGGGATCTCTCCCTTAAAAATATAGACTTGAAAGTCATCATCAAATAGCAACTGTCTAGTGATATAAATGTTTAAAAGGCATTATATATCACACCTAAATAGTTATCATTCTGAGTGTATTAGATTTTAGATTATTTTTAAATCATTTAATGATGATGTTCTCCTACAATAGATACAAAGAATAGAATACTAGACCCCCGGAGTTGGTAAATGGTATCTGTCAAGAAATGTGTCCATTTCTTTTAGATTTTCCAGTTTTGTGGAGTCCAGGTTTTTGAAATATGACCCGATGCTCCTCAGATTTCCCATTGTCTGTTATTTTGTTGTCCTGTTTTCTTTCTGATTTTGCTAATTTAAAGATTCTCTGTCTGTATTTTAGTTTGGATAAGAGCCAACTCTTTTATTGATTCTTTGTATTGTTCTCTTTGTTTATATTTTACTGATTTCACCTCTCAGTTCGATGATTTTTGTAGCCTACTTTCCCATTAGTGTATTTTGTTTCTTTTTGTTTTAGAACTTTCAGGTGTACCATTAAATCCTAGTATAAGATCTCTGAAAATTCCTTGTGTAAGCATTTTGTGCTACGAACTTTCCTTTTATCACCGCTTTCATAGTGTCCTATAAATTTGGATATGTTGTATTCATTTTCATTGAATTCTAGGATGTCTTTAATTTCTTTCTTATATATGTCTTGACTCAGTGGTAATTCAGTTGAGAGTTGTTCAATTTCCATAAGTTTGTTGACTTTCTTTAGTTTGTGTAGTTGTTCAACTCTAACTTTAAGCTTTTTGATTTAAGGTTTTTTTTTATGGTAATCACCTTTGATTTCCTTCCTCTCTCCTCCCTCCCCCACCTGCTTTCTCTAGCTAAGTATTCTCTCCAACATCTCCTGGTGTTGGGGGTTTTCTCACAGAGCTGAGGATTTACCTTTTCACACCTCATCCAGTATGGGGTTTGCATGTTTACTTAAAAAAAACCAAACAAACAATGTGCGAGATTTTTTATTGTCGTTTCTCCTGCAGTGTTCAAAATTACCACTTGGGAGAAAGAGAAAAATTTCTATTCGCTTCATATTTTATTTCTGTGGAGTGATTATTTTTGAGGTTAAAATTGGAATTTTGAAAGCTATGCCCAGATTTGCTGAATGTGGAAAGGGCCTGGAAAATCTTGTAAAGATCTCCATGAAATTGGAATCATATTTCTGTTGCTGTTACTTGTTTTGCTATAGGTTGCTTTAAACAAAAGGGATTGGGTGTGTGAATTTGTAACTAGTAAATTCTCAGCATTCCAGTCCTTGAAAAAGAACCAAAACAGAACATTAACAATTCATCTCTTTGCTTTTGTCTTCAAAAAGTTGGTTTTGTAGGTATTATAATTTCTGATCATTGGGAATGCTTAGGAAAGTTGAGAGAAAGATATTTGCTTTCTGCCTGCTGGAGAAAATGCTTTTAATTTGAAATTAGCATTGATTGTGCAGTACATTAAAAATATATTTATTACTCTTGTGTGTGTCATTACTTTGATTTTCATTTTCATTTATAATTAATGTTTAATTTAGTATGTTTTTTTTTTTGTCTCTTTGGTGACAGGGTTTCTTCTGTGTAGCCCCGGAGTTCCCTGTGTTGACCAGACTAGCTTTGGACTCAGATAACACCTTTTTGCTTTATGTATTCTGGAATTAAAGGCTTGCATCAACATCTCTGACTTTCTTTTCCTTTTTAAATTTTTTTTTTGAGTCAGAATTACTTGTGTGCCACTAGGCAGGTCTGTAAATCACTCGATAACGGAGGATCACCAAGAGCCATTATATTCCATCTCCTCCTCTCTTCCCTTTCCAGTGCTTGTTTTATCCTTTAAGTCCTAGTGTGTTGACCATTCTACTTGCATATTGTGGTGGTTTCAAAGAAAATGGTCCCCAAAAGGGAGTGGTACTATTAGAAGGTGTGGCTTTTTTGGAGTGGTCTCGTTGGAGGAAGTGTATCACTGTGAGTGTGGGATTTTGAGGTCTTCTTTTCTCAAGCTGTGCTCGGTGTGGTACACAGTTCACTTCCTGTTGCTTGCAGATCAAGGTGTAGACCTCTCAGTTTCTTTTCCCACACTATGCCTGCCTGCACGCCGCCATGTCACTTGCCCTGATAATAATAGAGTAAATCTCTGAAACCATAATCTAATCCAAATCAAATGTTTCCTTTATAAGAGTTGCTGTGGTAATGGTATCTCTTCACAGCAATGGAAACCCTAAGAAAGACACCAGTTGGTACCAGGAACAGGGGTATTGCAATAGACCTTTGTTTGGAGGAATTTGGACTTTGGGAGTTTGGGTTGGGAAAGAGTTTCTGTGATCGTGGTGTCTCTCCAGAGCAATAGAGACTAATTAAGACACATACCTAATGCAGTCTACAATACCTGCAACTTTCTACCTATCCGCAGATCTCATGAGCCTTTCTCCATGGTCTCTATGGACACTCAGTATGGAACAGATGGATAAGAGGTCAAAGAGTGAATACATACATGAGAGAGATAGCATTTGACTTTGCATACTTAGCTTACATGGCTCAGTATATTTATACATTTGTAGTTACATCCATTTTCTTTAAAATTTCATTGCAGCATCAATTCCCATGTGTTTAGGTGCCACAATTCCATTTTCCAGACGTCAGTTGTTAGACCTCCATGCTGATTCTTTTTCTACCTGTTGGTACCGGAAGAGCAATGCACATAACTGTGCATGTATCTGTGGTAGTGTAGGGCCTTTTTTCATCACATTTGGAGAGATGTTTTTACTTCTGAGCTGAGCTCATGCTGATTGCTTGTTAATTGCAGCAGTTTAAACTCCGCTCACAGTGCCTAAGTATTCACTTTCCCACACATTGCCCATAGGATTTGAAGGCTTGCATGACAGGCTTTTCACCTGCTTATGTGTATCCTAGCCCTCTGGACAGCTGTTTTGTTGTTTTGCTATTAAAAGGCTAATAACTCGGGCTGAAGAAATGGCTCAGAGGTTAAGAGCACTGACTGCTCTTCCGGAGGTCCTGAGTTTGATTCCCAGCAACCGCATGGTGGCTCACAACCATCTGTAGTGAGATCTGGTGCCCTCTTCTGGCCTGAGGGCATACATGGAGGCTGAACACTGTTTACATAATAAATAAATAAATCTTTAAAAAAATAAATAAAAGGCTAATAACTCTTTCAAATAAATGTTTATTGTTGGGAATTTTGTACATATGAGGTATTTTATTAGTATTTAGTATTTTATTTATACCCTTTGCACATGTGTCTTTTGTTTGGTTGATTTGTTTTCATTTTATTTTTGTATTTTATAACCCATTTCATTCAGTTAGTGCTGTACAAAAGTGTGTGGCCTCCCAGGTACCTGGACAGCATATTAGTGGCCATATTCCTAAAGATAAATGACTTTCCATGCCCCCAAAGCCATCAGTTGCCAGTAACTTCTTAGCTAGTGGTGGCCTTCTTGAGGACCAGTCACTTTCAACCCAGTATTTTCACTGTCATGACGTAAAGTGTTTGGGGATTTTGGAATTTGATAGCAGTATCGTAGAATATTGTATGAAACTGACCTCCTTCTTAATAAGGGTACTTTTCTTTCCCTTGTGTCTTTGTCCATTGACCTTCTAGAAACTACAATGGTCATACTTGTAATAAATAAATTATTATTTATGTAACTGGTGCAGTATTTTGTCAATATGAAATCCGTAGTTTCCAAATGATTTGTTCTGAATGACACAGGAAGAAAAAGAAAGCAAATGAGACAAAGACAAAAGAAAACATTTCTCATAAGTGACAAGTTACTGTAGATCTAGGACAGAGAAATTGTCCTAAATTGAAATCAAGTATTCCTACATTGTTTGTGATTTGGCAGAATGATCTATTAATCCACTTTCCTTGTGTTTTCTATTGATTTCTTATCCATTTCTGGTGAACAACATAGAGGTTGCAAGCTGTATCATAGGACATGGAGGCCTTGGGTTGGATTCCTTTAGTCAGAACTGATTAGTTCAGTTAGTTGTTGCAGCCAGAGGTACCACAATAAAAATGGGGCAGAAAATATGGAGGATAATTTTTAGTTGTTAGAGGAAAATTTGTTTACTTCCCTCTTTGCCCAGTACTTAATTGGTTGTTGGAGTCTGGACAGGGAATTCCCATGTAGAGGAAGGTAACTTTGTTCAAAGCAAAGACATACTGCAGGACAGAAATACGCAGTGAAAGGTGTCAGCAGGCACCATAAGTAAGGGTAAACAAAGATATAAGTTATCTTGGGGGGCTTTGGGAGAAAGGGAATTTGGTTGCTAAGAGACACAACATGCACAGAAGAAGGTATGGCGTTTTGACTGACAGGATTGCATTTGGTAAGCCTTGCTAACTGCACATGACACTTCACATAGTCATCTGGTTTTTTTTAATTTTTTTTATTTTTATTTTCATTTTTTTATTGAAAAAAATTTCCGTCTCCTCCCAGCCTCCCATTTTCCTCCCCTTCCCCCTACTCCTCTTTCCCTCCCCCCACTCATCTCCCCCTCCCTCTCCAGTCCAAAGAGCTATCAGGGTTCCCTGCTATGTGGGAAGTTCAAGGTCCTCCCCCTCCATCCAGGTCTGGGAAGGTGAGCATCCAGACTGGTTAGGCTCCCACAAAGCCAGGACATGAAGTAGGATCAAAACCCAGTGCCATTGTGCTTGGCTTCTCATCAGCCCTCATTGTCCGCCATGTTCCGGTTTTATCCCATGCTTTTTCAGACCCAGCCCAGCTGGCCTTGTTGAGCCCCAATAGATCAGCCCCACTGTCTCAGTGGTGGGTGCACCCCTCGCGGTCCTGACTTCCTTGCTCATGTTCTCCCTCCTTCTGCTCCTCATTTGGACCTTGGGAGCTCAGTCCAGTGCTCCAATGTGGGTCTCTGTCTCTATCTCCATCCATCACCAGATGAAGGTTCTATGGTGATATGCAAGATATTCATCAGTATGACTATAGGATAGGGCCATTTCAGGTTCCCTCTTCTCAGCTGCCCAAGGAACTAACTGGGGACATCTCCCTGGACACCTGGGAGCCCCTCTAGGGTCAAGCCTCTTGCCAACCCTAAGATGGCTCCCTTAATTAAGATATATACTTCCCTGCTCCCATATCCACCCTTTCTTTATACCGACCATCCCATTCCCCCAAGTTCCCCCCATCCTCCCCTTGTCATCTGGTTTTCAAAATGTGCAGTCCCAATTACTTACAGGCAAACATTTTTCTTTAAAAAAAGAGAGAGCAAAGAGAAAAAGTCTTTAACATTCATTTTGAGAACAAAGTTTACCTTATTGCACATGCACCTAGAGCTACTTAATTTCAGGTCAGCCTGTTTCCCATGGGTTCCTTAAGTTTACCAAAAGCCATCTGAATACAAAAAGAAGTTACTAAGGCATTGCTAAAGGAACTAACTTGTTATTTTTTTTAAATCAGATATAGATACAGCCCACTAAAGATGATTTTCCTAAGAAGGATACCCATAGGCTGCTAGGTGCATTGTTCAGAGAGGACTGTGCAGAGCCCAAACTAAGTAGAGTCCCAGGTTGCTCAGTTTTCCCTACGTTGCCTGCTTCACTATTGTCTCTGCATAGTGACATCTGATAAACTTGTTATCAATTGAACTGCTTTCCCTGTTTAAAATTCTGGTTTGCTCAATTCTTTTCCTCTATTAACGTTCTTGACAATCTGTACATTCACATTAATTTCAAGTTCTCTGATGTAAGGCACAATGAGCTATAGTCTTGACTACACTAGCACGGGAATGGCCCTTACTCTAGTTCTCTGCAGAATCCTTGATCCTACTGACATTTCCTGATTCACACCTCCTCTGTGATCATTTCTTTTAGCATTTTTGTCTTTGAAGCATTTACCAGAATGTTGTATGAGGCCGCTTGTTTGTTCCCGACTGCCCAGACCTGAAATAACCACAGAGAAACTATGTTAATTAAATCACTGCTTGGCCCATTTGCTCTAGCTTCTTATAGGCTAACTCAAAGTCTTAATTTAACCCATTTCTATTAATTTGTGTATTGTACGTGACTGTTACTTACTGGGTAATGTTCTGGCTCGTTGGTCCCTGGTGTCAACTACATGACATCTCACTGATTTTGCCTTCTTTCTCCCAGCATTCAGTTTAGTTTCCCCACATACTTCTATTCTACCCTCTGCAGGCCTAAGACAATTTCTTTATTAGCCAATGGTAATCACAGCATACAGAGGAGAAGCCCACATCACCTCCCCTTTTCTGTTTAAATAAAAAGGAAGGTTTTAATTTTAACATAGTAAAAGTACATATAACAAAACAGGTATCAAGCAAGAATTACAGTTACAATATTTATATCTAGTTTATCTTTCATCATAGCTAAGGAAAATTATAACTATATATTCTTTAACTTCATCAAAGACTCCAGAAGGATATACTATTACCTAAGTAAACAGGAAGTACATTGTAAATAACTTCCAAAACTCTAGAATTGACAGAGACATCTTGTTGCCTGGACAGTCACCCAAAGTTCTTCTGTATTGTTGGGGCATCCAATTGTCAGTCTACAGACCCATAGCATCCAGCAGTCTTTTCCACAAAACACAAAATTTCAAAGACAGTTCAGCCTAGTATTAGCAGTTTGTCAGTCACTTTCTTCTGTGTCCTGCAGAATGTCTGGCAGACTCTTTCATGAAGCAGAAACCCCAATGGACTGTCTCACCTTTAGGCAAATTTTGAAGACAAGGTACCTTTAAAGTATATATGTTGGTTACTCAGCTCCCTCATAGTAAAAATATTAAAAGAAAATACAATAATTACATAATCCAGATTCTCTGTGTATTTTCCATCTTTATGTGGTTTATTTTTCTTACTCTATTACTTTTCTACAAGCTTAATATTTATTTTATTATCTTTACTCCTTTAATCTTTGACTGTCTCTTTTTAATTACATTTACTGTCTCTTTACTCTTTTTCTTCTTTCTCCCAAGCCTATGTACATTTTTTAAACACAGTATTCTCATTTAGAGGTCTTTTATGTCTGAATCTGTCCGTATTGTGTATCTGTAATCCTTTTCTGACCAGGATGACTTCTTAAAATGCTAAGCACGAATTAAAAACTTAGGCAGCATTGCTAGGACAAATATGGCTTTGCCTGCTTGCTCCACCCAGTCCATGCACTGCCTCTGAGACTGCTGGTGGGAGCTGTGTTCACTCTGGAAACCAGCTGGCCCATGCTGCCACCAAGTAATGTGCAGCATGCTGCCCACACACCCCATTTAAATGCTCAGCCTCCTGAAAGAGCCAGAGTTTGCACTGGCAGCATGGCCCAGAAAGCTGCTGTTTGAAAACTGAGTGGCATTTTATCTGCTGCCGCTGAATCAGTAAGGCCTTCCTTAAAGGAACTGCAGCATGCCACCAGCAAGCAAGGTCATTCAGGGGGAAACAATATGGCTAAACTTTGTTTTTTAGTGTCTAGAATACTTTTCCAATCCCTCTCTGACTTTATGTGGATTTAGCTAGCACATGTTGGAGCACCAAGGAATCCCATTATCACCAGAATAATTCTTTAAGCTCTGCTTTTAGTGTGCTCAAGCTTTGGTCCTTTCTAAAGAAAAACTTCTTGCCAATTCCTCCACATTCCTTCCAAAACAAATTCTAACTGGAAACAGAAAGAACCTGGTTAGATTTGCTTATACCAGTGGCCCCAGTCTTTCTTTTCGAATTCTTATATTAGGCTTTTCATTTGGTTCTCAAAAATGACACTGAGAAAAGTGACTTAAAGCAAAAAGAATTTATTTTAGCTCACATTAAAGGGTATAGTCCATAAAAATGTAGCACATTGAAATGGCTGGACAAATCCTACACAATCAGGAATTGAGTGATATATGGTTGTCTGTGTCTTAGCTCCCTCCATCCACTGATGTAATTTCTCTACTGTTGATAGGATACACCCTCTCATGTAGGTGTATGCATTACTTTGAATGTAACTGACACCACCCCCAATATGCTCCTCTGTTTGGAAGCTTGGCCCACTGTTAGTGGAGCTATTTGAAAAATACTAAGAGATGTGGTTTTATTTTAGGAGGTGTGTCAATGGGGGTGGTATTTTAGGTTTTAAAAGTCCATGCCAGGCACCGTGTTCACAGTGTCCTGCTGCCTTTGGATTAGGAATAAGACAATCAGCTACTGTTCCTGTTTCATGCATGTGTGCTTCTTGTCTTGAGTCTCACTGAGCAATTCTCCTAAAGTGTAAGAAAGCCCTGACTAAATGTTTTCTTTTCTAATAGTTGCTTTGTCCTGATATTTCTTTTTATTTTTTCTTTTCTTTTCTTTTTTTTTTTTTTTTTTTTTTTTTTTTTTTGGTTTTTCGAGACAGGGTTTCTCTGTGGCTTTGGAGCCTGTCCTGGAACTAGCTCTTGTAGACCAGACTGGCCTCGAACTCCCAGAGATCTGCCTGCCTCTGCCTCCCGAGTGCTAGGATTAAAGGTGTGCGCCACCACCGCCCGGCCCTGATATTTCTTCACAACAGTAGAATAGTAACTGTGTATCTTCCTTTGAATAAAAATCCAAGGCAGCATCCCACAGATATTCTTGGGTTAACGTTTATCTCCATAATCACTTAGCAGTGTCTTCAGAAACATCTGCCTAGATCATTTGATTCCCTTCTGCATATGTATGAAAAGTAATCATTCCAATATGTGCACTATTTTAGGAGCCAGTGACCATTGAGGATGTGGCTGTGAACTTCACCCCAGGAGAGTGGACTCTGTTGAATTCTAGTCAAAAGAAGCTCTACAAAGATGTGATGAAGGAAACATTTTTGAACCTGATTTTCATTGGTAAACACAAACATGTTCCTGCTGCATATTCTATCAGAGAACAACTGTTTTGTGTTTTTTTGTGTAACAGTATGATTTGAATTCTTGAATGGAACATTTGATGACTTTAGTATGCATGCTCATCTCATAAGAGCTAGATAGTAATAATTTTTAAAATCTTGAATATGTCATAATGAATTCTTTTGGCTTATTTCTAGAGAAAACACTGGAAGAAAATATTGAAGAGGACTACAAAGATCTCTGCAGAAATCTGGGGTAATTTACATTCAATAGAAAGGAATTTTCATCAAACATTTGGGAATGGTAGAACAAGTGAGAACCTTGAAGATGATCCCAATATATCTAAATGCAATATTACAGAAAATCCTATAATGGAGTATTAAATTGTATCATTTAATATTTAAGTATCTCCTCTATATAATCTATGAATATCACTGACATGGATGCCACATTAAGCTACAAAAGAGATTTTCAGTGAATTATTACATAAAAACTTCCCTTTATAGCCAAAGGTATTTACTATCTTTTTATATATTCTTTTGAACCTTTGAAAAAAAAGTTTTTTTGCTTTCTTGTGCTGTGACAAAAAACAACTCTGTGGCGCAGCTCATTGTTAGTCATACTTCCTTGCCACCGTCCCTTCATAAAGAGAAGCTAGGGCAGGAACTCGAGCATGGAAAGAATCTTGAGGCAGGAACTGAAACAGAGGTGATGGAGAAATACCGTTTACTGGTATGCTCCTCATTCCTTACTCAGCCACCTGCCTGATTCAACCCTGGCCCACACCTCTAGCGGGACACCACCAACAGCGAGGCTGAGCCGTTCCATATCAGTCACTCATTAGGAACCTGTGCACACAGATTCACCTGAAAGTCAATCTGATAGAACTGTTCTCTCAGTTGAAATTTCCGATTCTCGGAAGTGCTTTCTAGCTTGTGTCAAGCTGTGAAATGCAGTCCAGGACAACTGATCTCTTGTCAGGTGACACACAAATACATAGCTAGTAATCTCTACTCTTCCATTCACTGTTTGTCCCTAAACAGTCCTGATAGCACAATATAAAGTATAACATGACATTAGAAGTCTCCCAGTGTTTAAGACACTAACATGCGTCTTTCACATCGTTCTCAGCATTCCTATTCTCTAAGCTCCTGCAAATGTTCATTAACCTCTGACCATTCAATGATTTTTTTCTTTTTCTTTTTTTGGATTTTCAAGACAGGGTTTCTCTGTAGCTTTTAGTTCCTGTCCTGGAACTAGCTTTTGTAGGCCAGGCTGGCCTTGAACTCACAGAGATCCATCTGTCTGCCTTTGCCTCTCGAGTGCTGGGATTAAAGGCATGCAACACCACCACCCAGCTCAATGATTTTTTTTTTCTAGCCCAGTGTTCTAGGCATTCTCACAGTCCTTGGTACAGTGATAAGCTCAGCTCTGTCAGAAAAATACCCCACGAACCTGGGAAACAATTTGTATTTTAGAGTGCTTTTGTTCCTGTGATAAACACAATGACTAATGTCATCTTTGGGGGTAATGGGGCTTATTTTGGTTTATACTTCCATGTTACATTCCAAAAAGGAAGGCAGGACAGGAACCTGGAGGCCAGAACTGAATTGGAGGCCATGGAGGAATGCTGCTCACTAGCTTGCTCCTTTTCTACACAGTTCAAGCCATTCTGCCCAGAGACACACCATGCAACATGGTTTAAGCCCTCTTGTCACTCAGAAATGAACAAATGCTCCCATAGACTTGATTACACACCAATCTGATGAAGCCATTTTCGCAGTTGAGGGGTCCTGTCCTTAGATGGCCCTGGCTTGGGTCTACTTGATCACAAACTAAGCAACACAGGCAGAGTATATAGAATACCAAAATACCACCGTGTTACATACTTTAAGACATTTTTATAATTGCCTCATAATGCCAGCATCTTTGCCTGAATGTTCACTCCTTTGATGTCCGTTGATTATGTTATGTGTATGTGTGCTTGTGTATATGACCTGTACAAAAAAAAAAAGAACTGTGGAAGGCAGAAAATGGCATCAGATCCTTCAGATCATATAACAAGAATTTGTGAGTCCTCCTCATGGATGCTGGTAAGCAAACTGCAGTCTGCTGGAAGAGATCGGATTGTTCTTAATTTCTGAGCTTTCAGCTACTTTGTAATTCTTATAAAAGTTAAGTAAACACTATACTATACATGTTAATACATGAGAGGGTCTTTACATGCGGTCCATACTGCCCTGAACAACCTTCAACCTTTCCCTTGTTTACACTAATGCTCTCTCTCTTTCTTGCAGAACTCAGGTGATTGAGAAAGACTGTGGATATGAATGTGGTAGTCAGTGTGATGAAAATCAGGAGCCATTGCCAGAAAATATTAATAAAGACACGCCTTCTTCAATTAGAGTTTATGAAAGCCAGTCACATGTAAGAAACATCATTGGTCATTCATCCTCACATATTTGTCCACGAGACCAAACTGGAATAAAACAGTCTGAATATATGGAAGCTGTGGCAAAGGCTTTCAAACATGAGAAACATTGGAAAGATATCAATCAGATACTTGAAACTTTTGCAGAGAAGTCCTGTAAAAATCAATATAATGAGGTCTGTAGGAATCTCCCTTCTGGTAAGTCTCAGGAGAGAACTCACACCAAAGATAAACTCATTGTAGAAGTCTTAAAGAGGTACAAATATGGCCAGAAAGATGAAGGGATCCATACAGAAGTGAAACCATTTGTGTATAAGCATTGTGAAGAAGCTTTCATTGATTCAATTGACCTCATCAGCCATGAAAAAATTCATACTGGCGATAAAAGTTACATTTGTAAGCAATGTGGGAAAACATTTAAATATGCTTCATGTTTTGAGAAACATAAAGTAAGTCACAAAGGAGAGAAACTTTATTCATGTAAGTACTGCGGGAAAGTCTTCACCTGCTCCTATAGTCATAACATCCATGAAAGTATTCACACCGGAGAAAAGCTTTATACCTGTAAGCATTGTGGAAAAGCTTCACCAGTCCCACTTATTTTAAAATTCATGAAAGACTTCACACTGGAGAAAAACCCTACACATGTAAATATTGTGATAAAACGTTTGCCATTTTGAGTTCTCGTAATACTCATGAAAGAGTTCACAGGGCTGGGAAGGCTTTTCCATGTAAGCATTGTGGAAAAGCCTTTACCAGCTCCAGTTGGAGAAATATTCATGAAAAGAGTCACACTGGAGAGAAGCCTTATGCATGTAAGCATTGTGGAAAAACCTTTTATGGATCTAGTTCTCGTGACTCTCATGAAAGAAGTCACACCGGGGAGAAATCCTTTGTTTGCAAAACGTGGGAAAATGTTCCTTCTCTCTCATCATCTTATCAGCCATGAAAGAATTCACTCTGGCAAAAAACCTTATGCATGTAAGCATTGTGGAAAAACCTTCACCAGTTCCAGGTGGCGTGAGACTCATGAAAGAAATCACAATCTAAAGAAGCCTCAGTTTGTATGTAAGCATTGTAAGAAGTCTTTCACCAGTTCAAAGCTCTGTGCCATTCATGAAAGAACACACACTAGAAAGAAACTTTATGCTTTTAAGCATTGTGGGAAAACCCTCAACAGTTCCATGCACTGTAACATTCATAAAAGAACTCACACTGGAGAGAAGCCTTATCCGTGTCAGCATTGTGGGAAAGCCTTCCCTAATTCTTATAATCGTAATATCCATGAAAGAACTCACACTGGAGAGAAGCCTTATCCCTGTCAGCATTGTGGGAAAACCTTTGCCAGTTCCACTTGCCGTAATATTCATGTAAAAACTCACACTGGAGAGAAGCCTTATACATGTAAGCATTGTGGAAAAACATTTACCCGTTCCAGTCATCTGGATATTCATGAAAGAACTCACACTGGAGAGAAGCCTTATGCCTGTAAGCATTGTGGGAAAGCCTTCCCTAATTCTTATAATCATAATATCCATGGAAGAACTCACACTGGAGAGAAACCTTATGCACGCAAGCATTGTGGAAAAACTTTTCAAACTTCTTATAGTTGTAACATCCATGAAAGAACTCACACAAGAGAGAAACCTTATGCATGTAAGCATTGTGGGAAAACCTTCACTAGTTCTACTTACCGTAACATTCATGAAAGAAATCATAGTGGAGAGAATCTTCCTGCATGCAAGCATTGTGGAAAAACCTTTCAGACTTCTTATAGTTGTAACACCCATGAAAGAACTCACACAGGAGAGAAATCTTATGCGTGTAAGCATTGTGGGAAAACCTTCACCAGTTCTGCTTACTGTAACATTCATGAAAGAATTCACAGTGGAGAGAATCTTCATGCATGCAAGCATTGTGGAAAAACCTTTCAAAGTTCTTATCATTGTAACATCCATGAAAGAACTTACACAGGAGAGAAACCTTATGCATGTAAGCATTGTGGGAAAACCTTTCAAAGTTCTTATCATTGTAATATCCATGAAAGAACTTACACAGGAGAGAAACCTTATGCATGTAAGCATTGTGGGAAAACCTTCATCAGTTCCATTACTTGTAAAATTCATGAAAGAACTCACACAAGAGAGAAGCCTTATGCATGCAAGCATTGTGGCAGTACCTTTGCCATTTTGAGTTCTCTTAACATTCACGAAAGAACTCACACTGGAGAGAAAACTTATGCATGCAAGCATTGTGGAAAAGTTTTCACTTGTTCCAGTTATCGTAATATTCATGAAAGAGGTCACACTAAAGAGAAGCCTTAAGTGTGTAAGCATTGTGGAAATTTTTGTCAATTTCAATTGGTGGAACACTCCTGAAAGAATTCAGACTAGTTAAAAACCCTTTGTGTGATTTCTGTTCAGTCTGATGATCTTACTATTCATGGAAGAATTCACATGGGAGAGAAGCTTTATGCATGTAAGCATTGTGGAGGGATCTTCAGTTGCTCTTGTCATAAGAATCATGAAAGCGGTCACTCTAGAAAGTAGTATAATACAAGTAAATGTGGGTAAATCGTTCACAAGTTCCACTTGCCACAGGAGTCATAAAAACATTCACACAGGAGAAAAACCATTTGTAAACCATGGAAAACTGTTTCTTTGCTCTAATTATTTTACTAAGCATAAAAGATCTCATAGTGGAGAGGAACATTACTAATGTCACCATTGCGAGAAGCCTTTAATGCTTCCAGTTCCTGTAGCATGCAGTGGAGCAACTTACACTGGGGAGAAGCCTAGTGCATGTAAGCATCTTGCAAAAGCTTTCACAGTTCCATTTGCTGCAACATTCATAAAGAATTCACCTGGAGTGAAGCTGTACATGTGTAACCATGTGGAAAAGCCTTTGGCAGTGATGTTTTCTATTATACTCATGAACACACTGATGGAAAACTTTGTAATAAATGTGCGTTGACTGAGTTTTCTGTCCTGCCTGGTTTCCACAATCATTAAGTCCCAAAGAAATCACACAGAGGTCTATATTCGTTATAGACTGATTGGCCCATTAGCTCAGGCTTCTTATTAACTCTTACAACTTATATTAGCCCAATTATTCTAGTATATGTTAGCCACATGGCTCAGTACCTTTTTCAGTGAGGTAGTCACATCTTGCTTCCACTGAGGCTGGGTAAAGGACTGCAGAAAGAACTTTCTTCGTCCCAGAATTTTCCTGTTCTCCTTGACCCACCTCTACTTCCTGTCTGATTGTCCCGCTTCTACTTCCTGCCTGGCTACTGGCCAATCAGCATTTATTTAAAATATAACTGACAGAATACAGACCATTATCCCACACCAAATGTGGAAAATGATTCATAGAGTTTAGAAGCTTCTGAGTAGTGTGTGCCTATATTTCTGTTTTTCATAGCCTTACACAAACCCATAGAATCTCAAAGTGAAAAGGAGTGTACTGGGTAGAACTTATTCCAGTATTAACTGTGGCAGTGCTTTGGTCAAGTTGCCTATAGTGTGAAATATAAAAGAAGAATGTTGCTGGACATGAGATGTATCAGCTAGTAATGGTTCTTTCCAGAAAACCTGATGATTTCAGTTACCTTCCTGGGTCTTATATGGTGGAAATAGAAAACCAATTACTGAATGCTGTGTTTTGACAATCATATGCACACTTGTAAACGAACAGAGAAAGAGATACAAATGAGTAGAGTAAAATGTGCAAAGGAGTGGAGACAAACTAAGAAATATGATGTATTAAATATGGAAAGAAACAGATTGGGAGACTTCAAAACTAATTTCAACTATCAATATGTTAGTATATATAGGATGAAAACCACTTGCAGTGTGTGTAATAATATGGATCATTTTTCATTCCCTAGGACAATAGGCTTTGAATACAAGTGTAGTAGTCTGAATGAGGATGCCCCTATAGGCTCATAAATGTTAATGCTTTGCTCTCAATTTGTGGGACTCTTTGAGCATGTTTAAAGGGTATGGTAGGTTGAAGAATATCTGTTAACTCTAGCAAAGTTCTGAGGTTTCAAAACCCGAAACTCCCAGTGTTTTCTCCATCTCCTGATTATGGATTAGGAGGTGACCTCTCAGCTATTCCTGCTACCATGCCTTTGCTGTGCCATTGTGGACATGAAACCTCTGTGACTGTAAGGCCAGTGTAACCCTTCCTTTTAAAAGTCGCATTAGCATTTGATTTGTCACAGTTATATAAAAGAAACTTTGACAACCAACTTGGGGCTTTAACAAAAACCAAGTTCAATCAAAAGAAACTTTCATTATAAAATTATGAGAAGGCTTGGTCTCGTTTTAAATGAGATAAAAATTTGTGAAAAATTTTTAAGTCATTAAATTTTATATCAGAAATAAATATTTTGTACAAGTGAGTCCAAATTATTTTAGAAATAAATAGCTTGGAAGAAGTACAGTCACATTCTCAGCGTTTTTATTATTCATTCAGTCCTACAGAGGAGTTTTACATTGCATTATGTCTTTATTAGGAAGGTAAGATGTGGCCTCTCTAGTTACTCTAGGTTATATTTTAATATCTGAAGATAATGGAGCTGGGACCCGTATATGAGTGATGATAAATGGTATTTATCTTTCTGGGTCCGGGTAACCAGTTGGTGGAGCTGCTGAGAAGGATAAAATGATATGGCATAGTTGGAGAGGGTGTGTCACTGGGATGGCTTTGAGGTTTCCATGCTTTTACTGTTAAAGTTGGCCCTATCTCAAGTTTGAACTTTGAGATCATGATGGCAGCTCTCCAGTACCGCTCAGGACTATATCCTTGCTTGCCCACTGCCATGTTGCCTGCCTTGCTAGTCATGGGCTCTAACTTCCGGAAGTGCCAATAGATGTTTACTCTCATAAAGTGTTTTAGTTGTCACGTCTCTTCACAGCAATAGGAAAGTTACTAAGAACCCTATGAACCACAACAGTGATCATAATGGCAAAGTATATCAGTAAAGGCATTCATGTCTTATGGGCAATAAATATATAAATATATTTATATTTAAGGTCTGTTCAACAGGTGGGCAATTATACCTGTAACTGGAACCCTAATCAGCCAATACCGGGCCCACAAAAGTGGGTCCACTCCACCTTAACTGAAGGTCAGAGAGTTTAAGCCTGCTCTTTCAAAGTTGTTGAAAAGAAGTCTGACTTAAGGAGTGATTATAAGCAAGATATTCTGACCTAGGGCATGGTTACTTGGGGTTTTTGGGTATTATGATGGCCCATAGAGGTGGATCCACTCCACCCTGACTTTCATTTTTCAGACCGGAGGTTTGACCCGGGGAGTGACTGCCTACAGGATACTTGGTCTAAGGTGTTGTCGCTTCATGTCCTGCCTAAAACATTAGAATGCTTAACCCAGGAGATATTGGTTTGATGTCTCAATATTTGATGAACAGACCAAGTGATGAGTGGATGCTTAAAATAAATCTCACACTAGTTCAGAAATGAGAAATAGATAGTTTATTTAGGGTTAAACTCACAAATCAGAATTCTCTGCTTGAATGGTGGACATAGATCGAATCCAGCAATCCAACAATCTGAACGAACAGCTGGCAAAAAGGAGAAAGGGGCAGATGCAGGCTCTGCATCAGCATATATGGTCTGAGAGGCCACACCCCAGTAGGCAGGTAAACACAACTGTAAGACTTCCTACAGTAACTATTGAAACAAGTAGTTGTTGTCTTTGTCCTTTGTGTCATGTTAAAGCAGTCTTGCCTTCCTCCATTTTTGGATTGGAAAATAAACACAGGCATATTCAGGATTCAATATTCACTGGGTTGCCCTCCAAGTACTATCCTGTGTCTCTGTATTTCTTTCATATCTCTGTCCCTCTTGCCTAACATTCCTAACCCACATGCTTCTACCCTGGAACTTACAAACCCATCGAGGCTGGACTGGGACAGATGTCATCGCAATGTGTGGCTATGACAAACCTGCCAGAATAGGTCATGGAATTTAGGGAACCAACATCTGCCTCTACTAAATCCAGTTGTTTAAATTTTATAAATCAAAAATGGTAGCTTGAGTATAATCAGGTATAGTTGTACAGCCTTGTTAAGTTCTCCATTCCTCTTGCAAACTGAGGGTGTAGACTAGAGAACGTTCTTCATCAACATTGATATATAATCCAGCAAAACAGTTATATCTGTTCCTTCTTGGTCTTAGTTTCCTTCCAGTTATTTTTGCATCATATTTTCTCTAAATCTGTTGACATGACACGATCTTAAAATGTTTAGTCTTCCTTATTGATGGAATGGATTACATGAGTGTAATACCCAGGACAGAGATGAGAAATATATGCAGGAAAGGCTTTCTGTTTGGGTCTAGAAGGTCTGGAATTCCTTTCTCTGGCATAAATGACCAATGTGTGGTCATTTGAGGGAAACTGTAAGCATGATAGAAGTAAGGTCTGGGAAGATGTCCTTCAGGGGACGCACTGGTCATGGCCTCTCTCTCTCTCTCTCTCCCTCCCTCTCTCTCTCTCTCTCTCTCTCTCTCTCTCTCTCTCTCAAGCAGATTTTAAAATCATCAAATAATAATCAGCTAGTGATATAAATGTTTACAAGAAACTATACATTACTAATAAATAGTTATCATTCTGACTGTATTAAGATTTTAGATTTTTTAATACCATTTAGTGATGATGTCTAATACCATAGATCTAAAGAACGGAATACTTGACATCCAGAGTGGCTTCCTCTGCTTTACAGACATTCCACATGACACAGCCATCGGATTTTATCCTCCATCTCCAAACTAGTGTGGCCACATGTTCACATTTCCCCCAATCATTCCAGATTCATAAAAAATGATCAACAACCCTTCTTCTGGAGGAAATTGCATTTTCTCTATGGAAAAAAGCAGTCACGTTTAAACTCAGACAGTGAAGGCCTCTTGTGGATCCCGAATCTCTGACTGGGAAGCTCAGTTCTGCATGACTAATGTAAATCTGGATTTCAGTGGAAATCAGCTGTCCCAGTTCTCAGTACACCTTTAGGCCTTGGTTCTAGACAAATTAACTGGAAGTGAGCAGTGCAGTAACTACAGTCTAAGTGTTCTATTTCAGTACTCACCACTAGGAAAGGACCTCCGTGCCAGTGCGATAGTGAGGCTCATAAGTATATATTCATGTAAATATAAGCATATTCAAACATATGAATATGTTCACATTTGTGGCTGCACATTTTTCGCCAACTAAAGAGCAGGCACGAAGGAATGTGCTTCATGTGTAAAAGGTATTATCATGCCTCTTTTGTCTTTTGCTGTAACTTCCATAGGATAATTGTCAAATCATATTTGGCACATAAATATTACTCATATCCCCATTTTTGGAAATTTAAAATATGTACATACCATTGCAGACAACTATTCATTGGTCATGTTTGCTCTTCCTCTATCAGGAGAAGTAGTTAAGGATGCTATCATCTTTTTACTTAGAGTTTTGCTATTTTAGAACCCTGTAAAATATTTGAAACTATTAGTAGTCCTCCTTTTCATGAATTTTGCCAGCATCATGCTGTATCCCACATTACAGGCATTCCATATAACCTGCAGGGTCAATCTTTTGGTGAAAGAGTCAATGGACAACTTATTTCTTTAGAAATAAAGAAGCAGGAGAAGGGTAGTATAGCTACTCCTTATAATATTGATTTTCTATTTTATATACTTAAAATTTTTTAAATTTGGGAAAGGGTGGCCTTACTGCCACAAAATATTATTAGGCCCCTTCAAGTAAATTTAGGATCAGGGTTCTTTGGTAAGGTATTATGTCTGATCAATGGAGTAGCTCAGATCCAATAATTCACTGGAGCCAAGCTTACATTTGCGTTTTTCTTTTTCTTTTTTTTAAATATTAATTTATTATGTATGCAATATTTTGTCTGCATGTAGGCCAGAAGACGGCACCAGACCTTATTACAAATGGTTGTGAGCCACCATGTGGTTGCTGGGAATTGAACTCAGGACCTTTGGAAGAACAGGCAATGCTCAACCACTGAGCCATCTCTCCAGCCCTGTGTTTTTCTTCAGAGGACTGAAAAGCCACTGTGGATGCCTGGAAGACTGACTTAAACTGTGGAAGATTGATGAAGAGGTTCCAAGTCTTCTGCAGAAGTTTTAGATTAAGAGAAGAAAGTTGAAGAGCTACTGGGGCAACCTGGACCTGATTCTCAAGTCTACAGTGGCCCTATTCTAGTTAGCCTTTGGGCCAACCCCAACTCGAATCAGCAGGGGACATAGAGGATGTACCCCCAGACTCTTAGGTCTGTGGGGACCCCATTCATGCAGGATCCTCGATCCCTACCTATGTCCTGAATGGGTGATGGCCACAACACAGTGGAGCAGGCCATGTGATTCTAAACCTGGCCTGCAGTGATACTTCAGCCAAAACCCCACAAAAATGCCGCAACCAAGAGCCCACCCTTATGGTGGTTAGGCCATGGGGCACTATAAGAATCTCCTAGTAATGAGGATTCATGGATCAGCCTTGCATTACAGTGCTCTGAGTGGTACAGGGAGACCCACCATCAGGCCTGGGGCTGGCCATCCCAGGATTCAAAAAGAAAAAAATGGGCCCATCTGGTACCTTACAGTATCAGCTAGTAGGCCACTATTAGAGTGAGCAGTGGCATGGTATTGCATCTTATAGGAGAGAGAGAGAGAGAGAGAGAGAGAGAGAGAGAGAGAGAGAGAGAAAGAGAGAGAATGGTTCAGTTATGTGGGTTTCCCCTCTGTATAGCATTGGTTAATAAAGAAGCTTCTTTGACCTATGATAGGACAAAATAGAGCTAAGTGGAAAAACTAAACTCAATACTGGGAGAAAGGAGGCAAAGGAGAAACATGCCATGTAGCTGTGGAGGAGACAGATGCTGGAAGGTTCTTGGTAAGCCATGATTGGTGCACAGATTAATAGAGATGGGTTAATTTAAGATTTAAGAGCTAGCTAGAAATACTCACAAGCTAATAGGCTAAGCAGTGATTTAATTTATACAGTTTTTGTGTTATTATTTCATGGCTGGGAATGAATGAACAGACTCTGTCAACAGATCAGGTCCTGTGGACAGAGGCAAATCTGAAGAGATGTGAGAGGAAGGGAGTGGGTTGAGATAGTGAGGGAGTGCAACCCTTGACCAGGGGCAACACTCAGGAAAGGGAGCCCTGCACTTTGTCTGAGCAGCACACCAGAGATGATCCTCTAGATGAGAGTACGGATGAGCCAACTCTGAGGACTGGATAATGGAAGACCTAGCCTCACCCCTCATCTGCAGCATAGCAACACGGGATGGCAGGGGATGACCCTCCCCTGCCCATCAACACTGAAGCAAGTAGGAGAGTTGGCCCTGTGTTCATAAGTGAGGAAAGCCATCCCTGACCCATACCAGCTGCACCAGTCAGGAGAGCAAGCCCTGCACCTCATCTAGGCAGCACAATCGATCCAACACTGTTGGCATAAGTATGGAAGAATGAATGCTGTAAGAACAAACCACGCCTTTCTCATTGGTTTTGTTACCCTCTCCACAGAAATAAAACACATTCCAAGGTCTTATAAACTATTTATTTTACTTTTCTGCTCATTTGTGTAGATGTATTTGAGTGTAAATGGGTGTGTGTGCATGAGAGAGAGAGAGAGAGAGAGAGAGAGAGAGAGAGAGAGAGAGAGAGAGAGAGAGAGAGTTTGTGCATGTCTCCAAGGGCTAGAAAAGAGTCATGACTGCCCTGGAAAAGGAATTACATTAGTGTCACTCACCAGTATGGGTGGTTGGGAATGAACTGGGGTATTCTAGAAGACATCCAAGTGTTCTTAGCTCCTTAGTCCTCATTCTGGCTCTTTTCAACTTGGTTCAGAGTCTGTGACAAAGAAACCACCCAAACTGCCATACAGATGGAGGGTTGGTTTGGTTTGAAATAGGTCAGTCATATCCTCCACTCCAAGCTTCAAGGAACATCTAAGAAAAAGGGTAGAGATTCTAAGGGCCAGAACATGAGAAGAGCAACCAAGGTTCTTTCAGAATATGATATAGTCACTGCACACAAAAATTCTGTACATGTGGCAATGTTCAAAAGCTACATGGGATTGAGCTTGTGGGTGTTTTATCTTGGGAAAAGGAGGGGCAAAACTACTGAACTGTATCACTCAGGGAGAATTTCCGATGAACAGCTACTGAGTACAGGGGAGTTGGGTTCTTCAATTAATAAATTGCCATCCAGGCTTCAGTAGAAAATCCAAATTAAATTCGGTTGACCACAAATAGATACAAAAGGGGGAGAATGTGCTGAGAAGTAATTGTTGAGGAATAGAAAGAAGGGATTAAAACGGGTAGTTGAAAATTTGAAAAACTAAACTTTTTTATACAAATACATAAAACTGTTTAAAGATTAAAGGATCAGTAAAAATTGAAAAATAAAACACTGCAAATGTTTATTTGAACACTGATGAGTATAAAACAGAATTTATATAAATACAGGGGTAGAACTAGTACAAAGATTAAAAACACTTACTGCTCTTCCAGAGTACTGGAGTTTGTTTCCTTGTATCATGTTCACAACTTCTTCTAGATCTAGGGCATCCTACACTGTAGGAGAAAATGCAGGTATAATCCAGTGGCCAGCCTAGTTGGCATACCGCCCTTCTAAAGAAGCATGGCTCACCATGCTCCTGAGTATTCCCAGAAGTCAGAACGCTGAGTTCTGAAGTACCATGAGTAGATGGTAGCTGGCCTGCAAATGAGTCTGCACTCTTCATGTCTCTAGTGTGCTTCTGTATAGAGACCCTGGTGGTACGGGTGCTCAGTGACCAACCTGAGCTAATGTGCTAACCTGTCAGAGTGGAAAGGTTTCCAGTAGAAGCAGTTGTTCATGTACAATGGAGCAGATGGTGCTCCCTGAAAGTGTTTATAGAGTGATATATCTCTCCACTCTTTCGTAAGTCACAGGCATTACTGTCTTGTGGAGGAACATCCTGGTACACACACACACACACACACACACACACACACACACACACACACCAACTAATTATTTTCTGTGTGAAGAAATAACCTATATTTTATTTAGTGGCACAATTATTTCTAAGGGCTCTTTAGCAGTAGGGGATTAAATGCTATGAGCTATCATTTTACTAACACCATTTTTAATAAGACAATAACCACCTTAGCTTCAGGTCATACATGTTTTATAGAATTTAATTTAAGTCTCCAGAAAGCAATTTAAGGAGCAGAGCCAAATCCTTAATAGTGATAAGCAGGTAAGAGTGTATCCCATTGACCTAAGTCAAAATTATAAATTTTGCTATTTTAGTTTGCTTACTATGGAAGCTAAGCATTCATTTTCATGTTGATTATACATGAAGGAGAAAATGACATCCATATCTCGAATGACTAAGAACTCTGGAAATTTTATCTGTGTTGGTTCAAGTGCTTAATGTCGTAATTGTAACTGTTTCTCTAGGAGAGGTTGGGCTTTTTAGGCCTTTCCTCATGAAGGGACCATTGTCAGTCTGTATTTATTATTTCCACTATGACAAAAATGCAAACAAACAAAAATAAAAATAAATAAACTAAGAGAAATCAATCATTCAAGCAAACAAGCAAAGAAGCAACTACTATAGCACAAAATAACCTCAGGTTTGGGGCAGTTAAACTAGCTCATAGTGCAGGCCGTGGACTCCCACCAGCCATTTCTTGGAATTAAGATATTGTAGTGGCCTATCTTGGCATATTTGTGGCAAAAAAGGCCAAGAGTCAGAGAAATTTGGTCTCTATTCAGATTGCTTGGGAGGGCCTGGCTGCAGAAAACATTTATTCACCCTGCCCAGAGTAACTGAAATGTGGCCAGCAGAAGACCATCCATCTTCCCTTCTCCCTCCCCCACCATCTCAATTTAAGAAAATACTGATATGAATTTTAACTCTGCTTTCATGGTCTCTCTTTTTTTGTTAATTGAAGAAAAAAATCTCCGCCTCCTCCCAGCCTCCCATTTCCCTCCCACTCCTCTCCCCCTCCCCCGACTCCTCTCCCCCTCCCCCCACCCTTCTCCTCCTCCCTCTCCAGTCTGAAGAGCAGTCAGGGTTCCCTGCCCTGTGGAAAGTCCAAAGTCCTCCCCCCTCCATCCTGGTCTAGGAAGGTGAACATCCAAACTGGCTAGGCTCCCACAAAACCAAAACATGAAGTAGGATCAAGACCCAGTGCCATTGTCCTTGGCTTCTCAGCAGCCCTCATTGTTCGCCATATTCAGAGTCCGGTTTTATCCCATGCTTTTTCAGTCACAGTCCAGCTGGGCTTGGTGAGCTCCCAATAGATCAGCCCCATTGTATCCGTGGGTGGGTGCACCCCTTGTGGTCCTGACTTCTTTGCTCATCTTCTCCCTCCTTCTGCTCCTCATTGGGACCTTGGGAGCTCAGTCCGGTGCTCCAGTGTGGGTCTCTGTCTCTATCTCCATCCATCACCAGATGAAGGTTCTATGGTGATATGCAAGATATTCATCAGTATGGCTATAGGATCGGGTCATTTCAGGTTCCCTCTTCTCAGCTGCCCAAGGAGCTAACTGGGGACATCTCCTTGGACACCTTTTACATCTTAATATTTCAATGATTGTACAAAATGCATTGTCTCAAAGAACTCGTATCAATTTATCTGGCATACAGATGCTAGAAACCAGCCAAGGTCCTCTGGAATTGACGTCTGTGGTATCATCTGCTGAGCCATATATCCACCTCTGATTCATATTAAGATTTTAACAGAAATAAACCATAACATTCACCAATACTTTCTTCAGATGGCCACCCTGGGGTGTTGAGATAATTCAGCCAATAAAAGCTAGGCTGGAGTCTGTCAGCTGCCCTAGGAGTCTTGGGCCCTTGGCTGCTGTCGCTGTCTGCTCAAGCCTCTCGGGAACTCTGTCCGCCTGCTCAGACTGCCCAGACCATCTGCATCTCTACCCAGCGCTGCCTCTGAGCTCTCAGCGTAGGCCCTGCTGCCGACATGAGTGAGGACCATCTCCTCAACGACTCCCAGATTGAAGCGGATTTCCGACTGAATGATTCTCACAAACACAAAGATGGAGAACACCGACATAAAGAGCACAAGAAGGGTAAGGAAAAGGACCGGGAAAAGTCTAAGCACAGCAACAGTGAACATAGAGATTCTGAAAAGAAACATAAAGAGAAAGAGAAAACCAAACACAAAGATGGAAGTTCAGAAAAACATAGGCAAACATAAAGACAGAGACAAGGAAAAACGAAAGGAGGGAAAGAGTAGAGCAGCTGGGGATGCAAAATTAAAGGAGAAGGAAAATGGCTTCTCTAGTTCACCACGAATTAAAAATGAACCTGAAGGGCTGGAGATATGGCTCAGTGGTTAAGAGCACTGACTGCTCTTCCAGAGGACCCTGGTTCAATTCCCAGCACCCACATGGCAGCTCACAACTATCTGAAGATCCAATTGCAGGGGATCTGACACCTTCACACCAATGCACATAAAATAAAGTTAAATAAAGCATTAAAAAAATGAACCTGAAGATGATGGCTGTTTTGCTCCTCCAAAAGAGGATATAAAGCCCCTGAAGAGACCTCGAGATGAGGATGATGCTGATTATAAACCTAAGAAAATTAAGACAGAAGATATTAAGAAGGAGAAGAAAAAATTAGAAGAAGAGGATGGCAAATTGAAAAAGTTATGAAGCTGAGTCCCAAAGCAGAAGAAGTAGTTACATTCTTTGCAAAAAATGCTTGACCATGAATATACTACTGAGGAAATATTCATAAAAAAATTCTTTAAAGATTGGAGAAAGGAAATGACTAATGAGAGAAAAATACGATTACCAACCTGAGCAATGCGACTGCACACAGCTGAGCCAGTGTTTTCAAGGCCAGTCTAAGGCTCGGAAGCAGACGAGCAAGGAAGGAAAATTGAAAATCAAAGAAGAAAATGAAAAATTATTTAAAGAATATGGCTTTTGTGTTATCGATAATCGTAGAGAGCGGATTGCAAACTTCAAGATAGAGCCTCCAAGGGCTTTTTCGTGGCTGAGGCAACCAGCCCAAGATGGGCATGCTGAAGAGAAGGATCATGCCTGACAACATCATTGTCAACTGTGACAAAGATGCCAAGGTCCCTTCTCCTCCTTCAGGACATAAATGGAAATAAGTCCGACATGATAAGAAGGTTACTTGGCTGGTCTCCTGGACAGAGAATATACAGGGTTCTATCAAATACATCATGCTGAATCCCAGTTCCCGAATCAAGGGCAGAAATACGAGACTGCTCGGCAGCTGAAGAAGTGTGTGAACAAGGTCCAAAATCAGTATAGGGAAGACGGGAAGCCCAAAGAGATGAAAGTTCGGCAGAGAGCTGTAGCACTGTACTTCACTGATAAGGTTTTTAAGAACTTACAAATATTTATGTAGAACAAACAGCCCGAGGATGATCGTTTTGATGGATTTAATACTGGTATTCTAAATAAGCATCTTCAGAATCTCATGGAAGGTTTGACTGCTAAGGTTTCTGTACGTACAATGCCTCCATCACGCTACAACAGCAGCTCACAGCCCCTTATGAGAATGTACCAGCAAAGATTCTTATAACTGTGCCAATCGAGCTGTTGTGATTCTTTGTAACCACCAGAGGGCGCCACCAAAGACCTTTGAGATGAACTTGCAGTCTAAGATTGCTGCCAAGAAAAATCAGGTAGCAGATGCTCGAAGGGACCTGAAAAGTGCTAAGGTTGATGCCAAAGTCATGAAGGATGCAAAGACCAAGAAGGTTGTAGAGTCCAAAAAGAAGGCTGTCCAGAGACAAGAAGAGCTGCTGATGACGCTGGAAGTTCAAGCAACAGATGGAGGGGAGAATAAACAAATTGCCTTGGGAACTTCCGAATTCAATTATCTGGACCCTAGGATCAAAGTGGCTTGGTGTAACAAGTGTGTGTGGGGGGGTCCCAAATGAGAAGATTTACAACAAAGCCCCTAGGGAGAAGTTTGCTTGGGCCATTGATATGACCAATGAGGACTACGAGTTTTGACCAGTCTTGCCAGGGGTTCTATGAAAAGGGACAGTGTGGTTTGGGGAAGATGGGAGAGGCTGCAAGTCTTAACAAACCAACATCTTTGCAAAAAGATAGACCTGGAGATATTATAAGGGACATCTGGGCCAGTTATCCTATGGACAACTTATTTAAAAATATTTCAGATATCAAAATTCTAGGTGTTTGATTTATTTTGAATTTTATTTTTATTTTCAAGATTATATTGGTGTGTTTTTACAGTTAAGGTTTTGCAATAACTTCTATATTTTAATAGAAACAAATTCCTAAACTCCCTCCTCTCCCCTATTTCAGGAATTTAAAATTAAGTAGAACAAATCAAAAACCCAGCACACCTATTGGAGTTGTCACTCTATCGTCATGGGAATCAGATTTCATTAAACTTGGAGCAGTTGTGACATTGGCTGTGTTTTGGTTCAGGCACCTATTCACAGAAAAGCATGATGGGAAAACATTTCCTGACTTGAGTGTTCCTTTTTAAGTGTGAATTTTTATTACTTTTTAAATTATTTTAAAATATTTAAGCCTCTTCTTGATCTTAAAGATCGTGTAGCTGGGGTGAGGAGAGATGAAGGGCGAGCGAGTCTAACGATAATGAAATAAGCAGTGACCGAAGCCATTTTCCCGTCAGTTTTGGTTTGGAGCATTCTTGGTGCCCTTTAAGAGATCCATCTTTTTCATTGGAGACCCCAGTCTTTCATTTGAAAGATTTTATTGTCTAAAAACTTCTACAGGTCAATAAATTTAGATGAAAATGAGCATTTGGTCCAAGAAAAAAAATAACAAAAAGAAAAAAACCAAAAAGGAAAAGTAATAAAGATTTTAGTGCTTTTATTTTTTCTTTTGTAATTGTGTAAAAAAAATGGGGGGGGGACATAAAAAGCAAAATTTTTAATGTGAAGACTTTTTTCTACAATAATTAGTTTTAAAGGCATTGTTAGCTTAGTATATGTGCAGAGGCCATTCCCTCATTTTTCCTCAAGTATCTTCTATTTTTATCATGAATTCCTTTTTAATCAACTGTAGGTTATTTAAAATAAACTCCTATAACTTAATGGGAAAAAAGCTAGGCTCACTAAATTTTAACTAAATTGCATCTCTGAGCATGACCATCACAGACGTTCTTCATATGACAGTGACTGTTTTAACTAATCTTAGTCATGATGTGTTTGAAACAGGTGGTCAGAGTTTTCTTTCTTTCACCGACTTCACACATCCATCCTAGTTCATGGGACCCATTAGGAGCAAGGCTCCTAGCAACCTATCTCTCTTGGGCAAATGATTTCCAAAAGGAGAGACTGCATAGCACGGTTTCCTATAAGAAGTTGGTGCAATGTCCTCATTGCAAAGCCCGCCCCCATCAGCCCTTTGAAGGATCTCTGCCGCTTTCTCCCATCGCACACCTTCCCTGCATAGCAGCAAAGTAGGTGCCACTTGATAATGAGCTCTTTGTCTTCTGAAGTAAGACTCCACTCTCCTTTCTGCGTTTAGTCTTCTGTACCCAGAAATGTACTACTAGTGAAAATTCTATTTTTGCCTCCAAAGAAGTTCACCTTGTAAAATGATTAATTCCTGATTAAATATTCCTTCACGCAATTTCTTCAACTTGGAGAGGCTGAGAGCAAAACAAGCAAACAACAACGCAATACCAAGCCCTTGATCCACTCTCAAAGGGCAAGCCTGGGAAAGATTTTCAAATACTTCAATTTTGCTCCAGAATTAGTCAGTGAAAAGATGTCGGATTTAAAACTTTCTTCCTCCATGACTGGGAATTGTGACAATTGTGACACCCTCTTACAGAGCAAACCGTTCGACCCTTGCATATGATTAATGCCACTTCCCTCCATCTTGACTCTCCTCCACTGTGTAAAATGTACATTGCTTAGTTCTAACCAGAGTCTTCCTTCTTGTGGCCTCTCTGATCTACAGAACAGGAAACTATCAGAGTCAGAGATATTTCACTGTGTCCTGTAATCCCATGGAACTCAGTTAACCTGGAGACAGGATCCAAAATAGTATTCTCCTGTCCACACTGGTCCAGGTTCCCAAACATGAGTTTTGAACATTACAATGGATATGTGATACAGTAGTGAGGAAATCCTGCTTAAAAATGTAGCTGTTGAAGCCGGGCAGTGGTGGCGCACGCCTTTAATCCCAGCACTTGGGAGGCAGAGGCAGGCGGATCTCTGTGAGTTCGAGACCAGCCTGGTCTACAAGAGCTAGTTCCAGGACAGGCTCCAAAACCACAAAGAAACCCTGTCTCGAAAAACCAAAATAAATAAATAAATAAAAATGTAGCTGTTGAGGCTACAGTGAGGGTGCAGTGCTTAAGAGTCCTTATTGCTCTTACAAAAGGCATGGATTTTATATCCTGAAACTACTTGGTGGCTCCTAATCACCTATAAATTAAATTCCAAGTGATCTGGTTCCCTTTTCTGACTTCCACAGCAAACAATCATGGTGGTTATACAAACATGCAGATAAAACATTGTGGCATACAAAATGAGATTCATTCATCTAAGGACTTTAAAATTTTTAACTGAATATTATTTATTTATTTGTTTGTTTGCTTATTGTTGTTCTACAAAGCTTTATTTTTACTTAGTCCAAGTCTTGAGGGACACCATAGCTGTTATAAAGCTGCCTAACGACTTGAAAGGTTCAGGTGGAGGTCCTCAGGCTGACTGGTACAAAGACAAAGCCACAGCATCTTGGATGGCAAGGAGAACTCCAAATCATGCATGAGTGTGAAACACTTAGGGACATAGTCACCCAGAGATGGCCAGTCTGCTTGGATCTTGCCCTGTCAGTCTAGGGAAGTGGGTCAGGTTGTTGCCAATCTTCTTGATGGGCTTCACCTCCTCATGCAGGAGGTGGTTTTTCAAGATGTCACAGAACTGCGTCTTTGCAGGCAGAAGACAGGGAATGAAGACACAATAGAGCTTACTAGAGGATCTTCTCCTGGGCCAAGACAGGTTCCATGGCTTCTTGAGTTTTACCTCACTCACTTTAAGAGGGCTTCTGCACATCCTAGAAGACAGTGTGGCCACAGTGACTGTTTTGCAGTTTGAAGAGATCCTTGGCACCCTCAAACTTCTCCTTGGCCAATTTGTAGAAAAGGGGCCTATACCTTCCAGAGCCACATCAAGCCAATCAAATTGTAGTCCAGACATGGTAGGTGTAGGAGGCCTGGCAGTGCAAGACCACCAGGGGTTCCATGGCAGCTTCCACTTCAGTGGAATAATTCTGAGGAATCCACAAGGTCATTGCTGATCACCAGTGTGGATCTAACTGCAAAGAGATGGTGCTGGCTGGTCCTAGGAGCTGACGGCAGTGAGGCTATAGTCCCAGAGGATGCCGCTAGAGGGACTGTAAGGAGACTGCAAGCTAACAAAGAGGGAGATCCTGGATCTTTTCTGTCCTAACACTGTTGAAACAAGACCCAGATCCACAGGACCTCCAAGGTACTGTTCACATCTAACAGTTTCTAAAGTAAAATATTTTTTTTTGTCTGTTGTATAACTCTTGGTTTAAACTTGACAGTGACAGATTTTTAAATAAACTTGACTTAAGACTCTATTTGTAAATTAGAAATCTCTCCCATTTAATGGAAACTATAACCAAAAACCATATTGACCAATGTTTTATCTAACTTTTAAAAATGTTCAAATACACTATGAGCCAGGCGGTGGTGGCAACACACCTTTAATCTTAGCATCAGGAGACAGAGGCTGATGGATTCTGTGAGTTCGAGACCAGCCTGGTTACAGAGCAAGTGCCAGGACAGGTTCCAAAGCCACAGAGAAACTGTCTTGAACACCCCCCCCCATACACTATGAGCTAAAAGAAATTTCGGTCAACATGCAAATTATAATTAATAGGAATTTTTTTGTGTTTGTGTCTCTCTGTATTATTCTTTTTGTTTTTGCTTTTCTTTTCTTTTTTTTATACAGTGATTCTCTGCGTAGTCCTGGCTTTCCAGGAACTTGCTCTGTTGAGGAGGCTGGCCTTGCTCTCACAGAAATCCACATGATTTGGTCTCCCAAGAGCTGTGCCACCACTGTCCAGCCTAATGTGACTACCTACTTAGGAACCAAATAGTACCATATTAGTTTATAAAGAGTACCTTTATATAAAGATTTAATAAAGATAATTTTAAAGCTAAGGAATTGCATCGTTTCTCAGTTTTAAATTACTCTGTTGATTAAAGCATACTTTAGAGTTCCATGGTAGTGGAGGCACATACCTTCAATTCCAGGATTCAGAAGGATAGGTCGATAGATCACTGTGAGTTCAAAGCTACCCTGAACTACAAAGCATGTTCCAGGACAGCCAGGGTACTTACACAGAAACTCTCTCTTGACAAACTAAAAACAAACAACAAACAAACAAACAAAAACCATATTTATATTTTACCAGAATTAGCAATCTTTAATCTAAAGCTTATTCTTTTAAAGATATGATTGTGATCTAAATAGAAAACCTGAATGTCCAAAACATAGAGCCTAACCTGATTATTGGTAAGCCTTTTAGACTGAACAGACATCACCAGGTTAGCATTTAAACCACTTTTTAAAATTTATTTTAATTTGGGAAATTAAATAATCAAAGCTTGGGAAAGTCAGTCTTCTAAGCGGAGAGCATGATCTTCGATAGGAAGGATCAACATAATAAAAATGGCAACCCTACCAAAAGCAATCCCTTCAAAATCCGAACACAATTCTGCACAGATCCTGAAACAAAGATAATCAACTTCATATGGAAAAACAAAAAACCCAGGGGAGCCAAAACAATCCTGTACAATAAACAAACTTCCAGAGGTATCACCATCCCTGATATTGAGATTCATTATACAGCTACAGTGATAAAAACAATTTGTATTGGCATAAAAACAGAGAGATTGATCAAAATTGATAATCTAACTACCTCAGGACCCAACAGTACCACTCTTGGGCATATACCCAAAAGATGCTCAATCACATTACAAGGACATTTTCAACTATGTTCATAGCAGTATTATTTGTAATAACCAGAACCTGGAAACAATCTAGATGCCCCTCAACTGAATACTGAATAAAGAAAATGTGGTACATTTACACAATGGAGTACTATTCAAAGGTAAAAAACAATGACATCTTGAAATTTGCATGCAAATGGATGGGACTGGAAATAATTATTTTGAGTGATAATTCACACCCAGAAAGATAAACATAGTATGTAATTGCTCCTAAATGGATACTAACTCTAAAGCAAAGGATATTGAGTCTATAGTTTATGATCCTAGAAAAGCTAAGTAAGAAGATGGACCCTAAGAAAAACATTACATAGATCCACCTAGCAAGTCAAAATAGACAAGATTGCCTAAAAAATTGGGAGCATGTGGGTGGGCGGAGTAGGTAGGGTAGAAAAGGGAGAGGAGGGGAGAAAGGAAGGAGCGAGAACTTGAGGGAATATGATAGTTGAGCTGGAGGAAAAGCAGAGATGAGAGGAAGGTAAGATATATTTTGATTGAGGGAGCCATTATAGGGCTAGCAAGAAACCTGGTTCTACAGAAATCCCCAGGAACCCACAAGGATGACCCAAACTAAAACCCTAAGCAACAGAGAAGATGGTGCCCTAACTGGCCTTGCCCTGTAGTTAGATTGATGATTATCTTAAATATCACCAGAGAACCTTCATCCAGCAACTGATGGAAACAAAGGCAGAGACCTGTTTAAGAGCACTGGACTGAGGGAACTGAGGAAACAAAGTCCAGTCGAAGAGTGGGAAGAATGAGAATATGAGCAAAGAGGTCAAGACCATAATGGGGACACCCACTAAAACAGTTTACCTGAGCTAATGGGAGCTCACCAACACCAGTCAGGCAAAGGAGCCAGCATAGGTCCAAACTAGTACCTCTGAATGTGGGTGACAGATGTATGTCTGGGACAGACTGTGGGGACACTGGTAGTGGCAACAGGATTTATCCCTACTGCTTCTACTAGCTTTTTTGGAATGGAGAGCCTTGGACTTTCTCCAAAGCAATGTGCTTTACCCTCTCTGAGGAGTGAATGGGGAGTAAGGTGGTGAGGTAGGTGGAGGGAATTAGAGAAGGGGAAGTAGTGGGAACTGGGATTGGTGTGTTAAATGGAAAAAGATAGTTTATGTTTAAAAATGTAAAGAAATAAAGAGGAGAGCATAATAGACAGGCCATCAGTCCTTTTTAATGTTATAAGTTAAATTTATCTTAGATAAGATCCTTCTTAATCTTAGAAAAATGAAATGAGATATTAATTATTATGATTTTAATACTTATCAGCATAGCCAATATTACTTGTATGGAATAATAATACTTGGATTTTGAATGTGACTCTTTTTTTGGTTTTGGGTGTTTTTTCATTTTCACCATGGAAATGAAATTACACACACACACACACACACACACACACACACACACACACACACACACACAAAATACCAAGTTCGCAATGGTGCACAGACATGCAGACACACACCCATACACATAAAAAATAACATTAAAAATTTTAGAAACATATTTTTGAAAAGGTATCCATAGCAATTTGTCCAACAATGATTTACAACGAATATTATCCAGAGGCATCCAAAATGCCATAAAACAAAATTAAGACTTATTATTTTTGTTATGCATGAGAATTACCACAAAGGAAATCAAGTTAATATTTTCTGTAAATAGATTATTATTAACATCTCTGTACGAATGTTAGCTCTTCTACTTCATTGAAAAAATGAAGAGTTTTATAGAAATAAATGGCAATATAACATGTTATCAAACATTGAATACAGCCCTAAATATTTCATTTAAATATTTTACAAGTTGCTGTGGCAGAGAATTAAATTCTCTTTATTTAATAGCAGGTAAAATTATGTGTCGCTGAGGCTGAGTATTTGAATGCACTTCATATACTATAGATATTCCACTGGTCAATTCCAGTTAATTTGCCTACAATGAAGGCCTAAATATTTACTGATAATTGGATAACATGATTTCCGTTCAAATACATATTCACATTAGTCACCCAGGACCAGGGTTTTCAAGTCTGAGAGTTGGGACCTATGTTATCTGGGTTTGCCCTTAACTTTTTCCCCAGAAGAATATGTAGTTTGCTCAAGAAGACAGGCTATTAATTTTTTTAATCTGGAATGTTGTGGAAAAATGTAAACTTTTTGCCACTGTGTATTTGAGACAGAGGTGAGCTAAATTTCCTTTATAATCCCATGGTTATATTGTGCAAAATGTCTCTAAAACAAAAAAACCAGCACTGGCCGTCTAGTACTCCTTTCTACATTTATTGTATGGGAACTTCATCATTAAATGATTTAAAAATACTATGAAATTTAGTACAGTCAGAATAATTACTTTTTAGCTGTGATGTGTATTTCCTTTTAAACATTTGTATCTCAAGCCAGTTGATGTTTGATAAAGATTATAAGTCAATATTTATTTAAGAGTGCAATGCCATGTCCGATAAAAGCCCTAAAGGACATCCTTTTAGACCTTACTTGTATGATGCTTATAGATTTCCTCAATCATATGAGCACATCTTGGTCATGGTTTATACCAGAGTAAGCAATTTCTGACCTCCAGGGCCCAAACAGAGCAATTAATCTGCATGTTTTCCTAGTCATTGCTTGGTATTACATTCATGTAATCCCTTCCTTCAATTAAAAAGACTGAAAATTTTAAGATTATGTCAACAAGACTAGAGAAAACATGAGACAATAAATAACTGGAGAGAACTAAGACTGTGGGAGAGGAGATATGACCTTATTCATTGATTATACTGCAGGAAAGGAAGAAGGTAACTAAATCTACATCGTCCTCTCCTCAAGATGCTAGAGGAGAGGAAAATGAAACAAGGCTGTACAAATCTACCTTCTCATACCAAAGCTAACATTTTGGATTATAACAACATCAAACAGTTGGAATTTAATCACTTATAAAATCTTTCCACAATATCTTTAAAGATTAGGACCCATGACAGAGTTTTCTGAAATTATTGTGTTTTATTTTGCTTTTAGTTGCTGTGATAAATGCCATGACCAAAAGCAACATAGTGAAGAAAGGCTAATTTAGATGACACATCCATGTCACAGTCCAATACTAAGAAAACCCATGGCAGGAAGATGAGCAGTAGCCATGGAAGAACTTGATTAGTGGTTCCACTGTAGGCTGAATCATGAACAGATAACTTTCTTATATAGTACAGGACTACCTGCTATGTGATAGTGGTGACAAATACGTACTAGTCCCCCAGCCACCAATCAAAAGAATCCCTCAAAGACATGGATGGCCACAGGCTGTACTGACCAATACAATATCTAGACTGAAGTTCACTCTTCCAAGGGAACTTGGAATAAAATTGCAATAGTACACTATGACACCAAACATTCATTTTTTGAAGTTCATCTAATTTTCCAAACAAACTGAGTTTGCAACAAATTACTTTTGAAACCGCAGAGACAACATTGTTAAAAATTCAGTACTCATTTGCACCACAGTGTCATTATCAGAGACTAGTCTACAGTACAGGTCTGCTCTGTTGTCCTGTGACCGCCATATATACGCTATGGGACACATACGCCTAAATTTACATTGACACTCCTTCTCGTCATCTCCCACTCTCTCTCCTTCCCTCTTGCTCACAGTATGAAAAGAAAGGCATGAATTATCCCTACAGTTGGCTCACTGAAGGAGTTAGAGTCTCTTGATCATTTCCCCTCACACATTTTGCCTTTCTGCCAGGGATTATGCAACACAAAGGATATCAGTAGAAGTAAAGCAATGGGACTTTTTAACATAAAGAAACCACAGGAATTAAACTGCATTCTTTTAAAATATTTATAACTGTGTGTGTGTGGGGGGCACTCAACATGGCTGCTGGGAAAAGAACTCTGTTCATTCATAAGAACACAAGAGCTCTATCTATACTGCTGACACATCTCCACACTTATGTTCTTAGTAAGTTCATTGTTCTGTAATATCGTCATACATGAAATTCTTAGACAAAGTGAAAATTATCATTTCCACATGACTGTGAATAGACATTTCTTCCATTTTAGAACTTGGGAGGCTGAAGCAAGAGGCATCTTCAAGGTAAGCCTTAGCTAAATAGCAAACCAATAACAAAAATCTTCAAAATTTAATTTACTATTGGTATTGAAGATATTTACCGACCTACCCATCAAACCAAAGGAAATTGAGCAAGACAAAACCTGGCCAGAGATTAATTTTCAAGAGGTGGAATAAGGTAATAAATCAGAATAGTCAAAAGACATGGCATAGAGGGATGATTAAGTTCCCAGACTAGATACATATACATGTGCACTCCAACAAGCCACCATGGTGAGACTCATTATCAGTTAGGCAACACACAGCCCTTGCAGATGGTGTCTGGTGGTCAAATATGCATGGAAATCATTAGGACATTGGGTGGTTTGAAAATCTATTGTTCTTAAAATCATCTGTCTGCTCAAAGTACACACAGATGACTATCTATGTGTATAATATCCCAGTGTCTATACTGGATGCAAAGTTGAAACTTTGTCAGTCTAGTGAGAGAAATGTTTTCTGATACCAGCACACATAATGACAAACATTTCCTGAGGAGGCACAGAAGTCACAGTGCTAATTAGTTTCCCCTCTCTCATCTTGTGATATTTTTAATTTCTTCGTAGAGCATGCCCCAAAAGTAATGGATTATAGAACATTATGTGATTGTGTACTACCCAGAGCTGAATTTCTTTTGATTTATAAATATAAATTTTTATAGAAACATCATCAGCATTTTATTGCCCCCTCCCCACAAATAGGGAGTACTAGTTTGTCCCAGATAAATCTCAAACACGTTGTGCTTTTTCTAATGAATCCTAATAGGACAATAACAAAGACACATCTTCCAGTTTTCAACAGTACTTAGTGAAATTTGAATGTGTAGTAATGCTATCCTCACTGTTTTTCAGAACAAAGGTGTGAGAAATACTATGTGTAGATACTGAAAGTGTGGTAAATACATATAGTGAAAAATTGGTACATGGTTATAAACATTTAAGCTATTGAATTTGAGAGCAGTTAGATGGGATTTGGAAAATATCATGGGTGAGTGAACCTGACACAGAAAGAAAAATGCTTAGGTTTTTTTCTTGTATGCAGATCCTAGCTACCACATTTTCATGTTTATTTAACCATGTGTATAGGAAAGACAATAAAATAGGGACAATTAGATGGAAGAAGAGTTTGTTAGAACACATCACAAAAATATTGGGAGAGAGTATAACAGTGGGTTAAAAGGTATAAGCAAAGAGGGTAGTTTTAAGATTTGAAGAATAGGGTGTATGTGGTAAAAAAAAAATCACACCATCCATGTCACAGAGAAAGCTAGTTTGAAACCATAGTTAAAATACAGATGACTCAGTGGATATTTCTCCATTGATGATCACTGCTGCCTCAAGTGCCATTGGCTAGTAATGAGAAATTAGTGCCAAGGATGGGATACTTTCCTTCTATTTCCCGGCCCAAGTGTAACTAAGGTCTCCCTCCCTCAAATTGCAGGTTATTGCCAATATTCTTTGTTGTCCATCACAAAGCTTTTTCGAAAGGAAACATATGGTTTGCAAACAGTACATTGAGAAATCAAGTTGTAACTTAGCTAAAAATTTTCTTTTTAGCTAAAATAAGTAAAAACCCTTATTTTACTACATGGTAGAAAAAAAAACAATTATTACCAGCAGTAAAACCAGTAAACCACAATAACAACCGGTCAAGAAAAAATACGTATTTTCAAACACTAGAATGAATATTAGAAGAATAAATTACTCCTCTCTATATAGATTTGTGAAGACCTCCAAAGAGAAAACACATATGAAACGTTTTTAAACTACTCATTTTTATGTAGTGTGAGTGTAAGAGTTGTGTGTTTTCATGTATGTGCATGTGTATTTGTTTGGCATGTGTATGTACATGACTCCCGGGGCAAGAAAAGAATCATACATAAGTTGTGTGCTTGATGTGCAAAATTGCAATGTAACTCACCAAATGTGGGTTGAAAGTAAATGGGTATTTTGGAGGACACGTGCACAAAAGAGATTATGAAATGTGTATATTTGTAATTTAACTCCTAATATTTAGTACATATAAAATGAAAACCAATTATAGTAAGTGCAATAATTCCTGTCATTTTTTGCTTTTGTTTTTCTTTTTTAAAAAATTATTGCTAGTGTAGTAGGTTTGAAAACAATTGCAGTAGAGGTTCACTTGAAAATGGCCCAGTAGGTTTTTTGAAACTTTGTTCTCATTAGTAGATATGTATGAGGATGATTAAGAGCTATGGGCTCTTGGTGAGTATCTGTCATAATCTCTTTTGTTCTACATTGGAATTTTTTTTTTTTGGATTTTCGAGACAGGGTTTCTCCATAGCTTTTTGGTTCCTGTCCTAGAACTAGCTCTTGTAGACCAGGCTGGCCTCGAACTCACAGAGATCTGCCTGCCTCTGCCTCCCGAGTGCCAGGATTAAGGGCGTGCGCCACCACTGCCCGGCAACTACATTGGAATTTTTTATTTGTTAATTGTATCTCCACCTCTATGAATATGTTATTTATTTATTTATTTTTGGTTTTTCGAGACAGGGTTTCTCTGTGGTTTTGGAGCCTGTCCTGGAACTAGCTCTGTAGACCAGGCTGGTCTCGAACTCACAGAGATCTGCCTGCTTCTGCCTCCAAAGTGCTGGGATTAAAGGTGTGCGCCACCACTGTCCGGCTGAATATGTTATTTTTTACTCATTTGTGTGTCTCTCTGTGTTTGTGTGTGCACACATATGTGTATGTGTGTGTGTGTTCAATAGTAAGTGTACATGTGATTGTTAGAAGACAGCTTCAGAATATGATACATTATTTCCACCATGTAAGATCCAGGAAGGCCATGCACATAATCACATTTACTGGGAAGAATCATGACTAGCTGATGTAAATCACAGAATATCCGGAACACGCTACCAAAGAGGACAAACACTTTTAAGTTTTATTCATTCTAAACCCTTTGACTATTTTCCCACATTTATTCTAAACATAAAGGTTCTCACAAAGTGAAAAATTTATTGAGTATAGTAGGAACTGTGGATGCTAAAAGATTTTCCACATGGTTATACATGTAAAGTCTGTCTTCAGAGTGAATTCTTTAGAATGGCAGCAGGAACTCTGAAGGCTTTGGACAATACTTAAATGGATCTATGCTTTAGAATTCTTTCCACTGTAAACCTGTGCATGCGGGTTTCAGAAGCTGGATGTGCTGAAGACTTTCCCACATTACAGACACTGTGTGAGATCTTTATGCTTGTTAAAATCACAAGAATAAAGAAATAGTTCATATACCATGTGTACATACAAAAGGTTTCTATCCAGTGTGAATGTTTTTACTCTTGGACCAAGTGAATCTAGTAAAGGCTTTCTGACAATGGTTACACGCATTAGGCTACTGACTAGTGTGAAAAGTTTCAGATCTGTTATGATCACAAGAGCAGCTGAAGGCTTTTCCACAATTCTTATGTGCATAAAGCTTTAATTTCAAGTGAAATATTTTATGCCTGTTAAGGTCAATAGAATGAACAGTTTCCACATCTTTTACACACACAGGGTTTTTCTCAAGTTTGTTTTTTTTCATGCAAATCAGGAGAAGTTGAAGTGTTCAAAGTTTTCCTGTAATGTATACATGCAAAAGTCTTCTCTCCAATTTGAACCCTTTCATGCATGTTCAGCTGAATGGAGTGGATAAATGCTTTTCCACAATGCTTTAATGTATGAGACTTCTCTTTAATGTGAACTCTTTTCATGAGTCTTACAGAACGTGAAATTGGTGAAGGCTTTTTCCACAGTACCTATACGAACAAGGTTTCTATGCAGTGTGACTCCTGCCATGGCTGTTACAACTACTGGGGTTGTTGAATGAATTTCCACAATGCTTACTTACATAAGGCTTTTTCTCCAGTATGAATTATTTCATGGATGTTCAGATGACTACGCCAGAAAAAGGTTTTCCCACAATGCATGCATATATAAGTCCAATGCTTCTCTGTAGTGTGGCTCTTTTCATGTCTGTTATACCTACTGGGTTGTTGAAGATTTTTCCACAATGCTCATGCATAAGGTTTCTCTGCAGTGTGGCTCCTCTCATGCCTGCTACGACTACTGGGGTGGTTGAAGGCTTTTCCACAATGCTTACATGCATAAGGCTTTTTTCCAGTGTGAATTATTTCATGAATATTAAGAAGACTGAGACAAGAAAAGGCTTTTCCACAATGCGTGCATGTATATTGACTCTCAACCCTGTGCATTCTTTCATGAATTCTACAAGCATTGGAATTGGTGAAGGCTTTTCCACAATGCTTACATGCATAAGGTTTCTCTCCAGTGTGAATTCTTTCATGAATGTTTCGATAAGTAGAACTGGTGAACTTTTTTCCACAATGCTTGCAGGCATAAGGTTTCTCTGCAGTGTGGCTCCTTTCATGCCTGCTACGACTACTGGGATTGTTGAAGGCTGTTCCACAATGCTTACATGCATAAGGCTTTTCTCCAGTGTGAATTATCTCATGTGTATTCAGAAGACTGGGACAGGAAAAGGCTTTTCCACAATACTTGCATGTATAATGCCTCTCTGCCGTGTGCATTCTTTCATGAATGCTACAAGTATTGGAATTGGTGAATGCTTTCCCACAATGCTTACATGCATAAGGTTTCTCTCCAGTGTGAATTCTTTCATGAATGTTTTGATAAGTAGAACTGGTGAACTTTTTCCCACAATGCTTGCAGGCATAAATTTTCTCTGCAGTGTGGCTCCTTTCATGTCTGTTTCGACTACTGGGGTGGTTGAAGGCTTTTCCACAATACTTACATACATAAGGCTTTTTTTCAGTGTGAATTATCTCATGTGTATTCAGAAGACTGGGACAGGAAAAGGTTTTCCCACAATACTTGCATGTATAATGCCTCTCTGCCGTGTGCATTCTTTCATGAATGCTACAAGCATTGGAATTGGTGAATGCTTTCCCACAATGCTTACATGCATAAGGTTTCTCTACAGTGTGCATTCTTTCATGAATGTTTCGATAAGAAGAACTGGTAAACATTTTTCCACAATGACTGCAGGCATAAGGTTTCTTTGCAGTGTGGCTTCTCTCATGCCTGTTACGACTACTGGGGTGGTTGAATGCTTTTCCACAATGCTTACATGGATAAGATTTCTCTCCAGTGTGAATTCTTTCATGAATGTTTCGATAAGAAGAACTGGTAAAATTTTTTCCACAGTGCTTGCAAGCATAAGGTTTTTGTCCATTGTAACTGCTTTCATGACTGTTATGATGATTGAATTGGATGAAGGCTTTTCCATAATATATAGAAGCATTTGGCTTCTCTCCTATGTGAGTTACTTTATGTTTCTCAAAACATGCTGCATATTTAAACGTTTTGCCACATTCCCTACAAATGTACCATTTCTTTTCAATATGACTTTTTTCATGGTTGGTAAGATCGCTGGAATCAATGAAGGATTCTTCACTGAGATTACATATGAATTTTCACTTCTTTATGGGTTCCTTCATCATTCTGGTCATATGTGCATCTCATTAAGACATTCTCATTGGGTTTATTTTGAGTATGACTTCTCTCCTGAGGCTGATCAAAACAGAGACTCCTACCGGCTTCATTACACTGTTGAATTTTACTGGGTTTTTCTTCAGGAGAAGCTTCAAGTACTTGAAGTGATTCAGAATAACTGCTATCTTTCCAATGTTTCTGTTGTGTAAAAGCTTTTGCCACAGCTCCCTTAAACAGTGGTGGTTTTCCTCTAGTATTTTTTCTGAGATACCCATGTAAGGATAAATGACCAATAATGTTTCTTACATAAAATGAAGTCTCATGAGCTTTTACTCTGGGTGGCATGTCTTTATTGATCATACTCTCTAGAATAGATTGCTGGTTTTTATCACACTCAGTATAACATTCATATCCATGGTCTTTCTCAATCCCCTGAATTCTGCAAAAAAAAAAATGAGAAAAACAATACTGTAGCCAAGAGAAATATTGGAGGCTGGCCTGTGTGGAACACAACTATACTATCTCAGAGGGAAGAGAATAATGGCATCAATGTCAAGGACAATATGTATGACATGGAAAGAACCTGCCATCTGTGAAGGAGTATTGATTTTACTTCTCTAAGAATTATGAAGAAGCTGTATCACAGGCTTGGAGGTTAAGAACAATTCTTAATCTTTAAGAAAACCAGATTTAATGACAGGGATTCATGAGAAGAATTTTTTTTTTGGTCACAGCAAAAGAAAGCAGACAAAGCACAGTATTGATGCTCAAAGCCTTATAAGTATGAACAGAAACTAAAACCTTTTGCACATGACGGGATGTTTTGTGTAATAATCCATTGGAAACACTTTTTTCTGTCCTCTGTCCCACTTGACATATTTGTAATATTAATAGATTAAAGACATGAAATACACAAATATTGAATGTCACAATACAATGCTCCATTACAAGAATTTGTGTAGACTTGTTTTTTACTTCGGTATATTTGGAGCACTTCACAAATTCTCAATTGTCCTTTGAGTTCTAAATGTATAATATAAATTATTTTCTACTGAATAAAAAATTACCCCATATTCCTGCTGAGATCTTTATAGTCCTCTTCAATATTTTCCTCTAGTGCTTTTTCTAGAAAAAAAATCCAGAGAATACATTATGACACATTCATATTCAACATAAAAATTACTGCAATCTAGTTCTTATGATATGGGTATGCACACTAAATTCACCACATTTTCACTTCAAAAATTCAATACCAACATGATATGCATAAGTATGACACAGTTGTTCACTGACTGGATAAGCAATGGGTATATGTAGTACTTTTTACCTATGGAGATCAGGTTCAAATATGTTTCCTTCATCACATCTCTGTAGAGCTTCTTTTGACTAGAATCCAGCACCGCCCACTCTTCCGAGGTGAAGTTCACTGCCACATCCTCAAATTTTACTGGCTCCTATGAGTACATATATTAATTAGGATGGTTAATTTTCACTGAAAGACCAATAAGATATATAATCATCTTGTATATATATTTCTGAAGAAACCTCTGAGTTATTATATCAATAGGATTTACTGAAGAATATCATGGGATTCATCTTGATTACTTGATGACCCACTGTCTCATTTACTATTTATTAGTGTTTCCTTTATTAGCATCTTCACACTTCTGAATTTTATGAACTGGACTCTTTAATTGTGATATGAAATAAACTGCTTCTGCCTTAGGAAACTTTTCTCATAATAATCTGTGACAGCCGGAGGAAAAGCCTGATAGGTAGAGCAATGCGGAAATCCAAGCAGCGACAGAGGAAGGAAGAAGGTGGAGTCAAGATGATGCCATGAGCTGTTGAAGGAGAAAAACACCAAAACTCTTCTAGTCACCCACATTAATAGAAATGGGTTAATTTAAGATGTAGAGCTAGCTAATAAGAAGGCTCAGCTAATAGGTCAAAGATTATATAATCAATATTAAAGCAGTTATTTCATAAGCAACTGTAGGAGGTAATGATCAGGACCCAGTGGGTGGAGAGAAACTGGTCCAGGGCAATTAGAGGAATGGAGAATATTTGCAACTACATAAGGGTGCCCAATATCTGGCAACATACATCTACATAAAGCCCCAAAAAGCGTTTAAAAAAGTGTTTCTGGACAGGAGTCGAATTGGAGCTTCCTGGTAACTGCATTTTTTTCCAGAGAGCCTCTGTTTACGGGTGGCTTGGAGAGACGCTGTTCCTTTAAGACATGGCATCATGATGATCATGCTCTGTCTGGAATGATTCTGGCTCTTTCAGGAGGTCCTGCTGTGGAGCACTTACGGGGTTTGTGAGCAGTATGCAGCAACATGTTTGCTGGAGCTGGGGTGGCGAACATGGTTTAAAGAACTAGCGGAACCTCCACCATACTGAAAGGCTGAGAGAGGCAGAGTCAACATCCAGGGACTCAGAAACCATACTGCTTACCATGTAAATAAACTAAACAAAGAAAAATCTCCTTGTTAGAAAAGGATTTCAGATACGCAATAGGACAGATTTAGACATAAAACCCCTCTAAAGGAGACATAATGTTTCAAAAATGTGCACAGGCTTCGGTGAGAGAGGACAAATATAGACACGTATAAATAGAAAGTTTTAAAAAATAAAGAATTTGAAGAGAAAGTAAAAATAATATAAAACAAAAAAGTCACATAAAAATGGAAAATACACAGAGTATCTGGATTGTGCATATTATTGTATTTTCTTTGAACTTTTCACTGCAGAGAGACATTTGATTCTAGGGACTGATAAACTATATATATATATATATATATATATATATATATATATATATATATATATGTTAAAAGTATATATGTTAAAAGTATCTTGACTTCCAAATTTGAGTTTAAGGATATGTTACTTTGATAAAGATGTTCTGCTTTTGTTTTCACACATGAAGAGCACCTGTGGATTCCTTCCAGGCCAATGTGTTTTGATGGAACAAGAACCACCCAAAAAAGGTCTTCATGAACCCTAAAAATACTTCACCCAACAACAGCAGGAAGTAGTTTAGAAAAAACAATGTACAGACACCGTAAATGTTTGTTTATAATTGTTTGCTTTCATTTTAAGTGAGTTGATTAGAAGTGGTTAACAGTCACAGTCAATCTCCTTTTTAAAAAGAGGGTGGGGTGGGATATGATATAGAAATGAATACTTTACATTGGTATGGACTTTGGTTTCTCAGTAAAAAATTTAGGTCAATTTTGTTATATTTCTAGTCTTGTTTAAAGTATTAGATTTATAAAGTTCATTTAAAAATGTAATGCATAATTAAAAATTACAGATTAATAGATAGTCATTAACAATAGTCAAACTTGTAATTATGTAAGTTATGTTTCCTAGATATACTGAGATATTTTTCAGTTAGATAATCTCCAACACTTCAAAGTCCTAGAGAATATGGCATTTAAAAGTCTTTAAGAACTTAGACTTTTTCAAAAGTAACACATGTCTGCTTCTGGCAGCACCAATTACTTTGGAGAGGTTGATGGGCACTGAAGAAACCCATTACAGAATTTGCCTTCAATGTGACAAGGCGCTAGCCATTTAAGCAAGAAACTGCTCTTCCCTGGACTGATTTACAGTAGCCTGTATAAATTGGACATGCAGGACCCACATCTGGCAAGGAGACTACCTCCCACCTGAACCCAGCTTCAGGCACTGCCTGAATTCCCAACAAGTCAGGATACCTTTCTCATCAAAGTTGTAGGTATCCTGAATACCTTCCCTTCACAGTTGTAGGTAGGTATTGCCGGACTTTCAGACAAGTCAGGATACCTTTCTCCTCATAGCTGTAGATACTCAGCATACTGGCCCAAAACAGCCACAAGTATAGTCTGGCTTCCTGATAAGTCAGTATACTTTTCTCTCCAGAGCTGTAACACTTGCAGGTATAACCTGATTTCCCAACAGTCAGGATACATTTCTGTCCAGAGATGTAATACTTGCAGCTAACACACAACTCTCTCTGAACAATGAACCTACCAACTTTTGGGCATCCTTCTCAGAACAATGAACTTTATAGGGCTGTATCAATATCTTATTAACAAATTGCAACAATGGCCATCCAGATAGAAACTAAACAGAAAAATAAAGAAACAGATGTTATGACTCAAAAAGATGTAGCAGATATCTATAAATACACAAACACAGAATTTACCTTCTTATAACCCTTCCCCAAAACTGACTATGGAACTGAGTATGTAATCATCTCCAAAACTATGTAATTGGCCATAAAGCAAGTCTCAACAGATATAAAAAATTGAAATAACCCCTGTATATTTTTGAACTACCAAGGATTAAAGCTGGATTTCAACAACAACAGAAAGCCTACAAACTCATGGAAATTCAGCAACTTTCTACTGAGTTACCACTTGATCAAGGAACAAAAAAGATAGAAAGAAGTTAAGGAATTCCTAGAATTCAATGAAAATAAATGGTCAACATACCTAAATTATGGGACACAATGAAAGCTGTACTAAGAATAAAGTTCATAACACTGAGTTCCTTATGCAGAATTTGGAGAGATCTCATACTCAAGACTTAACACATACCAGATTTAACAGCACAAAGCTGTAGGACAAAAGGAAGCATATACATCCAAGAGCAGTAGATGGCATGAAATAACTAAATAGAGGACTGAAATCAATAAAACACAAAGAGAACAATCCCAAAGAACCAATGAAACAAAGAGTTGGTTCATCAAAAAAATAAACAAAATAGATAAACCCTTATCAAAAGTAAAGGCAGAGAGCAAATATCCAAATTAACAAAATCAGAAACAAAAAAAAATACATAACAACAGACTCTGAAGAATTCTGTAGGATCATTAGGTCATATTCAACAAGCTTTACTATATAAAATTGAAAAAAGGAATGAACAAGTTTCTTGATAGATACCACTTATCAAAGTTTAAACAAGATCAGATGAAAAGTGCAAATAGACCAATCCCTCCTAAAGCAATAGTAATCAATAATTTTTTTGATTATTTTATTGCTTTATAAATAATACCATTCAAAATTTCCACTTCCTCCCCTCCTCCCATTTCTCTCCTGCTCTCACACTCACTCTCCCCTCTCCCCCTCCAGGCCTAAGAGAGGGCAGGGTACCCTGCCCTGTAAGAAGTCCAAGGCCCTCCCCCTCCATCCAGGCTTAGGAACGTGTGCATCCAAATAGACTAGCATCCCCCAAAACCAGCACATGTGGTAGAGTCAAATCCCAATGCCATTATCATTGGCTTCTCAGTTGGTCCCAATTGTCAGCCACATTCAGAGAGTCCAGTTTGATCACATGCTTGTTCTGTTCCAGTCTAGCTGGCTTTGGTGAACTCCCATTAGCTCAGGCACCCTGGACCAACCCCTCGCAGTCCTGACTTCCTTGCTCATATTCTCCCTCCTTCTGTTCTTCAACTGGACATTGGGAGCTCAGTCCAGTGCTTCAATGGGGTCTCTGTCTCTAGCTCCATCTGTCGCCAGACGAAGGTTTTATGGTGATATTCAAGATAGTCATCAGGAACACGTCCCACTGGATGGCCAGAAAAGTTTCTCAATAAAAATTTTCAACGAAAAGACTTTCAAGGACAGATGGTTTGAAGGTAAAATTCTACCAGCATTTCAAGGAACAGTTAATACCAATACTCTTCAAATTATTTCACAAACTAGAAACAGAAGGAACATGGCCATTTTTTTCTATGAGCCAACCGTCAGCAAGATGCCAAAACCACACAAATACTCAACAAGAAAAGAGAATTACAGACCATTTTTACTCATGGACATTGACGTGAAAATACTCAATAAAATACTGGCAACCAAATCTAAGAACACATCAAAAAGATCCTCTACCATGATCCAGAGATACACAGATAGTTCAACATAAGAAAATCTGTCAATGTAAGCCTCCATAGAAACAAAATAACTGGAAGAAAAAAACCACATGGTCATCTCATTAGATGCTGAAAATCCTTTGACAAAATCAAAGACCCCTTCACAATGAAAGTCTTGGAGCAATCAGAGATAAAAGGGTCATACTGAAACACAATAAAGAAGTATACAACAAATCAAACAACAGCATCAAATTAAATGAAGATAAACTCAAAGCAACTCTATTCAAGAAAAAGACAAGACTGTCTACTCTATCAATACCTATTCAATATAGTACTTCGAGTTCTAGCAAGGGGATACAAAATAGAATGGAACAAGTTAAAGTACCATTATTTAGAGATGATATGATAGTATATACAAGAGATCCCAAAAAGTCTACTACGGAACTCCTCTGGTGTGGGAGAATAGTCTGTATTCTGTAAATTATATTTTAAATAAATGCTGATTGGTCAGTAGCCAGGCAGGAAGTATAGATGTGACAACCAGACAGGAAGTAGAGGTGGGTGAGTGAGAACAGGAAAATTCTGGGAAGGAGGAAGCCCATTCCTCCCCAGTCCTGTCCAGACATGGAAGAAGCAAGATGTGACCTATCCTGCCGAAAAAGGGGTAGTATAACCAAGCAAGTGAAAGACCTTCATGCCTTTGTAGAAAGAAATCGCAGAAGATATCAGAATATGGCAAGATCTCCCATGCTTTTGAATTAGTAGGATAAACGTAGTAAAAATGGCCACCTTACCAAAAGCAATCTTTAGAGTCAATGCAATCCCCATTAAAGTCCCAACAAAATTCTTTACATACTTTGAAAGAAACATACTCAATTTCCTTTGAATACAAAAGAAAAACAATACCAACAAAAAACTCCAGCATAACTCAAATAATCCCATATTATAAAAAAACTTCTGGAGATATTTTCCTTTATCCAAGTTGGCCTTCTCATCTTCTATGTAATTATTTTAACTATTATTAGTCAGAATTATCTCAAATGCTGTTAATATTTCCTTCAATTAGAGAAGAAAGATCAGAAAGTAAAGGGGAAGTTGCGACCTGTATGGATCCTAGCAGAAGAAGAGCTGCCAACACCATGGATGACTGCCAAGGACAGAAGCAGTTGTGGACTTGAGGAGTATAGGAGTCAAGTGATGTGTGCTGTGGCTAGCAGGACAGAAAAGTTGTGTCCCCTAAGCCCTTTGAAGACTAGACTATCATGCGTGAAGCCCAGATGAAGGACACTGAGGTACAGAATGTGATTAACATTGTTGAATTATGGGTTTGCTTTGAGCTAATGGTACCTGTGCTCTGCATCTTTCGTTTTGAAATAAGAAGTGCATATCGTATACTTGATTTTACAGGAGCCCAGGGAGGAGACATTTTGGATTTAAGGGACACTAAATATTTAAAGTATATATATTTTATTTAAGACTATGGAGATTCCCAAAGTTATACTCTGATTTATATTGTGATAATAACATGAGATCATAGGGACAAACAGGAAAGGAAAAGTTATGGTGTAATAGTGGTGAATCTGTATGTCAAGATCACAAGGAGTCAATTGTGCTGGTTAGGGTTTTGTGCACTTGACACAAGCCACAGTAATTTGAGAAGAGAAAACCTCAACTGCGAAACTGTTTCCATCAGATTTGCCTGTCGGCAATCTGTGGGGTATTTTTTTGATTTGTAATTGATGTGTGAGAACCTAGTCTGCTCTGGGCACGATATATTAGCATATGGGCCTGAGTTCCATGAGAAATGAAACTGAGGATGTGTTGAGGAGCAACCCAGTAAGCAGTGTCCTTCTCTAATTCCTGTCTCAGTCCTGGTGTTTATCTCAGCAATAAAAAGCAAATTTAAAGGACACGGCTTATTGGGTTGCTCCTCAACACATCCTCAGTTGCATTCTGAGCCAGGCGATGGTGGCGCACGCCTTTAATCCCAGCACTCGGGAGGCAGAGGCAGGTGGATCTCTGTGAGTTCTAGACCAGCCTGGTCTACAGAGCTAGTTCCAGGACAGGCTCCAAAGCCACAGAGACACCCCGTCTTGAAACGCCCCCCCCCAAAAAAAAAGCTCTTCTGAGGCTAATGAGGTAACTCAGACGTTTAGAGGACTGATGGTCTTCCAGAGAGACCACGCTTGATTCCCAGCACCACAGGTGGCTCCCAACTGTCTGTAACTGCAACACCAGGGGATGGGGATCTTACACACTCTTTTTCTTTCTTTTTTTAAATATCAACTAAAAGGATTTGTTTCAGCCAGCTGAGACTACACTCAGGTATTTGGGACCTAAGGGAAGCCCCAAGCATTTAGACCAAATCCCACATCCTGTAATCTTGCTCAACAGTGCAGGGGGAGCTTTTGCCCCAGCAGGCAGTTTAACAGTAGCCAAGATAAGCAGTAGCTGGAGGGGGAGGTCTTATACCCTCTTTTGGCCTTCAAAAGAGGTCAAAATGTATTCACATACTACATGAAAGCTGAATACAGACATACATGCAAATAAAGCATGCATGAAGAACAAATAATTCTAAAAACCAAGATAACAACAACACACATCTCTTATAGATAAAGCCCCAAGAAAACATCATAAAAATACATCAAGTACTTCTGAGTAAGTTTTTTTGTAATGAACCACTGAAAAATCTCTTACATAGTTAAATATTGCAGCATATTTTGGTGACATTCAGAAATTACAGAGATGGGATATTCAAATTCTGAATGATCATATACAGTTGCAGTTTCATAAACATCCATGTTCGAATTAATTTATACTGATATATATTTAGATAATATACTAGGTTCTCAGTTGTCTTATCATACTCAAATGCTTGATGAAAATTTCTCTCTCTTGAGTATAAATTACCCCAGATTTCTCCTGAGCCTCTGGTAGTCCTCTTCAATATTTTCTTCATGTGTTTTCTCTAGAAGTAAACCCAAAGAAATCATGACTTAGTCAACATTACAAAAATTTATTACATTCTAAATTTTATGATGTGACCAGGCACATTAACTTCACTCCATGTTCCCTTTCGATATTTCAAACCAAAAGCCACTAAACACATAAGCAGGAAATAGTTGTCTGAATGAATAAGCTAAGGAATCATAGTGTGTTTTACCTATGGAGATCAGGTTTTATAGTTTTCCTTCATCACATCTCTGTAGAGCTTCCTCTGACTAGAATTTAATAAAGTCCATTCATCTGATGTGAAGTTCGCATCCATATTCTCAAAAGTCACGGGCTCCTAAAACAGTGCACATATTAGGATGGGTGGGTTTATCTGACAGGTTGATAGGATGCAGAACCGACTAGCACATGTGCTTCGGAAGACACTTCTAAGTGGTTATGCAGATAAAGGTTAACATGAGGAATTATAGGGATTACATGAGTTAATGTGAGAAAAACCACTCAAGGTGCATGGAAGCAATCTCTGACTTGTATGTAGGATTATATTAGAAGAAGAAAGGAACTGACGAACATATAGCCACACATTGTTAATTGTGCTTATGATTTTGTAGACAGAAGTTTCTGTACCTTGGTCCTTCCGTGTTAAGTCCCAAAGAAACACACAGAGGCTTATATTAATTATAAACTGCTTAGTCTATTAGCTCAGGCTTATTATTAAATAGCTCTTAGAAATCAAATTAAGCATAATTCTTGTCTATGTTGAGCCATGTGGCTTGGTACCTTCTCTCAGTGAGGCATTCTCATCTTACTTCCTCTGTGCCTGGATGGTCTTTAGCTCTCTACCTTACCTCTTCCCAGATTTCTCTTAGTCTGGTGGCCCCCAACTACACTTCCTGCCTAGCTACTGGCTAATCAGCATTTTCTTAAACCAAATGGGTGACAAATCTTTACAGTATACAAAAGGATTATCCCACAGCATGATTGGACCATCTGTTTCACTCTCTAGCTTTAAGGTTACTATCATGATTTACTAAACCCTTCAACCATGAGAAGAAATAAACTTTTACTGCCTTATGTCATTTTTGTCAGGTAGTTTATCACAGCCTTAGGAAAAGGCTAATATAGGAACAGACACAAAGAAGTTGGGCCATTGTTGAAAATAAGCCTGACCAGGTTCTCTAGGCATTTTTAAACTTGTGTGTGCATCTGTTGGAAAATAGTTTTTTTCTTAAAGCACAGAGAAAGAGAGCGAGCGCGAGAGAGATCATCATAGAAGACAAAGCAAATCTGAGCAGACCATTCGGTAGATGCGGTCTAGACAAAAATAATGAAAGAAATGCTTACAGAAGACACATAGATCAGGAAGTCTCAGAGTAGAACAAGGATTCAGTTTTGAAGTAAGATGGAGGTCATTACTTTCTAATTTCTTCAATAACCTAGCTTCATTCTGCCCTGGGACCAGGAACATAAAGGAACTTATGTTTAAAAACAATGAAGTACTTTAGTAAGTGAAAAAGAGTATAAGCAAGCTTAAAATTTTAAGACATGACGTGATGATAAACCAGTTGTAATTGGTATGAAATTAATTCTAGGCCCTGGGAGAATAGCGAGACAGAACAAGAAAAACAACCTGAGACTTTACTTGGGTTTTGCACCCAACACCCTGTGAGTATTCTTTGAACAGTCATCAACTTGTGTATATAACCTTGAACCACATCTGCTATCAGGTTTCATGTTTAAGAAAAATAGCAATGTGTTAGCCCCTCAGACACCTTATTAATCCCTTACATCTATTTAATTGCATTTTGAAACACATCTGGGAACAATGAAAAATGGCCTGAAAGTAATGTGCCATTTTGGGGCACGTGTACCATAAGTCAAACTATGTTTTCAAAATTAGCATCTAAGGAAAGTCTTTTTACCACTTTTCATGTGAATAAGGCATATGATTAAAATCAGAGGCATGATGGGAAAGGGCATATGCAGGGAGCAAGGCTTTCCAAATGTCCCCCTTTCTGTCAAAACGCAGAACCTGCTGTTCATTCTTAGACACCAAATCTATCTTTAAAAGCCCCAGGCAATAATTGGTGACCCAACCCTGTTCATATCCACAGTTTGGATATTTTAGGAAGATTATTGAAAAAGAGTTTCTGTGGGAGCACATTCTGTTCCTTTAGTCAATAGCCTTTAAGGTACCAGCCCACTTGGGCATTGTCTCTTATACTGTAAAAGCAGTGGTAAACATGAGCCTGTTCTCTTGCTTCTGGCTCCTGCTTCTGGCTGCTAGACTCGGTTCCTGTTCACATACAGGACTGTTGTCGAGGATAGTGATCTGTAAATTTTCCCCTTAAATAATAACCCTTTTATTATTCGTAATTCTGAACTGGTGTGGGATTGTTTTGTGACTTACATCATCATCCTGAGCCCAAACATTTGGTTTTAGAACGAGCTGGCTCTATTGTCTGCCACCAGCTCGGAGTGTGCCTGACAAGGCATAAGCCCCCTCCCTCAGCTGACCATGGCCTGTGCATGGAGCCAGAAGTTCATTTGGATATAGACTTTTCACGGAGCGGCGATTTTTCTTGCTGCTGACTAACCGATCAGGGCCTACTACAGGACACACAGGTTGTGATTTCTATTAATAACCTAGCTAGGTTAGTTTTGTAGGTGGCCTGCAACATCTACTGGTAGGTAATGGTTATTGCACCTAATCCAGCTAATTAAACCACAGGTAAAATTTAATATTCTAAACATAGATCATAAGTTGCTAATTTAATAAGGGACAATATGTCAGACAACCTAACTGTCCAAGGTTTGAATATCCTCTTTACTTACACCATGTGTGAGGCTTTACAAGAGTTATATGATGTCCCTTCTACATCACTATTTTTGATTCTAGGGATTAGTCTTGTCCTCAATATTTTTTTTCTTAAAAATATGGTTTGACAATAGGACGAAGAATGAGGTGTTTTTAGAAATGGTAAAGTCTTTACAGACTGATACCAAACTTTTTAAAAAAGAGTTTGGAAATCTGAAGAAGAATATGTCCACTTTAACAAAACTCAGTCAACTGAGATACGTTTAGAAATGGTACAAACTCGTACCAAGCTTCTCAAACACGAGGTTGGGAATCTGAAGGAGGATACAAACAATTTTACTAACAAAACTCGGAAAACTGAGGTACTTTTGGAAATGTTACAGACTGATAGTAATTTATTTAAAGGAAGATTCAGCACTCTGAAGGAGGAAACAGCCAATTTGGCACATAAAACCCAATCAAGGATACTTCCCACTTTCTTTTCTATAAGGTTCAGTGTGCTGGCTTAATGTTGAAGACTTTGATCCATTTAGACTTGAGTTTTGTGCATGGTGATAGATGTGGGACTATTTTCATTCCTCTACATGTTGATATCCAGTTATGCCAGCATCATTGGTTAAATATGCATTCTTTCTTCCATTTGATATTTTTTGCTTCTTTGTCAAAAATCAGGTGTTCGAAGGAGTGTGGATTAATATCCGGGTCTTCTATTCAGTTCCATTGGTCCTCATGTCTGTTCTTATGCCAGTACCAGGCTATTTTCAATATTAAAGCTCTGTAGTAGGGTTTGAAGTCAGGGATTGTGATGTCGTCAGAAGTTCTTTTGTTGTACAGGATTCTTTTGGCTATCTTGGGTTTTTGATTTTCCATATGAAATTGAGTACTATTCTTTCGAAATCTGTGAAAAATTTTGCTGGGATTTTGCTGGGCATTGCATTAAATCTGTAGATTGCTTTCGGTGAGATTGCCAATTTTTACTATGTTAATTCCACCTACCCAAGAGCATGGGAGATCTTTAACTTTCTGGTGTCTTCTTCAATTTCTTTCTTTAAAGATTTAAAGTTCTTGTCATACAAGACTTTTCCTTCTTTGGTTAGAGTTACTTTGAGATATTTTATGCTACTTGTGGCTATTGTGAATGGTGTTGTTTCTCTGAATTTGTTTCGGATCCTTTTATCATCTGTGTACAGGAGGGCTACTGATTTTTTTTTTTGAGTTAATCTTGTATCCTGCTATATTACTGAAAGTGTTTGTAAGTTGTAGGAGATCACTTCCTAAATATAACCCCAGCAGCACAGACACTGAGAGAAACAATTAACAAATGGGACCTGCTGAAACTGAAAAGCTTCTGTAAAGCAAAGGATATGGTCAACAAGACAAAACAACAGCCTACAGAATGGGAAAAGATCTTCACTAACTCTACATCAGACAGAGGTCTGATCCCCAAATTATATAAAGAATTGAAGAAATTGGTCATCAAAAGAACACATAATCCAATAAAAAAAATGGAGTACAGAGCTAAAGAGAGAACTCTCAAAAGAGGAATCTAAAATGGCTGAAAGACACTTAAGGAAATGTTCAACATCCTCAGTAATCAGAGAAATGCAAATCAAAACAACTCTGAGATTCCATCTTACACCTGTAAGAATGGTCAAGATCAAAAACACTAATGATAACTTATGCTGGAAAGGTTATGGGGAAAAGGGAACACTCCTCCATTGCTGGTAGGAATGCAAGCTGGTCCAGCCCGTTTGGATGTCAATGTGGCAATTTCTTTTTTTTTTTTTTTGTTTTGGTTTTTCGAGACAGGGTTTCTCTGTGGTTTTGGAGCCTGTCCTGGAACTAGCTCTTGTAGACCAGGCTGGTCTCGAACTCACAGAGATCCGCCTGCCTCTGCCTCCCGAGTGCTAGGATTAAAGGTGTGCGCCACCACCGCCCGGCAATGTGGCAATTTCTCAGAAAATTAGGAAACAGCCATCCTCAAGACCCAGTAATACCACTTTTTAGTATATATCCAAAGCATGCTTAATCATGCCACAAGGTCATGTGCTCAACTATGTTCATAGCAGCATTGTCTGTCATAACCAGAAGCTGGAAACGACCTAAATGCCCCTGGACTGTAGAACGGATAAGGAAAATGTGTCCAAAGTTGAGACATTATCTCTACTGGACAGACTTCATAACTTGGAATCCTCAATGAGGGCATTAGAGCAGAACACTGGACAGCAGATCCAGACATTACAAAAGGCAATGGTAAGCAAATTTGAAAGGATTGAGCAAATTATTGAATTTGATGACCAGGAACAAAAGGTGAAAAGGCACAATTTAACCTCGTCGATACATAAAAATCTCCAGGATAGCTTCCCCACAGTTCTGCCTGCCTTTCCATTAATAACACCAGAAAAAGTATCTAGCCCAAAGTAACCTAAGGTTGTCAAAGAAAGTACATGGGAGCCCATACGTACGATCAATCTAAAGGAAACTAAACAAGCAATTGTAGCTTATAGACTACATTTGTCTTTGTTAGGGAAATGGTCAAAATGTAGGCTTTCAGTAGCAAAGCAATGCCTCAATATTGGACTCAGTTAATTTCAGCAGGCCTAGAAAGTAGACTGCAATTACTCTGAAAGGGCTTTTTTTTAGGAGGAGGCAAGAATTTTAGAGCAACAAGAAAAAGCAAAAGGACTTGAGATTTCCCTAGATCAAATTCAAGGTGAAGGACTTTACTCTGATCCTCAGGATCAAGCTTGTTATGATGTCCACACCTTGTCCCTATGTAGCACAACAGCTTTAAAGGCTTGGAACAGGATTCAGGAACCAAGGAAAATATTTGAATCATATCTTAGGGTTAAACAGTGTCAGTGAGAACCTTTTAATGACTTTTTGCAAAGACTAACTAGGGCTGTACAAATAGGGGTAACTGACCCAGAAGCTAAACATTTAATTATTGAATCTTTGCCTATGAGAATGTCAAAACAGAGTGCAAAAGGATCCTTGGGCCTTTAAAGATCAGACCAGCACCCATGAATGAATGGATCTTGCATACAATGAAATGTCAAGACACTTGACTATGGTACGGAAGCTTGGGTAGGAGAAGCAATTTCCAATGCTAAGAGAAGACATCAAAATACCAAATGTTTTAATGGTGATAGAATGGAACATCTAAGAAGGGATTCCTAGGAATAATGTCTCCTCTGGGAATGGCAGAAATAGGAGGACTCAGCCTTCAGGTATATGTAGGAGGTGTGGTAAAGGCTGACATTGGACCAATTAATGTAGGTCAATGAAAGATAGACAAGGCAACCTGATAACATCGGGAAATGCAAGGGGGGCCTCTCACAGGCCCCCATGACTAATGTGGCCCAGTCATTCAAATTACTGTGGAGAACGTGTCTCAACAGGAATATTAAAAAGTCCAATGCCTTTAGTAAAAAGCAATACAGGTCTGAATGATAGATTAAATGTGGAGGATGAGTCAGAAACTTCAGTAGGAGAGAGGAAACATATATTCTGGTAGACATCTACAAATGATAAAAGCCCAAAGCTAAGAGTGTGTATAAATGGCATTTTTATTGCAGGCTTACTAGACATGGGTGTGGCTGTATCATTACTCCAGAATCTTGGCTTCCAAATCAGCCTCTTAAAGAGGTAGATGTTCAGTTGCTGGGAATTAGAACCCTATCTTGGGTAAAACAAAGTACAAGATGAGTTGAATGCATAGGGCCAAATGGGCAAATAGAAAGACTATGGCCATATATAGCCAATATTGCAGTGAACTTGTGGGGCTGTGACCTATTACAGCAATGGAATACCCAGATGAACATTCCTGCAGCCCTAAAAACTTACGTTTTTGAGGAAAGTCTTAGAAAATGTTATAGACAATGGACACAAGCCATTCAGGCTGTATAAGAACACAAAGCAATTGATAAACCTTCAGAGGTACCAACAGCCCTGCCTTTAAAATGGTTAACTGAGAAACCAATATGGGTTAAGCAGTGGCATGTAGCTGAGAAAAAGTTGCAGGCTTTAGAACAGCTGGTACAAGAGCAACTAGATGCTTGACATATAGAAGAATCTACCAGCCCTTGGAATTCTCCTGTATTTGTTGTTAAAAAGAAATCTGGAAAATGAAGAAGGTGACAGATCTAAGGGCTATCAACAAGGTTATTCAACCTATGGACACTCTACAATCTGAAATTCCTCTGCTTTCTGTTACCAAAGGGATGGCCTCTCATAGTTATGAATTTAAAGGATTGTTTCTTCACCATACCTTTACAAGAAAAGGATAAGAGAAAAGTTTGCCTTCACAGTGCCTACTTATAATAAAACTCTCAGCCTACTAGGAGATATCAATGGTTTATACTCCCACAGAGAATGAGCAATAGCCCCACCATGTGTCAATACTTTGTCAGTCAGCCATTGGAAATAAGATATAAGCAATTTCCTAAATCTATAATCTACCACTATATGAATGACATTTTGTGATCTGATTCAAATACAGATAATTTAGTAAAGTATGCTTGTCTAAATGGGGATTGTAACTTGATCCTGAAAAGAGTCAAAGAGGAGATTCTGTTAATTACCTAGGTTACAGAATATGTTTACAGAAAATTAGAACACAAAAGGCACAAATTAGGAGAGACCAGTTGCGGGCTCTTAATGGCTTTCAAAGATTATTAGGAGACATTTCTAGTCTATGACTGGCTGTTAGGATAACACCTAAATAATTCATTTAAACAAAAGCTTAGATGGTGATAAAAACTTGAATAGTCCCAGAGAATTAACAGCTGAAGCAGAAAGGAATTGATGATTGTTGAGGAGAAATTACAGGAGGCACATGTGGATAGGGTGAATCCAAATCTTAATTGTATTCTTCTCATATTGCCTTCCAGAATTTCTCCTACAGAAATTTTAATGCAGAGGGATGTTATTATCATAAAATGGATTTTTTTTACCACATAAACCAATTAAAAAATTAAAAACTTGTATAGAAAAGGTCTCTGAATTAATTATAAAAGGTAAACTGAGACTTCATCAATTAGTAGGTATGGACCCAGCAGAGATTATAGTGCCTTTTACTGCTTTAGAAAAAAAAGGTTATTGGAAGACAATGAACCCTGACTAACGGCTTGTGCTAATTTTTGCATGAAAGACTAGTTTAAATGTCTTCTACCATAAAATGTTTTCTATTGACAGTAAGGTAGGAATTAAGATTATTTTTCCCGCCGGGCGGTGGTGGTACACGCCTTTAATCCCAGCACTAGGGAGGCAGAGGCAGGCGGATCTCTGTGAGTTCGAGGCCAGCCTGGTCTACAAGAGCTAGTTCCAGGACAGGAACCAAAAGCTACGGAGAAACCCTGTCTCGAAAAATCCAAAAAAAAAAAAAAGATTATTTTTCCCCCCCGAGACATAGTTTCTCTGTGTAGAACTAACTCTGCGGGAACTCACTATGTAGATAAGGCTGACTTTAAACCCAAAGATCTGCTTGTCTCTGTCTCCCAGAGCTGGGATTAAAGAACTGTACTACTACCACCTAGCAGGAATTAAGACATTAATATTAAGAGCTATTAATAATCAGACATAATGGTGCATGTCTTTAATCCTAGCAATTAGGAGGCAGAGGCAGGTAGATCGAGTCCATTCTGGTTAACATAGTGATTAGGAGAACAGTCAAAGCTACACAGTGAGACACTGTCTCAAAAAGAGAGATATTTCCAGACAAAGATTACCAGGCCAGCTGAGCTGCCTGGAAGAGGTTCAGAACAGCATGTTATGCGGTCTGATCGAATGCAACATAATTCAAACAGCAAGTAAATACAGAAAACTAATATTTATTGTAATCAAGCTGCTGCTGATCGATCAGGGATGCAGAACAGATTTGGGAGCAGAACTGTGACCCTGAAGCAGAATGTTACAGAGCTTTGAAAGCACAAAACACACAAACATCTGTGCCAAGTTACAGTTACATTTTCCACCAATCAGAATCCAGGGAACAGGAGCTTTCTTAGGGATATTTCTTCTCATTGGTTGTCTTACTCCTGTGGCTGGGCAGTTTGCCCAGCATTCATGCCTCAACTTGCCAACCAGGATCTGGGTCACCCAGGAAGGTCTTGGAAAGTTAAACTTCATTGGACATTTATTCAAAATGAAAGTTCTATTCAAACTGGCTTCGGTTTGGTTCCTTCTTACAAACAGAGAAGCCTGGAAAAAGCAGAGACCAGCCAACCTGCTGGGTAAAGGGTCAGACCAGCTGAACTATCAGCAAAGAGCAGTGCCCAACCTGCTGAACTGCCCACAGGCTTGCAAGGCTCTCTAGCTGACTGGCATTCCTGAGCTGTTGCCCATGCTACAGTTGGCTTTGGTAATGCAGCTGTTTTAATTCATTTCTGACCCTGTAATTCCTCACTTATATTTCTGTAATCGCCCCAGTGAACCTCACTGGTTCACCAAGCTGGACTTAGAAGTAGCCATACTTTAGTCTATTGTTAGTTTCCAGTCTGGCTTGAACAGATGACTGGTCACGCCTCCAAAAGAATGTCATCACAAAACAACTACATATAAAGTCACAGATTAATTCAAATTCAGTTTATACTCAGTGACTTCAATACCCAACTCACCAGTCAACTAATGAACTAGGCAAGAAAAAAACAGAGAAAATCTGTAATTAACGGCACAATGAGGTCAGCTGTGGTCTGGTATGCCTTTAACTCCAGCACTCAGAAGCCAGATGCGGGTGGATCTCCATAATCTCAGGTCACCCTGGTCTACACAGCAAGTTTGAGGCCAGCTGCAGCTACATAATTGAGACTGAGTCTCAAAAGGACAATAAACAAACAAGCAAACAGAATGAGTGACACCATGAAACAGATTGACCAGCTAAATACACAAAGGAATTCCACTCAAACACAGGAGAATACACACACTTTTACGCATCTAATGGAAAGTCTCTATATGAGGATACAAAGCAAGTTTCCACAAATAGAGGAAACCTAAAACAATGTCTTGTATTCTAGCTCATCACAATGCAATAGGACTGAAAGCCAATAGCAACAGAAATTTCAGAAAATCTACAAACTCATAGAAATTAAATAACACACTACTGAATGATGAATGTGTCAATGAAGAAATAAGGAGATCAAGTATTTCCTTATATTAAATGAAAATGAAGCCATGATGTGAGAAGACGGATAAAATACAATGAAGACAGTACTAAGAAGTTCATTTATAACTCATTTTCCTATCCTAAAAAAAAGTATACGAGAGGTTGGATGGTGGTGGTGCACACCTTTAATCTCAGCACTGGGGAGGCAGAGGTCAGCCTGGTCTAGAGTTGATTTTCAGGGCAGCCAGGTGTACACAGAGAAACCATGTCTTGGAAAAAAACCAACAAAACAAACAACCAAACCAAAGACAATAACAACAACAGCAAAATCACACAAGAGGGATTCTCTCCCTCCCCTCCAAGGTCTTCCCTGTGGAGGTCTCAGAGCATGTCCTACTGAAAACATCCTATTTGATGCTGATGTTTTCTGTACTGATCAGGAAAGTCTTCATAACACTAGCTTTGAAATACATGCACACACACACACACACACACACACACACACACACATGAGCATACTAAACAAAATATAAGTGGTAGTGTTTGCTTAATATGCAGAGACTCCCACCTTCTGTTTCCTCCAAAGCACCATATTAAACCAAGAGTGCTGCTGACTCAGTTTTTGCAAGCCCAAAACTTGGGAGATGAACCGAGGATCACAACTTCAAGGTCATCGACAGCTACTATGGAGCTCCAGGACAGAAAAACCGAAAAATAAAAAATAAAATAAAAATAATCTCACAAAAGGCCTCTTCTGCTTGGAGAAGCAGTCTCGAGCAAAACCAATACAACACCAAAGCGATTACAGAAAACGATAAAAACAGGTCGGAAACGAGTGTGCCAGGGCAGACAGGCAGCAACGTTCACCACCTCTCTGCACAGTCCCTTCTCTGCACAGTCCGAACTCCCGTCTCCAGCCCTGCATGCTGCATCGTCAGCGGAGGCGGAGGCGCACCGCGGATTCCCCATGACAGGCTGGGGACTGGGATGAAGCCATCACTGCAGCAACAGGACAGGAGCGGACTGCACAGCCGGCTGCCGGCTCCGCCTGTGCCAGACTCCACCCCTGAGTCTGCTGCACAGCGCCAGGGACCGTCCGGTCGGCGGCGCCAGGCTGCACCAACGACTCCAGGAGCCACCGCGCACTCACCATGTCCTGCTCCGGACGCGTGCAGAGGTCCTCTGGGAGGGGCCTGCCGTCAGAATAGGTGACACCGACGGAAGCCAGCTGTCACACACCTCACAAAAGCTACATGGGATTCAAAAATGGAGCCAGGGGCGGAAACCGCGGAACATTCTTGTTCCTCATTCGACATTTCCAGCAAGGAAGTAACAGCGTTTCCTATTGGCGAATGCTGATGGACCCGCCTTCTTATTCATGAGTAGCAGGGCCAACATCCTTTCGCAACACGGGGAATAAAACCAACATCCAATGGTAACCCAGGCTTTCCCCCTGGAATACGACTGAGGGATAATTGCACTTAAGGGGAACACCGTTTGAGATTTTAGCGCACAGACTCGCTTCCCATGTACTCAGTGACATCCTACATTTATTCCACATAAAATAGTGCACAGATTGGCTCTGAACAGCCCAGATTCAGTGCCCTTAAAGAAAACCCGGGACCATAACAGGAAGGGCCCCGGGTTAGTGAAAGCAGAGTACGAAGAACAGGGCCAAATGTACCAACTAAAGAATTTGTCAGGAATGCACTTCTTGACTGAGTGCGGGAAAACAGAATTACCCGGAAGCAATCGTCCACGAAGGATAGCGGGTGAGGCGCGGGAACAGATCTTGAAGGGGAGACAGAGACCTTACTTTGCCCAGGGCAAGAAGATAACCCCAGTATCAAGTGTCAATGTATTCTCAGTCTTCAGGACCGCACACTGTGCTGTAAAGGAAGCCTCAAACAGGAACGTTTCCTAGTGATGAGGGACAGATACCAAATATGTTAACCCAGGGAGCATCCTATAAGTTCCTTCTACCATGAAATCGCACCTTCAGCACGTTAACATTCGTAAGATGGGCAAGGGCTTCCGCAATCATATTAAAGTTTTAACCAATATAAACTATCAAATTCGCAAATACTTCTCTAGGGCTCTATTTTCTAAAGTGTGTCATTAAACATGATTGGTTTGCATTGCAATGAGAATCTGAAAAAAAAATCTAAACAGACAAACAAACATAGTTAAATAGCACCATAAACCAAATGGACATAATAGACATCTTCTGAACAATCCACTCAAACTGAAAAGAATATATATTCTTCTCAGTCGCCCATGTTTTTATAAAATCAACCACATATTAAGACATAAATCTCAACAAATATAAAGAAATTGTAGTAACAATCAACATTCTATCTGACCACAAAAGGTTAAATCTGGATATCTTCAGAAATAGAAACTACAGAATGTAAATAAACTCATTGAAATTAAACAGCACACTACTGAGTAATAATAAGAAATAAAAAACTAAAAAACTTAAATTGCATGAAATAAAAATAGTATACATATATAATATATGTGTGTGTGTATACACACATGTACATAAATATATATTAGTGCTAATAACTGAACTAAAAACCCATGGAAGGCAATGGACATATTCCTACGAAGAATGTTTATAGAATTAAGTACCTACACCAAAACATTTGAGCTATCTCAAATTAATAAATAATAATGGACCTGAGGCCTAAGAAAAACAAGCACAAGTAACACCTGAAAGTGACAGATTGGAAGGCATGATAAGAATCAAGGCTGAAAGCCAGGCGATGGTGGCGCACGCCTTTAATCCCAGCACTCGGGAGGCAGAGGCAGGCGGATCTCTGTGAGTTCGAGACCAGCCTGGTCTACAGAGCTAGTTCCAGGACAGGCTCCAAAGCCACAGAGAAACCCTGTCTTGACAAACCAAAAAAAAAAAAAAAAAAAAAAAAAAAAAGAATCAAGGCTGAAATTAGTGACATAGGAACCACATCAATACCAAAATCAGTACAAAGAATCAGTAAAATGATGATTTCGGTCTTTGAAATCATCAACAAGGCTGACAAATTGAACTGCTTACATTTTTTTTGTTTTTGCGTTATTGGTTTTTGCATTTTTCTAGACAGGGTCTCTCTGTGTAGCACCTGTTGTTCTAAAACTCACTCTGTAGAACAAGGTGGCTTCAAACAGTGATCTGCCTTTGTCTCCCAAGTGCTGGGATTATTGGCATGAGCCATGGCTGTCCAGCTGAACTGCTGAGGTGTTTTTTCTTTTGTTTACTTGATACAACCTAGAGTCATCTGGGAAGGGGAAACCTCAATTGAGAAATTTCTTTCAAAAGATTTGCTTGTATGTAAATATATGTGTCATATTTGTTATTAATGGTTAATATGGGAGCTCCCAGTCCATTGTGGGGAGTGCCATCTGTGAGGAGATTGTCATGGTAGGTATAGAAAAAGTAAATAAACATTAATCTCACAGCAAGCCAGTACAAAGCATTCATTTATTAACTTGGCTTCAGTTTTGGCTTACAGGTTCTGCTTTGAGTTCTTACTTTCCTTTCTGCTGTCTTACTTTTCTTTATGATGGACTATATAAGTTGTAATTGAAATAAACAAAAAACAAAAATAAATATGAAAATGACAAATTTGGGACTCAAATCTTATCTCAGAGATGAGGCTCATCTGCAGAATGCAAGATATAAAAGAAAGAACCTTATCCATTGAAGACATAATAGAATAAATTGATATTCAGGTCAAAGAAAATGTTAAATCTAAACTCTCTTGGCATAGAACATCCATGAGACTATATGGAAAACCAGGATAATAAGATAAAAATCAAGGTAAAAGGCACAGAAATAATTTTAAGACACTCAAAGAAGAAGAATTTCTACCCTAAAGAAAGATGCATTTTATCTAAATATTGTGAATTAAAACTGGATATTGTCAAAACCAGAAACAAGGCAAAGTTTACAATTTGGTTACACCATGCCTTCTAGTCATTTTGAGTGAGATTTTTTTCATTTTCTTTCAGGCATGCTGCCAAGTTACAAGTGTGAGCTCTCTCTGATATTCATATAGGCACTTTCTGTTATGAATGTACCTCATTTTCAGTTGTCTATGGTATGTCACCATAATAGTTTTTGTTCCAGTGGTGACTCAAGGAAGGTGTCAGACACCCTGAATTTGAGGCAACAAGCACTTGGAAGACCCAACTCGGTTTCAAGAACAGCAAACACTCTTGACTACAAAATTGTATCTCTGAACCCTAGACAACATTTTGCTATGAATTCTTTTCTTATTCTTGGCTATTCTGACTTGTGAAAGATGAACTGATAAATAGATCTGAGCAATGAACTGTGGCCTCATCCCTAATCCTTGAGTTTTCTTTTCCATTCCTATACCAAGTTCCTGTGCACAAACCCATTTGTAGCTGTCTCCTACATTAAAGTCCTAGTTTACCCAATATGGCATGAGTTTAGAATGTACAGAGCAAATGGAAGGCAGGATTTTTGTGGAAAAGCAGGTGGCGAGTACTGAGTAGCCCTGAATAGATTTGAATTGTCGGAAGACCAGCTTCCTTAAGTTTTTGGCAATAAGGGTTCATACCAGAATTTCTTTAAAGTGTTTTGTTAGATAATGCAGAGAAGACAAAGTGAGAACAGTTCATCACTGAGAGACCTTTATAATAAAAGGGAAAAAACTGTCCAAAGTGAGCATAGTCATAGGCTGCTACCCATGTTGCTTCTTCAGATTTTGTGGTACAGAGAGAGGCAATGTCAAATCTAAGTTTGTGTGGCTGTGTGTTCAGAGGGCAACAGGCTTCTTTGTTGGGACAACTATAATCATCAGAAGTACAGAATGGTGAATGTACATTGGGCTTCTGGATTCCTGAGTAGGAACACTGGAATATTAGCTACATTGGGGATATGCAGAGACCTCAACAGAAAGTTCCCTCGGTCTTATTTGGTCCAGGGGATAGAGTCTGGAACAGCAATGGCCATCCTCAATTACACCTGAAGCGTGCACCCCACAGGCAGCCTTGACGCCCAGATTCCCTACTTTTCTGCCTCACGAAATTCCTTTCTTACAATTTTCAACACTCTTGGGTGAGTACTTGCCATAAAACTGCACCTATACAGATTTTAAAGATCTGGCAAGTTGAGGATGCTGACTGAGTCCATACTGTGCTATCAAGGGACTTCTCCACTATGGGCAACCTACTAGTAGATATCCTCCTGGAAAAAGCGACTCTCAATGCCCCCATAGCCATCAGTGCCAATATCTCTTTAGCTACACTGACCTTACCCTCCTTTAAATTTTGAGACAGTGTTTCTCTGTGTGATCATGGCTGTCCTATAATTAGCTCTGGAGTGGTTTCAAAATCAGATATTTTCCAGTTTCTGCCTCCAAGTGTTGTGATTAAAGGTGTGGACAATGCTGTACTGCTAGGGGTGAACTTCTTAACGACCAAACACTTTCTTTTCAAATTTTTGACTGACATGATTAAACTGTCAACTTTACAGATAAAGCTCAATACTATAGGAACACACTATACTCCAAGCATTAACAAATGATGAGCCATTGGACATAAACTTAAATATTATTGAAATTAATAATATCATAATTGGGCATTATAGCAATCTACATACAGTTTACAAGAACAATAAAGAGTACACATTCTTCTGAGAAGGGCAGTTCATCTTTCTTGAAAACTGACCATATATTAGGTCCCAATGTAGGTGTTAACAAATAAAGAAACACAGAAATAATTTTCATCCTATTTGATCACAATGGCGTACAGGTGAGTATCTTTAGCAGTAGACAAGAGAATATATACAGACTCAGGGAAACTAAGCACCACACTTCTGAATGACTCTTGAGAAAGAAAACATTCAAAGGACATCTAGAAATCCGACAATCTGCATCTCAGTAAACAACATAGCATCATGTTGCTGGGCCCTAACATCTTTCTCAGGGGACTAGGTAAAAAGGCACACTGTCAATGTCTCAGATGCTGGGAGTCTGGTAGAAGGCATGCAGCAGACTCATTTATTTAACAACCAGGAAAAAGTTACATACTCTTCCAGCACAAAGGTGTTCTCGTCCATTGGCAGTCGTCATCACTTGGTCATAGCTCATTGACTAGGCACAATCAGTACCTCTGAAAATGCCAGGAAGACTCCTTTAGACATGCTAGGCTTTAACTTCCTACATATACACCCATTTTATTTATTACTTGGGTGCTCCCAGGAACACAAGTTCTTTGCTCATGCCTTGTGGACCTGGCCACAAAAAGGCTCAGCAAGTGGACTGTGCCTGTATTAGGCTGACCTGCCAAACAAGCTCTTACTTGTCATTGACTACTATCCCTCGAAGAGCATTTATTACTGGAGAGAGTCCAGGTTTGGGGGACTAGAGAGTAGCTTTTTGAAGTACACATAACCAGGCATGAATAACGTCCTGTGGAGGGCAGGAAGAAGGATGGCTAAGAATTATCAAAACCTGAAAAGTCACCTTAGTTGCTGTCTGCTGATGTTGAATCTACTGCATGAGACATTTAAAGAGATTAAAGATTAACACCTTACCAATTAAGGCATATGTGAGTATCCATGAGGGATCCAATAGTCCTTTTATATTATGCCAAACTTTTTTTTAAAAAATGAGTAATCAAAGGCCATAACCTCGGCCCTTATTAAACCAGAGAGAGCAAGAAAGAGCAATACATACGTTATCCATCTTGGGTTATTCCCTCCTTTGTGAAAGTAGGCTGATTCATGCCTGAGTTTACATCTCTTACTGGAACCCATATTGGCTTTGTGGCAGGCTGAGGAAAAACACTAGCATTCCCTTCTCCCATGGCTTAGCAGGGAGGTGGCATCTGCCATTAGAAGCAGATAGGATCTCTCCATCTGAACAGGGGCATTGGTGTGATCCTTCACAGGGATACATAGTGCTTGTTTTCTGGCCTGAGCCCCTTGCCGTAAAAACTAAGAAAGTTCATATGGAAAAGGCCATATGAGGATCTCTCCTATCCTCTGGTGAGAGAGTCCTAGAGAATAGCTTATTAGGAGCTCTGTTGGTCTTCTCCACAATGGCTTATCCATGTGGATTGCAGGTGATGGCAGTGGTATGGGAAAACTTCCAAGAGCTTAGAAAGTCATTGAATTATTGAGAGGCACAGTCAGGGCCATCATGGACCTCAAGGTTATCAAAGAAAACTCTATCATCAGTAGTTAGGACAACATCCATATTCTTTACGATGTCTCTGCCCCAGAGGTTTCTAGGTACCACAGAAATGATAAGGTGAATGGCTTCCTTGTTGCCTTCAAGGTCTCTCCAATAGATGGGATTGGTGGAAACTTTTGAATCTTGTTGGCTTCCTACACCACTAAAGGGAGGCACAGGTCTAAATTTCCAATGGGGGAAGTGGAGTGCTTCCATTTGTTTATATGGTGACATTACACTCATGTTCACCAAGTCTGTGAGAGCTTTTTCAAAAAAAAAATAAACAGTTAACATTGGGTATCACGGAAAAATGAGCAATGTCCAATTGATTTTTAGATTACCAGAGCCTCCTCTTACTGGTGCAGCTGAGGAGTGCCTTGCCTAGAGTTTAAAGGGGCATGTATTCCAGCAGATTGTGATGTGCAATCCTTTGCCCAATGAAATCTGTTATTGCATATGGTGCATCATGTGCTAGGTTTTGCCCTGGGACAGTCATTCCATAGATGGCCTGGTTTGCTGCATCCCCAGCAAGATCTATCTACTTGAAAAGCATTGAATGTGTTGTGGACACGCAGCCTGTCTGCAAGAAGGGAATCCAGGGAAGTTGTATGGACAGCTATGGGATCACTACTGGGGTCAAGATCTCTTGTGACCAATACCCAATTGTGAAAGTCCTTATTGCAGACCACTGTGATTACATTATGGGCTGGACATTCCCAAACCATGACTGATGGATGGGATGAAAAAGGTTTCTCATCCAGTGAGCATGTCAAGGGTCATTAGAACATTAAGAACTTGAGCTTTCTCTCGATCCTTGTAAGCTGATTTTAAGCTAAGAAATATGATTAGTTTCTGCACAGTGTTGAAAGGAGCGGAGCGGTGGCTGCATCCCTGCCGCCCTGGCTCGCGGCCGCCTGGCTAGCTTATGCCCCAAAATAATTACATGGAAACTGTATTCTTTTGAACACTGCCTGGCCCGCCCATTAGTTCCAGCCTCTTATTGGCTAGCTCTTACATATTGATATAACCCATTTCTAATATTCTGTGTAGCACCACGAGCTGGCTTACCAGGAAAGATCTTAACCTGCATCTGTCTGGAGTGGGAGAATCATGGTAACTGACTGACGTGGCTTTCTTTCTCCTAGAATTCTTTTCTGTCTACTCTGCCTACCTAATTTTCTGTCCTATTAAAGGGCTATGGCAGTTTCTTTATTTAACCAATGAAATCAACACAAAACAGAAGACTCCCACATCAGCACAGCAATGAGAACAGTATAGCACCCACAGTAAATCTGCAGTTGATTGTCCATTGAGTGATGACCTGTCCATTAGTCATGGATTGGCCTTCAAGCCTGTTACCACCAGGTTTCTAACCTGGCCTTCAGAGCTCTTAACATATGTAGGCTGTGGGACTCTTCAGCATACTTCTGCAATCTTATTCAAAAGACAGGGAAACATTTATTGATTTTTTTTCACGTTCAATGAGAAAGTAGAGAGGAGAGTAGACCTGTGCCCCGCTAGGGAAATGTTAATCAAACACATGGTTTGAGGACAAAGCTGTAAAGAAGCTTCATCCATGTCTATCTTGTCGTTAAGAATAATTGTATTACAAACTGACCATGAGTTTAACATTTGAGTCACACAAGGTGAATTTATGCCATATAAGAGTATTTCTTCCTGCTGGCATAACTGGATATCAACATATAGAAAAATGAAAATAGACCCATATCTATCTCCATACACAAAACTCAAGTCCAAATGGATCAAAGACCTCAACATAATGCCAGCCACAATGAATCTTATAGAAGAGAAAATGAGAAGTACATTTGAAGGCATTGGCACAGGGAACCACTTCCTAAATATAACCCCAGCAGCACCGCCTCTGAAACAATTAATAAATGGGACTTCCTGAAACTTAAAAGCTTCTGTAAAGCAAAGGACATGGTCAACAAGACAAAATGACAGCCTACAGAATGGGAAATGATCTTCACCAACCCCACATCAGACAGAGGTCTGATCTCCAAAATATAGAAAGGACTCAAGAAATTGGATACCAAAAGATCACATGATCCAATAAAATTAGAGTACAGACCTAAAAAGAGAACTCTCAATAGAGGAATCTAAAATGGCTGAAAGACACTTAAGGAAATGTTCAACATCACTATTCATCAGAGAAAGGCAAATCAAAACAACTCTGCGATTCCATCTTACACATGCAAGAATGGCAAAGATCACATTCACTGATGACAACTTATGCTGGAGAAGTCACGGGGAAAAGGGAACACTTCTGCATTGCTGGTAAGAATGCAAGCTGGTACAACCGCTTTGGATGTCAGTGTCATGATTTCTCAGAAAAAGAGGAAACAACCTTAATCAAGATGCAATAATACAACTTTTGGGTATATACGCAAAGGATGCTCAATCGTGCCACAAGGACATGTGCTCAACTATGTTCATAGCAGCTTTGTTTGTCATACCCCAAACCTGGAAACAACATAAATGCCCCTCAATCAAAGAATGGATAAGAAAAATGTGGTACATTTACACAATGGAATACTACACAGCAGAAAAAAAAATGACAGCTTGAATTTTGCAGGCAAATGGATGGAGCTAGAAAACATTATTTTGAGTGAGGTAACCCAGACACAGAAATACAATTATCACATGTAATCACTCATAGGTGGTTTTTAAACATAAAGCAAAGAAAGCCCGCCTACATACCACAATCCCAGAAAACTTACACAATAACGCAGACACTAAGAGAGACTTACATAGATCTAATCTACATGAGAAGTAGAAAGTATAAAAAGACAAGATCTCCTGAGTAAATCGGGAGCATGGGGACTTAGGAGGAGGATTGAAGGGAGGAGGGGAGAGGCAGGGAGGGGAGCAGAAAAAAGTAGAGCTCAATAAATGTCCATAAAAAAGTGTATTGCTTCCTTGAATCTCCTTAAATTACGTGGGCACAGGAATCCAATTAGCTCTTTTAGAGCCCCTATCATTTGTCAATTCCTGTTAAGTTACTAGATATATTAAAATTGGGTTTTGAGAACCTTAGGCTATTCTTCCCTAAACGTGTAATTCAATGTTGAGATTGGTTCTCCATTAAATTCCTCATCTGTACATGAATATATCAATGATTTTTTATTAAGCTTTTCCAATAGTTGTATCCTGGTAGTCAAACCAAACAACTTTTAAGAGATCAACCAAGATTTATCAAAACAATATCAAGGTTATCATAATCATAACTAGTAGTATGTTTATCCAATTTAAGTTGATTATCCCTTCATTTAGTTATTTCATTTTAAAAACATACATTACATAATCATACAGAGAAATAACTTTGTCTAGTGTACTTTTACTTTGTATATTTTAACATGGGAAAACTCTCCCTTTTAACCAATTCCTACCTTTAAAATTCCCAATTTTCTCACCTAATCTATTACTTATGGTGATGAAGAAGTGAGGCTTATTCTTCTCCATAGAGCAGTAATATCTTGACAGAACTTCAAGGCAGCTACCTAGCTTTGCAGCAGCCCAACCAGGAGCTTCCTGGAAAGTCCACAAGGACAGAAGAAAGGATAATCTAACCGAGAGTGTGGTGACTCCAGCAACATGTAGCTCTGGCTTATACCAGTGGTGCAAAGCCACAGGCAAATATGCTTTTCACTAATTCAGACTCCTGGAAAGAAGTTGGGCACCAGATGTCACATGAATAATAAAAACCCAGAGACAATATTGAGGTTCAAGCTGAAGATCAGAAAAGCAAAGCAGTCAAGCCACTAAAGAGTTTTTAACTCTATCAAGGCTCAGACAAAGGGGGTGAACCCATTCTCAGCATGACTGTAGACTGCAATGCTCCCCTCCAAACCTCAGAATACAATGAGCTCTTGTCTTCCCTGCCTCACATGCCTCTCTCCATCACTCCTGTCTCCACCTCCCTAGTGCTGGGATAAATACAGCAAAAATCAATGCATAGTAATTCATAGACATATACTACATCACAGAAAAGTCAACAATATCGTCGGAGCATTTAAAATGTTCAAATATCAGTTTGAGAAAAACCAAAATGAGAGGTTTGGTATAAGAAGGAACCTTTGTAAAGCCCCTATTCCTTCTTTTTTCTGCTTACAGTTTGAGAAGAGTGAGATATAGATTCAGAGCCTTTCTAAATTTACAGTGATTTAATCGATGGATAAATGTTGTATCTGTTCTTCCTCAATCTTTTTTAATGTTTTTTCATTTTACATACCATTTCCAGTGCCCACTTCCTCCTCTTTTTCCACCACCGACCTCTGCCCATCCCATTCCCCTTCCACTCCTCAGAGTTTGTAAGCCTCCCTTTGGGAGAAAACAATGTCTGGTATACCATTTGAGACAGGACCAAGACCGTCTCCCTATATAAATCTGATCAAGTTGTTCCACCATAGGGAATGGGCTACAAAGGCCCACTCATATACCCAGGGTAAGTACTGGTCCCACTGCCATGGGATCCCCAAACAAAACAAGACACAACTGTCACAAATTCAGAAGACTTAGTTTGGTCCCATGTAGTAACCCCAACTGTCAATCTTGAGTCCATGAGCTACGACTAGTTGGGCCACCTGTCTTTGTGGTTTTCTCAGTGATGATCTTGTTGTCCCTTGCTCAGATGACCCCTCCTCCTCTTTGACTAATCTCCAAAAGCACAGCCCAGTGCTCCACTCTGGGTCTGTGCTTCTGCTTCCACCAGTTAGTGGATTCAGGTTCAATGATGATAATTATAGTAGTCACCAATTGGATTATAGGAGAAGGTCAGTTCAGGTACCCTCTCCACTATTTCTAGGAGTCTTAGCTGGGGTCATTTTTGTGAATTCCTGGCAATTTCCCTAACACCTGGTTTCTCTCTCACCTCATAATGGCTTGCTCTTTCAAGATAACTCTTTCATTGCTCCCTCTCTCCATTGCTCCCCCAATTCAGTCATCTCAAGTCCTCATATGGCCATCCCCCATTCCTGCCCTTTTCCCCTTCCGTGTCCAGTAGTAGATCTTAGGTATTTTCCTTTCCTGGGACCCTCCATGTATATCCCTCTTATGTTTTTCTTTTAATCTAATTTCATTGGGGTTGTAAATTGTAATCTGGTTATACTTTGCCTCATGTTTAACATCCACATAGCATTGTATCTTACTGGGTCTATGAACATAGTTGAGCAAACAACTTTGTGGTATGAACGTGCACCCTTTGGGTATATGCCCAAAGGTTATATTGTGGGAGTCTTGGTGTATATTGATTCCCAATTTTCTGAAAAATCACCATACAGATTTCCAAAGTGCTGTACAAGTTTGCACTCCCATCGGCAGTGGAGAAGTGATCCTCTTACTTTACATTTTCTCCAGCATGAACTGTTATCAGTGTTTATGATCTTAGCCATTCTGACAGGTGTAAGATGGTATATATAAAAGTTATTTTGATTTGCATTTCCCTGATGCCTTAGAATGTTGAATTAGTCCCTAAGTGTCTTTTGGTCATTTGGAATTCTTCAGTTAAGAATTTTCTGATTAGATCTGCATTCTATATTTAATTGGATTATTTGGTATTTTGATGTCTTGTGTCTTGAGTTTTTTTACATGTCTTGGAGATCAGCCCTTTATCATATACAGGGTTGGTGAAGATATTTTCTCATTCTGTTCACTGTCCTTTTGTCTTATTCACTATGTCCTTTGCCTTTCAGTAGCTTCTCAGTTTCAGGAGGTCTCATTTATTAATTGTTGTTCTCAGTGTCTGTGCTACTACTGTAATATTTAGGAAGGGAATCTCCTGTTTTCATGTATTCAAGGCTACTTGTGACTGTCTCTTCTATACTGTTCAGTATAACTGAATTCATGCTGAGGTGTTTGATCCATTTGGATGATGGTTTTGTTAATGGTGATTGAAATGGATCTACGTGCATCCCTCCATGTTGATATCTAGTTATGCCAGCACCATTTGTTGAGCATGCTTTCTTTTATTCATTGTACAATTTTTGCCTTCATGTCAAAAATCAGGTGTTCATAGTCATAGTTATATATTATTTCTGTTTTAATAAATAAAGCTTGCCTGAAGATCAGGGTGCAAATCTAAGCTGCTAGAGATCAGAAAGTCGGGGTACACACCTTCAATCCAATGACTCAAGGCCACTCTGGACTAAACAAGACTGAGTTAGTCTAAAAGATAAATAGAACTCACATAATGGTATTCCCAGCATTTTTTTTTGTTCCTGTAATAAGTATCATGAATAAAAGAAACTGAGTGTATGGAAGTATTCATTTAACTTACTGTTTCAGGTCACAAACCGTCATTGATGGAAGCCATGGCAGGAAGTATGGATTAACTGATTAGTTAATATTCTTATATAAGCCAGATCCACCTTTGTAGTGATGGTATTGACCATTCTGGACTAGGCCCTCCAAGATCAATTAAAAGTATCCCTCATGGAAATGACCACAGGCCCATCTGTGCAATATAATTCCCAAATTAAAGCTCCTTCTTCCAAGGTGATATGACTTTGAATCAAGTTGACAATAAAAATGTATCGGTACATTATCAGAGCTAACAGATTGTGTTTTCTGAAGTCTAGAGGAAACACTGAATGCCTTTGACCTGCAATCAAAAAGACTGATGTGCCACCATGAGCCCTTGGGGGCCATTCTTAATCAAACCACATAAGAGTTAAAAAGTGAGGAGGGATATTAACTGCTTCTCTCACTGAGCAACATTCTATGAAAGTAAGAATAAATGAAGGTGGGTTTAGTTTTATCTGGAGCTCAACTGTTTCAGCCTGGATTCAAAACGTGCAATGGTTTCAGTTAATATGACTGACATTCAGCCTCACAGAGATAGCCAAAAGAAAAAAAAATACCCTAAATTTCTTAGGGAATTAACTATCATGGACAACTCAAATGAAGATTTATTCTGCCTGATATTGGTGGTTTTTTTTTTTAATGAATGTGAGGTTCTTTGGTTTAGGAACTGTCAAGCCAAGTGGCCTCACTTCATTTTGTGTTGTATATACACACACAAACAAACACACCCACACATACATATACTCACATACGTATGTATGTATAAATTTTTAAATGTGTACACATTATATGTCATGATTATAATGTAGACAGAGTTTTTGTTTCCAAAAAGCCCACTCCTAAATAACCAAAGACACTTTTAAATTTTAAATTCTTGGCTTATAGCTCAGGCTTATTAGTAGCTAGCTCTTACAACCCATTTCTGTTGCACCAGTGCAGCTAGGGACAAATCTGAGCGAAGGATATCAGGATTAATGGAAAACGCACTTTGGATGTTGCAGAATTAGAAGCCTTTATTGTACATTTCCAAGGCGGATTTATACCTAACCCAGACAGGTAGGCCAACAGGATGGAGACCTTATTGCCAGATCCTCAGGTTAGGGCCAAGAAAATGTGTACTCAGGAAGCAGAGTTGTTAAGCAACTCTCAGAGCAGGAAACTTGCAAGTTTCTCAGAAACCCAGAAGAATAAGGGCAAGAAAGGTCATCTACAGGTGAGGTTAGTAGGAAGGCCAGAACTCCATTAGGTTCCAACACATTTCTATTAATTTATATATTGCCATATGGTGCGTGGCTTTACCTCTCCATCTTGTCTCCTCCTTTCTTCCCAGTGTCCTAGTTTGGTTGTTATGCCTACATTTCCTACCTGGCTACTGGCCAATGAAGTTCCTATTAAACCAATCTGAGTGTAAAATCATCACAGTTTACAGCATCTCCCATTTTTTGTCTCATCAAAAACAAAGGTTTTAACTTTAGCATAATAAGATTATATATAACAAAAAGTTATTACGTAAGAATTACATTCGCATGTCCAGTCCATTTGCATTTGACAAAATTAGAGAAAGTTTTTAATTATCTATCTTTGGGAGTCTAAAATTTTATATTTAATTTACCTTTACCATAAGAAAAATTAATTCTAATTATTAATCTTTAATTCTATTAAGATCCCAAAAGGGTGAAATTTGCCTAACAACAGGGACATTAGGCTACCTGGACAAGCATTCAAAGTTCTCCTGTAATGCTGGGGCATCCATCTTTGGCATATAGGCTAGTTTATATGACAGAAATTTTTGCGATGCAGGGCATTTTGAATGACTGCAATATCGTGGCAAAGTTTGGTAATTAAAGGGGTTAAATCAGCTCCCTTTAGAGGGCGGGGTTTGCCTCAGGCGAATCCCGGCCAATAAAAAGTGCGCGGAGAGGCGGCTCGGCCCTTTTGTTCCTCGCTACCTGTGCTACGCTGGAACTTTGGTTCAGTAAGTTTAACAATAAACTGGTAAATATTCTTTGATATCTGCATTGCCTTTATTTTGTGCCGGTACATCTGGCGCCTCCCCCGTGGGGCTTTGCCGAGAACCGGCCCCGAATTGGAGTCTCTTGCACCTCGAGCCGCTGCAGCGGTCTCTCTGGGCGCACGCTGAAACGGCTGAGATTCTGAGCGGCTCGATTTTCCCTGCTGCTTGTTAGAGGATCAAGCAGTGAGTTTGATTCGACAGAGCCTTTTTAACAGCGCCTAAGTCTCTGTTCCGAGCCGCCCCGGCCAGATTTCACGTGCGCAACCGCCCGCCGGCGCGCGCGCTGCCTGTGTCTGCTCCCCCTCCCACCCCCACCGCCGCCAGCGCTCAGGTCACGTGACAGCGGCCTGAGAGCCCCGGCAAAAAATACTTATCAGCTTGGTGTCTGTTTCAATTTTGTTTTTGAGTCCTTTTATTTCAGATTTAGGACACGTGGATTCAACTGGGCTCTTTCGCCACCACTGGCAGGAACCAGTTATTACAGGTAAGAGAACTTTTTCTTTTCTAAATAATGTCTGACAACGTGACCTCAGCCTATTTCAATAGTTCTTTTGAATGCACCATTTGGGAGATCTTACAAGAGGTGTCTACCACACCACATATATGGATATTCCTGGGATTCTTAATTTTCCTTAGCACTATTTGGTTTGATAATAGGAAAATGATCAAATCTCTTAAGGCAGAGGTTGAACGTTTAAAAACAATTGAGAATGACAACAATCTTCTCAAGAATCAGTTTGAAGTTCTCCAGGAAGAAAACAAATCTTTGTTTAACATGACTCGGTTAACTGAGCAAAATCTAAAAAAAGTACAGGTTGATGTTAAGGAGAAATTCATTACTATGGAAGAAGGAACAGCTGAATTGGATCGTAAGTTTCAGCAGTCCCTTTCTGATGTTAAGGAGAAATTCATTACTATGGAAGAAGGAACAGCTGAATTAGATCGTAAGTTTCAGCAGTCCCTTTCTGTAGGAACTGAAACGTTAACTGAGAGAATCAAAACTGCTGAATGTGACAATCGAATTTTGTCTAAAGCTTATGACAGATTGGCGGAAAGATTGTCAATACAAGAAGGCACGGTTTATGCCATAAAAATTATGTCCAAAGATGACAAGTTATCTCTACTGGACAAATTTCATACTCTAGAATCCTCAATGAAGGCTTTAGAACATAATTCTGGGCAGGAGATTCAGACATTACAAAAAGCAATGGTGAATAGAATTGAAAAGATTGAGGAATTTCTAAATTCTGAAGAAGAAGAGCAAAGGGTAGAAAGGCAAATTTTAACTACATCTGTGGATAAATCCCTCCGGGACAATTTTCACAAAGCTCTACCTACAGCTCTACATGCCTTTCCTGTAATAACAACAGAAAAGGTGGTTGGTTCCAGAAACCCTAGGGTCATCAAGGAAGATACATGGGAGCCTGTCCGTATGAATGATCTCAAAGAAATTAAACAGGCCATCATGTCTTTTGGGATGCACTCCCCTTTTGTTAAAGAGATGCTAAAATCTTGGGCCACAACAAGCAAAGCAACCCCCTTGGACTGGCTCCAGCTGAGCTCCGCGGTCCTTGAGAGTGGACCGCACTTAAAATGGAAATGCTTATTCAGGCAAGAGGCTAGACTTTTAGAACAGCAGGAAAAGGCGAAGGGAATTGACGTTTCCCTAGATAAAATTCTAGGTGAAGGGCTCTTTTCAGACCCTCAGGAACAAGCTAATTTGGATGAAAACATACTTTCTATGTGTACTACAGCAGCCTTAAGGGCTTGGGACAGAGTACAAGACCCAGGACAGAGAATGGAATCATTTGTCACAGTTAAACAGGGTCAGAGAGAACCCTTTAGTGACTTTTTACAAAGATTAACTAAAGCTGTACAAATGGGGATACCTGACCCAGAAGCAAGACGTATAATAATTGAGTCTTTGGCCTATGAAAATGCTAATGTGGAATGCAAAAGGATCTTGAGGCCTTTAATGTTCAGATCAGCGTCCTTGGAAGAATGGGTCTTGCATACACTAGATGTTGACACATTTGACTATGGCACTGAAGCATGGGTAGAAGAAGCAATTTCCAATGGTAAAAGGAGACACCAGAATACCAAATGTTTTAATTGTGGCAAAATGGGTCATATGAAAAGGAATTGTAAACAACGGGTTTTCAGAAATAATAATAATGCGTCTTCTAGAAATAACAGGAATAGAAGGAATCAGCCTTCAGGTTTATGTAGAAGATGTGGGAAGGGCAGACATTGGACGAATGAATGCAGGTCTACAAGAGATAGACAAGGCAACCTGATACAGACGGGAAACGTGAGAGGGGGGGCCTCTCAGGCCCCCATGGCAAACATGGTTCAGACATTCCCAGTTTCTGCAGAGAACATGCCTTGTCAGGACAATTAGAAAGCCACATGCCTACTGTTACAAGCAATAGTAATCAGAAAGATGAGTTACGTGTGTTTTGGCAAACTTCTATAAATGATCAAAGACCTAAGCTGAGAGTGTGTGTAAATGGCATTTTTATTACTGGCCTACTGGACACAGGTGCTGATGTAAGTATCATTACCCCAGAATCTTGGCATCCATATTGGCCTCTTCAGAATGTAAATGTTCAGCTCCTGGGAATTGGAACCCTATCTCGAGTAAGGCAGAGCACGAGATGGGTTGAATGTATAGGGCCTGAGGGACAAATAGGAAAATTAAGGCCTTATGTAGCCAATATTGCAATGAATTTATGGGGTCGTGACCTATTACAACAATGGAATACTCAAATTAACATTCCTGCTACTTCTAGAGCCCATATTTCTGAAAGGAATATTAAAAGTTATTACAAAAGGACAAAACCGGCCATTAGGGCTGTGCAGGAACAAGCAATTGATGTCCCTTCAGAAATACCAACAGCCTTGCCTCTAAAATGGTTGACTGAGAAACCAATATGGACAAAGCAATGGCCTTTAGCTGAGGAAAAGCTACAGGCTTTAGAACAGCTGGTACAAGAGCAACTAGATGCTGGACATATAGAAGAATCTACCAGCCCTTGGAATTCTCCTGTATTTGTGGTTAAGAAAAAATCAGGTAAATGGAGAATGGTGACAGATCTCAGGGCCATCAACAAGGTTATTCAACCTATGGGCCCTCTGCAATCTGGAATTCCGTTGCCCTCTTTATTACCAAAAGGATGGCCTCTCATAGTTATTGATTTGAAGGATTGTTTTTTCACTATACCTTTGCAAAAAGAAGATAGAGAAAAATTTGCCTTCACAGTGCCTACTTATAACAATTCTCAACCTTCGAGGAGGTACCACTGGACCGTCCTCCCCCAGGGTATGTTAAATAGCCCCTCCCTGTGCCAATATTTTGTGAACCAACCATTGCAAATAATACGCAAGAAATTTCCCAAATCTATTGTATACCATTACATGGACGACATATTGTTATCTGATTCAAACATAGATACCTTGAACAGGCTGTTTGAAGAAATACAGATACTGTTACCTAAATGGGGATTGCAAATTGCTCCTGAAAAGATTCAGAAGGGAGATTCTGTTAATTATTTAGGTTATAGAATAGGTTTGCAAAAAATTAAGACACAGAAGGCACAAATTCGGAGGGATCGCTTACGGACTCTTAATGACTTTCAAAGACTGTTAGGAGACATTTCCAGTTTACGACCAACTATTGGGATAACACCTGATCTAATAATTCATTTGAACAAGACCTTGGATGGTGATAAAGATTTAAACAGTCCCAGAGAATTAACAGCTGAAGCAGAAAAGGAACTGACAATGATTGAGGAGAAATTACAACAGGCACATGTGGACAGAGTGAATCCAGAGCTCGATTGTATTCTCGTCATATTACCATCGAAAATTTCTCCTACAGGAATTTTAATGCAGAGAGATGATATTATCTTGGAATGGATCTTTTTACCACATAAACCAAGTAAGAAACTGAAAACTTATGTGGAAAAAGTCTCTGAGTTAATTATAAAAGGCAAGCTGAGACTTCGTCAACTAGCAGGCATAGACCCAGCAGAAATTATAGTGCCTTTCACTGCTGATGAACTAAAGAAATTATGGGAAGATAATGAACCATGGCAAAGAGCTTGTGCTAATTTTTTGGGAGACATTAATAACAACTATCCAAAAAGCAAGCGGCTCAACTTCATAAAGAGAACTTCTTGGATCCTTCCTCGAATAGTCCGTGATGCTCCAATAACTGGAGCCCGTACATTCTATACTGATGCCAATAAATCAGGGAAGGCAGGTTACAAATCAGAAGACTTGGGTAAGGTGGAACAAAGTCCTTATGATTCTGTCCAGAAGGCAGAATTATATGCCATTCTTATGGTACTAAGAGATTTTAAAGAACCTATTAATATAGTTACTGATTCACAATATGCAGAAAGAGTTATTTTACATATTGAAACTGCTGAATTTATACCTGATGATACAGAACTAACCTCATTGTTTATCCAGGTTCAAGATTTGATCAGGAACAGGCTTTGCCCTATGTACATAACACACATCCGATCCCATACGGGTCTGCCAGGTCCTCTAGCACAAGGTAATGCAGAAATTGATCAATTATTGATTGGTAGTGTGCTTCAAGCCTCTGAATTTCATAAAAAACATCATGTTAATAGCAAAGGTTTGAAGAAAGAGTTTTCTATTACATGGCAACAGGCTAAGGAGATTGTGAAGAAATGCCCTACCTGCTCTTTCTATAACCAAACGCCACTGCCAGCAGGAGTTAATCCAAAGGGCACTCATAGAAATGAAATCTGGCAGATGGATGTGTTCCACTTTCCAGAATTTGGCAAATTGAAGTATGTTCATCACACCATCGACACTTATTCAGGCTTTCAGTGGGCAACTGCTTTAAGTTCAGAAAAAGCTGATTCAGTAATCACTCATTTATTAGAAGTCATGGCTATCATGGGTATACCTACACAAATAAAGACAGATAATGGTCCTGCTTATGTCTCTAGGAAGATGAAACGGTTTTTTGATCATTACAATATCAAGCATGTTACAGGTATACCATACAATCCTACAGGTCAAGCAGTCATAGAAAGATCAAATCGAACTATAAAGGATATGTTGAACAAACAGAAAGGGGTGGAAAACACCCCTAGAAATAGGTTACATAATGCTTTGTTAACCTTGAATTTTCTCAACGCTAACGAGAAGGGAACGACGGCTGCAGAAAGACATTGGATAATGGAAAAGTCTGCTGAACTAAATCAACCAGTTTATTTCAAGGATGTACTAACCTCACAATGGAAGCCAGGAGATGTGCTGCGTTGGGGAAGGGGTTTTGCTCTTATCTCCACAGGTGAGGAAAAATTATGGATACCGTCAAAATTAATAAAGGTTCGGTTTGAGGAAGAGAAGTCACTTGGAAAATATAAATAACAATTCATTCACAAGGATGACCGACATACAGATGGTAAGGATTACTAATAGGATGGGGGCAGGGTTCTTTTCTTATCTCCACAGGAAAATATTCATCTCCAAAGAATTTGAGGGACCCTGAATATTTAATTACTGATGGATGGAAAATAGATACGACCCATTAAACATCAACAATAAAATTCTATACGTATAGTAAGTATTGGTTTTATATATATTTATGTATATTTATATGTTTTATTGAACACTTCTTTATAAATGTGTAGAGCTGGTTTTGGAGTTGGACTATGGCTCAGTCCTTCTTCAATTCCAAGCCTGTTGATAAGAGATATTTCAAAGTTTCTGTCTCAGGTCAGGAGCCATGAAATGGGACAGAATAAGAATAATTTTATACTTGATAAACTTTCTTTGCCTTCCCTCACATCTGTGTCTTTCTTTATATGTCAGTATAAGTCCTTGTTGTTAATGTTTAAATTTCCCATAACAAGCAACATATTTTCCTACAGTAATTTTTGAAGTTTCCAGGATGAAGATGGGGCCCCACAACATCAACTCAATCTGGTTTTTATGACGTCATGAATTTTTTTTTTTTTAAGCACTAATTTTGGATCTGTTTTTTGGTACCAATTGCAAGAGACAATTTCATATGATGCACATTTTTGACAACGCTCTGGCCGGACCTTCTCGAAACACACAGAGACTAGTTATAGTTTTCTTAAGTCAAAGGTTAATTTGGGAATTTTACCATCGTTTGCTTTCACAGGGGCCCCTAAGAAGAACGTCGCCCCCATGTCAGCTAGAAGCAATCTAAGAGGACGACGTCCCCTCTCCCAACAGAGTTTGCCCACAGGGTTAGGGACATCTTTTAGTGGTTGGTTTAGGAGTGAGGGGATGGGGAGATATTGTATGTTAAAAAAAAAAAAAAAAAAAAAAGGGGGATTAACTGGGTTGATGGGATGATTGGTATTTGTGACTTACTGTTTTTAGAAAATTATGTTGGTACTGTTTCTTGTATATTGATATATTGAATATTGAATGTGAGTGTTCCTACCTCTATTTTGGTATAAGAGTATGCTTATATTGTATGGATACATCTATCATATCACAATGTACATTTCTACCTCTGGTCCTATTTATGTAATAACATTGTTTACATTTGATAAGTAATGACATTGTTTACAAGTGAAGATCATTGTCTTCATACATTGCACAATTGTTTATTCCCTTAGTTTTCAAATTAGATAGGTATTGAGAATTACATGTTTGTCATATTATTTTTAGGTTAATCAGGTTTTTTAGATACATAGAGATTATTTTCAGTATAGATAGTATAATCTTCAGCCTCTTTGAAGAGCTGTAGAAAATGGCCTTTAATCTAACCTAAAATTATGTGCCATTGAGACACAATTTACTCCTGGAAACACCACTCTACTCCCGAGAGAACGTTGAGCACCAAAGACACTCCACTGGGAGCTTGTCTTCCTGGCAGAACTGGCCTTTGGGTTAAGAAAAACCCATACCTCAACTACTGACTAAGATATAAACAGGATTGTCTTATCTTGCCAAGACAGGGTAGGATAATCCTAAGAAAGTTCCTTGCATTTGAGAATGGTATGTCAGTTATGTTAGGCCTTAGCCAAAGTTGGTTGACTCAACATTGCAAACGAGATTTTGGGTGATTGCCCAGGCAGTCAGTTGTCTCTGTCATTTGTTGCACATTTTGGATATCTCTTTTTTGTTAAGTAATATTTACTCCCTTCTCAGATCTTTGATGGAGTTGAAGATTATTTAATTGTAGTTACTCTTTAGCAAAACTTTTGCTCTCAATATTGTTTGTTATATTTATCATTTGTTATTATTGTTATAGTTATATTTGGTTTAGTTGTGTCTTATTTAGACAAAAGGGGGAGATAAAGGGGTTAAATCAGCTCCCTTTAGAGGGCGGGGTTTGCCTCAGGCGAATCCCGGCCAATAAAAAGTGCGCGGAGAGGCGGCTCGGCCCTTTTGTTCCTCGCTACCTGTGCTACGCTGGAACTTTGGTTCAGTAAGTTTAACAATAAACTGGTAAATATTCTTTGATATCTGCATTGCCTTTATTTTGTGCCGGTACAGGTAATTGCTTTTATTTGTATCCTACTGACCCAGTCTGGACAGTATATTGCCAGGAATTGAGGTAAGGGCAGTTTTTTCCCCTTTAAATTTCCAAAGTGAAAATTATCACTTCCACATGACTGAGAATAAACATTGCTGCCATTTTCGCACTTGGGAGGCTGAAGCAAGGGGCATCTTCAAGGCAAGCCTTAGCTAAATAGCAAGTCAATAACAAAAATCTTCAAAATTTAACTTACTATTGGTATTGAAGATATTTACCAACCTACCCATCAAACAAATGGAAATTGAGCAAGACAAAACCTGGCTAGAGATTAATTTTTAAGAGGTGGAATAAGGTAATAAATCAAAAGAGTAAAAAGAGATGGCATAGAGGGATGATGAAGTTCCCAGACTAGATACATATACATGTGCACTCCAACAAGCCACCATGGTGAGAATAATCATCAGTTAGGCAACACACAGCCTTTGTAGCTGATGTCTGGTGGTCAAATATGTATGGAAATCATTAGGAGATTGGGTGGTTTGAAAATCTATTGTGCTAAAAGCACACAGGTGATTTTCTATGTGTACTGGATGCAAAGTTGAAACTTTGTCAGTCTTGTGAGAGAAATGTCTTGTGATATCAGCACACATAATGACAACTATTGCTTGTGGAGGCACAGAACTCAGTGCTAATTAGTTTCCCCTCTCTTGTCTTGTGATATTTTTAATTTCTTCGTAGAGCATGCCGAAAAGTAACAGATTAAAGAATATTATGTGACAGTGTACTATCTGTAGGTGAATTACATTTGATTTTTAATTCTTTTTTTTTGTTTTTTCACTTTCCAAAGTATTATTAAGGTATAATTAACAAATTGAAATTCTATATCTTAATATATGTATTTTTATAGAAAAATTCTTTTTTTTTATTTTTCCATTCAAAAATTTACACTGCCTCCCCTCCTCCCATTCCCCTCCTGTTTCCCAACTCACCCTCCTCCCTCCCACTCCCTCCTTAATAGAGGGTAGGGTGGTCTCCCCTGTGGGAAGTCCAAGGCTCTCCCCCCTCCAATAATCCTATACAATAAAGGAACTTCTGGAGGCCTTATCATTCCTGTCTTCAAACTCCATTCCAGAGCTACAATAATGAAAACAGCTTGGTATTGGCATAAAAACAGAGATGCTGACCAATGGAATCAAATCGAAGACCCGGATTTTAACCCACAAACCTATGAACACCTGATTTTCGACAAAGGAGCCAAAATTATACAATGGAAGAAAAAAAACTTCAACAAATGGTGCTGGCATAACTAGATGTCAACCTGTAGAAGAATGAAAACAGATCCGTATCTATCACCATGCACAGATCTCAAGCCCAAATGTATTAAAGACCTCAATATAAATCTGACCACACTGAACCCGACAGAAGAGAATGTGGGAAGTACACTGCAACACATGGGCACAGGAGACCACTACCTACGTATAACCCCAGTAGCACAGACAATAAGAGCAACAATGAATAAATGGGATCTCCTGAAATTGAGAAACTTCTGTAAAGCAAAGAACACTGTCATTAAGACAAAAAGGCATCCTACTGAATGGGAGAAGATCTTTACCAACCCGCATCAGAAAAAGTCTGTTCTCCAAAATATATAAAGAACTCAAGAAACTAGACATTAAAATTCTAAATAACCCAATTAAAAATGGGGTATTGAAATGAACAGAGAATTCTCAACAGAAGACATTTAAACAGCCAAAAGACACTTAAGGTAATTATAGAACAAAATGACAGCATTGCGCATGGTTTCTTGGTAGCAGCAATTTCTCAGGTCTGCTCTGCTTGCTAGAGGCAAGCAAGTGCTCTCACCTAAGAGAGGCTTCCTGACTAAGCTTTAGCTGCAAAACTCTGCAGCTCTTTTAAGATGTTCGGCCACGAAGCACTTAAACAGTGTTGATGAATAGCTGAATGCATGCTTTTTGGTTTTTAGCTGTTGCAGGAAGGCTGCACTGCCGTTTAAAAATGCCAGCTTTCTGGGCCGTCCTGCCAGGACAAACTCCGATCCTTTCAGGCAGGCATTCTGACTGAGTGTGGTCTGTGAGCACAATGCTGTAGCTTGCTTGCTGGCAGGGACCTTGAAACACTGTAGAGTTGTGGCAATAAACATGGCTACAGCCAGTACCCCTGCCATGAGGCTGGAATCGCAGAAAACTAAGAAATGGGCTGGATCCAGCTGTCAAAGCCATGGCTTTAGTCCTACCAATATTGCTTGGTAAACTAAAAACTCATGTGGTCAGAAAAAGAGAGATATACAGTAAAGAGAGATTCAAAGATGAAGAAAACCTCTAAATGGTTTACAGTGTGTTAAAAATATATGCAGGCTAAAGGTTAAAATGCTTAAAAATAAAAAGGAAAGAGAGAAGTATGGTGTGGTGGTACACCTTTAATCCCAATGCCCGTGAGGCATGGGTAGATTGACCTGTGTGACTTCAAGGGGCAGAGGTAGATTGACCTCTGTCACTTGAAGGTGTGGTAGCACACAACTTTAATACCAGCACTGGGGAGGCAGAGACAGATGGATCTTTGTGAGTTATAGGACAGCCTGGGCTACAGAGTTATTCCAAGACAAAGCTATACAGAGAACCTGTCTCAAAAAGTAAAAGTAAATATAAAAGAAATAGAGGTTAAAATAAAGGTGCATAAAGATGGAAAATACACAGAAAATCTTGATACTATATGGTATTATGCTCTCTCTGAATTGTTTAAATGCTGAGAAAGAAGCAACAGCTGCTAAAAGATATTTGCTTCTAAATGCTGTTGAATTAATCAAAGATAGGTATTTTGAAAAAAACCTGACTTCAAAATTGAAGTCAAAAGTTATGTTACTTTGTGGAAGAGATTTTGCTTTTGTTTCCCCAGGAAATGAGAGGCTGTGATTTCTTTCTGAGATAAGGAAAATCCAGTTTGATCAAGGAAGACCAGCTGAGAAATCGCTGGTAGGAACAGATGGCCCAGATGTCTAAGTTCTACATCCAGAACAGATTCAAGACTGCTGCCTGAGGTGGTCAAGACTCACAGGATACTCCAGTCAGGACTTGATCATAATTCTAAAATTTCTTTAGGTCCCCATAAGATTATAAGTGCCCCCAACCAGCCAGAAGTAGGCTGAAATACTATGCCCACATTTCCAAAAAATGGACGAAGGATATTTTCCTTTGTAAAAAAAAAAGGGGGGGGGTGGAGTGGTGCGGGATAATTGCCTGTATTCTGTCAATCATGTTTTAAATAAATGCTGATTGGCCAGGCAGGAAGTATAGGCGGGTCAACTACACAGGAAGTAGAGGCAGGATGAGAAAACAGGAGAATGTTGGGAAGGAAGAAGCCCATTCCAGACTCCGAAGAAGCAAGACGTGAGCTGGCCCACTGAGAAAGGTACCGGGTCGTGTGGCTAAAATAGATAAGAATAATGGGTTAATATAAGCTACAAGAGCTACTAAGTAGCCTGAGCTAATGGGCCCATCAGTTTTATAACTTATGGAGATCTCTGTGTGATTTTCTTTGGGGCTTGCCAGCTGTGGAGAACTGGGCAGGACATAAACCCCAACAAGCAGGCCCCTTCATGTTACAGGGAAAGAGTATAACAGTGGGTTAAAAGGTATAAGCAAAGAGGGCAGTTTTAAGATTTGAAGAATAGGGTGAGTGTATGTGGTAAAAAAAAAATCACAAAATCCATGTCATAAAAAAATCTAGTTTAAAACCATAGTTAAAATATAGATGACTAAATGGATATTTCTCCTTTGACAATCAGTGCCATTGGTTACTTTGAGAAACTAGTGCTAAGATTAGGATACTTTCCTACTATTTCCTGGCCCAGGAGTAACTAAGGTCTCCCTCAAACTGCAGGTTATTGCCAATATTCACTGTTAAATATCACAAAGCTTTGGTAAAGGAATCATATGGTTTGTAAACAGTACATTGAGAAATCAAGTTGTAACTTAGCTAAAATTCTTTTTCTAATAACTAGCTCCAAAGTAAAAGCCCTTACTTTGATACCTAAGAAAAAAAAATCTCAATTATTACCAGCAATAAATCCAGTAAACCACAATAACAACTAGTCAGACAAAATATGTATTTTCAAGCACTAGAATGAATATTAGAATAAATCACCCCATCTCAAAAGGTTTGTGAAGACACCAAAGAGAAAACACATATGCAAAGTTTTTAAACTACTTATGTTTATGTAGTGTGACCTGTCAGAATGGCTAAGATCATAAACACTGATGACAGTTCATGCTGGAGAAAATGTAAAGTAAGAGGATCACTTCTCCACTGCCGATGGGAGTGCAAACTTGTACAGCACTTTGGAAATCTGTATGGTGATTTTTCAGAAAATTGGGAATCAATATACACCAAGACTCCCACAATATAACCTTTGGGCATATACCCAAAGGGTGCACGTTCATACCACAAAGTTGTTTGCTCAACTATGTTCATAGACCCAGTAAGATACAATGCTATGTGGATGTTAAACATGAGGCAAAGTATAACCAGATTACAATTTACAACCCCAATGAAATTAGATTAAAAGAAAAACATAAGAGGGATATACATGGAGGGTCCCAGGAAAGGAAAATACCTAAGATCTACTACTGGACACGGAAGGGGAAAAGGGCAGGAATGGGGGATGGCCATATGAGGACTTGAGATGACTGAATTGGGGGAGCAATGGAGAGAGGGAGCAATGAAAGAGTTATCTTGAAAGAGCAAGCCATTATGAGGTGAGAGAGAAACCAGGTGTTAGGGAAATTGCCAGGAATTCACAAAAATGACCCCAGCTAAGACTCCTAGAAATAGTGGAGAGGGTACCTGAACTGACCTTCTCCTATAATCCAATTGGTGACTACTATAATTATCATCATTGAACCTGAATCCACTAACTGGTGGAAGCAGAAGCACAGACCCAGAGTGGAGCACTGGGCTGTGCTTTTGGAGATTAGTCAAAGAGGAGGAGGGGTCATCTGAGCAAGGGACAACAAGATCATCACTGAGAAAACCACAAAGACAGGTGGCCCAACTAGTCGTAGCTCATGGACTCAAGATTGACAGTTAGGGTTACTACATGGGACCAAACTAAGTCTTCTGAATGTGTGACAGTTGTGTCTTGTTTTGTTTGGGGATCCCATGGCAGTGGGACCAGGACTTACCCTGGGTACATGAGTGGGCCTTTTGTAGCCCATACACTATGGTGGAACAACTTGATCAGATTTATATAGGGAGACGGTCTTGGTCCTGTCTCAAATGGTATACCAGACATTGTTTTCTCCCAAAGGGAGGCTTACAAACTCTGAGGAGTGGATGGGGAATGGGATGGGCAGAGGTCGGTGGTGGAAAAAGAGGAGGAAGTGGGCACTGGAAATGGTATGTAAAATGAAAAAACATTAAAAAAGATTGAGGAGGAACAGATACAACATTTATCCATCGATTAAACCACTCTAAATTTAGAAAGGCTCTGAATCTATATCTCACTCTCCTCAAACTGTAAGCAGAAAGAAGAATGAACAGAAGCTTTACAAATGTTCCTTCTTATACCAAACCTCTCATTTTGGTTTTTCTCAATTAAACTGGTATATGAACAGTTTAAATACTCCAACGATATTGTTGAATATTCGGTGATGTATTATTTGTCTATGAATTGCTATTTTTTTTGCTTCTTGTTCCTGTAATAAGTATCATGAATAAAAGAAACTGAGTGTATGGAAGTATTCATTTAACTTATTGTTTCAGGTCACAAACCGTCATTGATGGAAGCCATGGCAGGAAGTGTGGATTAACTGATTAGTTAATATTCTTATATAAGCCAGATCCACCTTTGTAGTGATGGGTTTGACCATTCTGGACTATGCCCTCCAAGATCAATTAAAAGTATCCCTCATGGAAATGACCACAGGCCCATCTGTGCAATATAATTCCCAAATTAAAGCTCCTTCTTCCAAGGTGATATGACTTTGAATCAAGTTGACAATAAAAATGTATCGGTACATTATCAGAGCTAACAGATTGTGTTTTCTGAAGTCTAGAGGAAACACTGAATGCCTTTGACCTGCAATCAAAGAGACTAATGTGCCACTATGAACCTTTGGGTCCATTCTTAATCAAACCACATAAGAGTTAAAAATTGACGAGGGATATTGACTGCTTCTCTCACTGAGCAACTTTCTATGAAAGTTAGAATAAATGAAGGTGGGTTTAGTTTTATCTGGAGCTCAACTGTTTCAGCCTGGATTCAAAACGTGCAATGGTTTCAGTTAATATGACTCACATTCAGCCTCACAGAGATAGCCAAAAGAAAAAAAAATACCCTAAATTTCTTAGGGAATTATTTAACTATCATGCACAACTCAAATGAAGATTTTTTTTCTGCCTGATATTGGTGGTTTTTTTTTGTTTTTTGTTTTTTTTTGGTTTTTTGAGGCAGGGTTTCTCTGTGGTTTTGGAGCCTGTCCTGGAACTAGCTCTTGTAGACCAGGCTGGTCTTGAACTCATAAAGATCCGCCTGCCTCTGCCTCCCAAGTGCTGGGATTAAAAGCGTGCGCTACCACCGCCTGGCTGGTGGTTTGTTTTTTATGAATGTGAAGTTCTTTGGTTTAGGAACTGTCAAGCCAAGTGGCCTCACTTCATTTTGTGTGTGTATATATATATATATACACACACACACACATACATATACTCACCTACGTATGTATAAATTTCTAAATGTGTACACATTATACGTCATGATTATAATGTAGGCAGAGTTTTCGTTTCCAAAAAGCCCACTCCTAAATAACCAAAGACACTTAAATTTTAAATTCTTGGCTTATAGCCTAGGCTTATTAGTAGCTAGCTCTTACAACCCATTTCTGTTGCACCAGTGCAGCTAGGGACAAATCTGAGCGAAGGATATCAGGATTAATGGAAAACGCACTTTGGATGTTGCAGAATTAGAAGCCTTTATTGTACATTTCCAAGGCGGATTTATACCTAACCCAGACAGGTAGGCCAACAGGATGGAGACCTTATTGCCAGATCCTCAGGTTAGGGCCAAGAAAATGTGTACTCAGGAAGCAGAGTTGTTAAGCAACTCTCAGAGCAGGAAACTTGCAAGTTTCTCAGAAACCCAGAAGAACAAGGGCAAGAAAGGTCATCTACAGGCGAGGTAAGTAGGAAGGCCAGGACTCCATTAGGTTCTAAAACATTTCTATTTATTTATATATTGCCATATGGCGCGTGGCTTTATCTCTCCTTCAGCTTGTCTCCTCCTTTCTACCCAGTGTCCTTAGTTTGGTTGTTATGCCTACATTTCCTACCTGGCTACTGGCCAATCAAGTTTCTACTAAACCAATCTGAGTGAAAAATCATCACAGTGTACAGCATCTCTCATTTTTTTTCTCATCAAAAAGAAAGGTTTTAACTTTAGCATATTAAGATTATATACAATAGTTATTAGGAAATAATTACATTTACAATGTCCAGTCCATTTGCATTTGACAAAATTAGAAAGTATTTAATTATCTATCTTTGGGAGTCTAAAGTTTTATATTTAATTTACCTTTACCATAAGAAAATTAATTCTAATTATTAATATTTAATTTGATTAACATCCCAAAAGGGTGAAATTTGCTTAACAACACATTAAGCTACCTGGACAAGCATTCAAAGTTCTGTAATGCTGGGGCATCCATCTTTGGCCTATAGGCTAGTATATAAGACAGAAATTTTTGTGATGCAGGGCATTTTGAATGACTGTCATATCTTGGGTAAGTTTATCAGTTGCTTTTATTTGAGTCCTACTGACCCAGTCTGGACAGTATAGTGCCAGCAATTGAGGTGAGCACAGTTTTTTCCCCAAAGCTTTTGGCATACAGAAAGTAAACTCCATACTCCTCTCTCTCATCCTTTTTCTCTTTCTATCTCTGTGTTCATTAGGAAGTGTACATATGATTCTTAGAAGAGAGCTTCTGGAATTGACACATTATTTCCACCACATAAGATCCAGGGAGACAATGCAGATAATACCATTTACTGTGAAGAATCATGACTAGCTGATACATCTCATGGTCCTAGCACATTCCTCTTCCATTACTCACAATAGAAGCGATTTTACCAATACAGCATTCCTGAGTTATTACTGGTATTTGTTCTACACACTACTTCTTTTCACAGTGAGATCACTATGCACTTCAGCAGGGATGTAAAACACAGAAATTACAGAAAACACTACCAAAAAAAAACCCACTTTTAAGTTATATTCGTTTTAAACACTTTGAAAATTTTCCCACATTTATTGTAAACATACAGGTTCTCAAAAGGGAAAAAGTAATTAAGTATAGTAGGAAGTGTGATTGCTAAAAAAATTTTCCACATGGTTATAGATGTAAAGTCTATCTTCAAAGTGACTTCTTTAGAATGTCATGGCAACAGGAACTGCTGAAGACTTTGAACAATACTTAAATGGATATATGCTTTAGAACTGTTTCCAGTGTAGATCTGTGTATGAGGGTTACAGACACGTGTTGTGCTGAAGACTTTCCCACATTACAGACACTGTGTGAGATATTTATGCTTGTTAAAATCACAAGAAGAAAGAAATAGTTTTTTTCCATGTGTACATACAAAAGGTTTCTATCCAGTGTGAATGTTTTTACTCTTGGACCAAGTGAATCTAGTAAAGAATTTCTGACAATGGTTACATGCATTAGGCTACTGACTAGTGTGAAGAGTTTCAGATCTGTTATGATCACAAGAGCAGCTGAAGGCTTTTCCACAATTCTTATGTGCATAAATGAACTATCAAGTGAACTCTTTTATGCCTCTTAACTTCTGCAGAATGAACAGTTTCCACATCTTTTACACACCAAGAGTTCCTCTCCAGTGTGATTGTTTTTCGTGCAAATCAGGACAAATTGAAGTGTTAAAAGGTTTCCTGTAATGTTTACATGCAAAAGCCATCTCTCCAAACAAACCCTTTCCTGAATGTTCAGCTGACTGGAGAAGGTAAATGCTTTTTCACAATGTGTACGTCCATAACACTTCCCTTCAGTATGATCTCTTTCATGAACCTTCATGAATAGAAATTAGTGAAGGGCTTTATACAATGCTTACATGAATAGAAATTGGTGAAGGGTTTTGCACAATACTTACATGAATAAGGATTCTCAAAAGTTTGACTTCATTCATGTATGTTATGACTACTGAGGTCACTGAAGGCTTTTCCAAGATGTTTACATGCTCAAGACTTTTCCCCTATGTGAATCTCTTCATGAATGTTCAGGTGATTGGAGCAGGTAAACACTGCTTAAATGTATATGAATTTCCTTTAATGTGAACACTTTTCATGAGTCTTATAAGAACTGAAACTGGTATAGGCTTTTTCACAATGCCTCCATGAAAAAGCTTTCTCTGCAGTGTGACTCCTTCCACGTCTATTACAACTACTGGGGTTGTTAAATGATTTTCCACAATGCTTACATTATAAGGCTTTTGTCAGAGTGAATTATTTCATGGATGTTCAGATGCCTACACCAGAAAGTTTTTCCACAATGTTTGCATGTATAAGTCTTCTGTTTTTCTGTAGTGTGTCTCCTTTAATGTCTGTTACACCTAATGGAATTGTTGAAGGTTTTTCCACAATGCTCATGCATAGGGTTTCTCTGAAGTGTGCCTACGTTCATGTTTTTTACGAGTACTGGGGTCTTTGAAGTTTTTTCCACAATGCTTACATGCATAAGGTTTCTCTCCAGCATGGCTCCTCTCATGTCTGTAATGATTAGTGTGGTGGTTGAAGGCTTTTCCACAATGCTTACATGCATTAAGGTTTCTCTCCCGTGTGAATTCTTTCATGAATGTTTCGATGAGATGAACTGGTGAAGTTTTTCCCACAATGCTTGCAAGTATAAGGCTTTTGTCCAATGTAACTGCTTTCATGACTGTTATGATGATTGAATCGGGTGAAGGCTTTTCCATAATGTATAGAAGCATATGGTTTCTCTCCTTTGTGAGTTACTTTTTGTTTCTCAAAACATGTTGCATATTTAAATGTTTTGCCACATCGCCTACATCTGTACCTTTCCTCTTCAATATGACTTTTTTCATGGTTCGTAAGCTCACTGAAATCAAGGAAGGATTCTTCACAGAGATTACATACAAATTGTTCCACTTCTTTATGGTTTTGTTCATCATTCTGTCCATGTGTGTATCTCATGAACACATCCTCATTGAGTTTATCTCCAGTATAAGTTCTCTCCTGAGGCTGATCTAAACACAGACTTCTACAGGCTTCTTTACATTGTTTTTTCCTGGGTTTCTCTTCAGGAGAAGTTTCAAGTACCTGAAGGGATTCAGAACAACTGATTACTTTCCAATGTTTCTAATGTTTAAAAGCTTTTGCCACAGCTCCCTTATACAGTGGTGGTTTCTCTCTATCTTTTTTCTGAGATACCCATTTAAGGATAAATCACCAATGATATTTGATACAAACAATGGAGTCTTATGAACTCTTACTCTGGAAGGCGTGTCTTTAATGATCATACTCTCTGGACCAGCTTGCTGATTTTTATCACACTCATTATGACATTCACTTCCATGGTCTTTCTCAATCCTCTGAATTCTGCAAAAAAATGAGAAAAGCAATACTTTAGACAAGAAAAATATTGAAGGCTAGGGTGTCTGGAACACAACTATAGAATCTCAGAGGGAATAAAACAATGGTATCAATGTCAAGACAAGATGTATTTCATGGTGAGACCCTGCTATGTGTAAAGAAGTAGAGGATTAATGTTACTTCTGTAAGAATTAAAAGGAGCTGTATCACAGGCTTGGAGGTTAAGAACAATTCTCAATCTTTCAGCAAAGCAGACTTAATGACATGGATTCATGTGAAGAGTTCACAAATTCTGATACACTTGATATGAAGAATTTCTTGCATTTTCTGCCTTCCAAAAATGTATTTGTATAAAAACATAACTCATATATATATATATATATATATATATATATATATATAAAAAATAATTAAGAGGTACAAAACGAGTGAACAGGAAGGAAAAATGGTCATAGGAGGATAGCGTCTGCAAATTGATAAACGACTCAATCAGACTGGCCTGGAAACAAGTCTGTGAAGCCATTTTCATATTCCCAATCAAGGGGGGCTGACAATGTTGCATAGTGTGCCAATGGGTAGGATTTAAGGTCTGTGTATGAAATGTATCTGCTAATTAGTTTTGATACAAACTAGCACCTCCATTTGGGAATGAAATAGACAGCAAAAAATGACTTTATCAGACTGACATTTAGACATGTCTCTGGCCGCTTTGTCTTGATCACTGTATGAGGTGGGGTGGCCCAGTTCACTATGGGTGGTATCCCTTAGAGGGCAGGTAGCTGATTAAGTGATGAAGATCACTCCAGTAAACAGGATTTCCCCATCAATTCTGATTCAGTGCCTGTTTCCAGATTCCTGTCATACTTGGTTCCTGCCCTGCTTCCCAATATGATGGTATTCTGACAAGGAAGTTTGAAACTGTCCTCCACCCCAGAATTCTTTTTTTTGTCAAAGAAAAATAAGCAAACAAAGCACAATATTAATTCTCAAAGCCTCATAAGTATGAACAGAAAGTAAAACCTTTTGCACATGACGGGGTGTTTTGTGTAATAATCCAGTGAAAACCTTTTTTTCAGCCTCATTATCACGTGACTTATTTGCAATAATAGATTACACACATGAAATACTCAAATATTAAATACTAAAATTCAATGCTCCTTTAGAGGAATTTGTGTAAGATCATTTTTCACTTAGTTATATTTGGAGCACTAGGCATGTTCTCAGTTGTCCCCTGAGTCCCAAATGTATAATATGATTTATTTTCTAGTGTATATAAATTACCCCATATTCCTGCTGAGATTTTTATAGTCCTCTTCAATATTTTCTTCTAGTGCTTTTTCTACAACAAGATCCAGAGAATACATTATGACACATTCATATTCAACATAAAAATTATTGCAAGCAAAAAAAAAATTATTGCAACCTAGTTCTTATAATATGCACACTAAATAACCACATTTTTAATTTAAGAATTCAATACCAACATAACATGCATAAGCAGGACATGTTGCATGCAGTGAGCTGCTTGTTCATCCAGAGCCACCAGAACCACAATTATCATACAGAAACTATATTAATTAAATCACTGCTTAGCTCATTAGCTCTAGATTCTGATTGGCTAATTCTTACATCTTAATTTAACCCATTTCTACTTATATGTATATCACCATGAGGTCATGGCATACCAGCAAAGTTTTAGCACCTGTATGTCCAGCAGCAGATCTATGGAGTCCCCCTGACTCCGCCCTCCTTTCTCACAGTATGCAGTCCAGTCCTCACTGCCTACCAAGTTCTGCCCTGTCAATAGGCCAAGGCAGTTTCTTTACTTAGTAATGGTATCACAGCACATAGAGGGGACGCCCACATCAAGGACACAGTTGTTCAATGACCGAATAAGCAATGGGAGTTTACAGTACTTTTTACCTATGGAGATCAGGTTCAAAAATGTTTCCTTCATCACATCTCTGTAGAGCTTCTTTTGACTAGAATCCAGCACCGCCCACTCTTCTGAGGTGAAGTTCACTGCCACATCCTCAAATTTTACTGGCTCCTATGAGAACATATATTAATTAGGATGGTTAATTTTCACTGACAGACTGACAGGATACATAATCATCTTGCATATACATTTCTGAAGAAACCTCTAAATTATTATATAAATAGGATTTATTGAAGAATGTCCATGGGTGCTATCTTGAATACTTGATGACTCATTGTCTCATTTAATATTTATTAGCATGTCACTCACTAGCAGCTTCACACTTCTGAATTTTATGAACTGGACTCTTCAATTGTGATATGAAATAAACTGCTTCTGCCTTAAGTCACTTTTCTCATAATAATCTGTGACAGCCAGAGGAAAAGCCTGATATAAGGAATAGCAAGGCAGGAAATCCAAGCAGAGACAGAGAAGGAAAGAAGGCAGAATCGGGGAGGTGCCATGAAGCTGCTGAAGGCGAAAGACTCAAAATTTCTCTGGTAAACCAAAGCCTTGTGGTGATACATAAATTAATAAAAATGGGTTAATTTAAGATGTAGAGTTAGCTGTTAAGAACCCTAAGCTAATAGGCCAAAGAGTACAAAATTAGTATTAACCCTCAGAGTGGTTATTTTTAAGCAGCTGTGGGAGCTAGTTTGTGGGACCTGGTAGCTAGAGAAAAACTGGTCCAGGGGGACCAGAGGAATGGAGAATATTTGTAGCTACATAATGGTACCCAGTATTTGGCAACATAGATCTTCATAAAGTCTAAGAAAGCTTTAAAAAAAGGGGGGGGGGCTTTTAGATCCACAAAAACAGGAGTCAAACTGGAGCTTCTTGTTAGCCACATTTTTTTCAGAGAGCCTGGGATTGCTGGTGGCTAAAGAGACACTGCTCTTTTAGGACAGTGTCCTGCTGATCTTGCTGGTGTCAGGAATGGCTCTGGCTCTTTCAGGAGGTCCTGGTATGGAGCACTTATGGGGTTGTGAGAAGCTTGCAGCAAGTGCTTGCTGGAGCTGGGGTGGTGAGCATGGTTTGCAGAGCTGATGGTAAATGTACCTCCACCATATTGAAAGGCTGAGAGAGGCGGAGTCAGAATCTAGGGCTTCAGCAACCATACTCTTTACCATGTAAAACAAAACAAAACAAAACAAAGTACTCCTTGTCAGAAAAGAATTTCAGATACACAATAGGACAGATTCAGATGCAAAAGACCTCTAAAGGAGACACAGTGTGTTTCAAAAATGTGCATAGGCTTCGGTGAAAGACGAAAAAAGAGTAAAAACAGGTATAAAAAGAAGCAGTTATAAAAATAACTAAATAACCATAGGTATAACTTGACTTCCTGATAAATCAGTATACTTTTCTCTCCAGAGCTGTAATATTTGCAGGTATAATCTGATTTTCAAACAGTTAGGGTACCTTTTTCTCCAGAGATGTAATACTCGCAGCTAACACATAACTCTCTCTGAACAATGACACTAGTAACTTATGGATATCCTTCTCGGAACAATAATCTTTAGAAAATTGTATCTATATCTTATTAACAAATTGCAATAAGGGTCATCCAGATAGAAACTAAAGAGTGAAATAAATGAACAGTTGTTATGATTCAAAAAGATGTGGCAGTTATCTATAAAATATTACACAAACACAGAATTTACCTATCCTCTCCAAAATTAACTATGCAACTGACTATGGAACCTTCTCCAAAACTGACTATGTACTTGGCCAAAAACAAGTCTCAAAAAATACAAAAAAATGAAATAACCCCTGTATCTTAAGGAACCACCAAGGATTAAATGGATTTCAACAACAGAAATTTCTACAAACATGTGGAAATTGAGCAGCTCTATACTGAGTTATCAATTGGGCAAGGAAGAAAAAACAAAAAAGAAACAACTCCTAGAATTCAATGACCATAAATGGTCAACATACCTTTTATGTTGTTGGGACACAGCAGTGGCACACAATGGCACACTAAGAGAAAAGGTCATAATACTAAGTTCCTTATTCAGAAGCTGGAGAGATCTAATACTCAAGACTTAACACATACCAGATTAAACAGCACAAAGCTCTAGAACAAAAGAACGCATAGACTCACAAAATGAGTAGATAGCTGGAAATGACCAAACTAAGGACTGAAATCAATAAAATATAAACAAAAAGAACAATACAAAGAACCAATGAAACCAAAAGTTGATTCATCAAAAAAAAAAATCAACAAAACTGATAAATCCTTATCCAAATTAAATAAGGCAGGGAGCAAATATTAAATCAAAATTAGAAACAAAAAGAGGTACATAACAACAGTCGCTGAAGAAATCCTTAGGTCACACTCCAATGTACTTCATAAAATTGGACAAAGAAATGGACAAGTTTCTTTTTTTATTTTTCCATTCAAAAATTTACACTTCCTCCCCCAGACAAGTTTCTTGATAGATACCACTTACCAAGTAAAAATAAGATCAGATAAAATAATCTAAATAGACCAATAACTCCTAAAGAAATAGAAGTAGCTATTAAAGTCTCCCAACATAAAAAATTTCAGGAACAGATGGTTTTAAGGTAAAATTCTATCAGCATTTCAAAGAAGAGTTAATACCAATACTCTGAGTGGATAGAAATTACATTCTCTGCAAAAAGTTAACTCTCTGAGTTTGAAAGAAAGATATGAAATATTAGTGTTTTTCTCAGGTACTACAACACTGTAAATTAGTTGTTTACAAAATTGACACTCCTAACCCCTTCTGTTTAAAACAACCTACAGCAAAAAAAGAAGCAGTAACTAAAATGCAATGTCACTGAGACTAAGGCATCTTATTAACTTTATTGAAGGCCTAGTCCTACTCTGGCAGGTGATAATGGCTGGAAGTAAAGAACTTCCTTTGGGTGATCTGCCTATACTTAGCTTATTATGGCTGGCTTCCAAACTACCCACCCAGAAAATGGGAATTGAGAACAACAACAACAACAACAAAAAAAAACAAAATCCTGGCAACTGACTAGTTTTCTAGACACCAAATGAATAATAACACACTACAGCAGATACACACACTCAGGGTCATTGCTGCTCTGGAGCCAATAGTTAAGAAAGAATCAGCCTGGATGTCCACAAGCTGACGTCTGGACCACGGATGTGTGGCACATGTCCTCTTTTGAATCCAACTCAGGAATGAAGAAAACTGAAAGGAAGTTTGCAGGTGAATGGATATTACCGGAAATGTAATTATACAGAGCCAGCTTATGTAAGGCTACAATGTGAGACATGGTAGAGCAAGAGTTTGATCCCAGAATGTTAGAGGCAGAGGAGAGTGATCTCTGAGCTCAGGGCTTGCCTGGTCAACACAACAAGTTCCAGGGCTACACAAAGAAATGCTGTCACCAAAAGGAAATAAGAAAATAGAAAAAAAATGAAGAAAAGAAACAGGGATAACTTAACTATAAATTAAAAGTAAAATGAAAATTAAACTAATTATGCACACAAGACTAATAAATATACTATAATTACTTCCTTACTCAAGTCAATGCTCAAATAACATTTATTTAATCGTTAGAAAGCACACTTGTTCTCTGAGATGAACAATCTAAAGTTTCCCGAGTAGACAGAAATAACAGTATCTACCAAAGCCACCTATCTAGAGGCTAAAGGAAAGAGAAGAAATATTAATATTTTTCCCAAGGGCTGCAACACTCTAAGTCACTTGTTACAGGATTGACACTCCCAATCCCTTCTATCTAAATCAGCCTACATCCAAACAAGCAGCAGCAGCAAAAATACCATGCCACTACCATGAAACTCTCAAGTCCCGCCGACCTTTCCATTCTGCAGCTTTACAAAATTCTAATCTGGGCCTCACAAACAAACAAACAAACAAACAAAATACTGCACATAAATAAAATGTAAAGCAAAGTTAAATTTCTGTCTTCGGACTGGTAATTTAAAAAACTACAGTCAGAAGAAAAAGAAAAAAAAATCTCCTACAATATCATCAGAAAAAAAGAAACATGCAAAATCTATGCCCGATATGGTGATAGGGAGTTAGACACAGCTTTATGGCAAACTTCATTCACACGGGGAGGCATGGGGATCAATTCTGAGGCAGACTAGGGAGGGGAGTGAAGGAGAAAGGAACGAACTCCAGTGTGATAACCCGAAAACCTAAGTCAGCCCAAACCCAGGCACAAGAGGAGAACGGAACTATGAAAAACGCACGACCCTACACAGTACAGCCTGGACTCAGCATCACCAATCCGCCAGTGCAGCAAAATCTGTTTGGATGCACGTCCGGCATGGATGCACCCAAGATGACTGACAATTGAGGGGAAGCTACTTCACCAGGACAGAAAAGCGGGAGACTAGGGCCTCAAGGCTGCCTGTGGGCTGCACAATTCAAGAGCACTGGCATAGGCATTGCTGGGCTAGAATACCGCCTTCCACTGGGTAGCATAGCACCAGGGGAAAATCTCACTGCGGGAGCCATAGAGAAGCTTCTGCCCCAAACTCGCCAGGCAGGATTCCAGGAGCCCAAAGCACACTCACCAGTTTGTACTTCTGCTGGGTCTCAAGTTTCCTTCCCAGAGGCCTGCAGTCAGCAGAACACAGGGCCGCCAAAAAATGAATCTTCACGAGGATTGCCTCTGCTAGGCCACACTTTGAAAGGTTTTCGGGAAGCATTCTATGACTATCCACGCTACTCATTGGACAGCTCATTCCATTTAGTGAAGCTGTCCCTGATTGGCGAGGTCTACTCACTCCGCCCATTCAGCCTAAAGTATCTAAAACGTTTAGGAAATAGCAGTTTCCAATTTTTGATGCCAGCACGCTTGAGGAAGGCAGAGTTCTCTGAATTTAAAGCCATTCGGGTATACATGATGAAACCATGACTCAAAGCCAAACGAACTTTCCAGACCTGGTGGCAGGCATTTTTACATCGAGAAATCCTGAAGCCTAAGCTAGAAATTCACTAAAGTAGAGACTCACCTAGTCCAGAGCGCTAGTACTAGGGCAGCGAATGCTAACCAAAGAGAGCTACTCTCAAAAACAAAAACAAAACCAACCAATGAACAAAAACAATCAAGCAAAATAAGAAAACAACAACAGAGAATATTTTAAAAAAAGCAATAAACACCTTAAAATACTTGGTTGTGGAATAAAGCTATTCCATTTTGGGATTGTTTGCATGGCGAGAACCTAGGATCTAGGGTTCACTCACTCACTTCTTCGCATACCTGCCCTTCCTCACATGCATTTTTCTTCAAGTTAGATCCCGAAATTTGTTCTATAGACTCGCGTCTCTTGCCATTAAGAAAAAACTGGACTTCAGCGTAGGAGTAGGGCCCACAGAGATTAGGCGCAGTAACCACATATAGGATTGATAGGAAATCTCAAAATTTAGGGATGAAGCAAAAGACCAGGACTGCATCACAACCTATGTTTCAATGCATCCATTTCCTACTAATACAATTAAAAGACATCAAGAAGGAAATGCAATTGCTCAGTGATAGATAAAGTAGACATGCATGCCATGAGTGCCCCAAAGGATTCGGAGTTATGAAAAGCAACCACTGAATTTCAGAAAATTTTTTTGTTGATTTTTTTGTTTTTGTTTTGTCCAAGGTCATGAAGGAAGCCTTCACTCAATATAGTAAATACTCCCAATTATCAGGGTCAATATGAGTGGTAAGAAAGAACCCACAATGGTCATTCTCAAAATAATGATGCAATGACACTGAATGCTTTATCCTTGGAACTTCATCATACCTGCTATTGCTTACAGGATCACAAAACGATTCCTTCCACACCATGAAATTCACTAGAGTAATAATGTCAGTCAAACTCACACTAACTTTTATTTATTTCATTTCATGATAACAGGGTTTGTTCTCATATATACATCAGGTGTCCCATGTGTGCCTGTCACCATGGGAGGCCAGAAGATGATTTTGTATCCCTTAGAGCTGGACCCAGAGATGCTAGAAACCACCCAAGTTCCACTGGAATAGATGTCTGTGGTATCATCTGCTGAGTCATATATCTACCTCCTATTCACATTAATATTTAAATAGAAATAAACAATAACATTCAACAATACTTTCTTTACTTGGCTACCCTGGGGTGTTGAGATAATTTAGCCATTAAAAGCTAGGCTTACAACTAAATTGCATCTCTGAACATGACCATCATAGATGTTCTTCATATAACAGCAACTGTTTTAACTAATCTTAGTCATGATGTGACTGTACTCACAGCTAAAGAATCCCCATATTGGTGAGTTAAAAAATGTTCCCTTTAAGAAGATGATCACCTCTGGGCTTGTTGACCACATGTAGCACATATGCAAAAATGGAGGAAGGCAGAAACTTCTCTATTTCTCATCATGTGTCAGTCCACAGATGAATATCTTGTCGTTTTCTACTTCCCATGTAGATTAGATCTATGTAAGTCCTCACTGTTGTCTAGGTCTTCTGGGATTGTGATTTGTAGGCTGGTTTTCATTGCCTTATGTTTAAAAGTCACTTATGAATGAGTACATGTGTGAATTGTCTTTCTGGATTACAATATGCAAAATGATGCTTTCTAGCTCTATCATTTGCCTGCAATATTCAAGGTGTCATTATTTTTTTTTCTGCTGTGTAGTACTCCTTTGTGTAAATGTACCACATTTTCCTTATCCATTCTTTGGTCAATGGGCATTTAACTTTCCAGGTTCTGGCTATGACAAACAATGCTACTATGAACGTAGTTGAGCACATGCCCTTGTGGCACAATTGAACATCTTTTGGATATATACTCAAAAGTGGTATTAAACTTGAAAGAACAGTACTCAACATCATATTGAAAAGAAAAAAAATCCAGGAAAGCCATAACAATCTTGTACAATAAAAGAACTTCTGGAGGCATCACAATTCCTGACTTCAAATTCTTCTATAGAGCTACAGTACTGAAAATAGTCTGGTATCTGCATAAAGACAGCCAGGAGGACCAAGTGAACCGAATTGAATACATGGATGTAAATCTACACACTTTCATACACATGATTTTGGACAAAGCAGCAAAAAATATCAAATGGAAAAAAAGAAAACAAGTTTAACAAATGGTTCTGACATAACTGTATATCAACATGTAGAAAAATGAAAATAGACCTACATCTATCACCATGCACAAAACTCAAGTCCAAATGGATCAAAGACATCAATATAAAGCCAGCCACACTGAACCTCATAGAAGAGAAAGTGGGAAGTATATTTGAACGCATTGGCACAGGAGACCACTTCCTAAATATAACCCCAGTAGCACAGACACTGAGAGAAACAATTAATAAATGGGACCTTCTGAAAATGAAAAGCTTCTGCAAAGCAAAGGACATGGTCAACAAGACAAAACAACAGCCTACAGAATGGGAAAAGACCTTCAGCAACCCCACATCAGACAGAGGGCTGATATACAAAACACACAAATAACTCAAGAAATTGATCATTAAAAGAACAAATAGCCCAATAAAAAATGAATTATAGACCTAAACAGAGAACTCTCAACAGAGGAATCTAAAATGGCTGAAAGACACTTAAGGAAATGGTCACCATCCTTAGTCATCAGAGAAATGCAAATCAAAACAACTCTGAGATTCTATCTAATACCTCTAAGAATGGCCAAGTTCAAAAACACTGATAACAACTTATGCTGGAGAGGTTGTAGGATAAAGGGATCACTCCTGCATTGCTGGTGGGAATTCATGCTGGTACAACCCCTTTGGATATCAGTGTGGCGATTTCTCAGAAAATTAGGAAACAACCTTTCTCACAGGATCATTTTAAAGGACAGAACACTCATAGAATGCTTAAATTAGCTTGGGTGATCCAGCCTAACACTCAAGCATTTGTTTGCCCAAAGGACAAGACTGGGTAAGCTTTTCAAATATGCCAGTTTTGCCTCAGAATAGGTCAGTGAAAAGATGTCTGATTTAAAACAATTGTCCTGGGCTGGAGAGATGGCTCAGAGGTTAAGAGCATTGCCTGCTCTTCCAAAGGTCCTGAGTTCAATTCCCAGCAACCACATAGTGGCTCACAACCATCTGTAATGAGGTCTGGTGCCCTCATCTGGCCTGCAGGCATACACACAGACAGAATATTGTATACATAATAAATAAATAAATATTTTAAAAAAATAAAATAAAACAATTGTCCTCTGTGACTGGTAATTGTGACATACTCAAACAGAGCAAACCATTCGATTCTCTCACATGATCATTTTTGAAGGGCAGGCCGAGTGGTGGTGGCATTTTTGAAGGGCAGAATATACAGTGTGATTAAATTTGCTTGGGCGACCCAGCCTAACATCCAAGCATTTGTTTGCCTTAAGCCAGACATGGCTTAGGGTTCAATAGTAAGAAAAATATAAAATCAAAAAGGTGATGACAGGAAAACTCTAAACCATCACTGACATAGCTCGTAAGGAGTCTACCAATAGAGCCCAGTAGCCACCGACATTCACACTAGTGGAAGCCCTCAGATGTGAATCCATTCCACCTTAACTGAAGGTCAGAGAGTTCAGAGCCCTTCCTGCTCCTTCAAGGTTATACAACAGAAAGTTTTGACCTAAGGTGAGGCTACAGGATGTTTTGCCTAGACAAGAGGATATTTTGTTCTAAGGTGTGGTTACTTAATGTTCAGAGACATTAGGACAATGAAGTATTCTCCAAATATATTAGAAGCCACAATTATTGGTTGAAAATTAGAATAAAAAATGTGTATGGTGAAACTATAAAAATACAGAGTTGATTTTTAAAAATGATCCATTAAATTGCTTCATTTAAAACAAAACAAAAAAAAAACCCAACTACTCCTAATTTTACCAGTTAAAAAGGGCCCAACTAATGCATGTGGGTTTGTTCTCTCTCTAAGCCGAGTTAGTCATTAACTCCAAAGATTCACAATTAAAAACAATTGATCTTATTTCAAATTTGGCTCAAATTTTGGCAATGATCTCATTCACACTGGTTGAAAGAACAAAGTCTGTCTAAGGCCTGAGTTATCATTTGTCTCTTTCAAACTCTAGGTTAGCTTGTTTTGTTCGATGCTAGTCATTTGGATCTTTAGTTTCTTCCTGGGATTATTTCATGTTTCATCAACCATTTATATCAAAATTATTTACAAACATCACTATTGTAACTATTGGTAGTGTTACCACAAATATTGTTATTTCTTGTTCTTATTACACCTGCTGCTGTCAAGGCCAATTTAGATTCTAGTCCTTGAGTTATTGGGTATTTAGAATTAGTCCCTATCTCCTTTAGAATTTTAACAGTGATTTGTCTAATGAGATGTGTCAGGGTCTATACTGACCATGATACTCCTTGTGGAAAGGTTGATGGCATTTCTCCCATCTTGACACTCCTCCACTGTGCAAATTGTACATTGCTTAGTTCCAACCACAGATTCTTTCTTCTCATGGTCTCTCTGATCTACAGAACAGGAGACTGCCAGAGTCAGAGATATTTCATTGTGTCCTGTAATCCCATGGAGCTCAGTTAACCTGGAGACAGGATCCAAAATACTATTCTTCTGTCCACACTGGTTCACGTTCCCAAACATGAGTCTTGAACATTACCATGGAATGGTGATACAGTATTTAGGAAATCCTGCTGAAATATATAGCTGTTGAGGCTACAGTGTGTGTGTGTGCAGTGGTGTGGGAGGTCCTTTGGGCTATTTGTTGCTTTATTGCTTAATGAATAAAGGAACTGCTTTGGGCCTGTAGCAGAGTTATACAGAAACAGAGCTAGGTTGGCAAAACTAAACAGAATGCAGGAAGGAAGGCAGAAATGCCATTGAGCTGCCAAAGTCATATATGCCAAAACTTTGCCAGTAAGCCATTGTCACCTGCAGATACACAGATTAATGGAGATTGGTTAAATTAATATGTTTGCCAATAAGAAATTAGAACTAATGCGCCAAGTAGTGAAGTAATTAATACAGTTTCTGTGTGATTATTTAAGTTCTGGGTGGCTGGGATGAACAGGCAACTCCTCCTCCAAAAGTGCAGTGCTTAAGAGAACTTATCGCTCTTAGCTAAGATGTGGATTTTATACACAGAAGCTACTCAGTGGCTCCTAATGACCTATAAATTAAACTCCAAGTGATCTGGTACCATCTTCCGACTTGGACAGCAAACAATCACGGCAGTTAAACAAACATACGGACAAAACATTCTGACATACAAAATAAGATTCATGCATCTAGGCCAAGCGGTGGTGGCGCACGCCTTTAATCCCAGCACTCGGGAGGCAGAGGCAGGCGGATCTCTGTGAGTTCAAGACCAGCCTGGTCTACAGAGCTAGTTCCAGGACAGGCTCCAAAACCACAGAGAAACCCTGTCTCGAAAAACAAAAACAAACAAACAAAAAAAACCAAACAAAAAAAATTTTAAAAAAAGATTCATGCATCTAAAGGATTTTAAATTTTTAACTGATTTTTTTTTAATTTATCCATTCATTTCTTTGTTTATTGTTATTTTTACTTAGTCTAAGACTTTAGAGAGACTCCACAGTGGTTATAAAGCTGCCTAATAGCTTGAAAGGTTCAGGTGGAGGTCCTCAGTCTGACTGGTACAAAGAAAAAGCCACAGCCTCTTGGATGGCAAGGACAACTCCAAGTCATGCTTGAGTGTGAAACACTTAGGGACATAGTCACCCAGAAATGGCCAGGGCATGCCAGTCTGCTTGGGTCTGGCCCTGTCAGTTTAGGGAAGTAGGTCAGGTTGTTGCCAATCTTCTTGATGAGCTTCATGTCCTCATCCAGGAGGTGGTTTTCCAAGCTGTCACAGAAATGAGTCTTTGCAGACAGAAGCCAGGGAATGAAGATACAATAAGGCTTATTGAAAGTTACTCTCCTGGGCCAAGACAGTTTCCATGGCTTCTGAGTTTTACCCCACTCACTTTAAGAGGCTTCTGCACATCCTAGAAGAGAGTGTGGCCACAGCTATTGTTTTGCAGTTTGAAGAGATCCTTGACACCCTCGAACTTCTCCTTGACCAATTTGTAGAAAAGGGCCACATCAAGCCAATCAAATTGTAGTCCAGATATTGTAGGTGTAGGAGGCCTGGCAGTGCAAGATCACAAAGGGGTTCCATGGCAGCTTCCACTTCAGTGGAATAATTCTGAGGAATCCACAAGGTCATTGCTGATCATCAGTGTGGATCTAACTGCAAAGAGATGGTGCTGGCTGGTCCTAGGAGCTGACGGCAGTGAGGCTATAGTCCCAGAGGATGCCGCTAGAGGGACTGTAAGGAGACTGCAAGCTAACAAAGAGGGAGATCCTGGATCTTTTCTGTCCTAACACTGTTGAAACAAGACCCAGATCCACAGGACCTCCAAACTATTCACATCTAGCAGTCTTTAAAGTAAAATAATTTTAGTCTATTGTATAACTCTTGGTTAAACATTACATTGACAGATTTTTTTTTTGGTTTTTTGGAGACAGGGTTTCTCTGTGGTTTTGGAGCCTGTCCTGGAACTAGCTCTGTAGACCAGGCTGGTCTCGAACTCACAGAGATCCGCCTGCCTCTGCCTCCCGAGTGCTGGGATTAAAGGCGTGCGCCACCACCGCCCGGCCATTGACAGATTTTTAAATAAACTTGACTTTAGACTCAATTTGTTAATTAGAAATCTGTCCCATTTAGGGAAAGTATAACCAAAAACCATACTGACTAATGGTTTACCTGACTTTTAAAAATTTAAATACACTATAAACTAAAAGAAATTTAGATCAACCTAAAAGTTATAATAAGTATGAACTCTTTTTGAGGTTGTCTTTCTGCTTTATTCTTATTTTTTTGTTTTTCTTTCTTTCTTTTTTAAAATACAGTGTTTCTCTGTGTAGCCCTGGTTTTCCATGACCTTGCTCTGTTGACCAGGCTGGCCTTACTCTCACAGAAATCCACATGGCTCTGCCTCCCAAATGCTGGATCACCGTTGTCCTACCTATTGTGGCATCTTAATTATGAGCCCAATAATACCATATTAGATTTAGAAAACACAAGTAGATATGGAGAGTACTTTAATACAAAGATTTAATAAGGATAAGTTTAAAATTAAGGAATTGCATTGTTTTTATATTTTAAGCTAATCTGTTGATTAAATCATATTTCAGAGTCCTATGGTGGTGGTGGCAGCACATACCTTCAATTCCAGGACTCAGAAGGAAGAGGTAGGTAGATCGCTGTGAGTTCAAATCTTCCCTGAACTACAAAGCATGTTCTAGGACAGCCAGGATGCTTCCACAGAAAATTGCTCTTGACAAACTAAAAATAAACAAACAACAATAACAAAAAACAAAATTTTCCAGTATTAGCAATCTTTAATCCAAAGTTTATTTTTATAAAGATATGATTGTAATCTAAGTAGGAAACCTGAATGTCCAAAACATGGAGCCTCATCTGAGTATTGCTAAGACTTTATGTAGACTGAACAGAAATCACAAGGTTAGCATTTAAACCACTTTTTTCATTTATTTTAATTTAGAAATGTCCGAAGTTTGGGAAAGTCAGTCTTTTAAGAGGAGAGCATGATCTTGGATAGGTAGGATCAACCTAATAAAAATGGCAACCATACCAAAAGCAATCTATGGATTCAATGAATCCAATCAAAATCCCAATAAAATTCTTCACAGACATTGAAATAACAATTGTCAAGTGCATATAGAAAAACAAAAAACCCAGATAGCCAAAACAGTTCTTTACAATAAACAAACTTCCTAAGGTATCACCATGTCTGATATTAAGCTTTATTATACAGCTACAGCAATAAAACCAGCTTGGTATTGGCATAAAAACAGAGAGGTTGACAAAAATTGGGAATCTACCTACATCAGGACCCAATAATACCAATCTTGGGCATATACTCAAAAAATGCTTAATCATATTAAAAGGACATTGTCCAGCTATATTCATAGCAGTATTATTTGAAATAACCACAACTTGGAAACAATCTAGATAACCCTCAACCGCAGAATGGATAAAGAAAATGTGGGACATTTTCACATTAGAGTACTACTCAGTGGGAAAAAACAATGACATCTTGAAGTTTCATGCAAATGGATGGAACTAGAAAAAAATCATCTTGAGGTAACTCAGACACAGAAAGATAAACATGGTATGTGCTTACTCATAAATGGATACTAACTCTATAGCAAAGGATATTGAGTCTATAGTTTATGATCCTAGAAAAGCTAAGTAACAAGGTGAACCCTAAGAAAAACATTTCATAGATCTATCTAGAATGTCAAAAATAGACAAGACGCCTGACAAAATTGGGAGCATGGGGGTAGAGGGAGTAGGGAGGTTAGAAGGGAGGGGACAAAGGCAGGGGGGAGAGCCTAAGGGAACAGGATAAGGATGAAGGAAAGAAAAAAATATTTTGATTGAGGGACCCATTATGGGGCTAGCAAGAAATCTGGCTCTAGAGAAATTCCCAGGATTCCACAATGATGACCCTGTCAAGAGCCATTCCCCCCCCCCAAATTATTACAGGAACCATTGCCCTGGGGAGTCTGCAGAGAGCCCCACTTCCCAATTGTATTGAGAATTGTTTTACTGGCAGAGCCTACCCCACACCCAATTATCTGTTAATAGAGAGCTATCTGTTAGCGGAACCCGCCCCACATTCCAATTATCTAGAGAACTAGGTGTGTCAACTCGTGACTTCCTGGGCCTCCCCTCCCAATTTCTTATCCTATATAAGCTGTAACCCTGTCTCTAATAAACGGAGGCTCTGACAAACCTAGCATGGCCTTCTTCCCCTCTCTCGCCCATATCTTACAGATAGCGCCTCTCCAGGACCCTGGAATTACTGAACTGCCAGGTGGGTTACAACCCCTAGACTGAGTTACCTGCCGAGGCGGACTGCATGACCCCAGCTAAGACCCTAAGCAATAGAGGAGATGGTGCCCTAACTGGCATTGCCCTAAAGACAAACTGATGAAAATCTTAAATATCAGCCGGGCGGTGGTGGCGCACGCCTTTAATCCCAGCACTCGGGAGGCAGAGGCAGGCGGATCTCTGTGAGTTCGAGACCAGTCTGGTCTACAGAGCTAGTTCCAGGGCAGGCTCCAAAGCCACAGAGAAACCCCATCTCGAAAAACCAAAAAAAAAAAAAAAAAAAAAAAAAAAAGAAAGAAAGAAAATCTTAAATATCACCATAGAATTTTCATCCAGCAACTAATAGAAAAAGAGGCAGAACCCCTCATTGGAGCACTGGACTGAGCTCCCAAAGTCCTGTTGAAGAGTAAGAGGAGTGAGAATATGAACAAAGAGGTCAAGACCATAATGGGGACATTCACTAAAACAATTTACCTGAACTAATGGGAGCTCACCAACTCCAGTCACGTGGGAAGGAATCAGCTTAGGTCCAAAGTAGTCCCTTTGAATGTGGGTGACAGTTGTGTGGCTGGGACAGACTGAGTGGCCACTGGCAGTGGTAACAGGATTTATCCCTACTGCTTGTACTGAATTTTTAGGAATGGAGGACCTTGGACCTTCCCCAAAGCAACGTGCATTACCCTCTCTGAGGCGTGTCTGGGGAGTGAGGTGGTGGGGTAGGTGGAGGGAATGAGAGGAGGGGAAGTAGTGGGAACTGGAATTGGTATGTAAAATGAAAAAAACGAGTTTATTTTCTGTTTAAAAGTGTAAAGAATTAAAGAGGAGAACATGATAGACAGTCCATCAGTCTTTCTTTTTAGTGTTATAATGAAATTTTAAGATAAATTTCATCTTAAAAAAATAAAATTAGATATTAATTGTTGTGATTTTAATACTTATCAGCAAATATTTGTATGGAGCAAAAATACTTACATTTTAACTGTGACTCTTTGTTGGTTTTATATATTTTGTTATCCCCAACACAGAAAAGAAATTTCACCAAAAAAACCAGAAAAAAAAAAAACCAAAAAAGCCCACCAAGTTGGCCTTCACATGAATTAGGCAAACCAATGGTGCACAAACAGAAATGCACACACACCTCCATACATATAAAGAATAAAATTAAAACTTTTATAAACATATTTTTGAAAAGGTATCCATAGCAATTTGTCCAACAATCATTTTTCATTTTTATTATGATTATTTTATTTTATTGCTTTAAAAAATACCAATCTAAATTCCAACTTCCTCCCCATTTCCCACTCTCCTCCATTCCATCCATGCACCCTCCCCCACGTCCCTCCAATCTTAAGAGAGGGCAAGGGACCCTGCCCTGTGGAAAGTTCAAGGCCCTCCCTACTACATCCAAGTTGAGCAAGGTATACATCTAAAAAGAACAGGATCCCAAAAAGCCAGTACATGCAGTAGAGACAAATCTCAGTGTCACTGTCATTGGCCCCTCAGTCTGCCCAACTGTCAACCACATTCAGAGGGACTAGTTTGATTCCATGCTCCTTTATTCCCAGTCCTGTTGAAGTTGGTGAGCTCCCATTAGCTCAGGCAAGTTGTCTCAGTGTGTGAACCCCTCACAGTCTTGACGTCCTTGCTCTTACTCTCCCTCCTTCCACTCTTCAACTGGACCTTGGGAGCTCAGTCCAGTGCTCTAATGTGGTTCTCTGCCTCTGTTTCCATCCGTCTGGCTTTCATGGTTTCCATAGAGAAGTCAGGTGTAATTCTGATAGATTTACCTTTATATGTCATTTGACTTTTTCCTTTGCAGCTCTTAATATTCTTTCTTTATTCTGTATGTTTTGTGTGTTGACTATTATACGGCGAGGGGATTTTGTTTCTTGATCCAGTCTATTTGATGTTTTGTAAGCTTCTTGTACCTTCATAGGGATATTTTTCTTTTGGGTTGGGAAAGTTTTCTTCTATAATTTTGTTGAATATATTTTCTGTGCCTTTGAGCTGGAGTTCTTCTCCTTCTTCTACCTCTATTATTCTTAGGTTTGGTCTTTTTATTGTGTCTCAGATTTCCTGGACGTTTTGTGATGAGAATTTGTTGGATTTGCTGTTTTCTTTGATCAGTGTGATTATTTTCTCTTTAGTGTCTTCAGCATCTGAGATTCTTTCTTCTATCTCTTGTATTCTGTTATACTTGTCTCCTTAGTTCCTGTTCATTTGCCCAGATTTTCCATATTCAGCCTTCCCTCAGTTTGTTTTCTTTATTACCTCCTTTTCATTCTTCATGTCTTGAAGTATTCCTTTCACATGTTTGATTGCTTTTTCTTGTTTTTTTTTAAGGGGGGTATCTTTGAGGGATTTATTAATTTTTTTCCATCTTATTGTTTGTCTTTTCTTCCTTCCATATCTTTTTTTTTCTTTTTATTAAAAATTTCCACCTCCTCCCCTTTTCCCTTTTCCCCCTCCACCTCCCCTTCCCCCTCCCTCTCTAGTCCAAAGAGCAGTCAGTGTTCCCTGCCCTGTGGGAAGTCCAAAGCCCTCCCCCCTCCATCCAAGTCTAGGAAGGTGAGCATCCAAACAGACTAGGCTCCCACAAAGCCAGTACATGTAGTAGAATCAAATCCCAGTGCCATTGTCCTTTGCTTCTCAGTCTGCCCTCATTGACCGCCACATTCAGAGAGTCTGGTTTGATCACATGCTCCATCAGTCCCAGGCAAGCTAGCCTTGGTGTGGTCCCATTAGATCAGCCCCACCTCAGTGGGTGGGCGCACCCATTGTGGTCCTGACTTCCTTGCTCATGTTCTTCCTCCATCGGCTCCTCTTTTGGACATTGGGAGCTCAGTCCAGTGCTCCATTGTGGGTCTCTGTCTCTATCTCCATCCATCTCCAGATGAAGGTTCTATGGTGATATGCAAGATATTCATCAATGTGGCTATAGGACGAGGCCAATTCAGACGCTCTCTCCTCAGCTGCCCAAGGAAAAAGCTGGGGACATCTCCTTGAACACCTGGGAATTCCTCTAGAGTCAAGTCTCTTGCCAACCCTCAAATGGTTCCCTTAATTAAGCTATCTACTTCCCTGCTCCCATATCCACCCATCCTCCATCCCAACCATCCCATTCCCCCAAGCTCTCTCCATCCTCCCCTTCTCCCTTCTCTCTCCCCATCTCCCCTTGCCTCCACCCCATCCCCACCCCCAAGCTCCCAATTTTTGCCTGGTAATCTTGTCTACTTCCTATATCCAGAAGGACACCTATATGTTTTTCTTTGGGTTCACCTTCTTATTTAGCTTTTCTAGGATCATGAATTATAGGCTCAATGTTCATTATTTATGGCCATAACCCACTTATGAGTGAGTACATACCATATTCATCTTTTTGGGTCTGGGTTATCTCACTCAGGATAGTGTTTTCTATTTCCATCCATTTGTATGCAAAATTCAAGATGTCATTGTTTTTTACCATTGAGTAGTACTCTAATGCATATATATTCCACACTTTCTTTATCCATTCTTCCATCAAGGAGCATCTAGGTTGTTTCCAGGTTCTGGCTATTACAAATAGGGCATCTCTTGGGTATATTCCCAAGAGTAGTATTGCTGAATACTGGGGTAGGATGATCCGGAATTTCGGAGGGGGGGAGTGTGTTCTTGACCAGTGGTAGAAGCCCCAGAAAGGGAGCACAGACATTCCTCAACCCCCTAAACGTTCGGGTCATTCTCCAGGGGCTTCTCTCTCCGGCTACTGCCTCTCTCTTCCTATCCCATCCCAGCTTGCTCACAGGCACCCCTTCTCTTCTTTGGGGCCAGGAGATCCCCCAGCTCAGCCTGTTTTAAGGCTGGGATGGGGTGGTGAGTGCAACCTAGAGGAAGTTCCTTTGTTTCACTAAGCCTGCAAGCAACAAGATAGCCTTTTGTCTGCGAGGTCCCTGGCCAGCAAGGGACCCTGATCTTGTATCAAAAGATCCATCAGAGAGCATTTGAAGGAAGACATGGGCAGTCACCAATGCAAGAATTCCTCCAATAATCTGAAAAACAACATGATAACACCAGAACCCAGCAAACATACAACAGGAAGACTTGAACACCCTAATCCAGAAGAAGTAGAAAAATAGACATCATGAAAGTGATAGAGTCCCTTAAACAGGATGTGAAAAACTCCCTTAAAGAAACGGATGAAAAGAATAACAAAAAATTTGAAGAAATGAATAAATCCCTAAAAGATACCCTAGGAAACTAAGAAAAAACAAACAAACAGATAATGGAAACAGTTCAAGACTTGAAAACTGAAATGGAGGCAATGAAGAAAACAAACCGAGGGCCAGCTGGATATGGAAAATCTAGGTAAATGAACAGAAACTACAGAGATAAGCATATCCAACAGAATACAAGAGATAGAAGAAAGAATCTCTGATGCTGAAGACACTATAGAGAAAATAAACACACTTATCAAAGAAAACAGCAAATCCAACAAATTCTCATCACAAAATGTCCAGGAAATCTGGGACACAATAAAAAGACCAAATCTAAGAATAATAGGAGTAGAAGAAAGAGAAGAATTACAGCTCAAAGTCACAGAAAATATATTCAACAAAATTATAGAAGAAAACTTTCCCAACCTAGTGAAGGATATTCCTATGAAGATTCAAGAAGCATACAGAACACTGAATAGACTGGATAAAAAAAAATTCCCCTCGCCATATAATAATCAAAACACAAAACATACAGAATAAAGAAAAACTATTAAGAGCTGCAAAGGAAAAAGGTCAAGTAACTTATAAAGGTAAACCAATCAGACTTACACCTGACTTCTCTGTGGAAACCATGAAAGCCAGAAGGTCTTGGATAGATGTGCTGCAGAAACTAAGAGACCATGGATGCAAGCCCAGACTACCATACCCAGCCAAGCTTTCGTTCACTATCAATGGAGAAAAAAAGTATTCCAGGAGAAAAATCAATTTAAACAATACATAGCCACAAATCCAGCCTTACAGAAAGTAATAGAAGGAAAATCACAAACCAAGGAATCCAACAATGCCTACAATAACTCAGACATCTAGCGACCCTTCATCAGCACAACTCCAAGAAGGGAAACACACAAACTCTACCACCAAAAAAGAAGAAAAAATAACCGGAGTTAACAACCACTGGTCATTAATATCACTTAATATCAGTGGACCCAATTCACCTATAAAAAGGCACAGGCTAAAAAAAAAATTAAAAAAAAGAAAAAAGGCACAGGCTAAGAGATTAGATACGAAAACAGGATCTGACATTCTGTTGTTTACAAGAAACACACCTCAACCACAAAGACAGACATCTACTCAGAGTAAAGGGCTGGGAAAAGGTTTATCAAGCAAATGGACCTAAGAAACAAGCAGGTGTGGCCATACTAATTTCTAACAAAGTTGACTTCAAACTAAAATCAATCAGAAGAGATGGAGATAGACACTTTATACTCATAACAGGAACAGTTCATCAGGAAGAAGTCTCAATCCTGAATATCTATGTCTCTAATATAAAAGCACCCACTTATGTAAAAGAAATATTTCTAGAACTCAAGGCAGACATCAAACCGCACTCACTAATAGTAGGAGACTTCAACACTACTCTCTTACCAATGGACAGGTCAATCAGACAGAAACCTAACAGAGAAATAAGAGAATTAATGGAGGTAATAAAGCAAATGGTCTTAACTGACATCTATAGAACATTCCACCCAAATATGAAAGAATATACCTTCTTCTCAGCACCTCATGGAACCTTCTAGAAAATTGACCACATATTCAGTAACAAAGCAAGCATCCACAGATGCAAAAAAAATATTAGTAACCCCCTGTGTCTTATTGGATTACTATGGAATAAAGTTAGAATTTAACAATAATTCTACCCCCAGAAAGCCTACAAACTCATGGAAGCTGAACAGTCAACTTCTTCCATTTCTTTAAGGGAGTTTTTCACTTCCTATTTAAAGGTCTCCGTCATTTTCTTCAGGTTACATTTAAAGTCGTTTTCTTCTACTTCGTCTAGGTTAGGATGCTCAAGTCTTCATGTTGCTTGTTCGCTGGATTCTGGTGTTACCATGTTGTTTTTCAAGACGTTGGAGGAATTCTTGCATTGGTGCCTACCCATCTCTTCCTTCAAATTAGGCTGACAGTGTCTTGGCGTCTTGGTCCAATCTGCTGTGGCTGTTGGGAGTTTTTTGGTTTTTTTTTCTGTCCTCTCTTAGGTCTCCTCAGTAGTGGAGAAAGCTCTGTTGCAGGGTTCCACGGAGCTTGTAGGCAAAAATGCATGCTTGGGGAGGGATGGGTTGGGGAATAGATCAGCAGCAGGAAAATTCCTTGCTGGTTGTCTAGAAAAGCCTAAGGAATTTGGGAGGGGCCCCTGGGTGTTGTTCCACTGGGGAGGTCCCAGAGAGTGGGGCGTCTAGCTTTCCAGCACTGTGGTCACTGTCTCACCTTTCAGGCCCCCTCAGCACTTGATCAGGCTGTGTTGAAGGGTTCCAAGGACATGGCACTGAAAAAGGGCTTGGGGGCGGGTTGGGCTGGGGGGGGAAGGCCAGCAGCAGGAACATTCCCACCTCACTACTGTCTGGCCAGAAAACCCAAGGTAGTTAAGGAGGGGATCCCTGAGTTTTGTCCCACTGGAGAGGTCTCAGAGAGGGGTGTCCGACTGTCCGGCCCTGTGGCCACTGACTCACCTCTCAGGTCCCCTCAGAAATGGACCAGGCTGTGTTGCAGGGTTCCCAAACCAAGCAGGCAAAAAGTCGGGCTTGGGGATGGGCTGGGCTGGGGGGAAATCCCCGCAGCAGGTAAACTTTTGCTGGCTGGCTAGAAAAGCCCAGGGAGAAGAGAAGGCCCCAGAAAGTGGGGCGTCAGGCTGTCTAGCACTGTTGCCTCTGACTAACCTCTCATGTCCCCTCAGCACCTGAGCAGGCTGTGTTGCAGGCTTTCATTGACCCCAGTCCAACCATGATTTACAACGAATATCATCCAGAGCCATCCAAAATACCATAAACCAAAATTAAGATTTATTATTTTTGTCATGCATGAGAATCACCACAAATGAAATCAAGTTAAAATTTTCTGTAAATAGGTTATTATTAACATCTCTGTACAAATGTTACCTCTTCTACTTGATTGAAAGTTGTTTTTCACTGTCAAAATGAATATTGTTTTAAAGAATTAAATAGCAATTTAACATGTTGTCAAACATTTAATAGAGCCCTAAATATTTCATTTAGATGTTTTAAGAGTTGCTGGGGCAGAGATTTAATTTTCTTTATTTGATAGCAGGTAAACTTATGTGTCATGATGCTGAGTATTTTAATGCACTCCATATACTATAGATATTCCACTGCTCCATTCCAGTTAATTTGCCTACAAGGAAGGCCTAAATATTTACTTATAATTGGATAACACGATTTCCACTGAAATACATATTCACATTAGTCACCCAGGACCAAGGTTTCCAATTCTGACACTTGGGACCTGTGTTATCTGGGATTAACCTTAGATATTTCCCCAAAAGGAATATGAAGCTTGCTCTAAAGGATGGGCCATTAAGTTTTTAAAATCTGGAATGTTATGAAAAATGTAAACTTTTGTTTTGTTAATTTGAGACAGGTGAACTAAATTCCCTTTATAATCCCATGGTTATGTTGTACAACATGTCTCTAAAACAAAAGAGCCAGCACTGGTGGCCTAGTGCTCCCCTTACATCTACTGTATGGGAACTTCTTCATTAAGTGATTTCAAAATAATATAAAATTTAGTGCAGTCAGAATAATTAATTTTAAGCTATGATGTATAATTACATTTAAACATTTGTATCACTAGGCAGTTGATATATTTGATAAAGATTCTACGTCGGTATTTAAGAGTGCAATTCCATGTCTGGTGAAAGCCCTAAAAGACATCTTTTAGACACTTCCAACAAGCCACCATGGTGAAACTCATCATAATTCGGCAACACACAGCCCTTGCAGTTGGTGTCTGTTGGTCAAATATGTATGAAAATCATTAGGAAAATGGATGATTTGCAAATCTATTATGCCTAAAACCACCTGCCCAAAGCACACACAGATGATTATCTATATGTATAAAATCCCAGTGTCTATATTGTATGCAATGGAAACTTTGTCATCTTTGTGAAGAAATGTTTTGTGATACCAGCACACATAATGACAAACATTTCCTGAGGAGGGACAGAAGTCACAGTGCTAATTAGTTTCCCCTCTCCTGTCCCATCATAGTTTCAATTTATTAGTAGAGCATGCCCCAAAAGTACCAGATTATAGAACATTATGTGACTGCATACTCCCTGTAGCTGAATTCCTTTTGATTTATAATTATAATTCTTATAGAAACATAATCAGCAATGTTAGTGCCACCCCAAAGGGAGTTTTACTTTGTCCCAGATTGTAGTAATATGAGTGGCGGGGCTGCGTCCCCAATACCCCAGCTGCCTGCTTGGCTAGTTTTTGCCCCGAAATAATTACACGGACACTGTATTCTTTTAATCACTGTTTGGCCCATTCTGCTCTAGCCCTTACTGGCTAATTCTGATATCCTGATCAACCCATTTCTAATAAACTGTAGCACCGGTCTTACCGGGAAGATTCTAGGTTGGAGCTTCATCGCGTGTGTCTGCCCGGGAGCGGGGCATGGCATCTCTCTGAGGCATCTGCTCCGGAGAGGAGAGCTGTCGAGTCTGACCTCACTTCCTCTTCCTCCCGGCATTCTGTTCTGTTTACTCCACCTACCTACGTCCTAACCAATAAAATGGGCTGAGGCAGTTCCTTTATTAGCCAATGACCTTCCTCCATCACCAGATGACCTCATACATGCTGTGCTCTTTCTAATGCATCCTAATAGAAAGTTAACAAAGGCACATCTTCCAGTTTTCAACAATTCTTAGTGAAATTTAAATGTGGAGTAAGGCTACCCTCAAGTTTTTTAGAACTCAGGTGTGAAAAATACTATGGATAGATACTGGATATGTGATAAATATATACAGTGGAAAATTGTCACATGGTTATAAGCATTGAAGTTATTGAATTTGAGGGCAATTAGATGGGATTTGGAAAGAATCATGGGTGAGTGAACCTGACACAGAAAGAAAAATGCTTAGGTTTTTTCTTTTATGCAGATCCTAGCTACCACATTTTCATGTATGTATTTAACCATGTGTGGAGGAAAGACCATAAAGATGGGAGCAATTAGAGGGAAGAAGAGTTTGTTAGAACACATCACATAAAATGTAGTCAGAGAGTGTAACAGTGGCTTAAAAGGTATAAGCAAAGAGGGCAGTTGTAATATTTGAAGAATAGGGTGTGTGTATGCAGTAAAACAGTACAATGTCTATATAATAGAGAACAGAATGAATATTAAAAGTTACCCCATTCTCACAATACTTGCATGCATAACTCTTCTGTTTCTCTTTATTGTGGCTTCTGTCATGTCTGTTACGACTACTGGAGTCATTGAAGGCTTTCCCACAATGCTTACATGCATAAGGTTTCTCTCCACTGTGAATTCTTTCAGGAATGTTGTGATACGTAAAACTGCTGTAGTTTTATCCACAATGCTTTCAGGCATTGAGTTTTCTCTGCAGTGTGGCTCCTTTCATGTCTGTTACAACTATGGGGGTGGTTGAAGGCTTTTCCACATGCTTACATGCATAAGGCTTTTCTCCAGTATGAATTATTTCATGGCTCTTCAGATGACTGGAACAGAAAAAGGCTTTTCCACAATGCTTACATGCATAAGGTTTCTCTCCAATGTGAATTCTTTCATGAATGTTTCGATAAGAAGAATGGGAGAAGTTTTTTCCACAATGCTTGCAGGCATAAGGCTTTTGTCTAGTGTAAATGCTTTCATGACTGTTATGATGACTGAATTGGGTTTTTCTTTTTTATTTTTTTTTGAAAAACCAAATGCTTTAATGAGGCTATGAAGAACAACAGTTCAATTATTTCATTGGATATATTAATCTCAATCAGAATATACAGTGCTGAATATACAGTACAGAAAGAATTGCTGCGCCCCACAGCGGGGGCTGCTATTGACATTACAGTAGCAAGTGTCCACAAGACACGGTCACTTGTTGTCTTTGTCCAGAAATCGACTTCTTCTTCATACTGTTATCGACATCAACTTCTCCCCAGTGCATTTTTCAAAAATATGAATAAGTGCATTTCTTTGTGCTTTGTATTTTTAATGTCCTGTGTATTTCGTTTGTTCTTACTGCTTTATCGTATACAAACAACCGGACTAAGCTGTGTCATGACCTGGGTCTGACCAGATTGGTTGTGAAGCTTTTTTTTTTTTCCTTTTTTCTTTTTCTTTCTTTTTTTCTTTTTGGCAAAGTCAGAAGGTTTCCATTATGTTACCCAGAGGATGGTGGATAATTTTGGTATTTTGAGCACTCCAAACAGAGTTACAACCCTGAGTTACAATTCTGCACCCAGGGGTGGGGAAGTGGCATGGATCTTTCCTTAAAAACAGTGAGCAAAAATACTGCCTCTTGGCTTAAGCAGTCCCTGAAAGAATCCACATTCTCGCTGGCACAAAAGAAATAAATAAAACCACCCCCATGTTGCAGCCTCTGAAGTGCTCGCCTGCCTCTCCCAGCCGCTGTGTCTTACGAGGAAGGCGCTAGGAAGCCGGCAATGGCAAGCCCAGGGGCTACAATTCTGGGTAGCAGTGGAATGTGCCATACTTTCTCCCAACAAACTTTCTAGAAAGTTGCTCTGCCTTGATCAAACTCACTCAGCCATGGGTTACTCAATCTTGTGAAACATTGCTCAATTATTTAAAAAGAAAAACAATATTATCAGAATCAACTAAGAAAAACTAGCATCATAGCATTGCGATCTTCAGTTTCCGAGTCCAGCCCTCTCCCGCCACCCACTAGAGCGAAGAGGGAAACAATGCTACGGTTGTATCGGTGAACACTACGGTACAGTTATCTGTTCATGCACATTTGCACTTCTATTCTAGGAAAAGAGTCACGCATTTAAGGAGGTCGAAAGAACGGGAACTTATTTTCCCTACCCCCTTAAGTCATAAAGCTACAAGGCTGAATAGCATCGTCAGTGTTTCTTACCCAACATGCATGGAAACCGCACACTTGACAATTCTCACCAAAGCCATCCACTCATACATCTGACAATCTTCTTGGATCTCCCCATCACCCACCACCAACTCACATTTGACGTTTAAACACTTTTTTTTTTTTTAAAAAAAAATCCCTCCTGAAAAAGGCTTTTCCTGATGAAAGAATTTGGCACTGTCAGTAAAATATATTTCATATTAAAAATAACAGAAGGGAAATTGGAAGCTCTAAGAATGTCTGCAGAGGCACCGCGCTACTTCTCTCCTCACTCCAGATACTGTTGTGAAACCTTCTCTTTAGAGTTCAGTCAGTGCTGGTCCAGAAGAGACTGCTGAGATATTTAAGGCACTTCATTCTGAAGGATATGCTTTATGCCACTCACTACTCAATCATAGGCTGCTACTGAGAAATTCCATTCAACAGCCTGGCGTGTAACGCTATATATCATCTGTATAAAACATAGACAGGATACACGGAACCCTACAGTTATTGCATAGGGCTACGCAAGTAGGAAATCACAAAAATTAACTTTACAATGTTGCCGCTTTGTTAAAACATTGTTATCAAGTAATTTGCCAATACAGTATTTCCCTCTTTAAGAAGAAGCCAGCCAGTTTACTGAAATAAATCCCAATTTAAGGGACCAACGTGGGCATAGTAAATGCTGTGGTTATCAGTCTTCAAGAATATAGTTATTTTCATATTCCTAGAAATGCATATGTAAGTAGTTTTTTCTAGAAAGCCTGGTTTTTAACCTATTAATACTATATCTTAAATGTGTTCAAAAACAGTTTCAAGTGATACTGGAATATACAAAATGTTTGCAAAGCTCTCTTTGAACACAAGACCTTGCGTAAAAGTAGTCTTTCGTGGGTGTACAAAGAACGTGGAGAACCACCAGTGAGTTGTAAAAATATTGAAGACTCACCATTTCAAGATGCATATTCTTACAAAGTAAAAATGATGGTAATAAAGAATCTATACAATCAAAATGACTAAGACATAATTTAAAAATAAAAATAGTAAAGCCAATTAGAAATGCGCCTAGTTCGGTTACCTTTATCAAAAGCAAAAATGTAAAAAAAAGAAAAGAAAAAAAACCAACAAAAAACAAAAAAAGGAAGCAAACTTCCAGTGCTCCTCGATATTTTACCCAGAGAAGACATTCATTTCTGCTTCAAAATAAAACACATCTTATGAAAAATTGAATCATACTTATTATGAGGAAAACTGTAACTGTGCCCAATAAAAGCCAGAAAGGTCAGATCCTATGTTTCATGCCTTGGTTGAATAACTCCCTTCAGTTTTGGTTTAGCGTAAGTTACATTTTCTAACCAGACAATCCTCATGAAAATGATGGATATATTTGTCTTTATGTAATGTATTCTTCTGTAAAGTAGTTTTCAGTACAAAGACGAACTGATGCTGGGGGGCCCTGTGTCTTTAAGGCAGGACCAGGGAATCAATGCATTCATAAACGTGGGAAGGCTTGGATGCCTTTTCCACTTTTCTCGTCATCATCTTCGTTCTCTTCTTCTGGTTGCTTTACATTCGTGTAATTACACTTTACAGGTTAATTTCTAAGGAGGCCACAGACAGACAAAGCTCACAGCAAGCTTAGTTTCCCCTGAATGAAAACGGACAGACACTTCTCTGAAGCTAATGTCCCCTTGCTCAGAAAGCTCACACTTAAGAGAAATCAGTTCACAGATACTGCACGCTGATGGTACAATACTTTGGAGGCCTTTGTAGTTGTAAAATAGAATATACAAGTCTGGCTCACAAAATTCTAAAAATAAAATATATCCTGGGCTACTGATAAAGCACAAAAAATTCATATTAAAGGAAAATTATCAAGAAAACCTCTTCAGGTAAATGATGAAGTCTACTGAAGAGAGGAAGCAGTTTGTGCAGGGGCAGAGCAAGGCGGGCTCGCTAACACGCATGCTCTGTTTCTTCTGCGCTCATACTGCTCCTCCGGCTACTTGTTTTAGAAGCTCCTGGGGACACTGATGACAGCAGCTGGTCAGTGACACCAACAGGCATCGTCCATCAGGATGTCTTCCAAGTTGGAGCCCATCTTCCTGGGGATGCTATAGGATGGTACCGTCCATGAGATCCAGGGTCGTTGTACCTGTCAGGTCTGTCTGGTGTTGCACAAGTTCCTGGCTGCAGTTCTCAAGAACCGGTTCTTGCTTGATGATCCGGTTCACCAGATCAGGTGAGCAGAGACCGGTAGATGGGATAAGGGAAAGTCCGTGCGCTCTAGCCTGTATCTCAAGCTCCTGGACTCGGAGCAGCAGATGCCGGTTAGCATGTTCCAGCTTCTTCTGCCGGTTCTCAAGGTCCTTGGCACATTGCTGCTCTCGCTGCAACTTTCGGATGTAGTCCACAGAGGCCTTTAGAATGGTTCCCTTGTTCCACCGCATGTCCGGATCATTTGACTTGGGAATCAAAGTACCTAGTTCTTTAATGCGGTCATTTATGTTAAATCTTCTTCTTCGTTCAATCAAGTTGTGATTGTCCTTTTTTTGTCTCCCTTTGGCCAATGCTCTTGCTTCAGACTCTGTGAGATCCCTTTTTATGTTAGGAAGGTTGGCTGGGCAAGAGTTGCTGATGGTGAGGCCCGGGGGTGGCAGGCCCTGGTTGCTGTATAGGTCGATCAAGTTTCCGGAAGCAGGTAACATATTTGCCATTTGCAAGGCTGGATCCATCAAGCCCAAGATTTCTTCATTATAACTTGATTCCAGACTGATGATGTCATCCATTACATCATCCATCCGCATGCACGACGCTCGAGAGTGCGTGTTCATACCTGGGCACTCACTCTCTGCCGTGCTCTGCTCATCAAACTTAGAAAATGCCTCTTTTTCAGAGTTAAAGTTAAGAGTGAGCATAGCCATGGTGCTGCTGGATGAGCTGCTCCCCGGCACTGGTGGCATGGCGTGGTCACCAGGCTGGTTTGGACATGGTGAGCTCAGGACTTGGCTGGCATGTTTATTTGCTAACGTGGTAGAAAGGTACTGCTTTACCTGGTGCCTCTGGGCTTGCTGTATGTGGTACTTGGTGGGGTTTTCCAGGTGGGTCTGCACCTTGAGGACTTCCATTGGCACCTGGGTGGCAGAGGGAAGGGTGGTGGGCAAGCTGACGTTTATGGCTGGTGTCTGGCTCACGGGCACTCTCTGTTGCATGAACTGGACTGCTTGCAGCTTCTGCTGCTGTTCTCTGCGCTCCTGCTCCTGCATCTGCTCACGCATGAGTTGCTGGCGTAGCAAGATGCATGATGTCATACTGGAGGAGCTTAACGGAGGCTTGGGGGCCCCAGGATACTCTGCAGAACTGCTCTTCAGAGGTTGACTTTTGAGTTCGTAATAGGTTTTGGGTTCTTCGTGAAACTCCTCCCCGACTTCGAAATCCGCCACGATCCCAGATTCTGACTGCATGGCTCCCGCTTGTCCGCCTTCCACTGCTTGGAAGCACCTGCCGAAGATGGGGGGCTCACCCCGCACAGAGCCGCTAAGCCCGCTAGCCAGCCGCCCGCCCCGCCGAGGTGAGTTTACACTCACACCAGGGCGGGAGCTGAATTGGGTTTTTCCAAAGTGTATAGAAGCATAAGGCTTCTCTTTTTTGTGAGTTACTTTATGTTTCTCAAAACATGTTGCATATTTAAATGTTTTGCTATGTTGCCTACAACTGTACCTTTCCTCGTCAATATTACTTTTTTCATGGTTGGTAAGGTCACTGGAATCAATGAAGGATTCTTCACTGAGATTACATACAAATTGTTTCACTTCTTTATGGGTTCCTTCATCATTCTGGCCAGATGTACATCTCATTAAGACATTCTCATTGGGTTTATTTTCAGTATTACTTCTCTCCCGAGGCTGATCAAAACAGAGACTCCTACAGGCTTCATTATATAGTTGAATTTTACAGTGTTTCTCTTTAGGAGAAGTTTCACATACCTGAAGTAGTTCAGAGTATCTGGTATCTTTCCAATGTTTCTGATGTGTAAAAGCTTTTGCCACAGCTCCCTTATACAGTGGTGGTTTTCCTCTAGTTCTTTGTCTGAGATACTCAGGTAAGGATAAATGACCAATAATGTTTCTTACATGTAATGGAGTCTGATGAGCTCTCACTCTGGAAGGCAGTTCTTTATCGATCATACTGTATGGAATAGATTGCTGGTTTTTATCATGCTCAGTATGACATTCATATCTATGGTGTTTCTCAATCCCCTGAATTCTGAAAAAAATGAAAAAAAAAACCAACACTGTAGCCAAGAGAAATATTGGAGGCTGGCCTGTGTGGAACACAACTATACTATCTCAGAGGGAATAGAATAATGGTATCAATGTCAAAGTCAATATATATGACATGGAAAGACCCTGCCATATGTAAAGAAGTAGAGTACTGACTTTACTTCTCTAAGAATTATGAAGAAGCTGTATCACAGGCTTGGACGTTAAGAACAATTCTCAGTTTTTAAGCAAACCAGATTTAATGACAAGTATTCATGTGAAGAGCTCACAAACTCTGATACACTTGATGAAGGATGTCTTGCATTTTCTGTCTTCCACAGATGTTTTTGGCAAAGGTGTTGTACAAAAATATAAGTCAGATAGAAAGATAAATAAAATAATTAAGAGAAATGAAAGGAGTGAACAGGGAAAAAAAAGTCCTGGTGTTTATAGACAAAAATAACAAGCATCCGAAGTGGTGAACCACTCTGGTATGTCAGCATTCTAAATACTCACCCAGTGTGGGTTAGTTAGTCATCAACTAGACCCACTATGGTCATAGAATAGGGTCCTTCAATTGAGAAAATCCCTCAATCAGACTGGCCTGGAAACAAAATCTGTGGGAGCATTTAGACATATGCCAACGGTTAGGAGATCAGGCTCTTCATATGAAATGTATGTGCTAGTTTGGGAGGAAGGAACCAAACAGCACAAAATGGCTTTGTCAGACAGACATTCAGACATGACTTTGGTAGCTTTGTCTTGATGTCTGTATGAGTTGGAGTGGCCTAGTTCACTATGGGTGGTGTCGCCCTAGAGATGTGCGCCAAGCTTGAATAAGGCAGGTAGCTGATTGACAGATGAAGATCACTCCAGTAAGCAGGATTTCTGCGTCACTTCTACTTTACGGCCTGTTTCCGGATTCTTGTCATGCTTGAGTTGCTACCCTGGCTCTTCCCCTTATCATGGTACTTACAAGAAAGCATAAAACTGTCTTCCACCCCACTCTAGAGTTCTTCTTTTTTAAGTCACAGCAAAAGGAAGCAAACAAAACACAGTACTAAAGCTCAAAGCCTCTAAGTATAAACATGAAGTAAAACCATTTGCCTATGAAGGGATCTTTTGTGTAATAATCCACTAGAAAACCTTTTTATAGGCTCAATCTCACATGACGTATTTGTGATATTAATAGATTACACACAAGAAATACACAAATATCGAATGTCACAATACAATGCTGCATTACAGGAATTTGTTGTTGACTCAGTTTTCACTCAGGTACATTTGGAGCACTTGGCATGTTCTCATTTATCCCTTGAGTTGCAAAAGTATAATAGAAATTATTTTTTACTAAATATAAATTACCCCATATTCCTGCTGATATCTTTAGAGTCTTCTTCAATATTTTCTTCTAGTGTTTTTTCTACAATAAAATCCAGAGAATACATTATGACACATTCATATTCAACATAAAAATTATTGCAACATAGTTCTTGTGATAGGGGTATGCACACTAAATTCACCACATTTTCACTTCAAGAATTCAATACCAACATGACACACATAAGCAGGACACAGTTGTTCACTGACTGAATAAGCAATGGGAGCATGTAGTACTTTTTACCTATGGAGATCAGGTTCAAATATGTTTCCTCCATCACATCTCTGTAGAGCTTCTTTTGCCTAGAATCCAACACAGCCCACTCTTCTGAGGTGAATTTCACTATCACATCTTCAAAGTTTACTGGCTCCTATGAATATATATATATTAATTAGGATGTTTATTTTCATTGAGAGACAGACAGGATACATAATCATCTTGCATGTATGTTTCTGAAGAAACCTCTAAATTATTATATAAATAGGATGTATTGAAGAATGTCCATGGGATGCTATCTTGAATACTTGATGACTCACTGTCTTATTTAATATTTATTAGTGTTTCACTCACTAGCGGCTTCACACTTCTGAATGGCTCAATGGTTAACAGCACTGACTGCTCTTCTAGAGATCAAGTTCAATTCCCAGCAAGCACATGGTACTCATAATCACCTTTAATGGACTCAAGAAAAACAACTAAAAACACTGAACCAAAGCTAAATAAGTTATTTAGTAGATGATCCAAAGTCAGAAATGAAAAAGTCTACACAACAGACATTGATAGGGAAGGTTCCTTGGGAAAAGACTCTGTCAGTAAGTAGAGAAAGGGTTATTACTGTGGTATTATCATCAAGGACATTACTTCACCCTGTTTTATCAGAGAATTTGAAATAAACATGAGTATAAAAACTGGAATATTTTGATAGAGGGACAGAATGTGAGCAAGCTAAATTTCTAAACAAAATGAGGAGTTGAAATTGACAAGATTAGTACTGTGTACCCAGACAAAAATGAAATAATATTGGGAAAACTTTGCACCCTTGAAATCTAAACCACAGTCTGAATTTAGAGACAAAATGTAAAAAGGACCAGTGAAAGAAACATAGTTTGTCACTGAAACAAGATCTGTATCTGTCCCTGATCTACTGAACATCAAACCAACAAGTCCCTGAACAAAAATCCAACCAATCCCTGACCACTAAATCTAGCCAATCTGAGCTCAAGATTTTTCAATTCCAACCAATTCCCATCCTTAAAATGTACTCTGTGGAAAAACTCTACCCCTAGGGAGCCCTATATAAGCCCAGTGCTAGATCAGTTGGCAGTTGTCCTTGTCTACCCTGGCATAACCAGCCAGTCTCCAGGATTCTGTCGTCCAAAATAAATCCCTTGAAAGAGTTTGGGGTAAAAATCTTTCTTGCCTGAGTGGAGCAGAGTCTCTCCTGAGAAACTCAATAGGGGAGTAGTGAAGAGAAGCAACAGACACCTCTGCTGAGAAACTCCCTAGGGGAGTGGTGCAGAAGTAACAACTTTTTGTAGGAGCCAGAGCAGATTGCTACTAGTGTGTGGGGTTACCCCTTTAGCAGAGTGAAGCAAAGGAAATAACAACTCAAGCCATAGATGAGAAGAACCGGACATCTCTCCTGGGAAAACTCCCCAGTAGGGTGAAGCACAGAAGCAATGGACATCTCTGCTGGGAAACTTCCTTCGGGGTGTGGAGCAGAGCTCAGCTGTAATGGCTCTCTCTTGGAGAGGTGTAGAATTGGCAAGGAGACTATCCCCAGCCCGAATCCAGCTTCAGGCATTGCCTTAATTCCCAACAAGTCAGGACAGCTTACTCATCAAAGTTGTAGATATCTCGGATATCTTCCCTTCAGAATTGTAACACTTGCAGGTATAACATAACTTTCCAACAGTCAGGGTACCTTTCCCTCCAGAGATATAATACTTATATCTAACACACAATTCTCTCTGAACAATGAGCCTAGTAACTTATGGGTATTGGGCTTGGAACAATCAGTGTTAGGGGACTGTATCTACATCTTATTAACAAATTGCAGCAAGGGTCATCCAGATAGAAACTAAACAGAGAAATGTTGTGGCACAATGATCTTTTATTCTGTCACTTATATTATTTTTAATAAAACGCTGATTGGCCAGTAGCCAGGCAGGAAGTATAGGCGGGCAACCAGGCAGAAAGTAGAGGCAGGGAAACAAGAATTCTGGGAAGAGGAAAGTCAGTCAGCAGTCATGACCCAGCCACCGAGAAATCAAGAAGTTACTGCCTCACCGAAAAGAATATCAAGCCACTTTGCTAAGACAGGCAAGAATTATGGGCTAATATATGTTATAAAAATTACTTAATAAGAAGAGCCTGAGATAATGAGCCAATCAGTTTATAATTGACGTAGACCTCTGTGTGTTTCTTTGGGACTGAATGACTGCAGGAATGGGTTGGACAGAAATCTCAGTCAACAGAGAAATAAAGAAACAGATGTTATGACTCAAATAGATGTAGCAGATCTCAATAAAATACAAATACAGAATTTATCTTCTTATCAATCTTCTCCAAAACTGACTAAGGAACTGACTATGGAACCTTCGCCAAAACTGACTATGTAGTTTGTCAAAAGAAAGTCCCAACAGATACAAAAATTGAAATAACCCCTGTATCTTAAGGAACCACCAAGGATTAAAGCTGGATTTCAACAACAGAAAGTCCACAAACATATGGAAATTGAGCAGCTCTTTACTGAGTTACCACTTGGGCAAGGAAGAAAAAAAAGAAAGTATTCCTAGAATTCAATGAAAATAAATAGTCAACATACGAAATTATGGGACACAATACAAGCAGTACTAAATAAAGTTCATAACACTAAATTCCTTATTCTAAAGTTGGAGAGATCTCATACTCGAGATTTAACACATACGAAATAAACAGCACAAAGCCCTAGAACAAAAGGATAGGTATAGTCCCAAGAAGAGTAAATAGCAGGAAATAACCAAACTGAGGACTGAAATCAAAAAAATACAAAGAGAACAATACTAAGAATCAATGAAAGAAAGTGTTGGTTCATCAAAAAAAATCAACAACACAGATAAATCCTTATCAAAAGTAAATAAAGGCAGAGAGCAAATATTCAAATTAACAAAATCAGAAACAAAAAAAGGTACATAACAACAGACTCTGAAGAAATACCACATGGTCATCTCATTAAATGCTGAAAAGTCTTGGACAAAATCGAACACCCCTTCCTGATGAAAATCTTGGAGAGATCAGAGATAAAAGGGCCACACCTAACTGTAATAAAGGAGTATACAACAAGTCAAATGACAACATCAAATTAAATGAAGAGAAACTCAAAGTAATTCCAATTCAAGAAAAAGAAAAAGATTGTCTACTCTCTCCATACCTATTCAATATAACACTTGGGAGTTCTAGCTTGAGCAATATGAAAAGAAAAGCAAGGGAATACGAATTTGAAAAGAAGAAGTCAAAGTACCATTATTTGCAGATGATATGATAGTATATACAAGAGACACCAAAAATTCTACCAGGAAACACCTTTAGTCAGGTGGCTGAATAAAAGATGAACTAAAAGAAGAAGAAGTTGCTCTCCTATATACAAATGACTAACAGGCTGAGACACAGATCTGGGAACTAGCACTCTTTACAGCAACATCAATTAATCATGGTGTAACTCTAACCAAGCAAGTGAAAAGACCTGTACAAAAAGAACTTCGTCTTTCTAGAAAGAAATCAGAGAAGATAACTGAGGAAGGAAAGATCTCCTATGCTAATGGATCAGTAGGATTAATTTAGCAAAAATGGCCACCTTACCAAAATCAATCTATATAATCAATGCAATCCCCACTAAAATCCCAGCATAACTCCTTACCTACTTTGAAAGAAACATACTCAAGAAGTTCTACAAGAAGCTTGCAGAAAACCAAACAACTGGATCAAAAAAGAAAAGTCACCTCCCCACATAACAATCAAAACACTAAACATACAGAATAAAGACTTTACTCCCAGAATGCCTGAGGCAGAGGAGAGTGAGCTCTAAGTTCAAGGCTAGACTGGTCAACACAGAGATTTCCAGGACTACAGTGTGAAACCCTGTCACCAAAAAACAAACAAATAAAACCAGGAAAGAAATAATGAACTAAAAATAAAATGAAAGTCAACATAATTACACAAACACAAAACAGTAATGAATGTATTCTAAATATAATCAAAACTTAAGTTAACTTTCAAAGAAAAAAATCTTTATTTAGAAAGCACACTAGTCTTTCTCTGAGATGAACATTCTAAAGTTTCCCAACTGGATAGAAATTACATTCTCTGCAAAAATCAACTCTCTGAGAATAAAACAAAGAAATGAAATATTAGTATTTTCCGCAGGTACTGCAAAACTGTAAATGACTTGTTTACAGAATGACACTCCCAACCCCTTCTGTTTAAAACAGCCTACAGCAAACAAAGAAGCAGCTACAGAAATGCAATGCCAATTTGATTCCACTCTCGGCCACTGTCCATGGCATTTGACATACAGCAAATTTTGAAAATTCTATTTTGGGTCTCACTGCAAACAAGTAAAATGTGAAGCAGATTTAAATTTCTCTATCTTCAGACCTGAAATTTTGAAAACTGTAGTCAAGAGAAAAAAAAAATCTCCTACAATATTGTTGTTAAAAAACAGGGGGAAGCAGGGGTGGAGAAAAATGAAAAAACCATAGAGGATTTCTGTAGGAGCCAGTCATGATAAGCTCAATATGAACAGATCACCCAAAGGAAGTTCTTTACTTCTAACCATTATCACCTGCCAGAGTAGGGCTCAGCCACTGATAAGTTTAATGGGGCCTGAGTCTCAGCAGTTTACCCTGAAGCAGTACCTGGTTGCAGGAGGGACCATATCTAAGATTACCTGAGCACCTTCCAAGAACAGACCATCCCAAGGAAATGCCTAACATTCCAACCACTGTTGTAACAATTTCTTGATAGAACTTGATACTCTTCTTTGTGGAACCTTCCCTAACACCGGGGGTGTGGGGGACACACTCTGGGATGATCAGGTGGGGGAGGGGAGAAAAGGAGAGAAAAAAGAACTTCAAGGTGATGGAGGGAAAATCCAAGTCAGCAGGAACAGAAGCACAAGAGAAGAAAAACGGCACAGCCCACTAAAGTCCCTACACAGAATCCTCTAGACTCAGAATTACCAACCCGCCAGCCATGCAAAAATCTGTGTAGCACAGGTTCGCTGGCAAGACCTCACCCAAGAGTTCTGGAGAAAACATGGGGTGAGCAGTAATTGAGACTGAGGATGAGGAGATACAACCTTTATTCATTGATTCTATCACTGTAAGGACACAAAGTATAAAACACCTACATCCCCCTCTCTTCAAAAAGCAAAAGGAAAGAATGACAGAAAGCTGTGCAAATTTGTCTTCTTATACCAGTTACCATAACTAATGGGTTGTATCAACTTCAAACAATTGAAATTTGGTTACTTATAAAATAGTCGCACAATATCTTTGAAGATTATGTCCTGTGGTAGAGTTTTCTGAATTTACTATGGGATTCAGCTTGCTTCTGGTTGCTGTGATAAATGCCACGGTCAAAAGTAACAGTCTAAGAAATGGTTAATTTGGCTTACACTTCCACGTCACAATCCAGCACTAGAAAAGCCAAGGCAGGAAGATAAGCAGAAACTATGAAAGAGGCTGAGTAGAGGTCTCCCATTGACTGGATCAGATAACTTTCTTATTTAGTCCAGGACAACCTGGAAAGGGATGGTGCTGCCCACTGTGTACTAGCCCCTCCCCCCGTCAATCAAAAGAGCCCTCATGGACTTAGCCATAGGTTCCTCTGATCAATACAGGCCTAAAATGAAGCTCCCTTCTCCAAGATGATGCAAGATTTTGTCAGGTTGCCAATAAAAATTTACCAGTACACTCTGACACCAAACCCATTTATTCTCTGGTCTAAGTTTTGAAATCAGAGTTTGCAACCATTTACTTTTGACACCCTAAAGACGAGTTATAAAAAACACTTTATACAGCTAACAAGTTTACTACTCATTTCCACCATGCTTTCACTGTCAGAGACTGAACTAAAGTACATGTCTCCTGAGTGACAATCGGTTGTCCTGTGATCTCCATATGCATGCTATGGGACACATGGGCATAAATTACATTGACATGCATTCTCGTCCTCTCGCCCTCCTCCTCCCCTTCCTTCACCTCTCACAACATGAAAGGAAAGAAGTGAATTATCCCTACAGTTGGCTGCAAGAGCCAGAGTCTCTTGGTCATTTCTTCTCACACGTGTTCACTTGCCTTTACTGTGAACCCTGCAGCACAAAGGATATCACTAGAACTAGAGCAATGAAGCAGGGTGGTGGCGGCACACGCCTTTCATCCCAGCACTCCGGAGGCAGGGGCAGGTGGATCTTGAGTTCAAGGCCAGCCTGGTCTACAAGAGGTAGTTCCAGACCAGGCTCTAAAATTACAGCTAAACCTTGTCTCGAAAAATGAAAAAAGGAAAAAAAAAATAGAACAATGGGACATTCTAACAGAAAGAAGCCATAGGAATTAGGCTGCCATTCTTTTTAAACAATAGTAATAATGATAATATTAACATATTATTATTATTATTATTCTGTGTGTGTGTGTGTGTGTGATTCTCTGAAGACAGAGAGATGTGACTGAGAGTTACCAACATGGGTGCTGGGAAAAGAACTTGGTTTCTCTGTAAGAACATAATAAGAGCTCTTAATTGCTGAACTAGTTTTCCAGCTCCACACTCATGTTCCTGGTAAGTTCATCCTTCTGCAGTGTCCTCATGAACTTACTTCCCAAGACACAAAGTTCTTAGACATCCTGAGAATTATCATCGCACCCTGACTGTGAATAGACATTGCTTATACAGTTGCACTCTGAAGGCTGAAGCACGGGGCATCTTCAAGGCCAGCCTTAGCTAAATAAAAAGAAACTCAATAACCAAAATATTTCAAAATGAAACTTATTATCAATACAGAAGATATTTAAGGACATACCCACTTAGAAAATGGGAATTGTGTCAGGCTGGGGTTGTGCACACCTTTAATTTCTGCACTCAGGAGGCAGAGGCAGGTATATCTCTGTGAGTTTGAGGCAAGCATGGTCTACAAGAGTTAGTTCCAGGACAGGCTCTAAAGCCACAGAGAAACCTTGTCTCGGAAAACCAAGAGAGAAACAGAATACGAATTGAGAGCAAAATGCTCTGGAGCCAATAGTTAAGATGGAATCAGCCTGGATGTCCATCAGCTGACATCTGGACCATGGATGTGTGGCTCACGTCCTCTTTTGAATCCCACTCAGGAATGAAGAAAACTGAAAGGACATTTGCAGGCGAATGGATATTACTGGAAATGTAATTAAACAGTATATATATGAGCTCCAGGATTACACAAAGAAACCCTGTCTCCAAAAACGAACAACAACAACAAAAAAAAAATCAAAAAAAGAAATAGTGATATCTTAACTATAAATTAGCAAAATGAAAAGGAAAGGAATTACAAACACGAGAGTAATAAATATATTATAAATAATTCCTTACTAAAGTCGATGTTCAAAAATATTTCCATTGGACAGAAAGCACTCTTTCTCTCTGAGATGAACATTCTAAAGTTTCCCCAGCAGACAGATAATACAGTATCTACCAAACCCAGCTAACTAGAGGCTAAAGGAAAGAGAATCCTAATATTTTCCCCCAGGGCTGCAACACTCTAAGTCACTTGTTACAGGATTGACACTCCCAATCCCTTCTATCTAAATCAGCCCATATCCAAACAAGCAGCAGCAGCAAAAATACCATGCCACTACCATGAAACTCTCAAGTGTCGCCGACCTTTCCATTCTGCAGCTTTACAAAATTCTAATTTGAGGCAAAAAAAAAAAGCTGCAAACAAATAAAACGTGAAGCAAAGTTAAATTTCTCTGATACTTTTGAAAAACTGCAGTCAGAAGAAAAAGAAAAAAAAATCTCCTACAATATCATCAGTAAAAAAGAAACATGCAAAATCTATGCCCGATATGGTGATAGGGAGTTAGACACAGGTTTATGACAAACTTCATTTACACGGGGAGGCATGGGGATCAATTCTGAGGCAGACTAGGGAGGGGAGTGAAGGAGAGGAACGAACTCCAGTGTGATAACCCGAAAACCTAAGTCAGCCCAAACCCAGGCACAAGAGGAGAACGGAACTATGAAAAACGCACGACCCTACACAGTACAGCCTGGACTCAGCATCGCCAGTGCTGAAAAATCTTTTTAGATGCATGTCCGACGTGGATGCACCCAAGATGGCTGACGATTGAGAGGAAGCAGCTTCACCAGGACAGAAAAGCGGGAGACTAGGGCCTCAAGCTGCCTGTGGGCTGCACAATTCAAGAGCACTGGCATAGGCATTGCTGGGCTAGAATACCGCCTTCCACTGGGTAGCATAGCACCAGGGGAAAATCTCACTGCGGGAGCCATAGAGAAGCTTCTGCCCCAAACTCGCCAGGCAGGATTCCAGGAGCCCAAAGCACACTCACCATTTTGTACTTCTTATGGATCTCAGTTTCCTCCCTAGAGGGCTGCAGTTAGCATAAAACACAGAAGCCCAAAATGAATCCTCACAAGGATTCCCTCTGCTAGGCCACACTTTGAAAAGGTGTTCTGGGAAGCACACTATGACTATCCATGCTACTCATTGGACAGCTCATTCCATTTAGTGAAGCTGTCCCTGATTGGCGAGGTCTACTCACTCCGCCCCTTCAGCCTAAAGTATCTAAAACGTTTAGGAAACAGCAGTTTCAAACATTTGGTGCCAGCACGCTTGGGAAAGGCAGAGTTCTATGAATTTAAAGCCATTCGGGTATACATGATGAGACCATGACTGAAAGGAAAAAGTTCTTTCCAGACCTGGTGGCAGGCATTTTTACATCCAGAAATCCTGAAGCCTAAGCAAGAAATTCACTAAAGAAGAGACTCACCTAATCTAGAGCGCTAGTGCTATGGCAGCAAATGCTAACCAAAGAGAGCCACTCTCAAAACCAAAACCAAAAACCAACCAATGAACAAAAACAATCAAGCAAAATAAGAAAACAACGACAGAGAATACATTTTTTATTATTCATTTATTTATTTCTAACAAAGCAATAAACACCTTAAAATACTTCGTTCTGGGATAAACCTATTTCATTTTGGGCTTAGAACCTTGGCATGTCAAGAACCTAGAATCTAGGGTTCACTCATTCACTTCTTTGTATATCTGTCATTCCTCACCTGCATTTTCCTTCAAGTTAGATCCCGAAAATTTGTTCTATAGACTCGAATCTCTTGCTCCTAAAGAAAAAAACTGGACATCAGTGTAGGAGTAAGGCTCATGGAGATAAAGTGCAGAAACCACATATAGGATTGATAGGAAATCTCAAAATTTAGGGATGAAGCAAAAGACAAGGACTGACTCACAACCTATGCTTTAATGCATCTATTTTCTATTAATACAATTAAAAGTCACCAACAAGGAAATACAATTGCTCAGTGATAGATAAAGTAGACACGCATGCCATGTGTACTCCACTAAGGATTCAGTTATGAAAAGCAATTTTTTGTTGATTTTTTTTGTTTTGTCCAAGGTCATGAAGAAAGCCTTCACTCATTACATTAAATATTCCAATTTCAGTGACTCTATGACAGCTAAGAAAGAACCCTTAATGGTCATTCTCAAAATAATGATGCAAAGACACCTAATGCTTTAACCTCGGGACTTCATCATACCTGCTATTGCTTCCAGGATCATAAAATGATTCTTTCAACACCATGGTATTCACTAGAGTAAAAATGTCAGTCAAGTACACACTAAATTTTATTTATTTCATTTTCATGACAATGAGTGTTTTTCTCGCATATACATCAGTGTGCCCATGTGTGCCTGTCACCATGGGAGGCCAGAAGATGATTGTGTATCCCCTGAAACTGGACTCACAGACAGTTTAGAGCTAGCTACAGATCTTAGAAACTAGCCAAGATCCTCTGAAATAGACGTCTGTGGTATCATCTGCTGAGTCATATATCCACCTACTATTCAGATTAAGATTTTAACAGAAATAAACAGTAACATTCACCAATTCTTTTTTCAGATGGCTACCCTGGGGTGTTGAGATGATTGAGCCATCAAAAAGCTAGACTCACAACTTAATTGCATCTCTGAGCATGACCATCACAGATGTTCTTCATATGACAGTGACTGTTTTAACTAATCTTGTCATGATGTGACTGACTGTCCTCACAGCTAAACAACCCCCATATTGGAGAGTTCAAAAATGTTCCCTTGAAGAAGATGATCACGTCTGGGCTTATTGACCATCTATAGCACATCTGGAGGGATGGAGGAAGGCAGAAACTTCTCAGCTTCTCACCATGTCAGTCCACAGATGAATATTCGCTGAGAAATCCTGTCTCGCAACAGAGCCTGCTGCCAGGAGCCATGTGACTTCTTCGGTGAACAAGGCCTGAGAATAACATGAACAAGTTCTCCTTTTGGTAAGGCCTGGGAGAATTTAACCCATTTTTGGCAAGGGTGATGGATAAATTGCTGTATATTAAGAGCATGACACAGGAGCATTTGTGCTACCTGCTCACCTTGCTTTCCTTACACAAATCATACTGCTGGCTGCCTCTAGATTCACTTTCTTAAAGCCCATTTGAAGAGATGGCTGTTGCACTAGCAAAAAGTTCCCCCATGACTCTCTTCTGGATTAGCCAGAGGGGATGTTGTTAAAAACGTACAGTGAACCTGATTCATCCTCTAAAGTCTCTGATGTTTCAGGTGTGACTATGAAATTAGGATTCTCAGGAACAGGATGTTGCCTGCACAGTGCATTTTGTGACTAATTTGAGTTAGTCACAATACTTCAGGATTTTACAAATTTGCGTAATTGTCCTGGAATGAACGATCCTAATTATGAGAGTCTAAGAGAAATGCAAATGAATAGATGAATCTAGCGTTAATGAGACAGTCTAGGAACAGGGAATAATGATGCAAAATCATAGAAACCCACAGTGTCCCCAATTTCTAATAACTGTGTCAATAATGTAGGACTCAATACTTTTGGAAGCTGAGAAAATTGGAACTTGAGAACAAGAGATAGCAATGCCAACTTAAAATTAAAGTTTCTAAGTTTTGTAATCTACAGGATGATAGGGAAAAATCTGTTGTATCCTCCATAGGAGATAGAGTAGTAAAGAATATAGAATGAAGTCATTCAGCCTTGGCTGATGGGTTGATTGTGAGAGTTTAGATTTCACTACAGCTAAATATTAACCGCCAAAGCTAAATTTCTTTTTCACTTTGCATAACACTGTAACTGTAAAGAATGCCGACTGGGCACACTCTTCTACCTGTAGATGTGCCTAGTGAGAAAACGTCCTTTGTTGCTTGCTTTATTGCTAATGCTTGTGATATTACAGCTACAAATCACGTATGTAAGGATTACCAGTGGAAAAGTTGGGGCACAAAAAGAGAAGGAAGTAAGGGAACAAATTGGAAATTATTTTAATTATTATTAGAAACTTAAGGAAACAAATGAGTGTTCATGCAAACTATTGAAACTATGAATAAAAATGGCTCATGCCATCCGGGGCCACAGCCACTTGTTTGCAACAGGTGGTCACAGTTTTCTTTGTTTCACAAAATCACACATCCACCCCAGGTCATGGGAACCATTAGGAGCAAGGCTCCTCGGAGCCTGAGTCTCTTTGCCAAATAATTTCCAAAAAAGAGACTGCATAGCACGGTTTCCTATAAGAAGTTGGTGCAATGTCGTCATTGCAAAGCCCGCCCCCATCAGCCCTATGAAGGATCTCTGCTAGCTTTCTCCCATCGCACACCTTCCCTGCATAGCAGCAAAGTAAGTGCCACTTAATAATGAGCTCTTTGTCTTCTGAAGTCAGATTCCACTCTCCTTCCTGCTTTTTGTCTTCTGTGCCCTGAAATGTGGTACTAGTGAAAATGCTATTTTGGTCTCCAAAGAAGTTCATCCTGTAAAGCGATTAATTCCTGATTAAATATTCCTTCATGCTTCTTAGCATGCTACTTAGAGAAGCCTAGAGAAAAACAAGCAAACAACAATTCCAAGCCCTTCACTCGCCTCACAGAGCCCCCAAAGGGCAAACCTAGGAACGCATTTCAAATATCCCAATTTTGCCTCAGAATTGGTAGTGAAAAGAAGTCTGATTTAAAACTCTCTTCCTCCGTGACTGGGAATGGTGACAACTGTGACACCCTCTTACAGAGTAAACCAATTGATTCTCTCACATGATCATTTTTAATGGGCAGAACATACACAGAGTGATCAAATTTGCTTGGGACACCCATCCTAACACCCAAGCATTTGTTTACCTTATGCAATGCATGGTTTAGGGTTCAAAAGTAAGGAAAATATAAAGTCATAAAGGTGCTGACAGGAAAACTCTAAAGCATCACAGACATAGCTCTTAAGGAGTCGACCAATAGAGTACACACTCACCAACATTCATACCTGTGGGAGCCCACAGAAGTGAATCCATTCCACCTTAGCTGAAAGTCAGAGAGTTCAGAGCTCTTCCAGCTCCTTCAAGGTTATACAACAGAAAGTTTTGACCTAAGGTGTGGCTACAGGACGTTTTGCCTAGGTAAAAGGATATTTCATTCTAGGGTGGGGTTACTTGATGTTCAGAGATGTTAGGAGGTAATTACACTTATTTGTTCTCTGTACCATGGTAAAGAAGTCTTTCATCTTCCCCCACTTTTGGATTGGGTTATATAAGGTCTATGAGAAATAAATTTGTGCAGATCACAGTCTTCACTGGATGCCTTCCTGATTATACCTGCTGTCTCTTGTTTATCTTTTTCTTAAACCTCACCCTCCCTAAAAGTTGTGACGTGAACAACTGAACAAGTGGAATGGAACACCGAGAGACACCATAGTCTAGAGAAAGTGTCACCAACCTGGAAGAACTACAAATTCTGAGGTGGCACAGGTTCCAGGTGCCTTTTCACCACAGTCAAAAAGTGGCCTGGGACCCAGTAGTTTTCCTGATACAGAACAGGTGTGGAGACCTTGTGCACAGCTCTGGGAAGTGTGAAAACAAAATTGGAATCTGGACATGGCCTGAGGGACATCCAGGCAGCAGCCCTGCAACATCTGCAATGTCACAAACAGAACTCACAGTTCAAGAAGTCCTGAACACACTCACCCTTTCCTGTTTTTGAAGGATCAAGGTGTCCTCCCTGTAAGCCTAAGATCAGCAGGAAACAATGTGGTACAGGTTCAATACCACACACCTCAGCATCTACACAGGACTCAAACTCAATGGCAATGGTGAGGCTTTCTGAATATCCAAGCAGCTCAGTGGGTATTTAATTAAGGGAAGTAATAGTATCTCTGCCTGATGAAAGAGATGCCAGGTCTGGATATTCCGAATTCAAGATTCGTAAGAGGAAATCAACAAGGATGGAATGAGGTAAACATGTTTGAATCGTTTTCAGTTTAGGCTTCAGCCTGTCCATTTCCTTTTTTAGTTTGTATGTTTCTTTTGTTTAACTATACAATGAATTCTTTTATTGACCTCTACATTTTTCTTTGCTTCCCTCCCTGCCTCTCCCCTCCCCTCGAACCTCTCTCAAGGTCCCCATGCTCCCAATTTACTCAGGAGATCTTCTCTTTTTCTACTTCCCATGTAGATTAGATCTATGTATGTCTCTCTTAGGGTCCTCATTGTTGTATAGATTCTCTGGGATTGTGATTTCTGAGCTGGTTTTCTTTGCTTTATGTTTAAAAATCACTTATGAGTGAGTCCATGTGTTAATTGTCTTTTTGTATCTGGGTTACCTCACTCAAAATAATGTTTTCTAGCTCCATCCATTTTCCTGCAAAATTCAAGACGTCATTATTTTTTTCTGCTGTGTAGTACTACTCCATTGTGTAAATGTACCACATTTTCCTTATTTATTCTTTGGTCGAAGGGCATTTAGGTTGTTTCCAGGTTCTGGCTATGACAAACAATGCTGCTTTGAACATAGTTGAGCACATGTCCTTGTGGCATGATTGCGCATCCTTTGGATATATACCCAAAAGTGTTATTACTGGGTTTTGAGAAATGTTGTTTCCTAATTTTCTGAGAAATCGCCACACTGATATCCAAAGGGGCTGTACCAGCTTGCATTCCCACCAGCAATGCAGGAGTGTTCTTTTTACCCCACAACCTCTCCAGCATAAGTTGTCATCAGTGTTTTTGATCTTAGCCAATCTTACAGGTATAAGATGGAGTCTCAGAGTTGTTTTGATTTGCATTTCTCTGATTACTAAGGATGTTGAACATTTCCTTAAGTGTCTTTCAACCATTTTAGATTTCTTTGTTGAGAATTCTCTGTTTAGCTCTGTACTCCAATTTTTTCATTGGATTATTTGTTCTCTTAATGACCAATTTCTTGAGTTCTTTGTATATTTTGGAGATCAATCCTCTGTCTGATGTGGGGTTAGTGAAGCTCTTTATCCACTCTGTAGGCTGTTGTTTTGTCTGGTTGACAGTGTCCTTTGCTTTACAAAAGTTTTTCAGTTTTAAGAGGTTCCATTTATTAATTTTTCTCTAAGTGTCTGTGCTGCTGGGTTTATATTAAGATGTGGTCTTCCATGCCAAGGCATTCAAGTGTACTTCCCACTTTCTCTTCTAAAAGGTTCAGTGTGGCTGGATTTCTGTTGTGGTCTATGATCCATTTGGACCTGAGTTTTGTGCATAGTGATAGATATAGGTCAATTTTCATTCTTCTACATGTTGATATCCAGTAATGCCAGCACCATTTGTTAAATATGCTTTCTTTTTTCTATTTGATATATTTTACTTCACTTGCTTGGTTAAAGTTACCTACAATATTTTATATTATTTGAGGCTGTTGTGAAACATATTGTTTTCCTGATTTATTTCTCAGTCCACTGGTTATTTGAATATAGGAGAGCTACTGATTATTTATTAATCTTGTTTCCAGCCACTTTGCTGATGGTGTTTATGAACTGTAGGAGTTCTCCAGTGCAATTTTTAGGGTCACTTATATTTATTATATTATCTGCAAGTAGAGATACTTTGACTTCTTCCTTTCCAATTTGTAGCCCCTTGATCTCCTTCGTGTGTCTTACTGCTCTGGCTAGGAATTAAAGTACTATATTGAGTGGATATGGGGAGAGTGCATAGCCTTTATTGGTTCCTGATTTTAGTGGAATTTCTTTGTATCTCTTACCATTTAACTTGATGTTGGCTATTGGTTTCCTATAAAATGTCTTTATTGTGATTTGATATGTCCTTGTATCATTAATCTTTCTTGGACTTTTACCATGAAGGTATGTTGGTTTTCATCAAATCAACATCTAATGAGATGACCATGTATTTTGTTGTGTTTTGTTTCCATTTTGTTTATAGGGGTTATATTTATTTTGTATATAGAATCATCTGTGTATATCTGGGATGAAGCCTGCTTGATCATGGTGGATGATCTTTTTGATGTTCTCAAGCTCAGTTTGCAAGTATTCTACTGAGTATTTTTGCATTCATATATAAGTGAAATTGGTCTGTAATTCTCTTTGTTGTATCTATTTGTGGTTTGAGTATCAGCACAACAGTGGCATAATAAAATTAAGAGGGCAATATTCCTTCTATTTCTCTTTTGTGGAATAATATGAGGAGCATTAGCATTAGCTCTTCTTTGGGAATGTCTTGTAGAATTCTGCACTAAAACACTTTGGTCTGGAACTTTTTGGGAGGTGGGAGATTTTTAATGACTCCTATTTCATGAGGGATTATATTTAAATTGTCTATCTGATCTTAGTTTAACATTGGTAAGTAGTACTTATTGAGAAAATTATCTGTAACTTAGATTTTTCAATGTGGTGGAGTACAGGTTTTTAAAGCTTGTCCTTATGAGTCTCTGGATTTTCTTGGTGTCTGTTGTTATGCCCCCTTTTCATTTCTTTTGTTTCTTTTCTTTCTTTTTTTAAAAGATTTATTTATTTATTATGTATACAGTGTTCTGTCTTTCTATATGTTTGCAGGCCTGAAGAGGTTACCAGATCTCATTAGAGATGGTTGTGAGCCACCATGTGCTTCCTGGGAATTGAACTCAGGACTTCTGGAAGAATAGTTAGTGCTCTTAACCTCTGAGCCATCTTTCCAGCCCCTCTTTTATTTACTTTTTGTTAATTCAGATATTCTATCTCTGCCTTTTAGTTACGTTGAATAAAGGTTTGTCTGTCTTGTTGATTGGTGGTGGTAGTGATGGTATGTGCATGTGTGTGTGTGTGTGTGTGTGTGTGTGTATGCATGTGTGTGTTTCCCTTCTCTTGATTTTGCTGGTCTGAGATTTACTTATTTCCTGTGTTTTCATGGGTATAGTTAACCTCTATAGGTTGGAGTTGTACTTTTAGACTTTCTGTACTCTTAGATTTGGAAGTATGTATTGGTTAAATTTGATGTTATCAAAAAAATCCTATTTTATCCATTCATGGTATTTGGAAGTTTTGCTGTGTATAACACTGTAGGTTATCATCTGTGATCTCTTAAGACTTTACAGCACCTCTGCCCAGGCTCTTCTTTTATTTCCATTGAGAAGTCAGTCTTCCTAATAGGTCTGTCTTTTATATGTTACATGGTTGTTTTCCCTTACATCTTTTAATGATCTTTCTTGTTCTGTATGTTTAGGGTTTTGATTATTATGTGCTGAAGGGACTTTTTTTGGTTTTCCAAAATAGGGTTTCTTTGTAGCTTTGGAGCCTGTCCTAGAACTAGTTCTTGTAGACTAGGCTGGCCTCGAACTCACAGAGATCCAACTGCCTCTGCTTCCTGAGTGCTGGGATTAAAGGCATGTGCCACCAGTTCTCAGTGGGACTTTCTTTTCTAGATCAGTGTACTTGGTGTTCTATATGCTTCTTGTACCTTTATAGGCATGCCCTTGTTTAGGATAGGATAATTTTTTTCTATAATTTTATTGAAAATACTTTCTGAATCTTTGACGTGGTATTCTCCTTCCTCTATTTTTATTTTTCATAGGTTTGATCATTTTGTAGTGTCCTGGATTTCCTGGATGTTTTGTATCAGGTGTTTTTTAAATTTAACATTTTCTTTGATGGATATATCCATTTCTTCTATTTTCTCTTCAACACCTGAAATTCTCTCTTCAACCTATTGCCTTCTGTTGGTGAAGCTTGCCTCTGTAGCTGCTGTTCAAATTCCTAAATTTTTGTTTCCAGAATTTTCTGAGTTTGTTTTTTAATTACTTTTATTTCCATTTTCATATCTTCAAAATTTTAATTAATTTCCTTCCTCTGTTTGTTTGTTTTCTTGGCTTTCTTGAAGGGATTTATTCACTTCCATTTTTAAGGACCTCTTAAATATTCATGTAGTCAGATTTAAAGTCTGTTTCTTGTGCTTCAACTATGTTGGGATATTCAGGACCTGTTGCAAGATAGCTGGGCTGCAGTGAAAACATACTGCCTTGAATGTTATTGTGTTTTTATACTGGTATCGAGGCATCTACGTTTGGGGTGAATTATAGGTCTAGGTACTGATTTCTGGATTTATCTTCGTTGGATGAGTGTTTTGTTCCTTGGTGTCTGATTTTCCTTTGGGTTTTCATAGAGTCTGATGGCTATGTGTTGCCTGGTAGGCAATTGTATTTGGATCTGATAGTTGTGACCACTGGGGGTTCCAGATAAAATATGTTTCTGGGTGTTGAAGCTGACACTTAGGAATGGGGATAAGCCAGGGGTCCTTTGGGGTTTACAGAAGAGAGGAGAGCAGAATGTTCACCCAGGATTGCTTATTTCATCTCCTTGGAATGGGGGTAGACAGTGAAGTGAAGTCACAAAAAGGGTTTATGGGCAATGTGCTACAAGCTGCTAGGAGGTGGCATGGACCTGCTGTTTCCCAGAGTTGGGGTGCTGACCATGGCTGCAAGAGCTAGGAATAAATGGACCTCTGGCAGTGTCGGAAAGCTGAATGAGTAGGAGCCAACAGCCAAAGCTGAAACTTTGGTCCTGGTCATGTCTGCTTAACATTTCAAAAACTCTTCTAGTCAGAAAATGATTACCGATACAGACAAAAAAAAAGAAACCTTTTAAAAGGGTCACTGTGTGTTTAAACTGTATGTAGGCTTAAGAAAAAAATGGATATAGGCAGTTATAGAAATAAATAATAGTCTTAAAAAATAATACAAAGTCTTTAAAGGGTCACTAAAAGAAATATTTAAAAAGCCACATAATGATGGAAAATACAGAGGGTCTGGATTATGCATATTATTGTTTTGTTTGACTTTTTTGACTATTAATGAACTAACTTTGGAGAGACATTTGATTGTGGGGGCTGCTAAGCTTAACCAATGTAATGATATCTTGACTTCAAAATTTGGGTCTAAAGCTATGTTGCTTTGAAAAAGAGGTCTGCTTTTGTTTTCACAGTTGCAAAGCTGTGGATTTCTCCCAGGTTAATATGGTTTGATCAAGTAAGATCTCCTGAGAGGTGTATCATAGGAGCGATGGCCCAGGTGACCCAACATCCAGAACAACTTCAAGGCAATTGGCTGAGATGATTCAGCCTCACAGACTACTATAGCCAAGATTTAACTATAATTCTAAATTTTCTCAGGATCTCCTTAAGATTACTAGTGCCTCCAGTGAACAGGAAAACTATACCCCAATTCTCAAAATATTGTTTATAAATAGTTTTGATATAAATGGGGTTGGATTAAATGGTTAATGGCCATAGTCAATCTCTTTCTAAAGAAAAAGGAGTGATAAAATATAAAAATGATGGAGAAAGGGGTAGATTATTGAATCTACTTTAATCTAAAATCAACTATTAATCTCAAAATACTTACATTGGTATAGATTTTTCCTTACTGATAAAAATTTGAGGTCAATTTTGTTATACTTCATATATATTTCTAATCTTTAAGGTATTATGTTTATACAGCTCATTTAAAAATATAATGTATAATTAAAGATACAGATTAATCGTCATCTATAATAGTCAAATGTATAGTAATATTAATTAGGTTTTCTAGGCATACAAAGATATTTTAATTAGGTAGGTAATCTACAAACACTTCAAAGATCTACAGAATATGACACTTAAAATGCTTTAGGAACTTTGACTTTTCTCAATCATGAGACTCATCTTCTGACAGCATCACCCTGACCTAAAGAAAACTGACTTCTGAACTTGCCAAAATAAGATGGGACAATCCGTCAGGGATCCTGTTTCAAGAAAGAGTCTGCAAGACATTCTACAGGGCACAAAGGAAGATAACTGACAAACTGCCAATATAAGTGGGACTGCTTCAAATTTCCTCCTTAACAGAGAAGTCTGCCAGACACTGTAGGCCTATAGGCTGAAGGTGGTTGTAGAAAAACTTTGGGTGACTGTCCAAGCAGTCAGATATCTCTGTCATTTCTAGAGTTTTGGAAATTGCTTACAATGCATTTTCTTGTTTACCTAGGTAATGTTTTATCCTTTTGGAGTCTTTGATGGAGTTAAAGACTAAATAGTTATAATTGTAGTTTTCTTTAGTTATGATAAAAGATAATATAGAAGTTTAGACACAAAGATAGGATAGACAGAGTATTTTTTTAGCTTTGCCAAATACAAATAAGACTAAATAATATAACTGTAATTCTTGCTTGATACATGTTTTGTTTTATAATTCTACAATGTTAAAGTTAAGACCTTCCTTTTAAACTAGACAGAAAAGTGGAGATGACGTGGCAGGCCCCTCTGTATGCTGTGAACATATTTTATTACTACTGGCTAATAAAAAAGCTGCTTTGGTCTATGTCAGGGTAGAATATAGCTAGGCAGAAAATCCAAGCAGAGAGAGAGAGGGAGTAAAAAGGCGAAGTCAGAGGTACCAGCAGTCACTGGGGAAGCAAGATGTGAGGTAACAAGCCATGAGCCTCATGGTAAATTAGAGAATAGAAATGGGTTAATTTACATTGTAAGAGATAGTTGATAATAAATCTGAGCTAATACGCCAAACAGCAATTATAATTAAGTCTCAGATGGCTACTAGGAAATGAGGAGGTGGTAGAAGAGAAACCCCCAGTTACATCTTCCTTATCACATCCTCTCTGATATCTGATCAGTAGATTTAGCAGAGTTGTAGGAAAATTAAAGTTGTCCTGTTTTCCAATGAGATTGATAATAACTAGAGGTATGGTCCAAAACATTACTCTTTTGATCCTTTTCCATATTTGTATCAGTTTCCTGGTAAGGATATTGATCACCAAGAAGGACAGTTAATCAAGTATTGAAGAAACTCTGTTTGAAACTTGGAACTGTTGGTGCTACAGTCAGTGATGATGCAGGGTTAAGAGAATTTACTCCGCGTCTGGCCGCTCCGCCGCGTCTGGCCCCCGCGTCTGGCCCCCGCGCAGCTCTGCCACTTCTGGCTGCTGCGCCACCGCTCACCTGTCAGAATGGCTAAAATAAAAAACACCAATGATAGCCTTTGCTGGAGAGGTTGTGGAGAAAGGGGTACACTCATCCATTGCTGGTGGAAATGCAAACTTGTGCGACCACTCTGGAAAGCAGTGTTTCGGTTTCTCAGGAAATTCGGGATCAACCTACCCCTGGATCCAGCAATACCACTCTTGGGAATATACCCAAGAGAGGCCCTATCATACAACAAAAGTATATGCTCAACTATGTTCATGGCAGCATTGTTTGTAATAGCCAGAACCTGGAAACAACCTAGATGCCCTTCAACGGAAGAATGGATGAAGAAAGTATGGAATATATACATATTAGAGTATTACTCAGCAGTAAAAAACAAGGACTTCTTGAATTTTGCATACAAATGGATGGAAATAGAAAACACTATCCTGAGTGATGTAAGCCAGACCCAAAAAGAGGAACATGGGATGTATTCACTCATATTTGGTTTCTAGCCATAAATAAAGGACATTGAGCTTATAATTCATGTTCCTAGAGAAGCTAAATAAGAAGGTGAATCCAAAGACAAACACATAGGCATCCTCCTGAATATTAACCTTCATCAGGCGATGAAAGGAGACAGAGACAGAGACCCACATTGGAGCACCGGACAGAAATCTCAAGGTCCAAATCAGGAGCAGAAGGAGAGGGAGCACGAGCAAGGAACTCAGGACCGCGAGGAGTGCACCCACACACTGAGACAATGGGGATGTTCTATCAGGAACTCACCAAGGCCAGCTGGTGTGAGTCTGAAAAAGCATGAGGTAAATCTGGACTAGCTGAACATAGCGGACAATGAGGACTACTGAGAACTCAAGAACAATCGCAGTGGGTTTTTGATCCTACTGCACTTACTGCCTTTGGGGGAGCCTAGGCAGTTTGGATGCTCACCTTATGAGACCTGGATAGAGGTGGGCGGTCCTTGGGCTTCCCACAGGTCAGGGAACCCTGATTGCTCTTCGAGCAGATGAGGGAGGGAGACTTGATCGGGGGAGGGGGAGGGAAATGGGAGGTGGTTGCGGGGAGGAGGCAGAAATCCTTAATAAATAAATAAATTTTAAAAAAAAGAGAATTTACTGCTCTTACAGAGGATAAAGACTGGATTTCTAGCAACATTTGCTGGCTTACAACCATCCATAACTTTAGTTCCAAGGATCTCACACCATCTTCGCACTTCCACAGGAGTCAAGCATACATAAACGCCGGCAAAACATTCTTACACATAAAGTAAGATATATACATCTAACAGTTTTTTTAAAGTAAAATATTATTTGTCTGATATATATAAAACACTTGGATCAAGCTTGACAGGGAAAAATGTTTAAATAAATGTGACATAAGGCTCTACTTCAGACTGGCATTCTGACATATTTATTTGAAAACATAATTATTTTGAAGAAACAGAATATTTGGGGACATATTTTTAACATAATAATTACTTATGGAACCCTGAAATAAAAGGGGTAAGTTATTTTTATCAGTCTTTACATTTTAGGAAAGGCAGAGACTAAAGAATCCTTTCCAAGATGAGAGCCTTGCTCATGATAATGAAGATGGGCCCTGGTATAGAAGGTATTCTGTCTAGGGAGAAGCAAGGACATTTTAAACTTATAAACTCAGGGCTGAGAGGATGACCAACCACATACCATATTGAGTGATGTTCCATCTAACTTTTACTAAATAGGCTTAAATTACACTATAAAAGAAATATAGGTCAATTTGGCATATTTAATTAAAATAGCAGTTAATTATAAGCCAAGTTGTACAATGAAAAATATAAAATTACAAGAACATGCATATAATACATATATGAATCAGTATTAGGAAGGTCATCTTAAAGACAAAGAAATATCAATTTTCACTTTTAGATTAGGCTGCTGATTAGATCTTAGATCACATTTTACTAGCATTAACAATCCTTAATCGGAAACTTGTCCTTTTAAAGATATGACTGTAATCTAAGTAGAAAACCTTGGATGTCAAAGACATAAAGCTTAAACTTTTGGGAAGACTTTAAGGAGGCTGAACAGACATCATCTTGGGACTTCCTTTAATTTTTTTCGTTACTTTAAATTGGACATAATCAAACTTGGGAAAATGTATTAAAGAGGAGAGCTCATGTAGACAGGTCATCAACCATATTTTCTATTGTTATAAGTTAAGTTAAATCTTATAAATTGATACGACAAGGTATCTTATAACTATGAGATACTAATTATTACTATTAGAGTACTTATCAGAATAGACAATTTTATTTGTATAGAATAAGCATATTTAGATTTTAAATGTGACTCTTGGTTGTTGTTGTATGTCCTATCAACCTCATAAAGAAAATGGTATTTTATAGAGAAAGAGCAAAGTTGGCCTCCACGAGCACAATATATGCACATGAGGCACAAATATGCAGGTCAAACATCCATATACATGAAAAATAAAATTAAAGCATTTTATAAAAATATTTTTTAAAAGTAATACATAGCATTTCATCCAACATGAAATTACTGTGTATATTATCCAGTTATACCAAAATGATATAGATTTGACTTATTACTTATAAGAATTGCCATAAATGAAAGAAAATTAAAAATTTCTCAACATAAATTACTGTTGAAATTTCTGTAACAGTGTTAACTCATATCTCAATAAAAACTAGTCTTCAGGATCAAAGTTATATTTGCTTTATAGAAATAAGTAACATTTTAAGATATTATAAAATAATTAATAGCACCCCAAATATCACATCACAGGTGTCAATAGTTGCAAAGGTTGGAGACTACGATCTCCTGCCTATCTGAGACCCAGTAAACTTAACAGTAACTGAGGCAGTTTGAATATTACAAAGAGACTACAATGCAAATGAGTTATTGCATTGGTTGATTCCAGTTAAGTTGGCTATAACCAAGGCCCAAAGGCTTATTGAGAATTAGAACAGCAGGATATCCACTGAAACACAGATTTACTGTACTCATCCAGGTTCCCAGTCAGAAAGTACAAATCCACAAGGAACCTTTACTGCCAGGGTTTAAACTTGACTTTTTCTAAGACAAAATGCAATTTGTTCTAGCAGATAGGTCATTAATACTTTATTGAATCTGGAATGACTGGGGAAAATGTAAATCTGGCCACAATATTTGAAAACAGGGTAAATTAAGTTGGCTATGTAAGCTGAAATGGCTGTGAGGCAAAAGAACCCACTCCGGAGGTCTAGTGTTCCCTTCTTTAGCTCCATTGTATGGGGATACTATTATTAAATGACTGAACACTAATCTACAAGTCTAATATAATCATAAGGATTACTATTTAGATGTCATGGATAATTCTTTTAAACACTAATATCAATAAGTGGTTACTATTTGATGATTTTAACATCAGTATGAAGAGAGATAGTTTGTAGTCAGTGCAACCCCTAAAGGACAACTTTTCTGACCTTATTTCTTTTTTGTTTTTTTTCGAGACAGGGTTTCTCCGTAGTTTTTGTTTCCTGTCCTGGAACTAGCTCTTGTAGACCAGGCTGGTCTCGAACTCACAGAGATCCGCCTGCCTCTGCCTCCCGAGTGCGGGGATTAAAGGCGTGCGCCACCACCGCCCGGCTTCTGACCTTATTTCTATCATGCTTACAATCTTCCTTAGTTGCATGACAACACTTTGTTCACAGTGTACACCAGGGAATGGAATTGTCTGTTAGTCATCAATAGCACAACAGAGGGATTAATGTGCATGCATTCTTTGTGTTGAGACTTGGTATTACATACAATTAACCCATCCTTTCAATAAACAAGACTAAAAATTTATATAGCTCAATAAAAACAAACTTTTAAGATCTTGTCAACAAACTAGGTGAAAATATGAGGTAAGAAGAAATTGGTAAGAGGTGCGGGAAGTCCTTTTGTCTATGCGTTGCTTTTATTAGTTAATGAATAAATTTGTTTTGGCCAGTGACTTAGCAGAATAGAGCTAGGCAGGAACTCTAAACTGAATGCTGGGAGAAAGAAGGCAGAGTCAGTGAGAAGCCATGCAGCCTCTGGGGACTCATGCTTACCCTGGAGTCCGGTAGGTCACGACCTTGTGGTGATGCACAGATTAATGGAGATGGGTTAGTTTGGGATCTAGGAGCTAGCTGGGAATACGCTTAAGCTATTGGCCAAACAATATTCCAATTAATACCGATTTCTCTGTGATCAATTTGGGAGTCTGAGCGTCTAGGAAATGAACAAGCAGTCTCTAGGCAACAGGAAGGAACTAAGAATGAGGAGGAACAGACACAACTTTTATTGATTATATCACTGTAAAAATAGAAAGTATCCAAATCTGCATCCCCCTTTCCTCAAAATGCAAGAGGAAAGAATGAAACAAGGCTGGAACTGTCTGCTTGCTCTAGAGAAATTATCTAAGAAATGGTATGGGCTATAATTCTATGAGTATAAAAATAAGTTTTAAGACTCAGGAATTATGCTGGCAGAAGTAGGTCCTCTAAAATCCGTAATATCACTACCCTCATTCATTGGTTACATTTCTAGTACTGGCACAATTTCCTTCCTGTTGGACAGGCCTAAATATAAGTTATACAGTAGCTCGTCACCAACAAGACAGGGATGACACTATTGTGCCTGTGTTGATATCTTGCCAGACTGATCACTGTTTGGGTTCATTGGGTTGTTATTTTCCTATTGCTATTTCCTATTTCATGACCAAAATAACTTAGGAAAGAAAACATTTTTAAACACTCATGGTTCTAGAGAATAGAGCCCATAATTATCATCACAGGTAATATGGCACAGATAGGCAAGCATAGCAATGGATACTAGCTAAAAAGATCTGAAAGCTGGAGCCAGAGAGTAAGAGCTATCTTGGAACAATGTCAGCACTGAAGCCTGAAAGCCATCCCGGTGACTAATGCTCTGCAATGAGGTGACATCTTCTAATCTTTCCCACCAGTTCCACTAACTGGTAAAAAACCACTCAAATATAGGGGCCTTTGGGGGCCATTCTCATGCAATCCACAACAAAAGTCACAGTTGGGGAGGGCTATTGACTACTTCTCTCACTTGGCAAACTGAATTGCATCTATGACTATGACAGACTAACGAAGGTGATTTTGGTGTTAGATCCAGCTCAACCTTTCCCAGTCCTGAATTCCAAGTATGGAATGTGTCGGCAAATACGAGTTACCCTCAACCTCTCAAAGATGACCAAAGAAAAGAGTATTACTTAAACTGCTTGGGGAATTACATGGACCATCATGAACAATGCAAATGAAGATTTCTTATGCCTGGTGCTGTTGTTTTTATTAATATAGGGTTCCTGGGGGAAGGGACTGTCATGCCAAGTGATATAATTTCATTTAATATGTATCTGTGTGTGTTTGTATATCCACGAGTATGTACATACTCTTGTATTGACACCTGCATTATACACAAGTATAACATAACATTATTATTTATAATAGATATTGTATAATTACACTATACAAGGTGTATATATATCACAGTACAAGACATAAAATTTTGCATATATACAAAATTACTTTTTATTATTGTTTTATTTTTGGTTTTTCGAGACAAGGTTTCTATGTAGCTTTGGAGCCTGTCCTGGAACTAGCTCTTGCAGACCAGACTGGCCTCGAACTCAAAGAGATCTGCCTGCCTCTGCCTCCCAAGTACTGGGATTAAAGGCGTGTGCCACAACTCCCTGGCTCCAAAATAACTACTTCTTAACCATTACCAAACAATATTGGCATTAGATCTTCATTCTTCTCCCATATTGGCTGTATTCATTTTATCTCTAATTAGAATCTCCTCCTCCACGGTTTTCAAATTTTCCCCTTCCTCTCAATCACATCCAGCTACTCTCCTCTCTAGTCTCTCTCCCAGTTACCAATGGCATACTATTCATGCACACACACCCAAAATCTTAAATCAGAAAATGGTTTGGCAAATGGAATCAACTACAAAACGTGTGCTAAGCCAGACTCAGAAAGATAAATCCTAGCTCCAAATCTTTAGATACGAGATAAACTGAAGTAAACACAAAAACCATACCTTGTCTTAAGGAAAACATAATGCAAAGTAAATCTCCTGTATAGAAATGGGCCAATAATAAAAATGCTCAATATGTGAATGTACTTCTTTCAAGCTGTTTGTTTCTAAAGCCTTTGGACTAACTGCCAGAAAGTATTTCATTTATTGTTGACTTAAGATTTAAGTATATGAAAAAGTTTCACAACTGTTATTTCATTTAAAATGACAATCATATTTTTCAGTTTTGCAATGAAAATTTCTTACTGGATATTTTTTCTTTTTTTTCCTTTAGTTTTTTGAGACAGGGTTTCTCTGTAGCTTTGGAACCTGTCCTAGAACTAGCTCTTGTAGACCAAACTGAGCTCAAACTCACAGAGATCCACCTGCCTCTGCCTCGTAAGTGCTGGGATTAAAGGCGTGTGCTTGGATTTGGTTCTTTTTAAACCCAAAGGTGGATATCTGAATTTCCTTTTCATAGCTCTGATAAATTCCAACTAGTAGAAAAACGTTTAGAAGGAAGTGTTACAATGGGATTGACGCTGCAGAGTGTCAGGATCTCTTCAGGAGGAGTAAAGGCCTGATGTCAGGACTCACATGATAATATACAATCAGGAGGCAGAGGGAGTAGACTAGGAGTGTCTTGTCTTGAAATCTCAAACTCGCTGAGAGTGACAGATATTCACCACAGGCCATACTGTCTAATTGTCCTCAAACTGTTCCACCAATGAGAACAAAGTTCCCAAGCACACCAGTACTATACCTGCTTTCAAAGCTACTGCCATAGCCACAGTTAAAAACAGAACCAAAAACCAAAAACAACAACGAAATACAGGTACTGTTCATAATGCAAGTGGTTTGCATGCTACATATAGCAAAATATTGGGCATTAACATTACACTTTTGCAGGTCTCACAATCTGTATCTTTCCAAATTAAAACACTGTATTTGTCAGTTATGCCTTTACTGCTATGAACATATCATTCTTTACTCATTTGTATTTTTCTTTCTGTGTTCATTAGGAAGCATGCATTTGATTCTCAGGAGACAACTTTCAGGAACTGGGTCTCTATTTCCACCATGCAAGATCCAATGAGGGAATTGAGATAATCGCATCTTCTGGCAAGAACCATTACTAGCTGAGGCATCTCATGTTCCAATCACATTCTTCTTCCATATCTCACAACGGAAGCAATTTGACCAATGCACTGTCACAAAGTCTGCACATTGCAGCTTTCACTGTGAGATCATTTTGGGTTTGACCATAGGTCTGAAACATGGAAATTCAGGAACAGATTGTTTAAGAGGATAGGGTTTTTAAAAATTGTGAACATTTTCCCCACATTTGTTAAAAACATAAAAAGCTTTCCCCAGTGGGGGAAAAAATGAATATAGTAAGAACTACGGCTGCTAAAGGATTATGTGATTATACATGTAAGATCTGTCTCTAGGGTAGATTCTTAGAACTTCATGGAAACAGAAACTTATGAAGGCTTTTGACAATATTTGAATACATACATGCATTAGACCTCTTTCCTGTGTAAATTCTTACATGAGGGTTACAGAAACTGAAAGTGGTGAAGGCTTTTCCCACACTGCTAATATTGGTAAGGTTCCTCACCAATGTGAGATAGTTTATATTTGATAAAGTAAGAACAAAGAAATAGTTTTCCAAATGTTTATGAACAGAGGGTTTCTCTCCAATGTGAACGTTTTTATTACTCTTGGGCAAAGTGGAAATAATGAAGGTTATCCACAGTGCTAACCAGCAGCATTAGGCTACCAACTAGTGTGAAGCATTTCATGTCTGGTAAGATGACCAGAGCAGCTGAAGGCTTTTTGACAATTCTTACATGCATAAGGCCTGTTTTTTGAGTTAACTCTTTCATGGCTTTTAAAATCACTAGACTAAATGAACCTACATGTTTTAAACCCAGGAGATTTCTCTCCAGTGTGATTTCTTTCATGCAAGTTAGACCAAGCAGAAGTGTTGAAAGTTTTTCCACAATGTTTCCATGAGTTAGGCTTGTCTCTAGTGTAAATCATTTCATGAATGTTCAGATGACTGTAGTGGGTGAAGGCTGTTCCACAATGCTCACATCATGAGGCTTCTCTCCAGTATGGAGTCTTTCAGAAGTCTTACACAAACTGAAATTGGTTTTTCAACAAGGCTTCCACACATAAGGCTTTTCTCAAGTGTGACGCCTTTCATGTCTGTAACGACTACTGGAGTCACTGAAGGATTTTCCACAATGTGTACATGCATAGGGCTTGTCTTTGGAGTGAACTCTTTCGTGCTTGTTAAGATCACTAGACTGAATGAACAGTTTCCCACATGTTTTACAGACAAAGTCTTTCTCTCCAGTGTGAATTTTTTCATGCAAGTTTCGACAAGTAGAAGTTTTGAAGGTTTTTCCACAATGTTTACATGCATAAGGCTTCTCTCCAGTGTGAACTCTTTCATGAGCCTGCAGCTGATTGGAGCGGGTAAATGCTTTTCCACAATGCTTACACACATAAGGCTTCTCTCCAGTGTGAACTCTTTCATGACCTTTACATGAACTAAAATTAGTGAAAGTTTTCCCACAATACTTACATGTATAAGGCTTCTCTCCTGTGTGAATCCTTTCATGCCTGTTACGACGACTGGAGTCACTGAAGGCTTTCCCACAAAACTTACATGCATAAGGATTCTCTCCAGTGTGACTCCGTTCATGTCTGCTACGGCGACTTAGGTCACTGAAGGCTTTTCCACAATGCTTACAGACATAAGGCTTTTCTCCACTGTGAATTCTTTCATGAATATTACAATAAGCAGAACTGGTGAAAGCTTTTCCACAGTAGTTACATGCATAAGGCCTTTCTCCAGTGTGAATTCTTTCATGAATGTTTCGGTAAGAGGAACTGGTGAAGGTTTTCCCACAATGTCTACATGCATAGGGATTCTTTCCAATATGACTGCTTTCATTATTGTTATGATAACTGTATTGTGTGAAGGCTTTTCCATAATGTTTACAAGCACAAGGCTTCTCTCTACTGTGAGTTACTTCATGGTTTTCAAAACATTTTGCATAACTAAATGTTTTGCCACACTGACTACAAATGTACCTTTTCTCTCCAATATGACTTTTTTCATGGCTGATAAAGTTACTGGAATGAATGACTGATTCTTCACAGAGTTTACATACAAATGGTCTCCCTTCTTTATTGATTCCTTCATCATTCTGGCCATATGTGCGTCTTGTTAAGTCATTCTCATTGAGTTTATCTCCAGTGTGAGCTCTCTCCTGAGGCTGATCAAAACAGAGACTCCTACAGGTCTCATTACATTGTTGATTTTTGCAGGGTTTCTCCTTAGGAGAAGTTTCCAGTTCCAGAAGTGATTCAGAATGACTAATGAGTTTCCAATGTTTCTGATGTATAAAATCTTTTGCCATAGCTTCCTTACATACAGATCGTATCCCTCTAGGTTGTTCTCTGAGATACCCATGTGAGGATGAATGACAAATGATGTTTTTTACATGCACTGGACTTTGATGAACTCTTACTCCTGGGTGCACGTCTTTATTGATGATAGTCTCTGTAATAGGTTTCTGGTTCTTATCACACTCACTATTGCATTCATATCCACAGTCTTTCTCAATCACCAGAGTTCTGCAAAAAATGAGAAAAACATTAGTGCAGCCAAGGGAAATATCTGAGACTGTGTGTGTGAACCACTGCAACTATACTATACTATCTCAGGGGCAACTAAAGAATGCCATCAATGTTAAGGACAATATAGGCCACATGTAAAGATCCTGTCATGTGCAAAGAAGTAGAGGGTTGACTTTATTTATATAGTCTTCCAGCAGATTGGATTTTGATGATCAGCATTCATGTGGAGGGCTCACAAGTTCCTGTTACTCTTGATCTAAAGGATCTCTTTCTCTCTTCTGCCTTCTACAAATGTTTTTGTCATGCAAGAAAGCACACACATGAACACATAAAGTAAATGAATGGCATAAAAAAAGTGAATATAGAGGCAAAAGTTCTATAGTTGGAAGACAATCATAACAATCACATAAAATGCTGAAACACTGTGGCATTCTAAATACTCAGCCGGTTTTGGTTGGTTATCAACTAGATTCATCTAGGGTCATCTGAGAATAGAAACCCTCAATGGAGAAAATGGCTCAATCAGCTTGGCCTGTAAACAAGTCTGTGGGAGGATTTTCACCTTCCTGATTGATAAAGGAGGCCTCTGACAATGCTGGGTAATGTGCCCACGGCAGAAGTGCATGAGATGTATAGGAAAGATACCTGTGGCTTAGTTTAGTTCAACATTACACAAACTAGGACACACATCCGAGAAGAGAGAAACTGAATGGAGAAAATGCCTTTATCAAGTTGACATTTAGGTCTATCTGTGTGGGCATTTTCTTGATCACTGATTGAGGTAGAGTGCCCCAGTCCACTGTGGGTATTGTCCCCCAAGAGGTGTGGGCCAGAAGCTAAGTAATGGATGAGGAGCACACCAATGAATAGAATTTCTCCATCACCTCTGCTTCAGTTCCTGCATCCAGATTCTTGCCATGTTTGGGCTCCTGCCTTGACATTCTTCTGTGATTAGGCTGTGACAAGGAAGTGTAAGTCAAAATGAGCTCTACCTCTGAGTTGTGTGGGTTTTTTTTTTTTGTCACAGCAAAAGAGAGAAAATAAATGACAGTTCTAATAAGAAAGGACAGAATAATATATGTAAAAAAAGTAAATACTTTTGGATATGAAGGTAAGTTTTGTGTAATAAGCCACCAGAAAAGCTCCTTCAGAGCTTAATGTCCCTGATGTATTTATGATATTAATAGATTACATAGATGGGATACTCAGATATTGAATGGTAAATCAATGCTCTGTTACAGGAATGTGTGTAGGATCATTTTTCACTTAGGTTTACTTGGAGCATTTGGCAGGATCTCAGTTGGTTTATGATTCCCAAATATTTGACATAAACTCTTGTCCATTGAATATAAATTACCTTGTATTTCTGCTGAGATCTTTGTAGTCCTCTTCAATATTTTCTTCTAGTGCTTTCTCTAGAAGAAAATTTAGAATACTTTATGACATTCATATTGAACATAAAAAATTATTACAATCTAGCTTTTATGACATGGGTATTCATACTAAATTTACCACATATTCCCTTCTAGAATCCAGATCACAACAACTCCACACACAAACAGTTGCACTCACTGAATAAGCAAGGGGAGCACTGTAAATTTTGGTCTCTGGCCTCCACCTTTGGAGGCCCCGCCCCTGTGCTCCTTGCCCCTTGCACCTTGACACCTTGCTGAGGAGGGTCGAGGAGGGTCAAGATAGCCCACCAAACCTTGGCCCCTCCCCAGAGGAGGTCAGGACCACTCCCCTAGCCTATTTAAACTGCTCCCTGGAAAGTTAACATGTGCTGATGTCTTGCCCCCCGCCCCTCCCCCCAGTTTGTTTTGATTCAGCATGATTGGGATTTTTGCCTTGACAGAACTTGTGTTAGAAAATATTCCTAACAAGCACCTTTTTTTTTGTTTTTTTTTTTACCTATGAAGATCAGGTTTAAAAATGTTTCTTCCATCACAGCACTGTAGAGCTTCTTTTGAGTAGAATCCAACAATGCCCACTCTTCTACAGTGAAGTTCACAGCAACATCCTCAGAGGTCACTGGCTCCTAAGAGTGCATATATTAGGATGGTTAGCTTTACCTGACAGGCTGACAAGATACAGAATCATCTAGCATTTATGTTTCTGAAGATACCTCTAAGTGATCCTTTAAATAGGATTAACTGAAGAATACGTGTGGGAGGCTATCTTGATTACTTATCTAATACAAGAAGATCCACTGTCTCAGTTACTACTTGCCTGCCAGTCAGGCATCACAATCCCTGACTTCAAACGATACTACAGAGCTACGGTACTGCAAACAGCCTGGTATTGGCATAAAAACAGACAGGAGGACCAATGAAACTGAATCAAAGGCCTGGATATTAATTCACACACTTTAGAACACCTGATTTTTGACAAAGAAGCAAAAAATATCAAATGGAAAAAAGAAAGCATTTTTAACAAATGGTGCTGGCATAACTGGATTTCAACATGTAGAAGAGTGAAAATAGACCCATATCTATCACCATGCACAAAACTCAAGTCCAGATGGATCAGACCTCAACATAAAACCAGCCACACTGAACCTCATAGAAGAGAAAGTGGGAAGTACGCTTGAACACATTGGCACAGGAGACCCCTTCCTAAATATAACCCCAGCAGCACAGACACTGAGAGAAAAAAATAAATGGGACCTCCTGAAACTGAAAAGCTTCTGTAAAGCAATGGACATGGTCAACAAGACAAAACGACAGCCTACAGAATGAGAAAAGATCCTCACCAACCCCACATCAGACAGAAATCTGATCTCCAAAATATATAAAGAACTCAAGAAATTGGTCATCAAAAGAACAAATAATCCAATAAAAAAATGGAGTACAGAGCTAAAGAGAGAACTCTCAAAAGAGGAATCTAAAATGGCTGAAAGACACTTAAGGAAATGTTCAACATCCTTATTCATCAGAGAAATGCAAACCAAAACAACTCTGAGAATCCATCTTATGCCTCTAAGAATGGCCAAGATCAAAAACACTGATGACAACTTATGCTGGAAAGGTTGTGGGAAAAAGAGAACACTTCTGCATTGTTGGTGGGAATGCAAGCTGGTACAGCCCCTTTGGACGTCAGTGTGGTGATTTCTTAGAAAATTAGAAAACAACCTTCCTCAAGACCCAGTAATACCACTTTTGGGTATATATCCAAAGGATGCTCAATCATGCCACAAGGACATGTGCTCAACTCTGTTCATAGCAGCATTGTTTGTCATAGCCAGAACCTGGAAACAACCCAAATGTCCCTTGACTGAAGAATGGATAAGGAAAATGTGGTACATTTACACAATGGAGTACTTACTACACAGTGGAAAAAAATAACATCTTGAAATCTGCAGGAAAATAGATGGAGATAGAAAACATTATTTTGAGTGAGGTAACCCAGACACAGAAAGACAATTATCACATGTACTCACTCATAGGTGGTTTTTAAACATAAAGCAAAGAAAACCAGCCTACAAATCAGAATCACAGAGAACCTAGACAACAATGAAGACACTAAGAGAGACATACATAGATCTAATCTACATGGGAAGTAGAAAAAGAGAAGATCTCCTGAGTAAATTGGGAGCATGAGGACCTTGGGAGAGGGTTGAAGGGGGAGGGGAGATGCAGGGAGGGGAGCAGAGAAAAATGTAAAGCTCAATAAAAATCAACAACAGCAAAAAAGGAAATACACAGACTAACAAAATGGTTGCAAAAACAGGATCCATCCTTCTGTTGCATCCAAGAAACATACCTCAATACCAAGCACAGGTATCACCTCAGGGAAAAGGATTGGAAAAAAAGATATTCTAAGTGAATGACCTAAAAAGCAAGTTGTTGTAGCTATTTTAGCATATAACAAAATGGTCTTCAAACCTAAACTAATTAAAAGACACAGGGAAGGATCAGTGGGAAAACATACCAAGATGGCATTTCCAGTCTTAACATCTCTGTGCCCTCTGAATGAACTAAACAAGGCCTATGTGAATTCACAGACTGAAGCAGCAAGCCTAGGGGCCTACATGGATCTGAACCAGGTCCTCTGGGTATATATTATAGCTTTCAGTTTAGTACTCTTATGGGACACCCGAACATGTGAACTTGTGGGTCTCTTTTTCTCCATGAGGTTGCCTTGTCCAACCTTGTTCTGATGTTTTCTGTTTTACCTCATTATATTTTATTTTGTCATGTTTGGCCACTATCTCTTAGAAACCTGTTATTGTCTAATGAGAGACAGAAAGGGAGTAGACCCAGAGGGGAGGACAAATAGAAAGAAACTGGGAGAATAAGAGGGAAGGGAAACAACAATCAGGATATGCTGTCTAAGAATAGAAACTGTTTTCAATAAAATGAAAATATATAATAAAGAATCACTACAAACAACACATGAAGCAAATTGAAATTTATCTTTCTTCAGACTGGTAACTTTGGACAACCTCAGTCAGGAAAACAAGAAAAAAAGCCTTGCACGTTATAATTTTGTGAAACTAAAGCAAAACATGGGGGCTAGAGAAGTGACTCAGTGGTAAAGAGCGCTTGTTGCTCTTGCAGAGGATCTGGGTTCAGTTCCTAGCACCCACAAAGTGGTTCACAACCAGCTGTCACTCCAGTTCCGTGAGAACCAAAGGCACCACCAAGCATGCGAGTGGTACACAAACATATATGCAGGCAAGCGCACACACAAAACAAAACGCATAAATATAGAATAAAATTAAAAATACTAAAGAAAAACAAAACAAGAAAACCGAAAGCAAAAATCCAAAAACCATATTGAATAGGGTGTTAAGGAGAGACAGTTCTGTGGGAAACTTCTCAACCACCAGGAGGCATGGGAAACAATTCTGAGGCAGACCAGATGACGGAGGGGAGGGGATGGGAGGAGACAGAAATGATATCCGAGGTGATAATGCATAAAACCTAAATCAAAGCAAACAGAAGCACAAGCGAAGGGAAACTGCACAGACCACCCAGGTCCCTCCAGTTCGGGCTCAGCATTTCCAACCCGCCAGCGCCGCAAGGTCTGAGTAGGAGAAGGTCCATGGCAAGGACTAACCCAAGAGTGCTGGAGATTGCGGGGAAGCAGCTTCACCAGAACAGAAAACTGGGGCACTCGGGGCTCAAGGTTTCCGTGGGGTGCACACTGCACGCACAGGTGGGCACAGGCATTGTTGAGCCAGACTGCGCAGCGCCAAGGAAGACTCCAGGTGCTGGCGACGCAAAACCCAACTGTCCCCAAGATTCCAGCGCCCCAGGCACACTCACCATTTCTGACATGCCTAGGTGTTTTCTCAAAGAGGATTGGAGTCAGCGGAACACAAAGTGGTCCAGACCAGACCATCACAAGTACCTCTCCCCCCCGCCCCCCAAGTAGTAAACGAAGCGTAAAAAATGACTTCCGGGACGCGCGCTGCAACCATCCGCGCCCCTGATTGGACAGTTCGGCGTCTTTTAGTAATGTGGTCCCTGATTGGCGAACTGTACTCAGTCCGCGAAAATTATCAAAACAATTTAGGAAAGCTCAGCTGCAAGACCTGACTGCTCGCTCTCTCAGAAGAACGCGAACTTCTGTGAATTCAAAGCCATTCAGGGCTACATGGTAAGATCCTGACCCAAAACGAAACAAAAAAGCCAGGCATGGTGCAGGCATTTCTATTCGGGATCTTTAAGTGGAGGCTAGCCTGGTCCAGAGAACTAGTTCCCGGACAGACCATACAGAGTACCAGAGAGCTGGGCGGTGGTGGTGCACAGCTTTAATCCCAGCCCTTGGGAGGCAGAGGCAGGCGGATCTCTGTGAGTTCGAGACCAGCCTGGTCTACAAGAGCTAGTTCCAGGACAGGCTCCAAAAACCACAGAGAAACCCTGTCTAGAAAAACCAAAAAAAAAAAAAAAAAAAACCAAAAAAACAAAAAACCCCAAAAACATAGTACCAGAGAAAAGCTGTCTCGGAAAACCAAATCAAGTAAGGAAGCAAAAATAAACAACCAAACAAATTTTAAAACCAAAGCTCTAACATATTATCCGCCCCGTGTGGAATGAACCTGTTCCATTTCGGGATTTCACTGCATTGTAAGACGACACACTCTGGGATTTGGAATGCACTCACTCACTGCCTCGAACACTCAGTATTCGCCACCTGCCCTTCCCATAAAGATGGAGTCTTAAGTTTGCTCATTCCATTCCAATCTTTTTCCCCCAAAGGAAAACAGCAGGTTTTCTGGGTAGAAACAGCCCCCTAGTAGGTTCAAGCACAGGAAACACGTATGGCGCTTGATAGGAAACCCAGTAAAGATTACAGTTGAGGTAAAGGAAAGTTCATGACTTTCTCACACTTCATGTCTAAGTGTATCCCTCTTTTGTCAATATAATTAAAACATACCAACAAGGGACAACTAGTATTCAATGGATGTATAAAATAGACACACATACTAGGGGTCCTTAACTAAGAATTCAGAGATATGAAAAGAAACCCCTGAATTTCAAAAAAGGTAGGTTTTATTGTCGTTGTTGTCTTTTTGTTTTGCTTTTTGACCATGACCATGAAGAAAGCCTCCATTCGCTAGAGTATATACCCCCAAACCTCTGGATTTCACAGACTACCAAGAAAGAGCCCCACACGGCAGTCTCTAATGATGATGCAGACACACCAAACGATTTATCTTTGGGAACTTACCTTGCCAGCTATTGCTTCCAGAGCCATGAAATAATTCTTTCAAAACTAAGATAATCTCCAGAATTATAATGTCACTCACACCCACATTAGATTTACCTATTTTATTTTGTTTTTATGGGGAAAGGGGGAGACTCTTTCTGCAACTAAAGGGAAGCTCTCATCCCTGCTGGGTAAGGCTTTCCAGTACTACTATGCTAGTTCTGAAACGAGATATATATAATTTTTTGGAATGACTTATATGCTGCACTCTACTTGTGGATGGAAAGTACAAAAATCTAGTAGTTACTCACACCTATGAGGCTGGGTGTCTCAGCTGGCCTTCTGTATATGCTGGAATCCCAAAGAAGTAGACTTCAATGCTGGTGAAGAGATGGATGTACTAACAAGCGGAGGGCAAGCTGGCAAAGAACAGACACATCCCATTCCTTCTTCCCTTGTCTTTATATAGGCTTCTGCTGGCAGCCAGCACCAACAGTGAACAGGTCCCAGAGAGGATGGAAGAAGGATCAGGCAAGGGGAGCATTGAGTCCGACACCCAGACTTTGTAACCCAGACTTATTAGCAATCAGAAACTTTCTTATTTATACCGATTTTAAAGTCATTCATGATTTCTCAAGAGACACAGATCACAGCATTCTGTTTCAGGCATACATTACTAGCATGCCCAGGGTTACAGGTTAGGCACAGACAGAGTAGATTATCAACAATACATATCCCTATTCCTAGAATTTTACATAACATTTCAGCTTAGGCAAGCATAATAAAGCAGCCAGTTCTCAGGCTGGCAACAATTTGAGGTTTCAAGATGTTTGAGATACTATCTGAATCAGTGAAGGTAACTCCTAAGGCTTTGATCAGAGTGTTGTTAGCTATTGGTGGTCAATCCTATTACTTGCAAATTAGCCTAAGCCTGACTTAGGAACCATTGTAGCTGATATTCAACCTTTGTAATATTTGCATTCATAACCTTATAAGAATTTGTTAAATAAAATAATGGTTTCATTTCTAAATTAGGTAGCATCACAGCAACCTGATGTAATCCAAGCTTTTTAGGAGTGACAAATCTTAATAACTTAATCTTCTTATATTCTTCTATGCCATTCTTATACCACCTATAAATGCTTTTGTTATCCTTGTCATTCTAGCTCTTCTTGCTGAATTCTTTTTAGAACACACACACACACACACACACACACACACACACACACACGCCTCTACCTTATAGGTTATGTTTCTAAGAATTTCTAGGTATACTGTAAAAAGAGTTCTATGTGCTCTGGTCTGCAGCCAATCCTACTATCCTGCTGAACCTTGGCCAGCCTCTTCTGAATTCATATAGTTCTATTTTGTTCTTTAGTTTGCATAGGAAAAGATAACAATCTCCAAGGCACAGGGAAGAGCCCCTCCCCTCAAGTAGGGCTGACTAAGGTCACTACCCTGAAAGCAGGGGGTAGTATGTTCAGGACTTTTTCAGGGGGATACAGAAACAATTTTCTCAGAAAAGACATAGGTGAACTCTTATGCTAATAGCTCCCCAAGAGTATAACACACAGAGATTCAAATTGAAAGTTAAGGGCATCAGTTAGCATTTGGCTCAACTTTCCTGGAACTTCGTCAAGCAGCTATGCTGCCTTCATGACTTTCACAATTCCCATAGGAGATGGCCGTGCCAGGTTTCCAGCAGAAGGTGTGGCCCAGAATAAAGGTTTTCTTCCAGCCTCAAGATCTGAATTAAAGGTGTGTATCAACCATCAACCTCAAGAGACAAACCAAAGGTATGTTGTCTTCTTGCCTCAAGATCCGATCAGAAGTGTACCCTCCATTTCTGGATTATAGCTCATTCCTGATATGGTCCAGTGGATAACCAAGACTAGCCATCACATTTTTCTAGATTAATACAATGTGCACAAGGACCCTGTCTTTTTTGTAGCATAAACTGTCATAATGGAGTAGTAACCATTCTGTCAATTATTCTTCTCCATCGACTCCCCAAACCCTTAGGGAAACAGGCTTTCTCAGATCACAGCGTTTCCGTCATTTCCTTGACTGGATACGTGGCCTGACAGGACTCTATATTTGTGAAGATTGTGAGTCATGACTCCTACCAATAGATAGAACTCTTAGCAAATTCCCATTAAACAATAAGTAAAGCCCAGTCCTTCACTGGGTTTACATTTCTATATTACTTTATTGATAATTCTCTATTCAGATCTGTACCCCATTTTAAAAAAATTGTTTTTTTAATAATAAGGCCACCTGAGATGTGGTCTTATTATGTAGCACAGACTGAAATTTGAAATTTATTCTCCAGCAATGCTGAAGCTTGCATGGGCAGCCCATACACTGCGGTTCTGTTGAACTTGTCCATAATGGGTTTCATGGTCTAAGTTGATGAGGATGACTGACCAGATCTCTTCCTCAAGAGGGCACCAGATCTCATTACAGATGGTTGTGAGCCACCATGTGGTTGCTAGGAATTGAACTCAGGACCTTTGGAAGAGCAGGCAGTGCTCTTAACCTCTGAGTCATCTCTCCAGCCCTAAAAACTTATTTTTATTGAGCTATATATATTGTATATTTTGGATATTAGCCCTCGACCAGATGTAGAGTTGGTGAAAATCTTTTCCATTCTTTAGGCTACTGTATTGTGCTATTGACAGTGTCCTTTGCTTACAGACCCTTTTCTATACATGAAGTCCCATTTAGTAACTGTTGACCTTAGTGCCTATTACAAGTGTTCTACTTAGGAAATTGCCTTCTATGTCAATGTGTTCAAAGCAATTCCTTACTTTCTCTTCTATCCTGTTCAGTGTATCTGGTTTTGTGTTGAGGTCTTTGATCCACTTGCACTTGAGTTTTGTGCAGGGTGATAGATATGAACCTATTTGCCTTCTTCTACATGCTGACATTGGGTTAGGTCAGCACCATTTGTTGAGGGTGTTGTTCTTTTCTCCAGTGTGTATTTCTGGCTTCTGTATCAAAAAGTCCATATATGTGTCTATATATGTGTGGATTTATATCTGGATCCACTGGTTAAAGTGCCAGTTTTTATGCACATAACATGCAGGTTTTGTTATCATTACAGATGGAAATCAGGAATAGTGATAACTCTGGTAGTTCTTTTTTTTACTCAGGGTTGCTTCAGTTATCTTGAATTCCCCCCTTCCCCATGAAATCGACTGTAGTTCTTTCAAGGTCTATAAAAAATTGTGTTTTAGTTCTCACGAGAGCTGGGCCTCTTTCCAAGCCAGCACTCTGTAAGGACAAGCCATGTTCAGCTCGAGCACCAAGATCGTCAAGCCCAATGGCGAGAAGCTGGACGAGTTCTAGTCCGGCATCTTTCAGGCGCTGCTGGAGCTGAAGATGAACTCGGATCTTAAGGCACAGCTGCGGGAACTCAACATCACCGCAGCCAAGGAAATTGAAGTTGGTGGTGGCTGGAAAGCCATCAAAATTTTTGTACCAATTCCTCAGCTGAAATCCTTCCAAAAAATCCAAGTCCACAGTCACTTAAAAAAAAAAAAAAGACAAAAAGGAGAAATGTTGTGAGATAATTGTACACTGTTTGACAATGTCTGATTGATGTAATAAAAGGCTAAAAGTTCAATAACTAGGTGGAAGGCATAGGTGGTATATCTGAGGAGAGAACAGAAAAGAAGGAATCTAGGCCTCCTAGATGCTAAGGAAACCCAGAAAGGAAGCAGGAGGTTTAAGATGGAAAAGAGATAATGCCATGTGGTAGAACATAAATTAATGAAAATTGGTTAATTTAAGTCATAAGAGCTGGTTAGAAACAAGCCCAAGGTATAGGCCAAGCTTACTTAATTAATAAAGAATCTCTGTGTCATTATTTGTGACCTGGAAGCCCAAAGTGTGTGTGATTACACCGTATAACTATCCACGTGTGAGGACAATTCATTCCTTTTAGTATTAAGGTCTCTGAATGGGGAACTGTTTTCACTCTGATCCTTTGTATTAACTATCAAAACATATTAGGGAAGTTCTGATGCAAACCCTTAATGCCAGCATGCTTGAGGAAGGAGGTCTTTTGAGAATTCAAAGCTATTCAGGGCTACACGTCTACTTTGTATCAAAGTCAAACACTAAGCCTAGCATAGTGGTAGGTATATTTTAATCCATGCAGTCCTGAGGCAGAAGCAACAAGATCACTTAGTTGGAGACTAGCCTATTCTGGAACTAGCTCTTGTAGACCAGGCTGGCCTCGAAATCACAGAGATCAACCTGCCTCTGCCTCCCAAGTGGTGGGATTAAAGGCGTGAGCTACCACCGACTGGCTAAAATCAGGATTTTTGGGTAGCAGCAGGTTTCATATGGGTTCAAGCACAGGAGCTTGGGATAGGACCTGAAAGGAATCCTCAGGAACTAGAGATGAGCCAATATCCCATTATCTGTATCTATTTTGTGTTGCAGGATATTTGATCACACTATGAACCCCATGATTGTGTTGTTTGCTGGAAAAAACTGATTCTTCCTGTGGTGTGGCTCAGTCCTAGTACACACCTCCAAACCAAGAGTTTTCTGCTTATCGTAAACAGGATTAACTAAAATCAAACACAGGTCAGGAGATGGAGTAAGCAACCAGGAAAAACAAAACCCATAGACAGTGTGAGTAAGTTAGGAAGATGGATAGGAAGAAGCACAGGAAGTAGAACGGAAGGATGTCTACTTGGGGAAGTTTTGTTCCGAGATGGCATCAGTGGAAGAGGAAGAAACACCTGGACCCTTTCCCTGGCTCTCCGAGTTAGCACATTTTCACCCCCGCCTCTGACTCTTGAGTCATTGGTAAAGTAGAACCATCTGATGGGTGATAAACTCATGAACAAGGTTTATGAGACCAATGCCAATGGACTTCTTTCTGTAATTCTCTTGTGGGTACCACCCACCCAAAAAATGGCAACGGGATTCTTCCCACAGTTGTTGGCAATGTGTTCCTCCTTTACTGGGCACTGTTGTTCCTGTGAATCAACAGAAGGATGACTTCCTCCTATACTGTGTAATTATGGTGAATAAAATATACCTTTAGAGTTAAACCTTTGTTCCACAAAATGGAGAGAAACTTAGAAGCCTGTTTTCCATCATTAGCTCACTGATAAGGCAAGATAAGCTGGAAGGAGATAGGAGCTCAGGCAGACTAGGCAGTCAGTCTGAAGAAGCAGCAGTCTGAGGCAGTGTGAGGCAGTCTGAGGGTAGGATTGTCCTTTTGATAGAGGTAAGAACTCCAATGGTTGGCTGCTCTGCTTCACTGACCCTTCAGCTTTAACCCCCTGATAGCTGATTCTGGATTTCTATTATTAATACCAATTAAAATTCATGCTATAGAAAGTGTGTAACTTTTTATTCAAGGCTCTGAGGCCAGACCATTCTCTGCAGTCCTGGCTATTTGTGAAGCCTTTCCCAAGGTTATCTGGGAAAAAAGCCATTTCTTTCCAGACTTGGTTAGTTGTTTTTTTCCTGTTAGCACATAAATTTCAGGTCTAAAACATAAACAGTTAGTTATCTGAGCCTAAAATCTTGTACCAGAAACTGAAGTAAGACGTTTGTTCTTTTCTTTTTTTTTGTTTATAGTTGTATAGCTAATTTTTATTTTTATTTATTTATTTATTAAAGATTTCTGCCTCCTCCCCACCACCACCTCCCATTTTCCTCCCCCTCCCCCAATCAAGTCTCCCTCCCTCATCAGCCTGAAGAGCAATCAGGGTTCCCTGACCTGTGGTAAGTTCAAGGACCACCCACCTCACTCTAGTAAGGTGAGCATCCAAACTGCCTAGGCTCCCACAAAGCCAGTACGTGCAGTAGGATCAAAACCCAGTGCCATTGTTCTTGAGTTCTCAGCAGTCCTCATTGTCCGCTATGTTCAGGGAGTCCGGTTTTATTCCATGCTTTTTCAGACCCAGGCCAGCTGGCCTTGGTGAGTTCCTGGTAGAACATCCCCATTGTCTCAGTGTGTGGGTGCACCCCTCGCGGTCCTGAGTTCCTTGCTGGTGCTCTCTCTCCTTCTGCTCCTGATTTGGACCTTGAGATTTCAGTCCAGTGCTCCAATGTGGGTCTCTGTCTCTGTCTCCTTTCATCTGTCAGAATGGCTAAAATCAGAAACACCAATGATAGCCTTTGCTGGAGAGGTTGTGGAGAAAGGGGTACACTCATCCATTGCTGGTGGGAATGCAAACTTGTGCAACCACTTTGGAAAGCAGTGTGGCAGTTTCTCGGAAAATTCAGGATCAACCTACCCCTGGACCCAGCAATACCACTCTGAGGAATATACCCAAGAGATGCCCTATCATACAACAAAAGTATATGCTCAACTATGTTCATAGCAGCATTGTTTGTAATAGCCAGAACCTGGAAACAACCTAGATGCCCTTCAATGGAAGAATGGATGAAGAAAGTAGGAATATATACATATTAGAGTACTACTCAGCAGTAAATAAACAATGACTTCTTGAATTTTGCATGCAAATGGATGGAAATAGAAAACACTATCCTGAGTGAGTTAAGCCAGACCCAAAAAGAGGAACATGGAATGTACTCACTCATATTTGGTTTCTAGCCATAAATAAAGACATTGAGCCTATAATTCGCGATCCTAGAGAAGCTAAATAAGAAGGTGAGCCCAAAGACAAACATATAGGCATCCTCCTGAATATTAACCTTCATCAGGCGATGAAAGGAAACAGAGACCCACATTGGAGCACCGGACTGAAATCTCAGGGTCCAAATCAGGAGCAGAAGGAGACAGAGCACCAGCAAGGAACTCAGGACCGCGAGGGGTGCACCCACACACTGAGTCAATGGGGATGTTCTACCGGGAACTCACCAAGGCCAGCTGGCCTGGGTCTGAAAAAGCCTGGGATAAAACCGGACTCCCTGAACATAGCGGACAATGAGGACTCCTGAGATCTCAAGAACAATGGCAATGGGTTTTTGATCCTACTGCATGTACTGGCTTTGTGGGAGCCTAGGCAGTTTGGATGCTCACCTTACTAGACCTGGATGGAGGTGGGTGGTCCTTGGACTTCCCACAGGGCAGGGAACCCTGATTGCTCTTTGGGCTGATGAGGGAGGGGGACTTGATCGGGGGAGGGGGAGAGAAATGGGAGGCAGTAGCGGAGAGGAGGTAGAAATCTTTAATAAATAAATAAATTTTAAAAAGTGTTGGAGAAAGCAGGACTATAAGGAATACACCTCAACACAATAAAGGCTACTTAGAGCAACCCTACAGCCAACATCAACTTAAATGGTGAAAAATTCCAAGCAATTACACTAAAAGCAGGAACAAGACTAAGTTTTTCATCTCTCTTCACAGCAATTAACACCCTAAGACATCACATACTATTCAAAATACTAAACATACAAAACAAATTTCTCTCCATATCTACTCATTATAGTAAATGAAGTAATTTCTTCCTTTGAAAAGGAAGAAATCCGGGCTGGAGAGATGGCTCGGTGGTTAAGAGCATTGCCTGCTCTTCCAATGGTCCTGAGTTCAATTCCCAGCAACCACATGGTGGCTCACTACCATCTAAAAAGAGGTCTGGCGCCCTCTTCTGGCCTTCAGGCATACAGACAGAATATTGTATACATAATAAATAAATAAATATTAAAATAAAATAATAATGTAAAAAAAAGAAAAGGAAGAAATCCAAGTTTGCTATTCTGAGATGATATGATAGTATATGCAAGTGACACTAAAATTTCCACCAGGGACTCCTACAGCTGATAAACACCTTCAGCAAAGTGGCAGGACACAGATTAACTCAAAATAATCAGTACAAATAACAAAGAAACTGAGAGTGAAATTGGGGAAACAACAACTTTCAAAATAGTCCCAAATAATATAAAATGTCTTTGGGTAGCTCTAGATGAGCAAGTGAAAGATGTGCATGACAGCAAGGCTTTGAAGGAAGACTGGAGAGTAGAAGAAGATAGATCGCTCATGCTCATGGATAGGTAGGATCAACATTGTAGAAGTGGCCATCCTACCAAAAGCAATGTACAGATTCAACACAATCCCTCTCAAAATTCCAACACAATTATTTATACTGCTTGAAAGAACTATATTCAGCTTCATATGGAAAAACAAACAAACAACAGAAAACTAGGATAGCTAAAACAATCCTATACAATAAAGGAAGGAACTTCCTGAGGTATCGCCATCCCTGATTTCAAGCACTACTACAGAGCAAAAGAAATTTAAAAAAAAAAACACATGGTATTGGCATAAAAAACAGACACATAGATCAATGGAATCAAATCAAAGACCTAAATATAAATCCACAACCTATGAACACCTAATTTTTGATAAATAAGCTAGAAAGACATAGAAAAAAAGAAAGCACCTTCAATTAGTGGTACTGGTATAACTGGATGTCTGCATATAGAAGAATGCAAATAGATCCTATCTATTACTGTGCATGCAACTCAAGTCCAGTTCACTAAAGACCATAATATAAAACCAGATGCACTGAAGCTGACAGAAGAGAAAATGGGAAATAGCCTTGAACACACTGATACAGGAAGTAACTTCCTGAACAAAATCCCGGGAGCACAAGCACTAAGATCGATAATAAATGAGACTGTGGGAAGCTAAAAAGCTTCTGTAAGGAAAGGACACCATCAATAGGACAAAACAGCAGCTTACAGAAGAGGAAAATATTTTCTTCAACTCCACATCTGATAGAAGTCTAATATCTAAAACAAATTAGAACTTAAGAAACAAGACATCATCCAACAAAATAATCTAAATGAGGTACAGATATAAACAGAACATTCTCAATAAAGCAATCACAATTGTTGAGAAATACTTAAAGTTATGTTCAAGAACATTAGCCTTCAGGTAAATGCAAATCAAAACAATTCTGAGATTCCATCTTACACCTGTTAGAATGGCTAAGATCAATAAAAGAATTGACAGCTCATGCTGGCTACGATGTAAGCGGAACATTTCTTTGTTGCTGACAGGTGTGTAAACCTGTACAACCACTATGGACATCAATATAGAAGTTCCTCAGAAAACTGGAAATCGATCTACCTTAACACCCAGCTATACCTCTCCTGGGCATATACCTAAAGGATGGTCCATCCTATCAGAAAGGCACTTGTTCTCCTATGTACACAGTGGGTTTATTCATAATACCTAGAAACTACAAACAACCTATAAGTCCCTCAACGAAAGAATGAAAAAATAAAATGTGGTACATTTACAAATGGAGTACTACTCAGCTGTTAAGAACAATGACATCATGAAATTTGCAAGCAAATGTATCAAATAGAAAAAAAATCATCCTGAGACAACCATGACCCAGAAAGACAAACATGGCACGTATCCACCTGTAAGTGGATATCAGCTGTTAAGTGAAGAATAATCATGCTATAACCCAGAACCAGAAAGGCTCAGTAACAAGGGTGTCTCTAAGGGGATGAATGTTTCTTCCTGGGAAAAACAAACAGAACATATTTGCATGTGGACTGAAGGCAATCAGGCATGGGAATGGGAGTGATCACATGGTGAGGAGAGGTTTGGAGGGAGAGAGACTTAGGGGTTAATCTGATAACTGGTAAACCTGTAAGGAGGCTGGATGGACACCACCAGCTTGAGATTAAAACCACTTTTTTTACTTTCGTTTAATTGGACAAGATCAGAACTTGGGAAAACCAGTCATTTAAGAGGAGGACATGGATAAATTGGTTATCAGTATTACTTTTTAATGTTATAGGTTAGTACTTTTCTTAGAAATATTATTTTAATACTTTACAGCATAACTAATTTTATTTCATTGCAAACAACTGATTTCTTATTGACTAAATAGTATATCAGTTAAAAAATTAATAATTGTCTATGCTGGGCTGGAGAGATGGCTCAGCGGTTAAGAGCATTGCCTGCTCTTCCAAAGGTCCTGAGTTCAATTCCCAGCAACCACATGGTGGCTCACAACCATCTGTAATGAGGTCTGGTGCCCTTTTCTGGCCTGTAGGCATACACACAGACAGAACACTGTATACATAATAAATAAATATTTTTAAAAAATAATTGTCTATGCTAAATATTAACAACATTTTATGGAAGGTCAAGGGACAAGGACACAAGGGGAAAGAATACTATCATCAAGAAGGAGCTCAATTTCACAAAAATTTTCTAAAATATTTGTATTACATTCTAAAATCCCCCAAACACATTAGATTATGTCAGTAAAATTACTAGGCAGAACGGGGTTGGTCCTCAAGAAGGACACAGCTAGCTAGAAAGGCTTTGGCAGTTGATGGTCTTGGGGAAAGGCAAGTCATTTACTTCAGGGATATGGCCACTAGTATGTCGCCAGTGTTCTAGTATCTGTTCAGACACATGTGGACAGCACTTACTGAACTCAGTGGAAAATAAATTTAAAAAATTAAGAACTAGGTGTACTGGGGATGTAAGCACTAGATATGATGAAAATAATCACTTAAAGGTAAGTGTCCCAATAATAAAAATAAATTTTAAAGGTTTGTTTGATTACTTAATAGCAACAATAAAATAGATGTCCACAAGGTTAGGGTATAGGTAAGAAGGTAAAAAATTACAGTGGCAACCTGAAGACTTGAAAGCCTATCAAGGATGTGTATAAAAGTGAATGCTTACTCACTGTTTGTGGGAGTTTAAGCTGCTGAAATTAACAAGCGAATCAATGTGAGATTGCCTCATAGAGAGAAAAGTAAAAATACTATTTCATCAAGCTATCCATTTCTCTGCATGTAATGAAGAGTCCATACAGTACAACAGATACATGCGCAGTCATCATTGCTGCTCCAGTTCCAACAGCCAGAAAAAGAATCAGCCTGGGTCTCTAGCAGCTGATGTCCACATGATGGAGATGTAGCATACAAGCACAATGTTTCTCCTCAGCAATGAAGAAAACTGAAATGAAATTTACAAGCAAATGAATGTACCTGGAAATATAATTATGCTGAGATATGCAACCCAAGCACACAAATTTCTCTTGTATGATTCTATCTTTGACCTCTTTCCTGCTGTGATACATGCGTTATACAGTGAGAGTACAGTTGACAGTCTCTAGACTAACACCTAATTTGCAAGGCTTTCAGAACCTGTCTTTTGAATAGTTGTCATTTTTGTAGAACTCTTGTGAAGTCACAGCACTCTCCTTTCCATAGTGGGATTCATCCCAGATAACCCCTGCAGTATATTGATTATTGGGTATTACTTCTTTCTGTACTGGTAACTGGATTATCTTTTCCCAAACTGTGGGGCCCTGGTGTGAGAGTATTCACTCAAAGAAACCTTTGTTCTCATAGTGAAATCTACATAAAGTTAGCACCCCACAATTATCCAACAAGGAGAGGAGCCTTGCAAATAGACCATGTAAGAATGGCAAAAGACAGGAACTGAGTAGAAGTTGTGCTGGTTACCATGGCTACCACAAATGCTGTGTTCAGTTGTTGCAAGAATAGAATACACAACACTGCAGTTTTTCTTCCCTTTATCTCTATGGTTATCAATGATAACCTTCTAGCTTAACCAGTCACACTTAAGAAATGTAGTTCGTACAAACCCTCCCCATTTTGTTCTTCTTCTTAAAATTCTGTACTGATTTAAAGCCCCATCCTTTAGTAATTAAGTCAATAATACATTTAACTATTATAATTTATGACAAAATTTGGAGATGCTATGTTTTCTTTAAAATATGAACAACAACAATATTCGAAAGAACTCAAAATTTTTGGTGCGGTGCATGATCTTAAATATTGAACTGAAGATGCCCATAAGCTAATATGTCTGCCGTGTTCTCCTGGTAGCATGCATCATGACTGAATCTGTGGTACATAATGGCAGGGGAGAGCTTCCATTTTGGCCAGACATTAACGAAAGCTTGGTCTTCTTGTCAACATCTGTATGACTGCTCACTGGAAACACTTTCCATAGAACAGTTTCTGGTTCTGTAGATGTCAAACCATGATTCTGCCCTACTGTCCACATACTTCCCCTGCTGTGAGATGTGGACCCTAGTGATAAAATTTATGCCCCTGTGTTAATTACGTAAAGCCCCATCCTTAATTAACCGTCCTGCTATCTCCCAGGGAGCTCCACTGTCAGGCCCCCTCTGAGACAGTAGTAAGCTAACTGGCACCTGCTTTGTCAGAATTATTGGTTTTCGTGGTTCTGTGAAAGGCACCTCAGTATCATTATTACTGCCTGTGGAATTGCCAATTGTGCCTGTCTGCCTGTATAAACTGTCCCTTATGGGACTGAGAGATCATCGAGAGAACATTGAGAACATCGAGAGAGAGCATTGGGGAGAATGTTGGAAAAATAGAGGGACATGATGGAAAGATGTATATGAGCTGATTTGTTTACCCTCAGACCTCTTAAAGCTAGCTTTCACTTGAAACAGTGTCACTTTTGGGTCCTGAGAGGTTTAGTGGGTTGGCACCCTACATAAACCTTGATATTTTGGCGTCTGAACAGGATTATTAGGAAGATAATTTTTGGAAACCGTCCTGGCAGAGACAGCTTTTCCTGGGGGAACATATTTGAGGTCTCCCTAATCAATCAGCTATAGTAAGATCTCACCAAGAAGGTTGCTGCAAAACTAGAGGTGCTGAAATCTTGTAGGCAGTGAGCAAAGATAAAATTCCCTAACCACCTGCCCCGGGGGGACACCCCAAAGGACCCTTCTGGAAGTGTCCCAGAGACACTTCCGAATTGACAGCTCTTTAAAGAGTCCTCACCAGTGGAATGTTACTGGTTCAAAGGAACTAATGCTTTGTTAAAGACGAACAATCTTTTCCCATCAACCCTCTTTCAGTGCTCTCTTTCCTATCCTAATTGGCGTTCTTTGTTAGTTTAACTAACCGTTCAACAAGACTGCCTGAGAATGTAGACAAGGGTTAATAACATCTGCCAAGGTCTCCCTCGGTCTTACCGGCTGGCAGTTCAGATCCCTGCCCGTCCAGAACGGCTTTCTTTACTACAACTCACTGGAAGCTAAACGGTTAAACTTGCGCTTTTAAACTCGGGAAGCTGCCTAGCAGCCTGGAGCCCCTGAGCCCGGGTGCTCCTCCTTTAAATAACAGAGCAAGTTTCCCTGACAGGATGACAACATTGGGTTGTGAGAACAGACTATTTCAGCTGCTTTAAAAACTCAAATGATGACTTCCCAGCATTTCATAAACGATCCCTACAGCTTTTCTTCCTATCTTCCTACACTAAAAATCTGCCTTTCGCTCTTTACGGATGAGGCTATCCCGGTTCCTGGTTTGTTTACAAAAAAATAATAATAATAAAATAAAATACGCGGCCGCGTACAGGAACTTCCGGTTAGCCCATCCAAGATCAAATCCTGGAGAAAGGATACTCTCTCCGTGATTTGTAAAACTTCTACAGGGCTTCTTGGTTTACTTGGAAACGTCCCAGTGGACTGCAGAACCATTGATTCACAAAGCCTACTCTCTGTGTCTAATCGCCTACACTCTCCCGCGCGGCTGTGTCCATGCCCCACACTCCAGCTCCTGGCTCTTTTCACTGGCAGTCCCTGCTGGCTTAGATCTCAGTAGCCTGATACTTTCCTGCACTTCCTTGGCCTCCCAGCCCTCCAGCCTTAAAAGGCAGCTGCTACTGCTTGCTTCTTATCTTATTCCAAAAAATTTCTTAGCTCTTTCTTCAGCTTCAGCTGTGTTTTTCTCCTTAATAAATACCTGAATTTACATATCCGGTCTGCTATCCCCATAACAGTTTAAAATACACTTTGCCCCCTTCTTCACCCCAAAGCAGCTGTTTTGATCTTTCTACTATGCCTGATTTAACTCATGGTACATTATAAAGGATTCTTCATTACCAATATCCTTGTATATTGTATTTCTGATTAACAATCTTATATATTGTATTTCTGGTTGAAAGCTTTTGCCTCCATATTAAAATAACTTCATTACTATTTATTAGGCTAAATTTAGCAGCGATAAAGCACAAAGTTTCAAGCCTGTAAGACTTATGCCGGGCGGTGGTGGCGTAGGCCTTTAATCCCAGCACTCGGGAGGCAGAGGCAGGCGGATCTCTGTGAGTTCGAGACCAGCCTGGTCTACAAGAGCTAGTTCCAGTACAGGCTCCAAAACCACAGAGAAACCCTGTCTCGAAAAACCACACAAAAAAAAGACTATTAAAGATAATTAAATACAGCCTAATGATTAATTACCTAAATAATTGTTTGGATGACTTATTTAATTATTGTACTATGTGGATATATGTATAATATATATTTATACAATATACAATACATACATATATAATAAATTCAAATAATAAATAAACTGTTAAAGATAAGTTGTATAATATAAACTATACAACTTACTAAAAATTTACTTAAGTTATAAGCTATTAAGAATTCAAAATACAAATTATTGACAAATATTTAAATTTTATTTAAATACATTCAAAGATTATTTGAATATATTATCATATATATTTAAAACTCTATTTATAAACATATTATTGATATAAATAATTCCTTACTTAGATCCCCACCATTTAAAATGTTTAAACTTCTCATAAGCAAAACTATGCCCTGTTCTAGTTTCTGCTAAGGCTCAATTTTAATTATGTATACTTTGGAGTCAAATGCCTTCCTTAATCTACTAAAAAGACAGGGTCAATTCTCCAAATTACTCCTTTCCAAAAATAATCCCAAAACCTAAATTCAACATCTATAATCATTGTCCCTATAAAACCAAGGCTAGATATACTGTCTAGTCACAAGCTTAGTATTTCATATTCCCTTTAATTATTTTTTAAATATAAAATGTAAAAATTCTCCTGATTTTAGCTGGGCGGTGGTGGAACACACCTTTAATACCAGCACTTGGGAGGCAGTGGCAGGTGGATCTCTGTGAGTTCAGGGACAGACTGGTCTACAGAGCTAGTTCCCGGACAGGTTTCAAAGCTACAGAGAAACCCTGTCTGGAAAAACTAAAAAATAAATAAATAAATTCTGATAATGATGGCGATAGCTCTTTAATTTGTATACATACAGCCTTCTAAACAAGGAAGGGGATATTACTGCTTTTAATCAAAATTATTTTTAGGTTTCCAAACTTCTACTATGACATATTTGCCTCTTAAGAGTTTTTATGAGCTCATAAGAACCTTATGTTTATAAGGTTCTTACGAGCTTCCAGAGATCAGTCTCTATCCACCACATCATCACAGGGAAAATGAACTCAAATGTGTATTACTTGTCTACAGTTTGTCTTCTCCCCTGCCTATTTCTTTGGGGAGAAGGGGGAGGACTGTCCCTCTCTCCCTGGCCTGGAATGCCCTTCTCTCATCTGCCAAAACCTTGCACTTCAAAATTCCAAGTGTGCACCCAAGAGAAAAAGTTTCCTCTTTAGGATTCCTTAACTTCATGTTCTGCCATTAACATCTACTTATTCCACCAGATTTATAATCATTTTAGAAGTGTTCCTGACTTCTCTTCTTCTGGCCACTGCAGATGTCTTGGCAGCTCCTCTGCGCCCCGTCCTCTCACTCCAGGAGGATCTATTGCATGTTCTCCAGACACAGATGGCCCAAAACTGACTGCTTGTCTCAGAGAGCCTGAAACAGCCTGATCTTCCCGGGTTTCCACTGTGTTCCAGTGGAAAGACAAGACCCCCAACTTCGCAAGCAACCACGAGAGGTCTCTACATCCTGTTCCCACACTGAACTCTACAGCCCAGGGACCACACTGCCTTTAAAAAACATTCTATTACTAATTGCACAGATTCTTCCCATGATCCTATAGGTTAGTACACAAAAAATCTTTTTTTTCTCTTCTTAAAATTCTGTACTGACTTAAAGCCCCATCCTTAATTAATCCTCCTTGTATCTGCTGGGGAGCCTCAGTCATGGTCCCTCACCATGCAGCACACGCTCAGCTGGCCCAGTTGTCAGGGGCACAGGTGAGCCGGCCTCGAGAGCATGAGAGCTACAGAGCTGATCCTGCCCATCCCTGGCCCATGCTGCTGCAGGGGCCATGCTATCATCTGGACCAGGGCTGTGGCTGAGGATCAAGTCTGAGTCCATGGCCCTGCCACACCCAGAGACTGTGTTGATGTCTGTACCTTTTGAGAACATGGAAAACAGAGTCAACGTCGGGGTTCTGGGTTGTCACCTGAGGCCATGTTGATTTTTGAGGGCCATACTGCCACACGGGGGTGGGGTGGGGATGCATACTGATGATCTGAGTGACCTGCACGACAATCTGGGACCATGGAGACATCTGGGCCAGGGCTGCTACCAAGGGCCATGTCTGGGTCTGTGGCCCTGGAACAGCCATGGACTGAGTTGATGTCTGTTACTGCTGGTACCAAAAGGGCTCAGCAGATGCCCAGGGTCTGAGACTCATACTACCATTAGGGCTATACTGACCTGGGTGCTCTGTGTTGCCACTGGGCCATGATGACCTCTGGGCCTGAGCTGCTGCCCAGGGCTGTATCTGAGTCCATGGTCTTCCCGCAGTTGGGGTCTGTGATGAAGTCCACGGCCCATGTTAGCACAGGTGCTCACTGGAGCCATGCTGTGTTGAGCCAGCCCCACCCACTGTCCCTGATTGGACCTACCCTCACTGGATACTGCATCTGGAGAGCTGACCTTATCCCCTCAGGGGAGAGTTTGCCCCTGCACTTGGGAAAGACGGTCCCACCCCTCACCACAGGCATGCACCTCACCTAGGCAGCACAGTAGATCTTACTGGGGATGCAGGTAAGAAGGCCCTGAGGGTGAGAGAGCAGTAGAGCCGACCCCGACCCCCTCTTCTGCCAGGTGGTGGCATGAGTGACCAAAACATGTCCTTCTGCCCCCACCCATTACCTTCTGTGACAGCCGAGAGCTAACTCTGGGGTTATGAGATAACTAGCCCCGCCCCTCACCAGCTGCAGCACACAGGAGCACACACAGCTGGGCAGCAGTCTCAGCTGACTCCGTTGCCAGGGGCACAAGCGAGCCAACCTTGAGGGCATGAGTTCTGAAGAGCTGATTCTCCCCCTCCTCCCACCGTATGCCCTTTACAGCAACTGGGAGGGAGGGCCCTGGACCTTGCCTGGGCAACACTGTAGAGCTGGTCCTGGTGATGTCTGGGTGACCCAGATCTGAGGATCTGAGAGCAGCACTTACCCAGCTCCGAGCTGCAGGCAGCACTGGGTAAGCTGGTGGAGGCACTGCTGGAGACATCACCTGGGCAGTGACCATAAGGGAGCGAACACTTGCAAGACAAGAAGAATGGACGAAAGGGAAAACTATGACTCAATGGACCACACTACAGACAGCTTCCATGACAAGGTTCTTCTCCTTTGTTTTCTTTCTTTTTTTTATTTGTCTGATTTGAGGGGGAGGCGGCAAGGGCCGAGGACAGATGGGAGGAGATGGGGAAATAAGTGGGATCAGAATGATGTCAAAGCTACAAAGAAACAATGAAAGAAAATATTCAATCTCTTTTAAAAGTACAAGTCTTTCATCTGTGGCCTCCTTTAAAAGTCAAAATTAAATTAAATACGTTCTTCAAGAGAGAAAAACCAGGACACCCACACAATCTGAAGAAAGCAAAACCAAAGTCCAACAGTATAAATATCTCAATTAATTATCTGAGATTCACTCACTATCTTCTGGACTCCTCCAAAGGGTTTGGGTTTCTTATCCGGTTCTGCCCTCCGCAGTACACACAGTTCATCTTCCACACTCTGGCTGACTCCACCCCTCTGCAGCTACTGTTCTTGGTGCTCTTCTCATGGTATTGGCACATCCAAAATGCTGGGGTCCCTTGCTGCAACTGGGCTGCACTTTCACCGATATCCTCTCACTGGCTCTCGTCATGATGCCCAGCCTCAATTTCTTCGCATGACCCCTTCAGTCTTGGGCCTTAAAATGCTACAGAAGCATGGCCTCTTCTTGTCACAGTGCCAAGTCACAACGAGTCTCTATTATCCCTTCACGGCTGCAAAACTAGTATCACCTTGGTGATGCTTACACATGACCAGGTCCTGCTGCCAACACAAGGTACAGCCATGGCCGTCTCTGGAACACAGCTTTTGTCTGTTGTCAGAAAAAACTTCCCATTAGAGTTTTACCAGGGATGCTGGTCTCTTCTTAATTGCTTCAGCTAACAGCATCAATTGTCCTAGTAACAAAAAGATTTCACTTTAGTGCTTCTGCTATCTTGTTAATCACAGCTGATATTTTCAGCCCCGGCTAACCAGAACCACAGAATCTTAATTCAAAATAACAAATGGCCCTGACAGCCTTTAAACTTCCTTCTGGAACTCCCCAAGGAGCTTCCATTCTCCGTAGTGCTCTCAACATTCTTACCTTCCAGGTTTTCACAGAACATCCCACCGAGCTCTTAACACTCAATGAGATGGCTCTTCTAGCCCAAAGCTGTAGAGTCTTTCCAGAACCCTCCCCAAATCAGAGTGATGCCCCACTGTGCTGGCACCAACATGTCTTAGCGAGGGTTTCTATGGCTACGTCAAAACACCGTGACAAAAAAGCAGATGGGCGAAGAAAATGTTTATTTGGCTCTCCCTCATTACTGATCATCACTGAAGGAAGTCAGGACAGGATCCACAGGCAGGAGTTGATGCAGAGTCCATGAAGATGTGTTGCTTATTGGCTTGCTTCTCCTGGCTTGCTCAGCCTGCTTTCTTATAGAATCCAGGACCACTAGCCTAGGGATGGTATCACCCACCATGGGGTGTGTCCTCCCCCATTGGTCACTAATTGAGAAAATGCCTTAGAGCTGGATCTCATGGAGGCATTTCCTCAACTGTGGTTCCTTCCTGATGATTCTAGTTTATATCAAGTTGACCCACAAAGCCACGCAGTACAAGCCCTATATGTGGTTCTTTGTGCTTGAATTTAACTAGGCCTGCACCTACAGTGAAGTCTTGTTTTTTTTCCTTTGGGCCATGAGTTTGGAATGTACAGAACAGGCTTAAGACTTAAAGACATTACTTAATAGAATAGGGACAGGTGAATACTGGGTTTGAGAAAAGGGAGCTAATGCACCGAAAATGATAGAGAATGTTGTCCTACAGTGCAATGGCATCCCTAGATCGAAGAGGTCAATTTAGAGCTCAATACTAATGTTAATGATTTTGTTCAACTTGTTTTTTGTTGTTTTTGTTTATATTTTACTTGCTTCTTTCTCTTCCTTCCCTTTTTCTTTCCTTCTCTCCTTCCCTTCCTCCTTTCTTCCTTCTTGTTTGATGGGAACATCCAGTTCACTCACTGAGCTACTGCTTGAGCCAGAAAGCCCCATTTCTGTCTGTCAAAACCCCACTGACTCAAAGAAACTTGGAACAAAGGGAAGGCAGCAAAAAGCCCAGTTCTACATTTTTCAGGGATAAGGCAGCTCCTTCCCTGAAGTTGCCAGCTGCCCAAGGCCCCCACTAAAGAATTCAGTTTTTGACCATACTTGGGCATAAACCCAGCTTGTGGCAGACACACATCACCCATGCCTACAACCTATAGAACCTCCCTGCTTTAGTTCTGGAATGTGACTTCTGCCTCATCTCCTGCCTCAGGCTGGAGAACTCACCCAAGAGTTACTCTGCTCAAATAACCACGTTCTTTTACTTTTTAATTCGGCTTGATCTGGATTATTATGTCAGTGGGGAAACCTATTTATGGGGTACAGAAAATCTATTATTTTCTTTTTATTTATTTCGGTTTTTCTAGACAGGATTTCTTTTGTGTATTATTGGCTGCCCTTACAACTAGTTCTCTGGAACAGGCTAGCTTCCAATTTATTGATTATCTTGCTTTTGTCTCAGGAATCAATGATTAAAAGCAGCTGCCACCATGCCTGGCTTCTGAAATTGATTTTGAGTCAGGGTCTCACCGTGTAGCCATGAGTGGCTTTCAATTCACAATTCACCTTTCTTGGGAGTGCAGAAATTATGGGCTTGCACCTGTACTTTCCTGCAATGTTTTGACATTATAGGCTGGCGCGTGTATGGTTACAGTTGGCCAATCAGGGACCATACTACTAAAAGGAACTTACTTTCCGACCAACAGCATGAATGGTCATAGAGCGCTTCCCCTGCAGACCTCTCTCTCTCTCTCTCTCTCTCTCTCTCTCTCTCTCTCTCTCTCTCTCTCTCTCCTTCAGCTTTGTTTAGCAAATATTACCCCCAGGACCTCTTGGGGGACACCTAGACACATCACAAGGACAAAATGGTGAATGTGCCTTGAGCTGCTAGGAACCAGGGGGCCAGTTTGGGACACTAGCTGAAGTTTGTAATGGCCTGTGAAGTCCACTGGAAGTTGGCCTGTGGCCCAGCAATGCCTTTGCCCATGTACACTTATCCTGCAGGCAACCTGTAGTTCCGACATCCCCCAAACAACATGGGTCCTGTGGCAGCTTGGCCCTCAGATACCAACAGGGGCCCAGATCACAGGGCCATGCGCAGTATCCAACAGTGACAGGAGCCATGGTTGTCAGCACATGCCCCCTTGGCTGTTCCAGGGCCCGGGAACAAGACCTGGGCCTTATTCACAGCCAATGTCCAGCCATCAGCAGGTCATTTATGACAGCCCCTTCCTCAACACTCACCTCTCCAGATGCACCTCTCTCCCCAGCCCACCATCCACTCTGCCTCTCCTTCTCTTCCACTTCCCCTCTCTCACAATGATACCCAAATACCCTACCCTGGGGTTCTAGGCAGGGTCTCAAGTGGTGCTTGATTGAGTCCTGACTGCCCAAGCCACTAAGCATGGTGCAGAGCTATTACTTTTCCTCTTTCCCATGCCCAGGCCTAGAAACCTCAGTCAGCACTTGGTAAAATGCCCGACCAGAGGCAATGGGCAGCTTCCTAGGTGATGTGTTCTGCCTAGACCAAGAAGTTTAGGGGGAGCCATCTTTGTTCTCCACCAACTCAAGTCTTGTCAGGGACCATAAGGAGCAGGTGGCAACTAGTGTTCAGATGTCAACCCACCAGAGACATAGTTACTGATGGAGGATTAATCCTGTCCAGAAAAAATACTGAACCATTTTTCTATCCCTTATTCACACTGTCCATATAACAGAAGTAAAGAGTAAAATTGACAAATATCTTATTCAGGAGTCTAATAAATTTGGTCTCTAAACATGACCATCAAAGATGTTCTTCATATGAAAATGTTTTGATTAATCTTAGTCATATATTGAGAGACTATCCTTCTAGCTAAGTAATTTCCCTCCTGGGGATTTCCACAGTGCCCCCATGAAAATGATAATCACAGCTTGACTTGTTGATCACTTAATCTCCACATGGGGGGAATGGAGGAAGGCATGAAATTCTCAACCATTATGGGTCATCCCAGAGAGGAATGTTTGCTGAGAAAGTCTGTTTCCCAAGATAACCTGTCTCCCTTGGACAAATAATTTCAGTAAGGAAGATGATCCAACTTCCTCATTCCCATGCCCCTCCTATAAAGGTTCAGGTGACTTTCTCCCATTGCATAGCTTCCCTACACAGCAAGAATTTAGGTGCCATTTGCTATGTATCCTCTGTTTGAAGTCAAACTCTGACCTCCTTCCAGCCTTCTGTCCCCATGCACCCTAAAATCTAGCAAATTGAAAACAGTATTTTTTGGGCTCCAAAGAATTCCATCCTGTAAAATGATTAATTCCTGATTAAGTACTCCTTCATACAATTTCCACTACTTGGAGAAGCCTAGAGCAAAACAATCAACAATGCAATCACAAGACAAAGCACAAGCCCGAGAAAGCTTTTCAAAAAGTCCCATTTTTTGCCTCAGAAATGGTTAGTGCAAAAGAAAATTCTAATTTAAAGTTTGCCAAGTGCTGTTGGTTGCAAGAGGTCATGGGAATACACAGCAATGACAACTAGTGTTTAACAAGCTGACCGACCTGAAGAGCCCCACTTGGCAAAGCCGTAGGGTTGATTGTAAATGATTGGTTGTTTTCTGTCAATAACTTTCTCGGGTACCACTACTATACCTCCTTAATAAGAACAGCTGTGGGGTTCTTTCCACAGCCCTTTGATGGTATGTTTTACACTTATAGGGCACACATATAGCTGTGGATGGTCAGGAGGATGATTTCTGCTTAATCTATATAATTTTGATGAACAGAAATAATAGTAGGATATTTTACATTACTCAGACTGACAGAGGATTCTCAGTCACAAAGACAGTCTTTTACACTAACAGCTGTTTGGACTTTAAAGTAGATTCAAAGGAGGCTGGTTGCCCTTAGAGATGAATATTTGGTTGCTCCTAGAGACAAATACATGAGGTCATTTTCCCAGCTGTTTTGCTGATTAAAGGTCAGGATAGAAGCAACTTTATTAGACATAACTGTCTCAGTAATTGATTTTCTGCATATAGTCCCAGTCTCAGGCTCCCAGTCCAGCCAATTGTTTACCATCTGGGAACCCTCACCAACTTAGAGCTACATGCGCGGGTCAATGCACCATCACTAGCCTAAGAGAAATTACATGACTTATTTTGTATTGGGAGAATGGGCCGGGCCCTGAAAATGTAAGTTATCACTGTCCTGAGTGTGGCTGTGAGAGGAACGGCAGTGGTAAGGAGAGAGGTGGCTGTGCGGAGCTCTGTGAGAGCTGCTGCAGAAGTGAGCCAAGTGTGTATGTGCTGACCTCATGAGAGATGAAGAAGCAGAAGTGTGAGGGAGAGCGGAAGTGGGAAAAGTGGAGAAGTTTGTGTGTGAGAGAGCTATGGAAAGAGCCGCTGCTACATAAGAACCATGTGAAGAGCTGTGTGAGAGAGTATGAAGGAACTGTGCGAAGCGCTGTATGGTGAGAGAGCTGTGTAAATGAGCTATGTAAATGAGGTGTGCAGCTGTGTAAATGAGCTATGTAAATGAGGTGTGCAGCTGTGTAAATGAGCTATGTAAATGAGGTGTACAGCTGTGTAAATGAGCTATGTAAATGAGGTGTGCCGCTGTGTAAATGAGCTGTGAAAATGAGGTGTGCAGCTGTGTAAATGAGCTATGTAAATGAGGTGTGCAGCTGTGTAAATGAGCTGTGTAAATGAGGTGTACAGCTGTGTAAATGAGCTATGTAAATGAGGTGTACAGCTATGGCTGGGTGGAGATTTGTCTATGTGTGAAGACAAGGAAGAGGAAGCTGTACAGAAAAGAGATGTAGCAGAGAAATGTATGCAAAAGACAGATGTGTAGCCACGTGAAAATAGGTATGTATGGCCGTGTAGGAGAGATGTATATATGTAAAGAGAGACTATATCAGTATATGGAGATATGCAGCTTTGTGCAGGAAGAATGAGTCAGAGAGCATTTTTAAGACTCGTTAAAAGAGAAAGTTACCATCTGAAAGTGTGGTCCCTTATTTTCCCCCTTAGATAGAAAAAGTCTAGCTCTCCAATAGATAGGAACTTATTTCTAAAGACCCTAAGATAAGAATATTCCTAATCCCTCACTACTCTGAGGCATTTTTTTTTTTTTGATACCCTGGAGCTGGCCTCCCCTGATGTGTTGAAAATTCTCTCCTTCTGTGATGAGGAATTTTGGCCCACTCTCACAAAGGGAACAATCCAACCCTCTCATATCATCATTTTATAAACATCATCATGTTTTAACCAAACACACACAAACATACAATGAGGAGTTTTTTTCTTGGGGAATATAACCTAATGCCAAAGCTTCGGACACGCTCCACAATCTTCCACACCAGTCTGGAGCAGTCCCACCAATGTGGTAGCTCTCCAAGTTCCACGTGCCTTTTCACTACAGCAAGAATGTGGCCCGGACAGAGTTGTTTGCCAGGACAGCTCTGGCTTTGTGCACAATGACGGTGCTCTGGAAAGGAGAAAAGCAACACACTACCCTCTAGGGTAGTCCTGTTGGCACAGTGCCAGGGGAATGTCAAAGCTGCAGAGGCACAGTCTCTGCAATGTCCCAGAAAACAACTTAAAATTCCAGGAGCTCTGGATACACTCACTCTCTCCTGCCTCTAGTAAATCAAGGTGTCCTGTGGGACTAAAATCAGCAGAAATGAATGTCGGATGGGACCAACAAAATACATCTCTCAGCTTCTACATTGGGTTCAAACCCAGCTGCAGTGGTGAGGCTTTCTGAATACCCATGCACCTCGGTGGACATTTAATGCAAGGAAGTAAAAGAATCCCTGATTGATGAAAAAGACATATGGCTTGGATATTCCTGATTGGAGATCCCGAGGCCAAAATCAGTGCAGTTGGGGTAGAAGGAATTCTGAATTCTCTCCAGATCCAGGAATGAGGAGGAGGGGTCTGCTATGCAAACACAATAATCTGGAATGGGACCTTTTCACACCTTATACTTAAACCTATCCATCTCCTTGTTCAGCTGTGTGTTTTGGTTTTTTGAATCAGAGTCTCTCTATTATGGAGCTAGAGTAGCCTAAAACACACAATGTAGTCTAGGCTAGCTTGGCGTTCAAATCACCTACCTCTTCCTCCAAAGCACCGGGATAAAAGGCTTCATTTACCATGTCCTACTCAACCATTTTATAAAAAGAAAATTAGAATACCAACAAGAGAATACAATTACTAAATGCACAGAAAAATGAAATTATATGGCAGCAATACTCAATAGATTATTCAAGAGTTATAAAGTGGATACTAGGGGGCTGGAGAGATGGCTCAGTGGTTAAGAGCATTGCCTGCTCTTCCAAAGGTCCTGAGTTCAATTCCCGGAAACCACATGGTGGCTCACAACCATCTGTAAAGAGGTCTGGTGCCCTCTTCTGGCCTGCAGGCATACACACAGACAGAATATTGTATACATAATAAATAAATAAAGTGGATACTAGATGTTAAGCAAAGTATAGCCAGACTACAATCCGCAGCTGCAGAGAGGCTAGGTAACAAGGAGGACCAAAGAGGAATGCACAGACCACCCTGGGAAGGGAAATTAGATGAGATCTCCTGGGTAAACTGGGGGCGAGGTGGGGCAGTAAAGAGGAGAGGATGGGGGATGAGAACATGATGGAAGGATGGTCGAGATCTGGGGAAAGAGTGGGAGAGCAATGAAAGAGATATTTTTATAGAGAGAGCCATAATGGGGTTAGGGAGAAACCTGGTACTAGGGAAACTCCCAGGAATCCATAAGGATGACTCCAGCAATAGTTGAGAGGGTGCCTGAACTGGTCTCTCCCTGTGATCAGATTGATTAATATCTAAAGAGTCATCACAGAACCTTCATCTAGTAATTGAGGGAACCAGGTGCAGAGATCCACAACCAACTACCAGACCAAGGAGGGAATATATGAGCAAGGGAGGTCAAGATCATGAAGATCTGCAGAGACAACAGAACCAACCTTGTGGAAACTCACAAACCCTAGATTGACAGCTGTGGAGCCTACATGGGACCAAACTAAGCCCTCTGCATGTGGGAGACAGTTGTGTAGCTTGCTGTGAGGGTCCCCCAGGAGTGGGGCCAGGATCTATCCCTGGTACATGATCTATCTAGCTTGTTGGAGCCCGTTCCCTATTGTGGAAGGCCATGCTCAGCCTTAATGCAGGGGGAAAGGTTTGGTTCTGCCCAACTTAATGTGCCAGACTCTATTGACACTGAATGTGCCAGGGGAGGCCTTACCCTTTGGGGGAAGTGAATGGAGGTTGGGCTGGGGGAGGGGACGACAAGGGGCTGGTAGGAAGAGGGGTGGGAGGGAGAACTGTGGTTAGAATGTAAAATGAAATTAATAAAAATAAAAAGATAAATGTCCAGACACTTTTAGATGTACTTGGAACCAAAATAAAAGAAAGAAATTCTTCTCTCACACCATAGAGATGAAGAAATTTTTGGCCCCCAAATAGGAGTGATGTCTACATACACAAGAAAAACTCACAAGCCTCAAGATGGAACTGACAAAGAGATCCTTACCTAATGATGAGGTAGAGACACCTAAGAATTTAACTCTGGTAGCTCACCATGCTGCTATTGCTTCTGCTGTAAATAAAGTGATTTCAACACCTTTATATTCACCAGAGGGACAAATTATCTACACATGCATTAAGGTACAATAAGTGAGGTGACCTGAGTCATTGCAGGCGAATCTTCCAGGCTCTGGTGTATCTTTATCTTTCCTGTGTATCTACACAATCTTGTGTAGACTTGTACGTACACAAGAGGGAGCTATGGAGCAGCCTGAAATGCAAGCCATATCTCAACAGTGAAAGGGGGCAGGAAAGAGGGAAAGGTGCTCAAGGGAAGATGTCATGGGCCATTAACTTAGCATCAATCTCCAAAATCTAACTGGGTGGTTGTAAGAGTGCTCACTTAGGTGAATAAAACTCCTATGCATCAAAACTCCCATTCTCTCAGCTGCCACTGCCTTTTATATGTTGATCCCGAGGACCTCCTGCAGTTTCTAACTTTTGTCAGTCTCAATTCCCCTGTGGTTCTACAAAAACTATTGGGGCTGCAGAAGGATTATGAAAAACTATTTCCTTACTTATGACTAAAATAGTATAGAACTACAAGAAACTGTCAAAATAAATAAAAGCATCAGTAAAAACTGAAAAAGAGAACTCCAAATCTTTGCTTGAAGAATACTGAGAAGTAAGAAGTACAAGATTTCCATGAATGTAGTTGATGATGAGACGGTGACTGTGGAAAGCTTAAAGCACTTACTGCTCTTCCAAAGTACTGAAGTTTGAACCCTAGTACTGAGCTCACTCACCTCACAACTGCTTCTAATTCAAGTTCCTGGAAATCCTACACCCTTTTCTGACTCCAGGTTCTTACATGCATGGGCACACAAACACAACACACTGACAGAAACTATAAACTTTAGGAAAAAAAAAGTTTACATAAATGATAACCAGAAGATGCTTAGTCACATAAGTCTAATTACCAAGAAGGCTTTTCTACCATATGTGTGTGTGTGTATATATATACATATATATGTATATATATACACACATATATATACATACATATATATATACATATATATATATCAACTGTTCAATATGACAAATCTTACAAGTTAAATTACTAGGGCAGAAAAAAGATTTTTCACAATGCTTACATGCATAAGTCTTCATTCTTGGGTGAATTCTTTCATGGCTGGAATGATCATAAAGTTGACGGAACAGTTTCCTCATGCATTACATGAAAACACTTTCCAGTGTGAATTCTTTCATGAGTAATATGGTAAGAGGGACTGGTGAAGGATTTTCCACAGGTCTTACATGCATAAAGCTTCTCTCCAGTGTGAATTCTTTCATGAGAGTTACATCAACGGAATTTGGCAAATGTTCTCTACAATGTTTACATGTTTAAGGTTTCTCTCCAGCGTGAGCCCTTTCATGCTTGTTACGATAGCCAGAGCTGGTGAAGGCTTTCCCACAATGCTTACATGTGTAAGGCTTCTCTCCAGTGTGAATTTTCTCATGACAGTTACGAGAACTCAAAATGGCAAATGTTTTGCCACAGTGCTTACATGCATAAGGTTTCTCTCCAGTGTGACCCCTTTCATGAGCACTACACCAAATAGAACTGATAAAGGCTTTTCCACAATGCTTACACACATAAGGCTTCTCTCCAGTATGAAGTTTTTCATGAGTGTTACGAGAACTCAAAATGGCAAAGGTCTTGCCACAGTGCTTACATGCGTAAGGCTGCTCTCCAGTGTGAATTCTTTCATGAATGTTACGATAACTGGCTTGGGAGAAGGCTTTTCCACAGTGCTTACATGCATAAGGCTTCTCTCCAGTGTGACTTCTTTCATGAGTGATAAGAGAACCCAAAATGACAAAAGTTTTGCCACAGTACTTACATGCATAAGGTTTCTCTCCAGTGTGAATTCTTTCATGAACGTTCCGATAACTGCAATTGTTGAAAGCTTTCCCACAGTGTTTACATGTGTAAGGCTTCTCCCCAGTGTGACTTCTTTCGTGAGTGATACACCCAGTCAAACTGGCAAAGGTTTTGCCACAGTGCTTACATGTGTAAGGTTTCTCTCCAGTGTGAATTCTTTCATGAATGCTGCAAGAAGTGGGACTAAGGAAGCTTTTCCCACAAAGTTTACATACATAAATCTTCTCTCCAGTGTGAATTTTCTCATGACAGTTACGAGACCTCATAATGGCAAAGGTTTTGCCACAATGCTTACATGCGTAAGGTTTCTCTCCAGTGTGAATTCTTTCATGAATGCTGCAATAACTGGAACTTCTGAAGGCTTTTCCACAGTGCTTACACATGTAAGGCTTCTCTCCGTTGTGACCCCTCTCATGAGTGTTGCACCAGCTAGAACTGGTGAAGGCTTTTCCACACTGCTTACATGCATAAGGCTTCTCTCCAGTGTGAGTTACTTTATGTTTCTCAAAACATGAAGCATACTTAAATGTTTTCCCACATTGTTTACAAGTGTATTTTTTCTCTCCAATATGACTTTTTTCAGGGGTGATAAGGTCACTGGAATCAATGAAGACTTCTTCACTGTGGTTATGAGCAAATGATTTCACTTCTGTATGGATTCCATTATCTTCTGCACTACATGTATAGCTTCTTAATATTTTCCCATTGAGTTTATCTCCACATTGTGTTCTCTTGTGAGGCTGATCAGAAAGGAGATTCCTAAAGGCTTCCTTACATTGTTGATTCTTATAAGGTTTCTCTCTGGGAAAAGTTTCAAGTACCTGAAGTGATTCAGAATGACTGGTATTTTCCCAATGTTTCTGATGTATAAAGGACTCCTTACAGTGATATTGTTCCCCTTTAGCTTGGTTTCTGAGATATACAGGTGAGAATGAATGGCCAATGATGCTTCTTACATGCAACTGGCTTTCATATCCTGTTATTGCAGGAGGCATGTCTTCATTAACCATATTCTTTAGAATTGGCTCAAGGTTGTCATCACACTGAATATTATATTCATATCCACAATCTTTCTCAATCAACTGAGTTCTGCAAGAAACGAGAAGACAATTACTATAACAAAAGGGAAACACTGAAGGCTAGTTCATGTGGTCTGCTACAACTTTACTATTAGAGAGGTTGTAGCATAATGCCTCCTATGTTGAGGACAGTGTAACCATTTGTGAAATCCATTATCTGTAAAGAAACAGAGTATTGACTATGGAGGTAGCAGAATGGTGGTGGTGGTGGTGGTGCACACCTTTAATCAAGCACTAGGGAGGCAGAGGTGGACAGAATTCTGTGAGTTCAGTACCAGCCTGATCTACAGAGCTAATTCCAGGACTGCTAGGGCTAAAAAAGAGGAACCCTGTGTCAAAAAAACAAAACCAAAAACCAAAACCAAACAAACACATAGTTTTGGAGGTTAAGAGCAATTCTTGTTCTTCCAATAGACCAGGGTTTTATGACCAGCATTTATGTGGAGAACTCACAAATTCCTGTTAGTCTTGAGTTGAAGAATTTATTGGTGTTTTCTGGCCGCCACAAATCTTTTTACCATAAGTGTACAACGTACACATATGCATACACATAACATAATTAATGGACATAAATGGAGTAAACATCCAGTCACAGGTCTTAGCATTAAGAGAAAGTTATGACATTGACATAAAGTTGTGGAACACTGTGGCATTTGTCATTCTATGTCCTCAACCTGTGTTGGTTAGTTTGTAATCAACCAGAAGCATCTAGGGTCATCAGAGAATAGGGACCCTTCATTGAGAAAATGACTCAAAAACACTGGGCTGTAAACAAGTCTTCGGGAGCATTTTCTCAGTCCTGACTCATGAGGGAGGGCTTAGACGATAGTGGGATGTGTGCCCCTGCACAGGTGGGTATGAGATTTATAAGAAAGATACCTCAGGAATCCATGAGGAGCAAGCTAGTAAGTAACATTCCCCCATAGTCTCTAGTACCATTCTAGTCTCCAGGTTCCTGCCTACTCTGAGCCCCTGTCCTGCCTTTCCTTGTTGTACTGTAACATGGAAGTATAAGTCAAAATAAACCCCATTGCTTCCAAAGATGACTTTGGTCATGGTGATTATCACAGGAACAAAGAGGACTCTCAAACAGAAGTTGGTTACCAGGTTCATGGGGTATTCATTTACCAGAGCTGACCACGTGGCTTTTAGGTCTGTGAAAATGTCTAGAAACTTAGGTTAGATGACCTTAGTCACTGAGTCTGAGAATAAAGAGCTGTCCCAGGAGCTCGGAGGTCAGGAATGCTGACAGTAATGATGGAAGTCTGACTTCTGTGGTTTTAGGGACGATGGAAGGTACCTCAGAGGCTCTACTGGGGCAGTTCCTGTGATATCTCATAAGAACCTATGTTTTCCAATGTTATAGTGTGATTTATATTGTAAGATTAAGAGTATTTAGGAAGAAACAAGCCATGAACGGTTCTAGATTAATAATGTGGTGTGTGTGTGTGTGTGTGTGTGTGTGTGTGTGTGTGTGTGTGTAATGTTGGCAAGAGGTGAAGGGGTTCTAGTTAGTTTCCATCAACTTGACAGAAGCTAGTACACACATCTGAGAGAGAAGAGGAAACACCAAAGGAGAAAGTGGCTTTGCCAGACTGACAGATATGTCTGTGGAGACATCTCCTGATTACTATGGATGTTGTAACCTAGAGAGGTGGGCCGGGGTTAAAGGAAGGTGGCTGAATAAGGGATGAGCACACAGTACACAGCATCTCTCCATTACCTCTGCTTTAGTTCCTCTCTGCTTCCCTTTATTATGGAACTGTGACAAGGAAGGGTAAGTAAACTAAACATGAGTTCCACCTCAGAGTTGTTTTCTTTCACAGTAAAAGAAAGGGAACAAACATAGCACTTTCTATTCAAAGCCTCAAAAAGGTATACAGAATGATTCTAAATAAGTTTAAATATGACAGGAAGATTTTGTGTAGCAAACTCTTGGAAAAGCTCTTTCAGATTAATGTTCTATCACGTTAGTGATATTCACAGATTGTAGATGATACAGATTACACAAACAGGGAATGAGATAATTCAGTGCTCTGATATAGGAATTTGGGGTTAGATTCAATGTGCAATTAGACAGATATAGATCATTTAGTAGGTTCTCGGTCATCATCTCACTTGTAAATGTTAGATATAAATTGCTTCCTATTGAATATAATTTACCTCAGACTTCTGCAGAGATCTTTGTAGTTCTCTTCAATGTTTTGTTCTAGTCCTTTTTCTAAAATTAAACCCAAAGAATTCATTATAACATCTTCAATATTAAAAAAAAAATACAATCCCACTCTTAAGACATGGGCATGCTCGCTAAATTAACCACATGTTCAATTCAAGGATCCAAATCACAACACTACACACACAAACTGGGAACAGTTGCTCTCTGACTGAATAAGCAATGGGAACAGGTTGTGTTTTTACCTATGGACATAAAGTTCAAAAGTGTCTCCCCCATCACATCTCTGTAGAGTGTCTTTTGACTGGAATCCAACAAAGCCCACTCTCTTGAGGTGAATTTCACAGCCACATCCTCCAAGGTCACAGACTCCTGAAACAGAGCACATGTTATATGGTTACCTGTAACTGTGGGCTGACGCTATACAGAATCACTGAGCACTGCGGATTCTGAGGACACTTCTAAATGATGATGTCAATAAAGGTTAATTCTGAAACACCTGTAGAATGCTCTCTTGAGTTCTTATTGTAAGAAAGGCAGATACACAGTCTCCGTTACGATTCTGTTGCTGAGATGAGAGCCCATGATCAAGGCGGCTATTATAAAAGACATCATCTAATCTGGACTTCTTTACCCTTTAGAGGGTTGGTCCATGATTACAATGACAGGAAGCAGACAGGCATGGAGCTAGAAGAGTGCCTGCATGTTTTACTCCTGGAAAAGGCAGCAGACAAAAAGACAGACAGAATGCCAGAAATGAGCTTTTAAACCTCAAAGAACACCCCAGTGACATACCTCCTACACTGAGACAAAATTTCCTAATAGTTTTCAATGAGTTTCACTAAGAACTAAGGTTTCAAATACATGAGCCTACGGGGCAAGGCACACACACACACAGACACACACTTGAGATGAAGCCCTTTGTGAACTATATAGGGATTACATTAGTGGAAGGAGTGAGCTGAGAAACTACACAACTACACTATTTGTGATTGTGTGTGATGTGACCAGCCCCTCCACTGTTGTGCCTTTAATGGACTGTACCTTCAGTTCTGCTTTTTTTTAAAAAAAAATATTTATTTATTATGTATACAACATTCTGCCTCAATGTATGCTCGCACACCAGAGGAGGGCACCAGATCTCAGTACAGATGGTTGTGAGCCACCATGTGGTTGCTGGGAATTGAACTCAGGACCTCTGGAAGAGCAGCCGGTGCTCTTAACCTCTGAGCCATCTCTCCAGCCCCTTCAGTTCTGCTTTAAGTCACATTACCCAGAGTCATTTATGACAACTGGATGAGAAGCCCAATACAAGAAGCAGATTTTTTAAAAAACTTGAACCCTTGTTGTAAGTAAAACTAACAGGTCCTCTGTTGGCATTAGAACTTGTAGAAGGAACATGGAAGAACTGGCAAGAAAATTCTCTTTAGACAAAAACAAGACAACCCGAGAACACACAGAATGCAAAACTGAATAAATCAGTCAGGGAGACACTTATAGGACAAAACTGCTAAAAATAAATGCCTACAGCAGAGACAAGTGTCAGGAAGGTTCAGTGGGAAGTGAGGATTTAGTCAGGAACTAGAGGAAGAGCAGTTCCTGTGTTATTGAATTCAAGAATATAACTTCATTCTTCTGTACATCAGAGAGCTTGAAATGAACTTGAAAGCAAAGATTGTCAAGTCCTTGGTAGAAGAAAAGAATACAAGCAAGTTAAAATTTTCAACAAGGAGAACTGCTATCAGAGATAACAAGATTAATAGTCATTAGGACAAGTGTAGAGCAGACAGCTGAGCACATGGAACTCCATTGGCATGGTCTCTTCACACAGTCCTCTCTGAACAATGAACTTAGGGATCTGTGGGTATCCTTCACAGAAGAATTATCTTTGGTGTGCTGTGTCTATGTCTGCTTTTAAAATAGCAACAAGTTACTTCTTTTAGTTATGCCTCAGTAACTCCTCATTGCCTTCAAATACCTTTGGAAAACATAGGATAATGGGAAATAAGCTGATTTGAAATGAAGTATTTTGAGGTGTATGTGCAATAGAGCAAACTGTTCTCTGGGGAATGCTCAAGAAGAATTTTTCTTTTAATGTTTTCACAACTTCCTCTTCTAAATAAGTGGGCCTGCACAGTTCTATGGTGTAGGAGGTCTTTCTGTCTATGTGTTGCATTCATTGGTGAATAAAGGAACTGCTTTGGGCCTATATCAGAGCTATAGGGGAACAGCTAGGTGGGGAAAACTAAACAGAATGCTGGGAGGAAGAAGGCAGAGTCAGAGAGGGATGCCATGGAGACACCAGAGTCAGACATGCCAAATCTTTGCAGGTAAGCCACTGTCACGTGGCCATGTACAGATTAATAGAAATGGGTTGAATTAATATAAGAGTTAGCCAGTAAGAAGCTAGAGTGAATGGGCCAAGCAGTTATTTAATTAATATAGTTTCTATGTGATTATTTCAGGTGTAAGCTAGCCGGGCAGCCGGGAACCACAAGCAACCTCCCTCCAACAGTACTAAACTCAGATGACTATGGGAAATGCACGCTCAGTTAACAAGGCTTACCAAATGTAATCCTGTTGGTTCAAACATAGAATCTTTTTGCATGCTGTGTCTAGCTAGGACTTAACTATTATCCATTTTTCTCAGGTTCACCTAAAGATACCATTGCTGCCAAATTACAGGAAATAATTTTAAGAACATGACACATCCCCAAGAGGTGGAATTAGTGGGTATTGGTCTTTTGGTGGGTTACGGACGCTTGTCATTACAAGCTGTTATCAGTTATAGTCAGGGAGGAAACTAAACAAAGGAGGTAAGATTAAGAAATTTCTTTCTTTCTTTCTTTCTTTCTTTCTTTCTTTCTTTCTTTCTTTCCTTCTTTCTTTCATCCATCCTTCTTTCTCTCCTATCTAGTGAAAAAATAAGGAGGCAGGGAATATAGGAATGACAGAATAAAAGGGTAGATTATTGAGTCTACTTTTATGCTTAAAAGAAACTACTAGTCTCAAATATTTTACACTGGTATGGATTTCAGTATATCTATACAAATTTAAGGTTTTTTTTGTTATAATATACTGTACATATGTTTCTACTCTTCTTTAAGGTATTGTAGTATGCAGCTCTCTCTCTCTCTCTCTCTCTCACACACACACACACACACACACACACACACACACACACACACACACACCATCTCCTCTACCATATATGGGAACAGTCATATTCTCTTCTATTTTTCATTCACCCGCCCCCATCCCCGGATTCCAGAAGCTCAGGGCACACTCACCATTCTGTGCATGTGATATATCTAGGTGTCCACCTGAGGATGCCAGAAGTCAGCAGAACACAAAGTCACCCAAAACAGGTGCTCAGGAGAATACCCTTTTCTAATAAAAAGAAAACAAAATATAAAGCTCCAAGTACATTCCAACACAGCAACAATATATAGGGCTTGATAGGGAACCTCAGATATTAGAGATGAGGTCTCTCATTTCATTTTCAATATATTCATTCTCTGCCAATATACTTAAAACACACCAACGAGGGAATACAATTACTCACCAGATGGACAAAATAGATATACATGGCAGGAGTATTCCAACTGGATTCTGAGTTATGAAAAGCATCTCTTAAATTTCAGAAAAGGTTTTCTTTGCCCAAGGTCATAAAGAAAACCTCCAGTCACTAAATTACACCCAAACTTCAGAATCTCACAGACTGCTAAAAGTAAAATAAAATAAAAATTCACAATGGCCATTCTTTAGTGATGATACAAAGATACTAAGTCACTTAACCTTGGAACCTCATTCTGGCTAGTATTGCTTCCAGGGCCATGAATAACTTCTTCAACATCACAATATTCATTAGACAAATAATGTCACTCACATGAACATTAAGACTTATTTCATTTCATGTGTATGAATTTTTTATCTTATTGCAGGTACCTCAGTGTACTTCATATGTGTTTGGTGTCAAGGGAAGCCAGAAGACATTACATTCCCTGAAAGTGGAGTTATAGACTGTGTGAGTGGATTCTGAGAATCAAACATGGCTCTTTGGAAAAGAAATCTGTGCTCTTAACTGCTGACCCATCTCTCCATCCCTTATTCTCGTTAAGATTTAAACAGAAATAAACAGTAAAATTCACCAATACTTTCTTTAGGTGTCTATCAAATTGGGTCTCAAAACATGACCATCATAGATGCTCTTCATATGAGAGGGAGTGTTTTTGGCCAATTTTAGCAATAATGTGCACACACACACACACACACACACACACACACACACACACACCAAAACTACCAGTACCATTGAAAGAACAACAAAAACAAATTTAAAAGAATTAACAGGGCTGGGGAGATGGCTCAGAGGTTAAGAGCACTGCTTGCTCTTCCAGAGGTCCTGAGTTCAATTCTCAGCAACCACATAGTGGCTCACATCTGTAATGAGGTTTGGTGCCCTCTTCTGGCATGCAAGTATACATGCAGGAGAAACACTGCATACATGATAAATAAATAAATCAACAAACACTGCTGGTTGATATCAATGGTCTGAATTCCCCGAATAAAAACACACAAACTAACAGGATGGATGTGGAAACAGGGTCTGTATGCTGCTTCCAGGAAATGCACCTCAACATCAAGGATAGACATCACTTCCAGGAAAAGTGATAGAACAGATTATTCCAAGAAAATGGATTCAAAAGTAAGCCAATGTGGCCATTTTATTTTATTTTTTAATTAATTAATTAATTAATTTATTATGTATACAATATTCTGTCTGTGTGTATGCCTGCAGGCCAGAAGAGGGCACCAGACCCCACTAAAGATGGTTGTGAGCCACCATGTGGTTGCTGGGAATTGAACTCAGGACCTTTGGAAGAGCAGGCAATGCTCTTAACCTCTGAGCCATCTCTCCAGCCCTTCAGTGTAGCCATTTTAATATCTGACAAAATAGACTTCAAACTAAAACTAATCAGAAGATACAGGAAAGGACACCATATACTCAAAGGACATTCCTATTCTTAACATCTATTTCCCAAAAACAAGGGCATCTAAGTTTGTTTAAACAAGCAAACAGAAACACAAGCACTGCTACAGCTTAATTGACCTATTGACGCTCACACAATAATAGTGAGAGACTTCACTATTCCACTCCCAGCAATACACAGATCATCCACATAAAACTAAGCAGAGAAATGCTGGATCTAACCCACAGTATAAACTAAATGAACTAAAGAAATACAAAACATCTCACCCAAATTCAAAAGAATATACCTTATGCTCGAGACCCCATGGAACTCTGCAAAATGATCACATATTTAGGCACAGAGCAAGTCTACCGAGAAACAGCAAAACTGAAATACAATCCTGCATTTTATCTAAGCATCATGAAGTGAAACTGAGTATCAACAAGAGAAACCACAGAAAACTTTACTCCATGGGATGTGAACAACTAACTACAGAATAAACAATTATATGGATAAAATTATACAATTTACACTAATAAAAATATGCCAAGATAGAATTCATAAATGAAAGACTCCCTAGAATTGCATGAATACACAAAATGCACAAACTTAGGAAAGGCAATGATGACATTTCTAAGATGCACATTCATCACACAAATTGCCTACATACAAAAAAAAATCAAACAGATCTCAAGAATAACTTAACAACACACTTGGAATATCAAGAAGAAATCACACTCAAAATGAGTAGAAGATAATATGTAATCAAACTCAGGGCTGAAATCAATAAAATACAACCAACAAACAATACAAACATCAGTAAAATAAAGAGTTTTCTCACTGAAAAAAATGAGATTAGCAGACCCTTGTCCAAATTAACTAAAAAGCACAGAGAAGAACCATATTAACACAATTAAAAATGAAAAGGTATTCAAGAAATATCTGATAAAATCCAACAACTCTTCATTGGGGTGGGAGGTCCTTCTGTCTATGTGTTGCTTTTATTGGTTAATGAATAAAGAAACGGCTTTGAGCCTATAGCAGAGCAGGACAGAACAGAGCTAGGTGGGGAAAACTAAACTGAATGCTGGGAAAAGGCAGAGTAGGGAGAAGCCATGTAATCCTGCTGAATAAAGATGCCAGAACTTTACCCAGTAAACCACAGCCTCATAGCAATACACAGATTAATAGAAATGGGTTAAATTAAGATGTAAGAGTTAGCCAGTAAGAAGCTAGAGCTAATGGGCCAAGCAGTGATTTAATTAATACAGTTGCTGTGTGATTATTTCAAGAGTCTGGGCGGCCTGCTACTACACTTCATGATAAAAATCCAGGAGAAATTAGAGATTCAAGGGGCATGCTCAACATAATAAAGGCAGTTTACAGTGATCCCAGGAGCAACAACCTAGATGAAAGAAAGACAATTCTACAACCCAAAACAAGACAAGGTTGTTCACACTCTCTCTACACCTATATTATGTGGTCCACTTTTTTTAATAACTTATTTTATGTGCATTGGTGTGAGTGTGTCAGATCCCCTGGAATAGAGTTACAGACAATTGTGAGCTGCCATTGGGTGCTGGGAACTGAACCTGGGTTCTCTGGAAGAACAACCAGTGCTGTTAAGCACTGAGCCATCTCTCCAGTTCGTGGTCCATTTTTTCTTTTAACTATGTTGTTTGAGTTCCTGATATTTAGTTGCCTTATTTTTAATTTGATATATATTCCAGCCACAAATCCTCTGACATATGTATACCTTACAAAGATTTTCTGTGGAATGCCTCTCCTCTGAGTTCCTTTTCTTTGTTGTCCAGAAACTTTTCAGTAGGAGGTGACTTCAGTAGAATCTTGCAAAACAGGATAAATATATAGGCATATAGCCAGTGGGGATAGTTCTGATTATGTGATGTGAATGAACAAGGAGGAAATACTGGAGGCCGAAGGTTTAAATATGGATGAAAGCAGAATAGAGGAAAGTAGGGTTAGGAAGTGTGTTAAAGAAAGCTACATATGTATTTTAAAAGCCTTCTGAAACACCACTAGCTTCTAAGCTACTTAAAAATACCTTTATGGGGGAAGAGCAGAGCATCACTATGAAGTCCTGGCTCTCCTGGAACTCTGTCTTTCTGTGTAGACCAGATTTTGAATTCTGCATGTAGGAGAGCAGTCTAACCACAAACCCACAAAGCTCTGAGCAAGCCACTATCACCACACATTAGAGAAAAAGCTGGTCCCAAAATCCACGAGTGACTAAATAAAATGTCAGTGTCAGGCACACGTCACTGGTCAGAGAGGTTTCCAAGGCACAAAACGATATAGCCTATTGTTATTGCTGTTGGTAGCCCAGAAAAGGAAGATGATAAAATCCTATTGCTAAAGACACAACACTTGTGGATTGCACGACACAGAGAAATCAACCACGAGCTGACCAGGAAAGTCCCAGTTGCCCATCGGTCATAGTGTTGAAATATACTATGAAACCAGGGTATCCTGAGGTAAACCAGAATGCTACAAAATAGATGCCAGACAAGATATGCCAATAGGAAAGAATATTGATGAAGCTAAGCAACTATTGCCAGTTAATTTCAGGCCTGTTCCACAGAAGGGAAAACATACCTGGTACTTTAACAGAGTCAAAACCCATGGCTACGGAAGTCATAAGTTCTCAGAGAGAACCTACTGTTTTTCTAAGTGGTTGTGTTGACACACTGCCTTCTAAATATTTGTGATTCATCCATAGATTTCTGCTGCTAACAGCCTGGCTCAGAGAAGCTCCTTATTGTAGTAATGGTAGTTTATACAGAGATGCATTGCAATTTAAATTGTAAAAACAAGGGGCTGGAGAGATGGGTCAGTGGTTAAGAGCATTGCCTGTTCTTTCAAAGGTTCTGAGTTCAATTCCCGGCAACCACATGGTGGCTCACAACCATCTGTAATGAGGTCTGGTGCCCTCTTCTGGCCTACAGACATACACACAGACAGAATATTGTATACATAATAAATAAATATTAAAAAAACAATAAATTGTAAAAACAAGCAACCATGACTACTCAGCATAGACGTGACAATTCTATCTGACCCCTAACCCTGAAATCTCAGAAAACATTGCAAAAAGGGGAGCAGAAGTGTGAAATGCCGGGTTCTGCGTGTGACACAGCTGTTGCACACCTGAATTCACAACTGCTGTGACCACACTCATAAGATCTCCATGTGATCCTGGCTGGGAAAAACTCCAGCAATGCACGGAGGTGGACTTTGAAGCCCCAGCCCTTACTAAGATGCTAGTTTTGGTTGATGGATTCTAGGGAAGGGAGAGTCACTGTTCTTTAGGAATGTGGCCCCGAGCACACTGTAAATAAGGGCTGCAATAATTAGACTTAGTGGGGTATAAGTACATTATTTAAAAAAAAAAAAGGAGCTGTCTCAATACTCCGGTTTATCTAACACTAGCGTAACCTCTGTTATTCTAAGAATAGTTCCTCATTTCTTTCCTCTTTACACCACTTTTGCAGGTGCTAGGATTTCAATCGTGAGCCACTATGATCAGCAACACCTAACACTTTTCTTCCCTTCAATCATTGTCTCACAGCTGTTCTACACAATCCCTACTATGGAGCTATTTTTCCTGGAGAAGAAATAAAGTTGGGTCATATATTCTACTGTCCTGTCACTGCCTGCTAACCGGTGTGTATACACACACACACACACACACACACACACAGAGCACTCACGAGTAACTGACCTTTAAATTGAAATTTGTAATGATAGTTTGTAAGCTTTTATGTGTAACACCTTTATTGCAAGAAACTAGGTTTTGCTTAATTTTCTTTAAGCATTATTTTAATTAAAGCAATATTAATTTCAGAAGAGGAAAATGTCTGCTGAGTCGTCCGTCTCTCTTGGGCAAATGATTTCAGGAGGGAAGGACTACATACAAACACAACCCAGGAAGCTGCATCAACTTCCTCATTCCCATGTCCCTTCCCATGTCCTATGATGGGTCCCAGACAGCTTGCTCCCAGTGCACAGCAGGAAAATCAGTGTTATTTGCTGTCTGTGCTCATGACCAGTGTTGTCTGCTGAGATCAGACTCTGGTCTCTTTCCACCACAACACAGCTCAGCTTCTACACAGGATTCATCCCCAGTGGCAGTGATGACGCTTCATGAATATCCATGCACCTCAGTGGACATTTGAAACAGGGAAGTAACAGCACCTCTGACTGTCTACAGACACAGAAAACCTGGATATTCCTGATTGAAGATCCTAATGCCAAACTCAATACAGTTGATTGATATCCTTAAAAGGGATAAGGGTAGAGGAATAATGGGATTGAGGGAATCCCTAGGTCTGTGCAGACACAGAACAGAAATGGGCCTGCTATGCAAACACAAGGGTGTGGAATGAGGTGAACACATTTGTGGTTTTTTACACCTCAAGCTTCAACTTATCCATTATTCTAATGATTTTTAATGAAAATAAAATTTAACTGCTGTATACTTTACTAAACCTTGACAGTGAATGATTTTAAATAAACTTAAGACTTGATTTTTAATTAGAGATATGACGTATCTACTGGAAACTATAAGCAATTATTTTGAAGAAATGTACTGCCTGGGGTTTATGTTTTAAGGATATTAATTACTTAAGGAAGTCTGAGATCACAGGAATGAGTCATTTGCTCAATCTTTACATTTTAGGAATCACGAAGACTAAAGGATCAGCTCTGAGGTGAGGGCCTTGTTGACAATAATGAAATTTTGTCATACAAGTTACTATGTCTTAAAAGAAACAAGAACATCTTAGACTTCTTATAGCCTCAGATCTGAGATTATGACTAACTTAATAACATATTGACTAATGTTTTATCTAACTACAATAAAAAGGAAGCTTTAATTATACTGTGAACTAAAAGAAATTTAGGCCAACCTGGAAGTTTTAATTTAAAGATCACTTAATTATAAGCCAAATTGTAGAATGGAAACTATATAAAAACACAAGTACAAGAAAACACTACATATACACACGTATCTCCAAGATCATTTTAAAGACAAAGATATTGTAATATTTTTCAGTTGTAGCTTAGGCTATTGTTTAGATCTTAGTTCATATTTTATTAGCATTACCCATCCTGAATCGAAAGCCTGTCTTTTAGAAAACATGATTATAATCTGAGTAGAACACCTTGATGTCAAAGACATGGATAGAGCCTAATCTCATAATTATTAAGGTTTAAGTACACAGAACAGACATCAGCTTTCTTAGGGTGTACAGGCTAACTATGATTAACATATATCACTTATATGTAGGACATTCCAAGTAATAAAAATATATTTAAAAGTTTTGCTCGGCTTTTTAATAACAAAACAACAAAACAGATGTCCACAGAGCTAGAAAACAGTTAAGCAGGTGAAAAGCTTGCCCTGCAACCCCAAAGACCTCAAACCCTATTGAGGATGTGCGCAAAAGTGAATACATACTCACCATTAGTGAGAGTTTAACATGCTGGAATTAACAAGCAAATCAACGTGTGCCTGCCTCAAAAGTAAGAAATAGAAATAGCATCTCACCAAGACAAACCTCTCTGGGCTTCTCCTGAAAAGAGTCCGCACACTACAACATATACATGCACACGCATGGTGATTGATGCTCTAGTCCCAGTTGGTGAAAAGGAATCAGTGTGGATCTTCATCAGGTGATGTCTGGATAATGGAGATGCGGCACATAAATATAATGATTTCCACTCAGCAATGAAGAAAACTGAAATGAAATTCCCAGCAGATGGGTGATAATGGAAATGTAATTACATTGAGTCAGGTAACCAGAGCCCACAAAGTAAGGCACGGTGATGCAAGACTTTCATCTCAGAATGCATGAAGCAGAGAAGGGCGATCTCTGAGTTCAAGGTTAGGCTAGTCAACACAAGGAGATCCAGGGCTACAGAAAGAAAAACCCTACTGCCAAAACCAAACCAAAACAAAACAGATCCTAATAGCCAGGCAGTGATGGGGAAACCCTGTCTCCGAAAGAAAAAAAGAAAAATATTAATTACAAATTAACTGAGTATCAAAATAACTACACGTAATAAATATATTACAAGTGTATCCCACACTCAAGCCAATGTTCAAATAAAAAACATTTTCTCTACTAGGTAGAAAGCTCACTTGTCTTTCTCTCAGATGAATATTCTGAAGCTTCCCAAATGGTCAGAAATTACACTACCTACATAAACCAACTATCCAGAGGCAAAGGGAAAGAGATGAAATATTAATTTTTTCCCCAAGGACTGAAAATGTGGAAATAACTTGTTAGAAAATTAACACTCGTTAGGTGGGGTAGTGGTGGCGCATGCCTTTAATCCTAGGGACTCGGGAGGCAGGGTCTGGACAGGCTCCAAAGCTACAGAGAAACCCTGTCTTGAAAAACCAAAAAAAGAAAAAAGATAAAAAAGAAAATTAATTGACACTCGCAATCCCTTTTGTTTAAAGCAGCGTACAGCAAACATACAATGCCAATTCCATAAAGCTCTTTCCGAGCTTCACTGGCCTTTTCTGCAAAGTTGGAGAAAACATTTCAAAATTCCAAAATTCTTAAAAGATCACTGCAAAACAAAAATGAAGCAAGTTGAAATTTCTCTCTTCAAACTAGTAATTCTGGCCATCTGCAGTTAGGAGGACAATTAAAAATTCTCACAGTTATCATTTTAAAAAATGGAAGAAAAGGGCAAACACCATACAGGATGAGATAGGTGTTAAGGCAATTTGGTGGGAAACTTCTCTAATAGCAAAAAGCATGGGAAACAATTTAAGGGGGACCAGATGAGAGAGGAAAGGGAAGACGAGACGAAAGAACCCCAAGGAGATATCGTGCAAAAAACAAAAACAAAAACAAAAAAAAAAACAACCGAAAGAACAGACAAACAAACAAAACGTAAATCAGCCCAAACAGAAGCACAAGAGAATGGAAACTGCAAGGACCAAGCAGGTCCCTACACAGGGCAGTCTGGACACAGCATCACCAACCGCCCGCACTGCAAAATCTGTGTAGGCGCAGGTTCTCTGTAAGGACTCACCCAAGAGAGCTGTGATTGCGATGAAGCAACTTCACCCAGACAGAAGCGCGTGGGACGCGAGGCTCTAGGCCGCCTGCGGGGTGCACACTTTAAGCACAGGTGGGCACAGGCATTGCTGAGCCAGACTCCGCCTTCCACTGGATTGCACGGCACCAGGGAAACGCCAGGTCACTTAACTCCAAAGCAGCTAGAGTTCCACACCCGCCCCCAGGATTCCAGCAGCCCAAAGCGCACTCACCATTCCGTGCATCTGACGTGGCCAGGTGTCCTCCCAAAGAGGACTGCACTCAGCAGGAAATAAGGTCACCCAAAACAGGTCTTCCCAAGGATCCCGTATATTAAGCAAAGCGTTAAAAAAAAAAAAAAAAAAAAAAGCTTCCTGGACTCAAGCTCTGACTATCCGTGCTCCTCATTGGACAGTTTTTTCTTTTAGTAATATGGTCCCTGATTGGCGAACTGTATGTCAGCCACTCTGTCACCATTAAGTGCTAAACATTTTAGAAAAAGTCAGGCGAAAGATCTACTGCCAGTATTTTTAAGGGAGGCAGAGTTTTGTAGTGACCCTGATTCAAACCAAACAAATATTACAGACATGGTGGTAAGCATTTTTTTTTCCTTGACGGGAGTTCGCTTTGTCGATCCCCTTGCCTCTGCCTCCCAAATGCTGGGATTAAAGGCGTTCCCCACGCAACCCAATGAGTGGCAGGCATTTTTAGTCCCTGAAATGTTGAGGAAGTAGCAAGATCACTAAATTGGAGGCTCACTTTATACAGAGAACTTCAGCACATACTACCTAAAAATATCCTGTCTAGAAAAAAATTATTTAAAAAACAAACAATACAAAACCAAATAAACTAAACAAAGAACACATTAACATATAGGTCTTGTGCTCTGAAATAAACCTATTCCATTTGAGGATTTCATTGCTTGGTAAGAACATGCTCTGAGATTTTGGGTGCAGTATTCTGAGAATACCCAGTATTCCCCACTTGCTTTTTCTGTGAAGCTGATCTTTTCTTTTCTTTTCTTTTCTTTTCTTTTCTTTTCTTTTCTTTTCTTTTCTTTTTTTCCTGTACATTCCAATTTCTTGACTCAAAGGGAAGAAACAGAACTCAGTATAGGAGCAGGGCCAGGTACAGATTCAAGCACAGAAACCCCAAATAGGGTTGATAGGAAACCAAAAAGTTTAAGGATGAGGCAAAAGCCCATGACAGCCTCACAACCTATGTTTCAAAGTATTATTTTCTACCAATGTGATTGAAACACACTAGTAAGGGAATTTAATTGCTTATTGCATGGATAAAATAGACATACATATCTTGAGTACTCCATCAGCACCCAAATAGTGGCTCCCAACAGTCTTTGAATCATTTTCTAGGATGTACAATGCCATCTTCCACCCTCTCAGATTCTGAGTTATGAAAAACAACCTTTGAAAATAAAAAAAAAATCTTACCCAAGGCCATGAAGAAAGCCCTCATTGACTACAGTAAATACTCCAAAACTTTAGGATCTCACAGACTGCTAACAACGAGGCCCACAGTGGTCATTCTATTCTCTACTGATGATGCAGAGACAGTAAATGAATTGGACCTCAGTATGCCTGCTATTGCTTCCATGGTCGCAAGGTAAGTCCTTTTTATCACTGTAATATTCCTGAGAATAATAATGTCACTCACATACGCATTAAAGTTTATTTAATTTATCTCAGTGTACCAGTGTTTTTCTTGTTTTTAAAAAAATTCATTTATTATGTATATAGTGTTCTGGGCACCAGATCTCATTATAGATGGGTGTGAGCCACCATGTGGTTGCTGGGAATTGAACTCAGGACCTGCGGAACAACAGTCAGTTTTCTTAACCTCTGAGCCATCTCTCCAGCCCCCGCCAGTGTTTTCATTGCATATACTTCAGTACGCTAATATGTACTTGGGTCACTGAGAGGACGGAAGATGACATTGTGTACCCTAGAACTGATTCACAGACTGGGGGAGCCACTATTTGGATGCTGGAAATCAAACATGACCCTCTAGAGAAGAAGTCTGTGCTCTTAACTGCTGAGTCATCCATCCCATAATCACATTAAAATTTTAATAAACAGTAAATTTCACAAATATTTTTTTCAGGAGTCTACCACATTGGGTCTCTCTTAAGGGACTGTTTTGACAAATCTTAGCCTTGATGATGTCACTGACTGTTCTCCTAGATAAGCAATTTCCATATTGAGAAGTTCTCAAATACCTCCTTGAAAAGATTATCACACCTGGGCTTGTTGATCACTTAAACCCAACAGTGAGTGATGGAGGAAGGCAAAAAGCTCTCAGTCATTATGGGTCAGTTCAGAGAGAAATAACCACTGAGAAGATAGCCTGTCGCCCTTGGACAAATGATTTCAGAAAGGAGAGATTGCATGTCAGGGCTTAACAGAGAAAATTGCTTCAACACCCTGTTACCAAGACCCTCCGAGCGCTATAAAGTGGCCCCATGTGGCTTGTTCCCATTGCACACTTTCCCTGCACTGCAGGAAAGTAGGTATCACTTGCTGTATGTGCTAATGACCTGTGTTGTCTGCTGACATCAGATTCTGGTCCCCTTCCAGCCTTTTGTTTCCTCTACCCTGAAATCTAATACTAAAGAAAATACTATATTTTCTCCAAACAACTTCATCCAGTAAAATGATTGATTACTGATTGAGTTTTTCTTTACAGAGTGTCTAATACTTGGATAAGCAGCTTAGATCAAAACAAATGACAATCCAATTCTAAGCCCATGATCCCCTTCACAGGGCTCTCCAAAGGGCAAGTCGAGGAGAATGTTTCCAAAATGCCAATTTTTTCCTCAGAAATGGTCAATGCTTAAGAAATCTGATTTAGAAACTCTCTTCGCTGTGGCTGGGAATCTTGACCTTTTATCAAAGAGGGAACAATCCAGTCCTCTCGTATGATCTTTTTCAAAATGACAAGAACACACTCCGAATGATCCATTTTATTTGGGTGATCTAACCAAACACCAAAGCCTATCTTTGTGCTATGTCAGGCATGGCTTAAGGTTCAGTCAGTACTGAGAAAATATAAAATTATAAAACGAATGAGAGGAAACCTCTAAATCCTCATAACCATGGCTCTAAAAGGGACCACTGAGAAAGCATACCACCCACGACCCTTCACTGAGAAAGCACACCACCCACGGCCCTTCACTGAGAAAGCACACCACCCACGGCCTTTCACTGAGAAAGCATACCACCCACGGCCCTTCACTGAGAAAGCACACCACCCACGGCCCTTCACTGAGAAAGCATACCACCCACGGCCCTATACTGAGAAAGCATACCACCCACGGCCCTTCACTGAGAAAGCACACCACCCACGGCCTTTCACTGAGAAAGCACACCACCCACGGCCCTTCACTGAGAAAGCATACCACCCACGGCCCTTCACTGAGAAAGCATACCACCCACGGCCTTTCACTGAGAAAGCACACCACCCACGACCCTTCACTGAGAAAGCACACCACCCACGGCCCTTCACTGAGAAAGCACACCACCCACGGCCTTTCACTGAGAAAGCACACCACCCACGACCCTTCACTGAGAAAGCATACCACCCACGGCCCTTCACTGAGAAAGCACACCACCCATGGCCCTTCACTGAGAAAGCATACCACCCACGGCCTTTCACTGAGAAAGCACACCACCCACGGCCCTTCACTGAGAAAGCACACCACCCACGGCCCTTCACTGAGAAAGCACACCACCCACGGCCCTTCACTGAGAAAGCACACCACCCACGGCCCTTCACTGAGAAAGCACACCACCCACGACCCTTCACTGAGAAAGCACACCACCCACGGCCCTTCACTGAGAAAGCACACCACCCACGGCCCTTCACTGAGAAAGCACACCACCCACGACCCTTCACTGAGAAAGCACACCACCCACGGCCCTTCACTGAGAAAGCATACCACCCACGGCCCTTCACTGAGCAAGCACACCACCCACGGCCCTTCACTGAGAAAGCACACCACCCACGGCCCTTCACTGAGAAAGCACACCGTGACCCACGGCCCTTCACTGAGAAAGCACACCACCCACGGCCCTTCACTGAGAAAGCATACCACCCACGGCCCTTCACTGAGAAAGCACACCACCCACGGCCCTTCACTGAGAAAGCACACCACCCATGGCCCTTCACTGAGAAAGCACACCACCCACGGCCCTTCACTGAGAAAGCATACCACCCACGGCCCTTCACTGAGAAAGCATACCACCCACGGCCCTTCACTGAGAAAGCACACCACCCACGGCCCTTCACTGAGAAAGCACACCGTGACCCACGGCCCTTCACTGAGAAAGCACACCACCCACGGCCCTTCACTGAGAAAGCACACCACCCACGACCCTTCACTGAGAAAGCATACCACCCACGGCCCTTCACTGAGAAAGCACACCACCCACGGCCCTTCACTGAGAAAGCATACCACCCACGGCCCTTCACTGAGAAAGCACACCACCCACGGCCCTTCACTGAGAAAGCATACCACCCATGGCCCTTCACTGAGAAAGCACACCACCCACGGCCCTTCACTGAGCAAGCATACCACCCACGGCCCTTCACTGAGAAAGCATACCACCCACGGCCCTTCACTGAGAAAGCACACCACCCACGGCCCTTCACTGAGAAAGCACACCACCCACGGCCCTTCACTGAGAAAGCACACCGTGACCCACGGCCCTTCACTGAGAAAGCACACCACCCACGGCCCTTCACTGAGAAAGCATACCACCCACGGCCCTTCACTGAGAAAGCACACCACCCACGGCCCTTCACTGAGAAAGCACACCACCCATGGCCCTTCACTGAGAAAGCACACCACCCACGGCCCTTCACTGAGAAAGCATACCACCCACGGCCCTTCACTGAGAAAGCATACCACCCACGGCCCTTCACTGAGAAAGCACACCACCCACGGCCCTTCACTGAGAAAGCACACCGTGACCCACGGCCCTTCACTGAGAAAGCACACCACCCACGGCCCTTCACTGAGAAAGCACACCACCCACGACCCTTCACTGAGAAAGCATACCACCCACGGCCCTTCACTGAGAAAGCACACCACCCACGGCCCTTCACTGAGAAAGCATACCACCCACGGCCCTTCACTGAGAAAGCACACCACCCACGGCCCTTCACTGAGAAAGCACACCACCCATGGCCCTTCACTGAGAAAGCACACCACCCACGGCCCTTCACTGAGCAAGCATACCACCCACGGCCCTTCACTGAGAAAGCATACCACCCACGGCCCTTCACTGAGAAAGCACACCACCCACGGCCCTTCACTGAGAAAGCACACCACCCACGGCCCTTCACTGAGAAAGCATACCACCCACGGCCCTTCACTGAGAAAGCACACCACCCACGGCCCTTCACTGAGAAAGCATACCACCCACGGCCCTTCACTGAGAAAGCACACCACCCACGGCCCTTCACTGAGAAAGCACACCACCCTCGGCCCTTCACTGAGAAAGCACACCACCCACGGCCCTTCACTGAGAAAGCATACCACCCACGGCCCTTCACTGAGAAAGCATACCACCCACGACCCTTCACTGAGAAAGCATACCACCCACGGCCCTTCACTGAGAAAGCACACCACCCACGGCCCTTCACTGAGAAAGCACACCACCCTCGGCCCTTCACTGAGAAAGCACACCACCCACGGCCCTTCACTGAGAAAGCATACCACCCACGGCCCTTCACTGAGAAAGCACACCACCCACGGCCTTTCACTGAGAAAGCACACCACCCACGACCCTTCACTGAGAAAGCACACCACCCACGGCCTTTCACTGAGAAAGCACACCACCCACGGCCCTTCACTGAGAAAGCACACCACCCACGACCCTTCACTGAGAAAGCATACCACCCACGGCCCTTCACTGAGAAAGCACACCACCCACGGCCCTTCACTGAGAAAGCACACCACCCACGACCCTTCACTGAGAAAGCATACCACCCACAATCCTTCACTGAGAAAGCACACCACCCACGGCCCTTCACTGAGAAAGCACACCACCCACGACCCTTCACACCAGTCTGTACTTAGTGTTGGCAATTTCTGAGAATTGCAAGTTCCAGGCACCATTTTATACCAAGAAAGTGGCCCCGGAAAAAGTAGTTTCCCTAAGAAAAACAGGGTTAGAGGCTTTGTACTCAGCAGCCTGCTTTGCACACAATTCCAGCACACTGGGAAGAATGGACCCAGTACAAGACTCTAGGGTATACTCTGCACATGGCCAGGGGAGCAAACAGTCAGTAGCTCCACCGCCTCAGCAATGTCACAAATGCACAAATTACAAATCCAGACGTCCTGGACATACTCACCCTCTCTTGCTTCCAATGGATCAGGGTGTTCAATAGTATCAGAGAAGAGATGTGATATAAGTCCAACAAAACATGCCTCAGCTTATACACAGGATTCAAACCAGTGGCAGTGGTGAGGCGTCCTGAATATCCATGGACATTTGATAAAGGGAAATAGCAGCGTCCCTAAGTGATAAAAGAGACATAAGGTATAGATATTCCTGAGTCAAGATCCTAAGGACAAAACCAATAAAGTAGGAATGAGGTCAACATGTTTGAGCTCTTTTCACACATGAGGCTTCTTTCTATTTCCGTTGGTTTGCTTGTTACTTTTTGTGAATCAGCTTCTCTCTATTATGTAGCACCAATTGTCCTTAAACACAGCATAGACCACGGTAGCCTGAGCTCCCATCTCCTGTCTCTGCTTTCAGAGCACTAAAATAAAGGGTGTAATGTACCATTTCCTGCTACTCAGTCTATTCATTATTTAATGAGAAAATCAAAATATCAAGAAAAGAATACAATTTTTGCATAGCATTGTAACTGGAGGCTTATTTCTCACCTGCCAGTTCCCAAATAACTACTCAGAGGCTTAATATTAATTATAAATTGTTGGCCCTATTATCTCAGGTTTATTATTAACTAACTCTTAAACTTAAATTAACCACTTTCTATTATTCCATATCATAAGAAATAGGTTGCAATAATTTTTCTGTTGAATATGAATGTGTTATAATGTATTCTCTGGATTTTATTTTACAAAAAGCACTAGAAGAATATATTGAAGAAGACTCTAAAGATCTCAACAGGAGTATGGGGTTATTTATATTCAGTAGAAAATAATTTATAGTATACATTTGAGATTCACGGGAAAACTGAGAACCTGCCAAATGCTCCAAATATACCTAAGTGAAAAATGATTCTGCACAAATTTCTTTAATGGAGCATTGAACAGTGACATTCAATATTTGTTTATTTCATGTGTGTAATCTACTAATATCACAAATATGTCACATGAGACTGAGCCCAAAAAAGGGTTTCCAGTGGATTATTACACAAAACATCCAATTATATGCAAAGATTTTACTTTCTGTTCATACTTATGAGGCTTTGAGCATCAGTACTGTGCTTTGTTTGATTTCTTTTGCTATGACAAAAAAAAAACTCCACAACTCTGTGGTAGAGGAGAATTTTATACTTCCTTGTCACAGTCCCATCATAATGGGAAGCCAAGGCAGGAACTGAAGCTGAAGCATGACTGGAATCTGGAAGCAGGCAGTGAAGTAGAAGTGAAGGAGAAATCCTGTTTCATCCCTAAATCAGCTACCTGCCTTACTCAACGTTGGCCCACATCTCTACGGGGTACCACCCATAGTGAACTAGGACACTCCACCTTGATGTGGGTGGATCTTCTATCTATCTGTTGCTTTCATTGGTTGATTAATAAAGAAAATTGCTTGGCCTGATAGGTCAGAACATAGGTAGGCAGGGAAGACAGAACAGAATGCTGGGAGGAAAAAGGCAGTGAGGCAGACACAATGAAGCTCAGACCCAAGATGGACATGTTTAGAATCTTCCTGGTAAGCCACCACCTCGTGGTGCTACACACTTTAATAGAAATGGGCTAATCAAGATGTGAGAGTGAGCCAATAAGAGACTAGAGCTAATGGGCCAGGCAGTGTTTAAATGAATACAATTTGTGGGTTTTTTTTTTTTTCGAGACAGGGTTTCTCTGTGGTTTTGGAGCCTGTCCTAGAACTAGCTCTTGTAGATCAGGCTGGTCTCAAACTCACAGAGATCTTCCTGCCTCTTCCTCCCAGGTGCTGGGATTAAAGGCATGCGCCACCACCGCCCGGCAATTTGTCTGTTGTTATTGCAGGTATAAACCTAACCATACAGGAGCTGGGTGGTACAAAAAGCAGGCCTGCTCACCTCATCACCACAAGTGGCGCCCAGACGTGGATAACTGAATCCACAGAAAGCCAGAGAAAGCTTGGGAAAGAATAGAGTAAAGCATGTTTTCTTGGTAGCAGCAATTTCTCTGGTCTCCTCTGCTTGCTAGAGGCAAGCAAGCGCTCTCATCTAAGAGAGGCTTCCTGACTCAGCTTTAGCTGCAAAATCCTGCAGCTCTTTTAAGAGGTCCTGCCACAAAACACTTAAACGGTGTTGACAAAAAGCTGAACACATGCCTTTTGGTTTTCAGCAGTAGCAGGAAAAAAGCTGTGCCATTTTAAAATGCCGGCTTTCTGGGCCATCCTGCCTGGGCAAACTCTGACTCTTTCAGGCAGGCAGTCCGACTGAGTGTGGTCTGTGAGGAGAATGCTGCAGTTCGCTTGCTGGCAAGTACCTTGAAATGCCATAGAGTTGTGGTGATACAAGTGGCTACAGCTATGAGGCTGGAAAGCTAAGGAATGGGCTGCATCCAGCCACCAAAGCCACAGCTTTAGTCCTAATGATATTACTTGGTAAATAAAAGACTCATGTGGTCACAAAAGAGACATATACAGTAAAAGAAAGATTCAAAGTAGAAGAAAATGTCTAAATGGTTTACAGTGTGTTAAAAATATATGTAGGCTAAAGGTTAAAGTTCTTAAAGTAAAAAAAAAAAGGAGAGAATAGTTGGGTGTGGTGGTACACACCTTTAATCCCAACACTTGGGAGGCAGAAGTAGATTGACCTCTGTGACTTCAAGGTTTAGCAGGACACACCTTTAATCCCAATGCCTGGGAGGCAGAGACACTGTGCCAGAGCCTTGTGGAAACAAAGCCTATCCCTCCTCTCTACACACATCTTTAATACCAGCAGTTGGGAGGCAGAGGCAGGCAGATCTCTGTGAGTTCGAGGCCAGCCTGGTCTACAAGACCTTGTTCCGGGATACACCCTGTCTCCAAAAAAAAAAAAAAGAAAGAAAGAAAGGAAGGAAGAAGGAAGAAAGGAAGGAAAGAAAAGAAAAAAAGAAATTCATATGGTCACCATGTGATCAGGGAGGCTCTAGGGAGTTTCAGGGAAAGTCAAGTATACAAAGGGCATTCCCACAAGAAAGTCAAGGTCATGAGTTCTGGAAGGTCAGGATCCTGGAAACAGAGAGGAACTCAGCTCTTACAATAAATTGAAACTTAATTTTGAATAATAAAGCATAATGTCTCTTGCCTTCACAATGCAGTCAGGAAGGTTCATCAGTTTGCCTTCCAAAGAACTCCTGTGTAAGATGAGTTAATATACTGGGTAGGGCAATCAAAAGCACCCCAAGTATAATGTAAAGATTTGCTTTATATTGATCTGTTAAGAGTCGTTTATATAAATCTGTGAGGAATTACATTATGTTCCATGTTCTGGTTTTATTTTCCTTTCAATGCTATTGGTATTCAATATTTAAAGCCCAAAACCCATTTTCATTTGTTCCACCACCAGATAGTTTCACCTTATTCTTTCTTTGTTTACACATTCCTAATATACTGTCTCCAGCTGTATTTTGTCTTGTATTTATAATGCAACAGATCATCACAACCCCACTTATGAAAGCTCTGTCTCTCCTTTAGTTAATAAGGGCCATGACAATTCTGATAGCCTCTGTCTTCTCATAGAAAATCGATTGACATAATAGGCTACTTTTTATGAATGTAATATTTTTAAATTTGTAAAATTTGGCTATTTCCAATGTAGGAATTAAAGCCAACTACTAAGACTGAAAATCCAAAATCTCCACTTGAAACTGATAAAATAGGGAATCTTGTGCCCCCTTGTAGGCAGTGATTATGCCCATCATCAGTAAGGAAATTATTATTCACAATGATTGAGCATAAACCTTTCAGCCCCTTAAGCTTGTGATAGAAATTGAGCTAGAAAAATTAAAAAGTGCAGGAAGTTCTATGGATGGATGTAGAAAGAAGTTTCTTGCCTGGGCTGCCCATTCCAAAATAACCACTCTGAAGCTTATATGAATTAAAAATCCTCAGTCAATAGCTCAGACTTATTACTAGGTAACTGTTGTGGGAGCTGCGGGCCTCTTCCCACAGCACAGCTCCCGGTTGCCTGGCTAGCTTATGCCCCAAAATAATGACACACAAACTGTATTCATTTAAGCACTGCTTGGCCCATTAGCTTTAGCTTCTTACTGGCTAATTCTTACATCTTGATTACTTATTTCTATTAATGTGTGTAGCAGCCCATGGTGCACTTACCAGGAAGATTCTAGCCTACATACATCCTGGGTTGGAGCTTCATCATGTCTGCCCGGGAGAGGGGAGCATGGTATCTGACTGAGGCGTCTTACCTCACTTCCTCTTCCTCCCAGCATTCTGTTCTGTTTATTCCACCCACCTATGTTCTAACCTATGAGGACCAAGCAGTTTCTTTATTTTTTAACCAATGACCTTCCTCCATCAGGTGACTCTTACATTTAAATTAACCCATGTTTCTATGTTTTGCCATGTGGCTCATGGCTTTTGACCTCGTTTTCTATATGTCCAACTTGCTTGGCTGTTGGCTGTCATCTCCTCTGACTCTGCCCTTCTTTGCTTCTTATGTTTGGGTTTTCTGCTTAGCCTTATTCTGACTGGCCATTGGTCAGTCAACTTCTTTATTAAACCAATCAGAGCATAATTTGAACAGTGTACAGAATATTCCACAGCAGATGAACATAAAAAATTCAGTAGCAGCTGAGAGACTGAGATCTATAGCTCACCTGTGCTTCATTCATCACAGTTTGTGCTACATAATAGAGAGAAGCTGATTCAAAAAAAATGAAGTCTACAAACCAAAAAAGGAAATAGATAGGTTGAAACCTAAAATGAAAATGATTCAAACAGGTTTACCTCATTCCATCCTTGTTGGTTTTGTCCTAAGGATCTTGAATCTGGAATATCCAGACATTGCATCTCTTTCATCATGCAGATATACTGCTACTTCCTGACCTTAAATACCCACTGAGCTGCTTGGATAATCAGAAAGCCTCACCATTGCCATTGAATTTGCGTCCTGTGTAGATGCTGAGGTGTGTGGTGTTGGACCTGTACCACATCGTTTCCTACTGATCTTAGGCTCACAGGGAGGACACCTTGATCATTCGGAAGCAGGAAAGCATAAGTGTGTCCAGGACTTCTTGAATTGTGTGTACTGTTTGCGACACTGCAGATGTTGCGGGGCTGCTCCCTGGAAGTCCACCATGCCCTTTGCAGAGGGCTGTGTCGTAGATTCCAATTTTAGTTTTACACTTCCCAGAGCTGTTCACGGTGTCTCCACACCTGTTCTGTACCAGGGAAACTACTGGGTCTCAGGCCACTTTCTGACTGTGGTGAAAATTCACCTGGAACCTGTGTCACCTCAGAATTTGCAGTACTTCCAGGTTGGTGACACTGACTCAGCACTATGGTGTCTCTCAGTGTTCCTCCCAACTTGTTGTCCATACTTCAAGGGAGGGTGAGAAATAATACAGAGATAAACAAGAGACAGCAGGTAGAATCAGGAAGGCATCCAGTAAATACTGTGATCTGCCTAAATTTATTTCTCATAAACCTTATACAGCCCAATCCAAAAGAGGTTGAGTGAAGGTAAAAGTCTTCTTTACTGTGATACAAAGAACAAATATATGTAGTTACCTCCTCACATCTCTGAACATCAAGTAACCCCACCCTAGAACAAGATATCCTTTTTGTCTAAGCAAAACATCCTGTAGCCACACCTTAGGTCTGAACATTCAGTTGTATAACCTTGAATAAGCTAGAAGAATTCTGAACTTTCTGACCTTCAGCTAAGGTGGAATGGATTATCCTCTGTGGGCTACCATACATGTAAATGTCCCTGAGTGCTGTACTGTGTTGGGAGACTCCATAAGAACTATTGTTGGACTAGAAGTCCAACCATCAGGGAGGAGTTGCTCCAGACAACACTCACATAACCACAAATTGATGCAAAAGCAAGAGGATTTTTATTCTGTCATGACAGGGTCTTTTAGGTTTGGGATATGAAGGACAATGATAGCTGTTACAGTCCATCTTTTAAAGCGAAAAGCCACAGACCCAAGGGGAGGGAACCTGTAGGCTGTTTTCCAACTTATTGGATTGGCTTATTCAAAGGGTTACTAGTAGTGATTGGTCTATTCCAGGGCAGGAGATTAGCTGCGTGGTCAGGTGATAAGGGAGAACATCTGTGGTCCATCCTCACCTTTGGTTCAGTGACTAAATCAATACATCAGGAACTGAGTCAACATCTGTGGGTTGTATTTGCCTCAATTTTCAAAATGGAGTTACGTTTGAAGATTATTCTCAAGGACACAGGGGGATGAGCAGTCCAGCATGTGGTTATTTACAAGGACACAGGAGGATAAGCAGTCCAGTGTGTGTGTGTGTGTGTGTGTGTGTGTGTGTGTGTGTGTGTGTGTTTGTGTGTGTGTGTGTTTGTGTCTGTGTGTGTATGTGTGCGACTGTCCCTTTTCCAAGATGGAGTGAGTGTAAGGTTTTAGAAAAATGTCTTAGGGTTGAGGGGGGCTTACAAATGCATTTAGAGTCTTTCACTATGTCTGTGCTGCTTTAGAATTTTCCTGTCATTGTCTTTGTGATTTTATATTATTCTTAGTTTGAACCCTAAGCCATGCCTGGCATAAGCAAACAAATGCTTGGGTGTTAGATCACCCAGGCAAATTTGATCACTCTGTGTATGTTCTGTACTTTAAAACAGTTCATGTGAGAGGACTGAATGGTTTGCTCTCTGAGAGTGTGTGACAATTCCCAGTCATGGGGAAGAGAGTTTTAAATCAGATATCTTTTCACTACCAATTCTGAGGCTGAAATGGGATATTTGGAAATCTTTCCAAGACTTCCTCTTTGGGGGCTCTGTGAGTCAATCAAAGGCTTGGTATTGCACTTATGTTTGCTTGTTTTTCTCTAGGCTTCTCCAAGTAGAAGAAATTGCATGAAGGAATATTTAATCAGTAACTACGCATTTTACAGGATGAACTTCTTTGGAGGCAACAATAGAATTTTCACTAGTACTACATTTTGTTGAAGGAGCTGCCGTGGGCTGTGTTCCCACCCAGCTCCGCATGGCTAGCTTTACCCGAAATAATTACACGGAAACTGTGTTCCTTTAAACACTGCTTGGCCCATTTCTATCTAGCCTCTTCTCGGCTAACTCTCGCACCTGGACTAGCCCATTTCTAGTGTAGCCCACGAGGTGGCTTACCAGGGAGATTCTAGCCTATGTCCATCCTGGGTCGGAGCTTCATTGCATGTGCCTCAGAGAGCAGAGCTCTCATGTCCACCCTGGAGATGGGAGCATGGCGTCTCTCTCCAGAGAGCAGAGCTGTCGAGTCTTAGCTCACTTCCTCTTCCTCCCAGCATTCTGTTCTGTTTACTCCTCCCACCTATGTTTTAACCTATGAGGGCCAGCCAAGCAGTTTCTTTATTGCTTAACCAATGAAATCAACAGATTGATATATGACACTCCCACATCACTTCCCCTTTTTCTGTTTAAACAAAAAAAGGAAGGCTTTAACTTTAACATAGCAAAATTACATATAACAAAACAGTTATCAAGCAAGAATTACAGTTACAATATTTATATCTATTTTATCTTTTATCATAGCAATGGAAAACTTTAACTATCTATTCATTCTTCAACTCCATCAAAGACTCCAGAAGGATATAATATTACCTAAGTAAAAAAGAAATCCAAAGCTATAGAAATGATAGAGACATCTCGCTGCCTGGACAGTCACCCAAAGTTCCTCTGTACCGTTGGGGCATCAATCTTCAGCCTTCAGGCCCATAGTATCCAGCAGACATTTCCATGAAGCAGGCAATTTCAAAGACAATTCAGTCACTTTCTGCTGTGTCCTTCAGAATGTCTCGCAGACTCTTTCATGAGTCAGGAACCCCGAAAGACCATCTCACCTTTAGGCAAGTTCAGCAGTCCTCTCTCTGCGGGTTCTCTTTGTACATTTTATGCAACAGTCCAGGCAAGAACAGTTTCTTGCCCAAATGGCTATCAAACTCCATAAGGATCCTCTTCGATGCCCATCTTCCTCTCGAAGTAGATTGGTGCCTCCAGGAGCAGATGTGTCTCATTGTCATGTAAAGTCCTAAGTTATTAAAACATTAAATGCCATATTCTGCAGTCTCTGAAAGATATGAAGAATGTCTATCTAACTGAAATGTATCTCTATATATCTAGAAAATATAATTAACATTACTACAAGCTTGACTATTATTTATGATTATCCATCAACAACCTATATTTCTTAATTATACAGTACATTTTTAAACGAACTACACAATCACAATACCTTAATCAAGATCAAGAAATACATATACATATAACAAAATTGACCTTAAAAATTCATACCAATGCAAATTATTCATACCTATATCATTTCCCCCTTTAAATGTAAAAGAACATTTATAAACAATATTTTGGGAACATGGGCGCAGTTTTTTCTCTCCAAACTGCTTCCTGCTGAATGGGGGTGCTCTTAATCAGATCATTTAGGGTGTAACCTGTGTGCCAGGTTTATCTCAGTTGGCAGTTGAGTGAAGTAATTTTTTGAGGGTGTTCACAGGAACTTTTCGGGAGGTCATGGTCTATCATACCATATCGGGATAGACGCAATCCACAGGGTCTGGTCCTTTGTGAAAACAAAAGAAGACCTGCTACAAAGCATCATATTCTTAGACCCAAATTTTGAAATCGTAATACCCTTATGATATCCGTTCTGGTTCCATTTGGCAGTTCATATAATGAAATGTCTGTCTGTACTTAGCTCCTTTACAGTCAAAAATTTTAAAGAAAACACAATGTACATAATCTAGACTCTCTGTGAATTTTCCATTTTTACATGGTTTATTTTTCTTTATTTCTTTTAATCTCTTAACTATCTGTACTCTGTCTCTTTAAAGACTTTACCTTTTTTTTAAGGCATTAACTTTATTCTCTCTCTATTTTTTTTCTCTCTCTCTCAAGCCTATGTAAACTCATCCAACACTGTGATCCATTTAGTGGTCTGTTTGAATCTGTTTTATTGTGAATCTGTAATTTTTTACTATCCAGGAGCACTTTTGATTTGCACCTTTAAATCACTAGGTGCTTAAGAATCTAAGCTGTGACACTCCTAGGTCAAAAACAGGTACTGCATGCTGGCCCCGCCCAGTCCAACATGGCGGAGCAGCACGCGGAGCTGCTTGTGCCTCTGAGCTGCGGCACGCAATGTCCCCCTTTAGACACACAGCAGTCTAGTTGCCATCAAACAAATCGTAGCACTTTACTCCAAATGCTCCATTCAAAAGCTCTGTCTCCCACAGGAGCCAGACAGAGATTGCAATGGTGGCACAGCCCAGAAAGCCGGCATTTTAAAACAGCCAGTTTTTTCCTGCTGCTGAGTCAGGAAAATTTCAAAATGGAGGACGTACCATTTTGTGCTAGCTCTGGGGCCGCCAGGTAGGAGCCGTGCTCAGCACTTTAATTCTGAGACTGAGCATGCAGCACAGAAATTCTTTTCCTCCAAGTTACAGCCAAATCTGACACACAGAGCACTGCGCAGTCTGAAAACACGCCATGCCCTTCCACCTGCCTAAGCCTGATTCGGCTGTCTGCCCAGGTGCAGGCAGGGAGTGCTGAGCCATCGGCACAGTCTCAGAGCACTCTCCTTCCGATCCCAATCAGGAACACAAACATCCAGTCCCATAAAATACATTGAAATGCTTTAAAGCCAGAGTTCACGCTGGCAGCAGAGCCCCAGGAAGCCGCGCTTTAAAATGACACAGCGTTTTTTCTGCTGCTGTTGCTGAATCAGGAATTCTCTCTACAGCACGCCACCAACAAACAGCAAAAATCTGTATTAAACTCTCTCTCCCTTATTTTTAAGACTTCTCAGGTTTTTAAGTGGATTTAGTCCATCACGTCGGGCGCCATTCTGTTGAAATAGGAGCTGCGGGCAGCGGGCTGCATCCCCGGCACCCAGCCACCCACACGGGTAGCTTTACACGAAATAATTACACGGAAACTGTGTTTCTTTAAACACTGCTTGGGCCTTTTCTATCTAGCCTCTTCTCGGCTAATTCTCGCACCTGGACTAGCCCATTTCTGGTGTAGCCCATGAGGTGGCTTACCAGGGAGATTCTTGCCTATGTCCATCCTGGGTCGGAGCTTCATTGCATGTGCCTCAGAGAGCAGAGCTCTCATGTCCGCCCTGGAGATGGGAGCATGGCGTTTCTCTCCAGAGAGCAGAGCTGTCGAGTCTTAGCTCACTTCCTCTTCCTCCCAGCATTCTGTTCTGTTTATTCCTCCCACCTATGTTTTAACCTATGAGGGCCAGCCAAGCAGTTTCTTTATTGCTTAACCAATGAAATCAACAGATTGATATATGACACTCCCACATCAACATTTAAGGGCACAATAGACAAAAAGCAGGAAGGAGAGTGGAGTCTTACTTCAGAAGACAAAGAGCTCATTATCAAGTGGTTCCTACTTTGCTGTTATGCAGAAAAGGTGTGCGATGGGAGAAAGCTAGCAGAGATCCTTCATAGGGCTGATGGAGCCCGCTTTGCAATGAGAACATTGCACCAACTTCTTATAGGAAACCCTGCTATTTAGTCTCTCTTTTTGAAAATCATTTGCGCAAGAGAGACAAGCTGCTAGGAGCCTTGCTCCTAATGGTTCCCATGACCTGGGATGGATGTGTGAAGTTGGTGATAGAAAGAAAACTCTGACCACCAGTAGAAAACAAGCAGCTGTGGCCCCAGATGACATCAGCCATTTTTATTCATAGTTTCAATAGTTTGCATGAACAGTTTTACACTCTTATTTGTTTTCTTAGGTTTCTAATAACAACTAAAATAATTGCCAATTTGTTTCCTTATTTCCTTCTCTTTTTGTGCCCCAACTTCCCCACGAGTAATCATTACTACTTGATTTGCAGCTGTAATATCACAAGCATAAGCAGTAAAGCAAGCAACAAAGGACGTTTTCTAACTAGGCACATCTACAGGTAGAAGAGTGTGCCCAGTCGGCATTCTTTGCAGTTACAGTGTGGTGCAAAACAAAAGAGAAATTTAGCTTTGGTGATTAATATTTAGCTGTAGTGAAATCTAAACTCTCACAATCAACTCATTAGTCAAGGCTGAAGCACTTTGTTCTATGTTTTAGACTTCTTTATCTCCTTTGGAGGATATACCAGGTTTCCCCCTATCATCCTGTAGATTACATAACTTAGAAACTTAATTTTCGTAGTTGGCATTGCCTATCTCTTGTTCTCAAGTCCCTGTCTTCTCAGCTTCCTGCACTGTTGAGTCCTATATTATTGACACAGTTATTAGAAATGAGGGCATTTGAGTTTCTGTGATTTTGCTTCATTTTTACCGTTCATAGACTGTTCTCATTAACTCTTGATATCATCTATTTTATTATATTTCTCTTAGACTCTTGTTCTTAGGATCCTTCTTTTCAGGACAATTATGCAAATTTGTAACGTCTTGAATTATTGTGACTCTTTCAAACTAGTCACAGGGTAAACTGGACAGGCAACATCCTGTTCTTGGAAATCCTGAATTCACAGTTACACCTGAAGCATCAAAGACTTTAGCAGCTGTGTCAGGTCCACTGTACATTTTTAACAAAATCCGCTTGGCTCATCCAGAGAGTCATCAGGGGAAAGTTTTTACAAATGCAACAGCCATCTCATCTATTGGGCTCTAAGAAAGTGAAGCTCGAGGCAGCCAGCAGTATGATTTGTGGAAGGAAAGCAAGGTGAGCAGGTAGCACAGATGCTCCTGGGGTCATGTCCCAAATATACAGCAATCTATCCATCACCCTTGCCAAAAATGGGTTAAATTCTCCCAGGCCTTCCCAAAAGGGAGAACTTGTTCATGTTATTCTCAGGCCTTGTTCCCCGAAGAAGTCACATGGCTCCTGGCAGCAGGCTCTCTTGGGAGACAGGCTTTCTCAGCAGATATTCATCTGTGGGCTGACACATGGTGAGAAGCTGAGAAGTTTCTGCCTTCCTCCATCCCTCCCGATGTGCTATACATGGTCAATAAGCCCAGACGTGATCATCTTCTTCAAGGGAACATTTTTGAACTCTCCAATATGGGGGTTCTTTAGCTGTGAGGACAGTCAGTCACATCATGACTAGTTAAAACAGTCACTGTCATATGAAGAACATCTGTGATGGTCATGTTCAGAGATGCAATTAAGTTGTGAGCCTAGCTTTTAATGGCTAAATTATCTCAACACCCCAGGATAGCCATCTGAAGAAAGTATTGGTGAATGTTACTGTTTATTTCTGTTAATCTTTCTTTGTTCCTTTTTCTTATTTTTTTATTTTTTGGTTTTGCGAGACAGGATTCTCTGTGTTGCTTTCCTTTGGAGCCTGTCCTGTAGACCAGGTTGACCTCGACCTAACAGAAATCGGCCTGCTTCTGCTTCCCGTGTGCTGGGATTAAATGCGTACGCCACCACTGCCTGGCTCACCGAATGGCTTTAAATTCTTAAAACTCTGCCTCCTCAAGGGTGCTTGCAACAAATGTTTGAAACTGCTATTTCCTAAATTTTTACATACTTTGGGCTTACGAGGCGGAGTGAGTAGAGATTGCCAATCAGGAACAACATCACTAAATGGAATGAACTGTCCATGAGTAGCGTGGATAGTAGCAGGCTTCAAAGTGTGGCCTAGCGGAGGGAATCCTTGTGAGCATTCATTTTGGGCAGCCCTGTGTTCTGCTGACTGCAGGCCTCTGGGGAGGTAACCGAGAACCTTCAGAATTACAAAATGCTGAGTGCACATTCGGCTCCTGCAATCCTGGCTGGGGAGATTCGGACAGTAGCTTGTTTGTGGCTCTAACACCGAGATTTGCCCCTCGTGCTTTGCAGTCCAGTGGAAGGCGGTATTCTATCCCAGCAATGCCTATGCCGAAACTGTTTAATTGTGCAGCCCACAGGCAGCCTTGAGGCCCTAGTCTCCTGCTTTTCTGTCCTGGTGAAGTTGCTTCCTCTCAATCGTCAGCCATCTTGGGTGCATCCACGCCGGACATGCATCTAAAAAGATTTTTCAGCACTGGCGATGCTGAGTCCAGGCTGTACTGTGTAGGGTCGTGCGTTTTTCATAGTTCCGTTCTCCTCTTGTGCCTGGCTTTGGGCTGATTTAGGTTTTCGGGTTATCACACTGGAGTTCGTTCCTCTCCTTCACTCCCCTCCCTAGTCTGCCTCAGAATTGATCCCCATGCCTCCCCGTGTGAATGAAGTTTGCCATAAAGCTGAGTCTTACTCTCTATCAACATATCAGTGATTTTGCATGTTTCTTTTTTTCTGATGATATTGTAGGAGATTTTTTTTCTTGTTCTTCTGACTGCAGTTTTTCAAAAGTATCAGTCTGAAGACAGAGAAATTTAAATTTTCTTCACGTTTTATTTGTTTGCAGCTTTTTTTTTTTTAGCCTCAAATTAGAATTTTGTAAAGCTGCAGAATGGAAAGGTCGGCGGGACTTGAGAGTTTCATGGTAGTGGCATGGTATTTTTGCTGCTGCTGCTTGTTTGGATGTAGGCTGATTTAGATAGAAGGGATTGGGAGTGTCAATCCTGTAACAAGTGACTTAGAGTGTTGCAGCCTTGGGGAAAATATTAGGATTCTCTTTCCTTTAGCCTCTAGTTAGCTGGGTTTGGTAGTGAAAGACCCCCTGGACCCCCACTCAGAACCTGCAGCTAGCCTGCTCCCGTGAGAACATCCTGTTTGTTTGAAAGATTTTCAGGACCTGCAGTCGGCTGTACCATGAGAACATCCTGTTTGCTTGAGACCCTCGGGACCCCCTCAGGACCTGCAGCTAGCCTGCTCTCATGAGAACATCCCGTTTGCTTAGGAGAACAGGATACCTGTGGTCAGCACATGTGCCAAACTTAGAATGTTATCAGTTCACAAAAGGAACAGTCCCCACCACAGATGTTTCCCTTATCATGCAGCTATTCTCCTGCCCTGGAATAGACCAATCACTGCTAATAACCCTTTGAATAAGCCAATCCAATAAGTTGGAAAACAACTTACAGGGCACTCCCCTTGTGTCTGTGGCTTTTTGCTTTAAAAGATGGACTGTAACAGCTATCGATGTCCTTCATATCCCGAACCTAAAGGACCCTGTCATGACAGAACAAAAATCCTCTTGCTTTTGCATCAATTTGTGGTTATGTGAAGGTGTCTGGAGCAACTCTTCCCTGATGTTTGGTCTTCCAGTCCAACAGTAGATAATGTAATATCTGTCTACTGGGGAAACTTTAGAATTATTTTTTGAACATCAACTTGCGTAAGGAATTATTTATAATATATTTATTACTCTTGTGTGTGTAATTCCTTTTCTTTTCATTTTGCTAATTTATAGTTAAGATATCACTATTTCTTTTCTTGATTTATTTTTTTTGTTGTTAGTTTTTGGTTACAGGGTTTCTTTGTGTAATCCTGGAGCTCACCTATCTATCTATCTATCTATCTATCTATCTATCTATCTATCTACTGTATAATTACATTTCCAGTAATATCCATTCGCCTGCAAACGTCCTCTCAGTTTTTTTCATTCCTGAGTGGGATTCAAATGAGGACATGAGCCACACATCCATGGTCCAGACATCAGCTTGTGGACATCCAGGCTGATTCTTTCTTAACTATTGGCTCCAGAGCATTTTGCTCTCAATTCCCATTCTCTCTCTCTCTCTTGGTTTTCCAAGACAAAGTTTCTCTGTGGCTTTGGAGCCTGTCCTGGAACTAACTCTTGTAGACCATGCATGCCTCAAACTCACAGATATCCACTTGCCTCTGCCTCTTGAGTGCAGAAATTAAAGGTGTGCACAACCCCGGCCTGACACAATTCCCATTTTCTAAGTGGGTATGTCCTTAAATATCTTCTGTATTGATAATAAATTTCATTTTGAAATATTTTGGTTCTTGAGTTTCTTTTTAGCTAAGGCTGGCCTTGAAGATGCCCCGTGCTTCAGCCTTTAGAGTGCAACTGTATAAGCAATGTCTATTCACAGTCAGGGTACGATGATAATTCTCAGGAAGTCTAAGAACTTTGTGTCTTGGGAAGTAAGTTCATGAGGACACTGCAGAAAGATGAACTTACTAAGAACATGAGTGTGGAGCTGGAAAACTAGTTCAGCAATTAAGAGCTCTTCTTATGTTCTTACAGAGATACCAAGTTCTTTTCCCAGCACCCATGTTGGTATCTCTCAGTCACATCTCTCTGCCTTCAGAGAATCACACACACACACACAGAATAATAATAATAATAATATGTTAATATTATCATTATTACTATTGTTTAAAAAGAATGGCAGCCTAATTCCTATGGCTTCTTTCTGTTAGAATGTCCCATTGTTCTAGGTTTTTTTTCCTTTTTTCGTTTTTCGAGACAAGTTTCCCTGTAATTTTAGAGCCTGGTCTGGAACTAGCTCTTGTAGACCAGGCTGGCCTTGAACTCAAGATCCACCTGCCCCGGCCTCCGGAGTGCTGGAATGAAAGGCATGTGCCACCACCACCCTGCTTCATTGTTCTAGTTCTAGTGATATCCTTTGTGTTGCAGGGTTCACAGTAAAGGCAAGTGAACACGTGTGAGAGGAAATGACCAAGAGACTCTGGCTCTTGCAGCCAACTGTAGGGATAATTCATTTCTTTCCTTTCATGTTGTGAGAGGTGAAGGAAGGGGAGGAGGAGGGCGAGAGGACGAGAATGCATGTCAATGTAATTTGTGCCCGTGTGTCCCATAGCATGCATATGGAGATCACAGGACAACCGATTGTCACTCAGGAGACATGTACTTTAGTTCAGTCTCTGGCAGTGAAAGCATGGTGGAAATGAGTAGTAAACTTGTTAGCTGTAGAAAGTGTTTTTTATAACTTGTCTTTAGGGTGTCAAAAGTAAATGGTTGCAAACTCTGATTTCAAAACTTAGACCAGAGAATAAATGGGTTTGGTGTCAGAGTGTACTGGTAAATTTTTATTGGCAACCTGACAAAATCTTGCATCATCTTGGAGAAGGGAGCTTCATTTTAGGCCTGTATTGATCAGAGGAACCTATGGCTAAGTCCATGAGGGCTCTTTTGATTGACGGGGGGAGGGGCTAGTACACAGTGGGCAGCACCATCCCTTTCCAGGTTGTCCTAGACTAAATAAGAAAGTTATCTGATCCAGTCAACGGGAGACCTCTACTCAGCCTCTTTCATAGTTTCTGCTTATTTTCCTGCCTTGGCTTTTCTGGTGTTAAATTGTGACATGGAACTGTAAGCCAAATGAACTATTTCTTAGAATGTGTTACTTTTTTTTTTTGTTTGTTTTTTCGAGACAGGGTTTCTCTGTGGCTTTGGAGCCTGTCCTGGAACGAGCTCTGTAGACCAGGCTGGTTTCGCCTGTCTCTGCCTCCCGAGTGCTGGGATTAAAGGCGTGTGCCACCATCGCCCGGCCAGACTGTGTTACTTTTGAGTGTGGCATTTATCACAGCAACCAGAAGCAAGCTGAATCCCATAGTAATTTCAGAAAACTCTACCACAGGGCATAATCTTCAAAGATATTGTGCAACTATTGCATAAGAAACCAAATTTCTTTTTTTAAGATTTATTTATTATGTATACAACATTTTGCCTTCATGTATGCCCCCACACCATAGGAGAGCTGCAGATCTCATTATAGATTGTTGTGAACCACCATGTGATTGCTGGGAATTGAACCCAGGACCTATGGAAGAGCAGCCAGTGCTCTTAACCATTGAGCAATCTCTCCAGCCCCATAAACCAAATTTCAATTGTTTGAAGTTAATACAACCCATTAGTTATGGTAGCAGTGGTATAAGGAAGACAAATTTGCACAGCCTTCTGTCATTCTCTCCTTTTGCCTTTTGAAGAGAGGAGGATGTAGGTGTTTTATACTTTGTGTCCTTACAGTGATAGAATCAATGAATAAAGGATGTATCTCCTCACCCCCAGTCTCAATTCTCTCCAATTACTGCTCACCCCATGTTTTCTCCAGAACTCTTGGGTGAGGTCTTGCCAGCGAACCTGTGCTACACAGATTTTGCATGGCTGGTAGGTTGGTAATTCTGAGTCTAGAGGATTCTGTGTAGGGACTTGGGTGGGCTGTGCCGTTTTCCTTCTCTTATGCTTCTCTTTGTGCTGACTTGGATTTTCCCTCCATCACCTTGGAGTTCTTTTTTCTCTTCTTCACTCCCCTCTCCCACCTAATCATCTCAGAGTGTGTCCCCCATGCTCCTGGTGTTAGAGAAGTTTCCACAAAGAGGAGAATCTAGTCCTATCAAGAAATTGTTCCAACAGTGGTTGGAATGTTAGGCATTTCCTTGGGATGGTCTCTTCTTGGGTGGTGCTCAGGTAATCTTAGATTATTATCCTTCCTGCAACCAGGTACTGCTTCAGGGTAAACTGCTGAGACTCAGGCCCCATTAAATTTGTCAATGGCTGAGCCCTACTCTGGCAGGTGATCTGTTCATATTGAGCTTATCATGGCTGGCTCCTATAGAAATCCTCTATGATGTTTTCATTTCCCTCCCCACCTTCTCCCTGCCTTTCTTTTTTTTTTTTTTAAAAAACAATATTGTAGGAGATTTTTTTCTTTTCTCCTGACTGCAATTTTTCAAGTTTATGGGTCTGAAGAAAGGGAGACATTTAAATCTGCTTCACATTTTACTTGTTTGCAGTGAGACCCAAAATAGAATTTTCAAAATTTGCAGTATGTCAAATGCCATGGACAGTGGCCGAGAGTGGAATCAAATTGGCATTGCATTTCTGTGGCTGCTTCTTTGTTTGCTGCAGGCTGTTTTAAACAGAAGGGGTTGGGAGTGTCAATTCTATAAACAAGTACTAATATTTCCTCTCGTTCTGTTAACCTCAGAGAGTTGATTTTTACAGAGAATGTAATTTCTTTCCAGTTGGGAATCTTTAGAATGTTCATCTGAGAGAAAGATAAGTGTGCTTTCTAAGTAATGAAAAAATGTTTTTTTCTTATTTGAAAGTTATCTTGAGTGTGGATTATAGTTATAGTGTATTTATAGTATATTTTATGTGTGTAGTTATGTTTGAAAGACCCTCAGAGAGGACCTTTCCTCTCTGATGAAGACCCCAGAACCAGGACACTCTGAGATCAGGCCACAGGATGCAATTAGCAAGAGGTTTATTGAGTAAACACAGGTACCTGTGGGCAGCAAGTCTTTCGGAGGACTTGCACGCCTGCAGACTGGGGGGAGGTCTTTTTATAGGGAAGAGCAAAAAGCACGTTTACAGAAGCAAAAGCGTGGGTATCGGCTGACAGGAATGAGGCGGGGCATGAATGGTTTCCTCTCTCAGCGTGGATGTTTGGCAATATAGTCATCCTGTTCCTATCTTATAGCTAACCTGCTTTGTTGATATCCTATCTTATTGACATCTTGCCTTGTAGTCTTCCTATCTCTATCTCCTGCTCTCTAGGCACGTGGGATGTTCTTACAGGAGCAGGCTGGCTGCTGATCCGGAGAGTTTTTTTTTTTAAAGCAAACAGGACGTTTCCCCGGGAGCATGCTAGTTGCGGGTTTTGAGGAGGGGGTCTGTAGGGTCTTTCATGTTGACGTTCATTTCATTTTTAATTCATTATTTTTTCCTTGTTTTCTCATACTATAGTCCTGGAACTCATTATTTCGACCAGCCTAGCTAACTCAGAAGTCACCCTCCTCTGCCTCAGGCATTCTGGGAGTAAAGTCTTTATTCTGTCTCTTTAGTGTTTTGAATATTACGTGGGGTGGGGACTTTTCTTTTTTTATTCACTTGTTTGGTGTTCTGCAAGCTTCTTGTGTCTTCCTTTGCATATTTATCTTTAGGTTGCCAAAGTTTCCTTTTATGATTTTGTTGAAAAAGTTTTTTGTGCTTTTGAGTTGGACTTCTTCTGTCCCTGTTATTCTGAAGTTTGGTGTTTTTTTTTTATGCTATCCCATTTTATTACATTTAATGTTTTCTTTGACCATTGACTCTGTTTCCTCTTTTGTATCTTCAGCACTTGAAATTCTCTCTTCCATTCCCTGTGTTCTGCTATTTGTGCTTGCATTTGTGGTTTCTGATCATTTTCTCATATTTTTCATTTCCAGAATTCCCTTGGTTTGTTTCTTTATTGTCTTCATTTCATTTTTCAAGTCTTGAATTGTTTCTTTCACCAGTTTGATTGCTTTTTCTTGATTTTCCTTAAGGGATTTGTGGATTTCTTGTAATTTTTTCTTTGTCTCTTCCTCCATTTCTTTGAGGGAATATATCATTTTCTCTTTAAGGGCCTCAAACATTCTCCTAAAGTTATTTTTTAGGTCATTTTCTCCTTCTTCAACTATGTTTGGTGTTCAGGTCTTGCTGTTTGATAGCCACTAGTTTTTGTTTGTATCGTGACGCTCTTTGTGTTGTGGAGTGTGTTCTTACCCTGTGTTCCCATCGTTTCCTCTGATTGTTGTAGCTGCAGCCGTGTATCTGGTGATCAATCTTCCAGGTGTCAGTGGATTCATCAGATGGTTGATCCTCATGGTGCAGTCAGGGCTACAGGTGCCAGTTGTTGGGTCCAGTGGGGTTGTTCAAAGATGAGAACACCAATAAGTCTAGGAAACCTAAAGCAAACTTTATTCCAGAAACCAGATTCCAAAAAAATCAGGAGCAAACTTATTAAAAATAAAATAAAATAAAAAATACCACGGGGAAAAGCTTATCAGCTAGCTGAGAGCACAGATAGTTCAGGCTTCTGACACTGTGGCATAGAGTAGTTTCTGAACCTACCGTTGTACTAAGGGCACCAAACATTAGGTTTGGAAAAAGGAATTTTTCAACCTTGCCCTGACCAGTGAGTTATTCAAGGAAGACTCTAAAGAGGGGAGTGAATTCTTATGTCAATTGGTAACTAGGCAGCTATCATGAAATATGTTTCAGTTGAGATTACAGAGAAAGCACTAAACGCAAGAAAACAGATGTCTTTAGCAATTAGTCAGAAGCTGGGTGGTGGTGGCAACGCCTTCAATCCCACCACTTGGGGAGGCAGAGGCAGGCGGATCTCTGTGAGTTTGATCCCAGCCTGGTCTGCAAGAGCTAGTTCCAGGACAGACACCAAAGCTACACAGAAACCTTGTCTCGAAAAAAAAAAAACAAAAAAAAATGAACAAACAAACAAAAAAGGCAATTAGTCAGGAAAGGAACTGCTAGTAATATTAGAAGGTTAATAAATTAGGGTTAATTAGTTTTTTGGCTGAGAACATAGAAGATAGCAGACAGGTTTTCACACTATCTCAAGGTTAAACTCAGATACTGACTGCCTTACTTTACAACCTCAATTATCAGACCTCATTAATTAAACCAGTGTTTGTACTTGTCCACTGTCTCTCTGGGTACCTCCAGGCTGTGTGTACCGGAGTCCCATGCCTCCCCTTTGATGGCACCAGTTTCCCATAATAGAGACCATTCCTAACCCAGACATCATGTATCTCTGTCTCCTAAAATTTAACTCAGTTCACATCTGTAGTTTATCAAGGATGACCAGGACACGACTCATAGTTTGCAGGGAGAAGCTCAGGCCTTGTAAGTAGAACAGCTAGTTGGAAAATGAAATGATCTAAGGTGATGGAGGCTTCCCAAGCATCTGAGAAAATAGCTCCCTGTGAATGATTTATCCTTGATCTGCTGAGAAAATTGTTGATCTGCTGAAAAAGTTGTTGATCTGCTGAGGAAATTGTTGGTAGTTTACTTAGGTTTACAACTTTGTATGTCTTTCTTCCTACATTCTAAGCTTCTATATTCTAATCTTTGGTGTCTATATTTGTATTTCCTTATTTTCATTCTTGTGTCCAGACCCTTCACAGTCACCCAGAGATCATTTGGTGTTCCCAGAGATTGTTTAGGCCTTCCCCAAGGAGATTGCTTGCTTGGGGCTGCTCCCAATTAGGTAGCCGACTCAGGCCTGCTCTGGAGGTGGTTGCTGGCTCAGGCCTGGTCCTTTGCAGGTCCTTGCCTCTCACGTGGTCCTGCAAAGGTCTCTGGCATAAGTCTGTTTGCTTGGTGGTCCCTCCCGTTTACTTGCTCCTGTGGAGGTCATGCCTTAAGCCTGGTCTAGGGGCATTCACTGGCTCAGGCCTGTTCCTGAAGATGTCCCTGGCTTTTTGGGAGTAAAGTCTTGAACCACCATGCCTCACATTGATTAAACTGGCTCTTTAGGGTTACATGTCTAGTTAAGTCAATTTGTCTGCAGATTTCATTTCAGGTTCTTACTTACTAAGTGGGAATCTAATGTGTGCATGAGCCACATCTTCAGTAGCAGCAGCTGCTGACAAACATCCAGGCTGATTTTCTTCTAGCTACTGGGACCAGAGCAGCAATGACCATGAGTGCATGTATCTGCTCTAGTGTGTGGACTCTTTTCCTTATATGCGGAGAAATGTATGACGAGTGAAGTAGTGTTTGTCTTTCCTACTTTTGAGGCAAGTTCACCCTGATTTTCTTCCTAATTGCAGGAGGTTAAACTCCCAGCAATGGTGGGGAAGTAATCAGTTTTTCCACTCTTCTACCTTCAAGTATGAGATGGTCAGGCATGCCTCATAAATTTTCACCTGTTTACCTGTATCCTGGTCCTGTATACCTCTGTTTTATTATTAAAAGGTCTAACAAAACTTCTTAAGTATATGTTTATTATAGGGAATTAAGTACAGTGAACTTATTTTAATTTTATCTAGTCCTTACACTCCCAGCACACCTGACTCATAATTTCTTTTTCTTTTGTTTCCTTCCTTCATTTTGCTATCCTTCTTCCTTCCTTACTTCTTTTCTTTTTTATAACTGAGTTCATTTAATGCTGTCCAAATGTGTGTGGCCATCCACAGGGGCATGGGCAACGTACTTATGGCTGCCTTATGGCAGAGAAATGACTTTCTTATCCCTTCTAGCCCCCACTCCCGTAGCCACCAGTTGCCAATAACTTCTTAAGTAAGGGTCTCTTTCTTGAGGCCTGTCTCATTCTGTCTAAATTTTTGACTGTTTTAGGCATTTTAGAATTTGATATACGAATTTTAGAATATTTTGTGAAATTGAGCTCCTTCTCAATAAGGGCACTTTTCCCCTTGTGTCTTTGTTTACCTTCTACAGAGGTAATATTTGTCATAGACAATTATTGTTTGTGTAACTGATGGAGTATTCAGTCAAACAGAAATGTGATACTTCCAACTGAATGAAATCAACTAACTATTATGTATTAACATAACAATAATTAGCATTGCTATACTAAATTTCAGCTTACCACATTAAAAAGTAAGACTAATTGTCCGTCTATGCATGCCAGCCTCTTTATTAACAAGTTTTTCCTAGTTCTGTTTTTGTCCAATATAAACTAATAGGAAGAAGTCATTGAAATACCAAGCTTTTGATGTCTACTCAGCTTGCTAAATGTCTGCTCAATAATCAGATAAAGCTCTATGTCTTTGCTTCCACGATTTTCTTCTTAGATTAAATTCATATTTTCTAAAGGATAGGCTTTAGATTTATTTAGTATGGCAAATATTAGCAAAATATGATCTAAGAGCCTACTTTAAAATGGGAAACTTGTACAATGTCTTGGTCTTTAAAATGGTCTTCATTTTACCTAAGTAAATTTGTATTGTTTACATGTGCTTTTTTCTCATTGGTTCCATGGTACTTTTTGTCCTATAATTAAGTGATTATATTAAATTTAATTTAATTCAAATTTCTAGGTTGACCTTAATTTCTTCTACATAATAGTGTAATTAAATCTTCTTTTTATGAAAGTTAGATAAACCATTGATCATTATGTTTTTGATTAATCATCTCAGCTCTGAGTCTATAAAGAGTATCAGATCCCTATTTTTCTCAGGACACAACAACTTGATGCAAGGGTACAATTTCATTATGGTGAACAAGGCCCTCATCTCAGAGATGATCCCCTAGTCTTTGCAATTCCTAAAATGCAAATATTGAGAAAATAACCTTGCCCTATTACTTCAGATTCCCTGTAGTAATTAATATCCTTAAAATATTTTGCCAAGTATTATGTTTCATCAAATATTTCCTCCTAGTTTCCACTAAATATGTCAGATTGCTAATTGACAAATTGAGTCTTAAATTAAGTTTATTTAAAAATCTTTCTAATTCAAGATTTTAAGAAGTTTTTATATTCAAGTTTATTTATTTCTCTCATATAAGACAGGATGAAGTTATGTTCTTGATGATGAACATAACTAGAGTAAGGGTCATCCCCTTACTGACAGAGTTCTTATTCCCAATGAACCTCTTTGATCTATATCTGTAATACAGACTATAGCATTTCTGTTGTTGGAACATATACTCTCTTTTCCTCTCTTTCCCAAGCCTGTGCAAATATTTTAAACACACACTGTGTCTTGTTTCGAGGTCTTTTATGTCTGAGTCTGTCCTATTGTGTATCTGAATTCCTTTTCTGACTAGTAGTATGTTGGCAGAAATTATATAATTCCACACTGGTTCAGAATTATGAATAATAAAGGGTTATTTATTTAGGGGTGACTTGCTGATCACTGTCCTAGATCCTAGTTCTGTGCACACATAGGAAACAGGAACAGAGTCTAGCAGCCAGAAGCTATATTTGGAAGCAAGAGGGCAAGCACAGGCTTTACAGCTGCATTTATAGTATAAGAGACCATGCCCAAGTTGGCTGGTATCTTAAAGGCTCTTGGCTGAAGGAGCTCACACAGAACCTCTCCCTTTTGTTTAAATAAGAGAGTTCCAAACCCAATACAAAACTATATACACTAGGAAGAGATATCATGTATAATATTAGAATTACAACCAGCATAAACAATATTAAGCAAGGAATGTATGCTAAATGTTTTAGTAAACATTGCATTCTAAGGAATGTAAGTCTTGTATTGGAAATGTCTTGTGTAGTCATAAGAGGGTAGTAACTATTACTATCTAATCTTCAACCTCATCAAAGACTTGAGGAGGGAGATTACATTACTGGAGTAGGCAGGAAGTGCAATCAAGCAGCTTGCAAAATGTGCAGTAGACAACTGGCTACCTTTACAAATCACCCAAAGTCTCATTTGCAACGTTGAAGCCACCAACTTTGGCTAAGGCCTAGAGTAACTGACAGATCATTTTCAGAGGCAGGAAATTTATCAAAACTGTCTTACCCTGTCTTGACAAGATTTGACAGTCTTTTTTTCTTGTATCCTGGTTGTCCAGTCTGGACATCGTGCACTGTCAGTGGCAGGTCCTTGCCCAAAGGCTAGTTGAGCCAAGAAAAAGACAAAATTCCAAGTAGAGTGTCTTTCAATGGAGAAAACAAGACATTCCAGGATAAGAACAAATTTAAACAATACGTAGCCACAAATCCAGCCCTACAGAAAGTAATAGAAGGAAAATTGCAACCCAAGGAATCCAACATTGCCAATACTGCCTACAATAACTCAGGCATCTAGCGACCCTTCACCAGCACACCTCAAAGAAGGGAGACACACAATCTCTACTCCCAAAAACAATAAGAATAACTGGAGTAAACAACCACTGGTCATTAATATTACTTAATATTAATGGTCTCAATTCACCTATAAAAAGGCACAGGCTAAGAGATTGGATACGAAAACAGGATCCAACATTCTACTGTTTGCAAGAAACACATCTCAACCCCAAAGACAGGCACCTACTCAGAGTAAAGGGTTGGGAAAAGGTGTTTCAAGCAAATGGTCCTAAGAAAAAAGCAGGTGTGGCCATAGTAATTTCTCACAAAACTGACTTCAAACTTAAATCAATCAGAAGAGATGGAGAGGGACATTTTATACTCATAACAGGAACAATTCATCAGGATGAAGTCTCAATCCTGAATATCTACACCCCTAATATAAAAGTGCCCACGTACGTAAAAGAAACATTACTAAAACTCAAGGCAGCCATCAAACCACACACACTAATAGTAGGAGACTTCAACACTCCTCTCTCACCAATGGACAGGTCAATCAAACAGAAACCTAACCATACCTGAACCATACCTGGATTAAGGAAGAAATAAAGAAAGAAATTAAAGTCTTCCTTGAATTCAATGAAAATAAAGAAACAACATACTCGAACTTATGGGACACTAGGAAAGCAGTGCTAAGAGGAAAGTTCATCGCACTAAGTGCCCACTTAAAGAAAACAGAGAAAGCACATATTGGAGACTTAACAGCCCACCTGAAAGCTCTAGAAAAAAAAAGAAGCAGACTCACCTAGGAGGAGTAGAAGACTGGAAATAATCAAACTGTGGGCGGAAATCAACAAAATAGAAACACACAAAACAATCCAAAGAATCAATGAAACAAAAAGCTGGTTCCTGGAGAAAATCAACAAGATTGATAAACCCCTATCCAAACTAATCAAACAGCAGAGAGAGAATATGCAAATTAATAAGATCAGAAATGAAAAGGGGGACATAACCACAGACACAGAGGAAATTCAGAGAATCATTAGATCTTATTACAAAAGCCTGTATAACACAAAACTGGAAAATGTAAAATAAATGGACACTTTTTTAGATAAATACCATATACCAAAGTTAAACCAGGACAAGGTGAACAATCTAAACAGACCTGTTGGTCGCGAAGAATTAGAAGCTTTTATCAAAAACCTCCCTACCAAAAAAAGCCCAGGACCAGATGGTTTCCAGAACTTCCAAGAAGAGCTAATACCTATACTCCTATAAAAAGGATAAAGAAGCAGAGAAGGAAATCACCTTTTACAATAGGCACAAATAGCATAAAATATCTTGGGGGTAACTCTGACCAAGGAAGTGAAAGATCTATTTGAAAAGATCTGTAAGTCTTTGAAGAAAGAAATTGAAGAGGACTCCAGAAAATGGAAGGACCTCCCTTGCTCTTGGATTGGGAGGATCAACATAGTAAAATTGGCAATTCTACCAAAAGCAATCTATAGATTCAATGCAATCCCCATCAAAATTCTTCACAGATCTGGAGAAGACAATAATCAACTTTATATGGAAAAAAAAAACCCAGGATAGCCAAAACAATCTTTTTTTTTTTTTGGATTTTCTGGAGGCATTACCATCCCTGACTTCAAACTCTATTACAGAGCTACAGTATTGAAAACAGCTTGGTATTGACATAAAAACAGAGAAGTCGACCAATAAAACCGAATAGAAGATGCTGACTTTAACCCACAAACCTATGAACACCTGATTTTCTATAAAGGAGCTAAAAGTATACAATGGAAAAAAGAGAGCATCTTCAACAAATTCTGCTGGCAAAAATGGATGTCAATCTGTAGAAGAATGAAAATAGATCCATATCTATCACCATGGTCAAAACTCAAGTCCAAATGGAATAAAGACCTCAATATCAGTCCGAACACAGTGAACCTGATAGAAGAGAAAGTGGGAAGTACCCTACAACACGTGGGCACAGGAGACCACTTCCTACGTATAACCCCAGCAGCACAGACATTAAGAGCCTCATTGAATAAATGGGATCTCCTGAGACTGAGAAGCTTCTGTAAAGGAAAGGACACTGTCACTAAGACAAAAAGGCAACCCACTGACTGGGAGAAGATCTTCACCAACCCGGCAACTGACAAAGGTCTGATCTCCAAAATATATAAAGAACTCAAGAAACTAGACCATAAAAGGCTAATCAACCCAATTATAAAATGGGGAGCTGAGCTGAACAGAGAATTCTCAACAGAAGAAGTTCAAATGGCCAAAAGACACTTAAGGTCATGCTCAACTTCCTTAGCGATCAGGGAAATGCAAATCAAAACAACTTTAAGATACCATCTTACACCTGTCAGAATGGCTAAAATAAAAACCACCAATGATAGCCTTTGCTGGAGAGGTTGTGGAGAAAGGGGTACACTCATCCATTGCTGGTGGGAATGCAAACTTGTGCAACCACTCTGGAAAGCAGTGTAGCAGTTTTTCAGGAAATTCGGGATCAACCTACCCCTGGACCCAGCAATTCCACGCTTGAGAATATACCCAAGAGAGGCCCTATCATACAACAAAAGTATATGCTCAACTATGTTCATGGCAGCATTGTTTGTAATAGCCAGAACCTCAAACAACCTAGATGACCTTCAATGGAAGAATGGATGAAGAAAGTATGGAATATATACATATTAGAGTATTACTCAGCAGTAAAAAACAAGGACTTCTTGAATTTTGCATACAAATGGATGGAAATAGAAAACACTATCCTGAGTGAGTTAAGCCAGACCAAAAAGAGGAACATGGAATGTTCTCAGTCATATTTGGTTTCTAGCCATAAATAAAGGACATTGAGCTTATAATTCACGTTCCTAGAGAAGCTAAATAAGAAGGTGAATCCAAAGAAAAACATATAGGCATCCTCCTGAATATTAACCTTCATCAGGCGATGAAATGAGACAGAGACAGAGACCCACATTGGAGCACCGGACAGAAATCTCAAGGTCCAAATCAGGAGCAGAAGGAGACAGAGCACGAGGAAGGAACTCAGGACCGCCAGGGGTACACCCACACACTGAGACAATGGGGATGTCCTATCGGGAATTCACCAAGGCCAACTGGCCTGGGTCTGAAAAAGCATGGGATAAAACCGGACTAGCTGAACATAGGGGACAATGAGGACTACTGAGAACTCAAGAACAATGGCAGTGGGTTTTTGATCCTACTGCACGTACTGGCTTTGGGGGAGCCTAGGCAGTTTGGATGCTCACCTCACTAGACCTGGATAGAGGTGGGCGGTCGTTGGGCTTCCCACAGGTCAGGGAACCCTGATTGCTCTTCAGGCTGATGAGGGAGGGGGACTTGATGGGGGAGGGGGAGGGAAATGGGAGGCGATGGCGGGGAGGAGGCAGAAATCCTTAATAAATAAATAAATTTAAAAAAAATCTCAGCAGGAATATGGGGTAATTTATATTCACTAGAAAATAAATCATATTATACATTTGGGACTCAGGGGACAACTGAGAACATGCCTAGTGCTCCAAATATAACTAAGTGAAAAATGATCTTACACAAATTCCTCTAAAGGAGCATTGAATTTTAATATTTAATATTTGAGTATTTTATGTTTGTAATATATTATTATTACAAATACGTCATGTGATAATGAGGCTGAAAAAGGTTTTCACTGGATTATTACACAAAACATCTTGTCATGTGCAAAAGGCTTTACTTTCTGTTCATACTTATGAGGCTTTGAGTATTATTACTGTGCTTTGTTTGCTTTCTCTTCTGTGACAAAAAAAGAATTCAGGGGTAGAGGACATTTTCAAACTTCCTTGTCAGAATTCCATCATATTGGGAAGCCAGGGCAGGAACTCAAGTATGACAGGAATCTGGAAACAGGCACGGAATCAGAATTGATGGAGAAATCCTGTTTACTGGAGTGATTTTCATCACTTAATCAGCTACCTGCCCTCTAAGGGATACCACCCATAGTGAACTGGGCCACTCTACCTCATACATTGATCAAGACAAAGCGGCCAGAGACATGTCCAAATGTCTATCTGATAAAGTCATTTTTTGCTGTCTATTTCATTCCCAAATGGGGGTTCTAGTTTGTGTCAAAACTAATTAGCAGATACATTTCATACACAGAGCCTGAAATCCTGCCCATTGGCACACTACACAACATCCTAAGCCCCCCTAAATTGGGAATGTGAAAATGGCTTCACAGACTTGTTTCCAGGCCAGTCTGATTGAGTCATTTATCAATTGACAGACGCTATGCCCCATGATCATTTCCCCTCCTGTTCACTCGTTTTGTACGATTATTTTATATATCTTTGTATCTGAGTTGTGCTTTTATACAAAAACTTTTGTGGAAGGCAGAAAATGCAAGAAATTCATCATATCAAGTGTATCAGAATTTGTGAACTCATCACATGAATCCGTGTCATTAAATCTGGTTTGCTGAAAGATTGAGAATTGTTCTTAACCTCCAAGCCTGTGATACAGCTCCTTTTAATTCTTACAGAAGTAATATTAGTCCTCTAGTTCTTTACACATAGCAGGGTCTCACCATGAAATACATCTTGTCTTGACATTGATACCATTATTTTATTCCTTCTGAGATTCTATAGTTGTGTTCCACACAGGCTAGCCTTCAATATTTCTCTTGTCTAAAGGATTGTTTTTCTCATATTTTGCAGAAATCAAAAAATTGAGAAAGACCATGAAAGTGAATGTCATAATGAGTGTGATATAAACCAGCAAGCTAGTCCAGAGAGTATGATCAATATAGACATGCCTTCCAGAGTAAGAGCTCATAAGACTCCATTGCTTGTTCAAATATCATTGTTGATTTATCCTTACATTGGGTATCTCAGAGAATAAGGTAGAGGAAAAACATCACTGTATAAGGGAGCTGTGGCAAAAGCTTTTAAACATCAGAAACATTGGAAAGTAAGCAGTTATTCTGAATTTTTTCAGGTACTTGAAACTTTTCCTGAAGAGAAACCCAGGAAAAAACAATATAAAGAAGCCTGTAGGAGTCTGTGTTTAGATCAGCCTCAGGAGAGACCTTATACTGGAGATAAACTTAATGAGGATATCTTCATGAGATACACACAGGGACAGAATGATGAACAAAACCATAAAGAAGTGGAACAATTTGTATGTTGTCTCTGTGAAGAATCCTTCCTTGATTTCAGTGTGCTTACCAACCATGAAAAAAGTCATATTGAAGAGGAATGGTACATTTGTAGGCAATGTGGCCAAACATTTAAATATAAAACATGTTTTGAGAAACAAAAAGTAACTCTCAAAGGAGAGAAGTCATACACTTCTATACATTATGGAAAAGCTTTCACCCAATTTAATCATCATCACAGTTAGGAAAGCAGTTACATTGGATAAAAGCCTTATGCTTGCAAGCATTGTGGAAAAAACTTCAAGAATTCTTCTTATCGAAACATTCATGAAAGAATTCACACGGGAGAGAAACCTTATGCATGTAAGCATTGTGGAAAAGCATACAGCATTTCCAGTGCTTGTCATTTTCATGAAAGAATGCACATGGCAGAGAGAAATCATACATGCAAGCAATGTGGAAAATCCTTTTTCTGTCTCAAGCATCTGAAAAGGCATGAAATAATTCACACTGGAAAAACGCCTTATGCATGTAAGCATTGTGGAAAAGCCTTCAACCACCCCAGTAGTCGTAGCAGACATGAGAGGAACCACACTGCAGAGAAACCTTATGCATGAGCATTGTGGAAAAAACTTCACCTGTTCTTTATATTGAAACATTCATGAAAATATTCACACTGGAGAGAAACCTTATGCATGCAAGCATTGTGGAAAAGCCTTCAACCACCCCAGTAGTCGTAGCAGACATGAGAGGAACCACACTGCAGAGAAACCTTATGCATGAGCATTGTGGAAAAAACTTCACCTGTTCTTTATATTGAAACATTCATGAAAATATTCACACTGGAGAGAAACCTTATGCATGCAAGCATTGTGGAAAAGCCTTCAACAGTCCCAATAGTCGTAAGAAACATGAACATAGGCACACTGCAGAGAAATCTTCTTCATGAGCATTGTGGAAAAGCCGTCAACAAATCCAGTAGGTGTAACAGACATCAAAGGAGCCACACTATAAAGAAACTGAAGACTTATACATGCAAACATTGTGGAAAAATTGTTTCTGGTGTAGACATCTGAACATTCATGAAATAATTCACACTGACAGAAGCCTTATTATGTAAGCATTGTGGAATATCATTCAACAACCCCAGTAGTTTTAATAGACATGGAAGGAGTCACACTGCAGAGAAATCTTTTTCATGTAGGCATTATGAAAACTCCTATACCAGTTTCAGTTCTTGTAAAGACTCATGAAAAGAGTTCTCATTAAAGAGAATTTGAATACATTTAAGCAGTGTGAAAAAGTGTTTACCTGCTCCAATCACCTGAACATTCATGAAAAGATTCACATGGGGGAAAAGTCTTGAGCATGTAAACATACAAGAAAAGCCTTCAGTGACATCAGTCATCATAACATACATGAATGAAGTCACACTTTAGAGAAGCCTTATTCATGTAAGTATTGTGCAAAACCCTTCACCAATTTCTATTCATGAAGGTTCAGGAAAGAGATCATACTGAAGGGGAGTGCTATGCATGTACGCATTGTGGAAAAGCATTTACCCCCTTCAGTCAGCTAAACATCCAGGAAAGGGTTCATACTTGAGAAAATGGCTTTTGCATGTAAACATTACAGGAAACCTTTTAACACTTCAATTTGTCCTGATTTCATGAAAAACAATCATACTGGAGAGGAACTCTTTGTGTGCAAAAGATGTGGAAACTGTTCATTCTGTAGACTTAAACAGGCATAAAAGAGTTCACTTGATAGTAAAGCCTTATGCACGTAAGAATTGTGAAAAAGCCTTCAGCTGCTCTTGGGATCATAACAGATCTGAAACTCTTCACACTAGTCAGTAGCCTAATGTGTGTAACCATTGTCAGAAAGCCTTTACTAGATTCACTTGGTCCAAGAGTAAATACATTCACACTGGATAGAAACCTTTTGTATGTACACATGGAAAAAAAACTATTTCTTTCTTCTTGTGATTTTAACAAGCATAAAGTTCTCACACAGTGTCTGTAATGTGGGAAAGTCTTCAGCACATCCAGTTTCTGTAATCCTCATGCAAAGTCTGAAGGTAGATTTACCTATATATCCATGTGCGAAATTTTTTTGCATCATAGTTCCTACTAAACTCAATTACATTTTCACTTTTGAGAATCTGTTTAGAATAAATGTGGGAAAATATTCAAAGTGTTTAAAATGAATAAAACTTAAAAGTTTTATTTTATTTTTTTTGTAGTGTCTTACTATGCTAAAGTTAAAACCTTCCTTTTTTATGAGACAAAAAGAAAGAGAGATGCTGTACACTGTGATGATTTTTCACTCAGATTGGTTTAGTAGAAACTTGATTGGCCAGTAGCCAGGTAGGAAATGTAGGCATAGCAACCAAACTAAGGACACTGGGAAGAAAGGTGGAGTCAGAGAGTCGCCAGGAGAAACAGAGGGAGTGACACATGCTGAAGGAGAGGTAAAGCCATGAGCCATATGGCAATATATAAATTAATAGAAATGTGTTGGATCCTAATGGAGTCCTGGCCTACCTACTCACGTCCCCTGTAGATGACCTTTCTTGTCCTTGTTCTTAGTTTCTGAGAAACTTGCAAGTTTCCTGCTCATACAGTTGTTTATCAACCCTGCTTCCTGAGTACACATTTTCTTGGCCCCTAACCCAAGGATCTGGTGATGAGTTGTCCATCCTGTTGGCCTACCTATCTGGGTTAGGTATAGACCCCCCTTGGTGATGTACAATAAAGGCTCCTAATTCTGCAACATCCAAAGTGTCTTTTCCTTAATCCTGACATCCTTTGCTAGGATTTTGAGCTAGCTGTACTGGTGCGGCAGAAATGGGTTGTAAGAGCTACTAATAAGCCTGAGCTATAAGCCAAGAATTTAAAATTTAAAAGTGTCTGTGGTTATTTAGGAGTGGGCTTATTGGAAACAAAAACTCTGTCTACATTATAATTGTGACATATAATGCATACACACTTATAAATTTATACATATGTAGGTATATGTGTATATGTATGAAGTTATGCCATTTGGCTTGACAGTTCCTAAACCAAAGAACCTCACATTCGTAAAAACCAAACCACCAATATCAGGCAGAATAAATCTTCATTTGAGTTGTCCATGATAGTTATTTAATTCGCTCAGAAATTTAGAGTAATTTTTTTCCTTTTGGTCATCTCTGTGAGGCTGAATGTTAGTCATATTTACTGAAACCATTGCACATTTTGAATCCAGGGTGAAACATTTGAGCTCGAGATAAAACTAAACCCACTTTCATTTATTCTAACTTTTATATAAAGTTTCTCAGTGAGAGAAGCAGTCAAAATCCCTCGTCAATTTTTAACTCTTATGTGGTTTGAGTAAGAATGGCCCCCAAGGTTCATGGTGGCACATCAATCCCCTTGATTGCAGGTTAAAGGCACTCAATGTTTCTTCTAGACTTCAGAAAACACAATCTGTTAGCTCTGATAATGTACTGATACATTTTTATTGTCAACTTGATTCAAAGTCATATCACCTTGGAAGAAGGAGCTTTAATTTGGAAACTATATTGCACAGATGGGCCTGTGGCCATGTTTGTGAAGGATACTTTTAATTGATCTTGGAGGGCCTAGTCCAGAATGGTCAACACCATCACTACAAAGGTGGATCTGGCTTGTATAAGAATATTAACTAATCATCAGTTAATCCATACTTCCTGCCATGGCTTCCATCAATGACGGTTTGTGACCTGAAACAATAAGTTAAATGAATACTTCCTTGCACTCAGTTGCCTTTATTCATGATACTTATTATAGGAACAAAAAGCAAAAAAAATACATAGTAATTCATAGAAGTATACTACATCACAGAATATTCAACAATATTGTCGGAGCATTTAAAATCATCAAATACCAGTTCAATTGAGAAAAACCAAAATGAGAGGTTTGGTATAAGAAGGAACATTTGCAAAGCCCCTGTTAGTTCTTTTTTCTGCTTACAGTTTGAGGAGGGGGAATGTAGATTCAGAGACTTTCTAAATTTAGAGTGATTTAATCAATGGATAAATGTTGTATCTGTTCCTCCTCAATCTTTTTAAATGTTTTTTCATTTTACATACCATTTCCAGTGCCCACTTCCTCCCTTTTTCCACCACCAACCTCTGCCCATCCCATTCTCCATCCACTCCTCAGAGTTTGTAAGCCTCTCTTTGGGAGAAAACAATGTCTGGTATACCATTTGAGACAGGACCAAGACCGTCTCCCTATATAAATCTGATCAAGTTGTTCCACCATAGGGTATGGGCTACAAAAGGCCCACTCATATACCCAGGGTAAGTCCTGGTCCCACTGCCATGGGTTCCCCAAACAAAACAAGACACAACTGTCACAAATTCAGAAGACTTAGTTTGGTCCCATGTAGTATCCCTAACTCTCAATCTTGAGTCCATGAGCTACGACTAGTTGGGCCACCTGTCTTTGTGGTTTTCTCAGTGATGATCTTGTTGCCCCTTTCTCAGATGATCCCTCCTCCTCCTCTTCAACTAATCTCCAGGAGCTCATCCCAGTGCTCCACTCTGGGTCTGTGCTTCTTCTTCCATCGTTAGTGGGTGCAGTTTCAATGATGACAATTATGGTATTCGCCTATTGGATTATAGGAGAAGGTCAGTTCAGGTACCCTCTCTACTATTTCTAGGAGTCTTAGCTTGGGTCATCCTTGTGAATTCCTGGCAATTTCCCTAACACCTGGTTTCTCCCTCACCTCATAATGGCTTGCTCTATCAAGATAACTCTTTCATTGCTCCCTCTCTCCATCGCTCCCCCAACTCAGCCATCTCAAGTCCTCATATGGCCATCCCACATTTCTTCCCTTCTTCTCCCCTTCCATGTCCAGTAAGTAGATCTTAACTATTTTTCTTTCCTGGGACCCTCTTATGTTTTTTTTAATCTAATTTCATTGGGGTTGTAAATTATAATCTGGTTTTCCTTTGCCTTATGTTTAACATCCACATTGTATGGTATCTTTCTAGGTCTATGAACATAGTTGAGCAAATATCTTTGTGGTATGAACATGCATCCTTTGGGTATATGCCCAAAGGTTATATTGTGGGAGTCTTGGTGTATATTGATTTCCAATTTTCTGAAAAATCACCATACAGATTTCCAAAGTGCTGTACAAGTTTGCACTCCCATCAACAGTGGAGAAGTGATCCTCTTACTTTACATTCTCTCCAGCATGAACTGTTATCAGTGTTTATGATCTTAGCCATTCTGACAGGTGTAAGATGGTATACATAAAAGTAATTTGTTTTGCATTTCCCTGATGGCTCAGATGTTGAATAATTCCATAAGTGTCTTTTGGTCATTTGGAATTCTTCAGTTAAGAATTTTTTGATTAGATCCGCATCCCATATTTAGTTGGATTATTTGGTATTTTGATGTCTAGTGTCTTGAGTTCCTTACATATTTTAGGGATCAATCCTTTATCAGATACAGGGTTGGTGAAGATATTTTCTCATTCTATTCACTGTCCTTTTGTCTTATTTACCATGTCCTTTGCCTTACCAAAGCTTCTCAGTTTCAGGAGGTCTCATTTATTAATTGTTGTTCTTAATGTCTGTGCTTCTACTGTAATATTTAGGAAGGGAATCTCCTGTTTTCATGTATTCAAGGCTACTCGCGACTCTCTCTTCTATACACTCAGTATAACTGAATTCATGCTGAGGTCTTTGATCCATTTGGATGTTGCTTTTGTTCATGGGGATTGATATGGATCTACATTCATTCCAGTACATGTTGATATCTAGTTATGCCAGCATTATTTGTTGAACATGCTTTCTTTTATCCATTGTACAATTTTTGCCTCCATGTCAAAATTCAGGTGTTCATAGTCATAGTTATATTTTATTTCTGTTTTAATAAATAAAGCTTGCCTGAAGATCAGGGTGCAAATCTATGCTGCCAGAGGCCAGAAAGTAGTGGAACACACCTTTAATCCAATGACTCAAGGCCACCCTAGACTAAACAAGACTGAGTTAGTCTAAAAGATAAATAGAACTCACATAATGGTACTCCCAGCACTTGGGACTCACTTTTAATCCCAGCACTAGGGAGGTGGAGACAGGAGTGATGGAGAGAGGCATGTGAGGCAGGGAAGACAAGAGCTCATTGTATTCTGAGGTTTGGAGGGGAGCATTGCAGTCTACAGTCATGCTGAGAATAGGGTCACCCCCTTTGTCTGAGCCTTGATAGAGGTAAAAATCTTTAGTGGCTTGACTGCTTTGCTTTTCTGATTTTCAGCTTGAATCTCAATATTGTCACTGGGTTTTTATTCATGTGACATGTGGTGCCCACCTTTTGGAGGTCTGAATTAATGAAAAGCCTATTTGCCTGTCTCTTTGCACCACTGGTATAAGCCAGAGCTACATGTTGCTGGAGTCACCACACTATCAGTTAGATTTTCCTTTCTTCTGTCCTGGTGGACTTTCCAGGAAGTTTTTTGTTGGGCTGCTGCCAAGCCAGATAGCTGCCTTGAAGTTCTATCAAGATGTTACTGCTCTGTGGAGAATAAGCCTCACATCTTCATCATCATAAGTAGCAGATTAGGTGAGAAAATTGGAAATTTTAAAGGTAGGAATTGGTTAAAAGGGAGAGTTTTCCCATGTTAAAATATACAAAGCAAAATTACAGTAGAGAAAATTATGTCTCTATGATTATATAATGTATGTTTTTAAAATGAAACAACTAAATGAAGGGATAATCAACTTAAATTGGATAAACATACTACTAGTTACCACTATGACTACCTTGATGTTGTTTTGATAAATCTTGGTTGATCTCTTAAGAAGTTGTTTGGTTTGACTACCAAGATACAAGTATAAGAAAAACTTAATAAAACAAATTATTGAGATATTCATGTACAAATGAGGAATTTAATGGAGAACCAATCTCAACATTGAATTATATGTTTAGGGAAGAACAGCCTAAGGTTCTCAAAATCCAATTTTAATATATCCAGTAACCTAACAGGAATTGCCAAATGATAGGGGCTCTAAAAGAGCTAATTGAATGCCTGTGCCCATGTTAGATTTAAGGAGATTCAAGGAATTGATACACTTTTTTTATGGATATTTATCGAGCTCTACTTTTTTTCAGCTCCCTTTTTTGCCTCTCCCCTTCTCCTTTCAATCCTTCCCCAAGGTCCCCATGCTCCCAATTTACTCAGGAGATCTTGTCTTTTTATATTTTTTATTTCCCATGTAGATTAGATCTATGTAAGTCTCTCTTAGTGTCTGCATTATTGTGTAAGTTCTCTGGGATTGTGGTTTGTAGGCTTGCTTTCTTTGTTTTATGTTTAAAAACCACCTACATGTGATAATTGTATTTCTGTGTCTGGGTTACCTCACTCAAAATAATGTTTTCTAGATCCATCCATTTTCCTGCCAAATTCAACCTGTTGGTTTTTTTTTCTGCTGTGTAGTACTCCATTGTGTAAATGTACCACATTTTTCTTATTCATTCTTCGATCCAGGGGCATTTACGTTGTTTCCAGGTTCTGGCTATGACAAACAAAGCTGCTATGAACATAGTTGAGCATATGTCCTTGTGGCACGATTGAGCATCCTTTGGATATATACCCAAAAGTGGTATTATTGGGTCTTGATGAAGGTTGTTTCCTGGTTTTCTGAGAAATCACCACACTGACATCCAAAGGGGTTGTACCAGTTTGCATTCTCACCAGCAGTGCAGAAGTGTTCCCTTTTCCCCACATCCTATCCAGCATAAGTTGTCATCAGTGTTTCTGATCTTGGTCATTCTTGCATGTGTAAGATGGAATCTCAGAGTTGTTTTGATTTGCATTTCTCTGATGACTAGTGATGTTGAACATTTCCTTAAGTGTCTTTCAGCCATTTTAGATTCCTCTGCTGAGAGTTCTCTGTTTAGGTCTGTATTCCAATTTTATTGAATTATGTGATCTTTTGGTATCCAATTTCTTGAGTCCTTTGTATATTTTAGAGATCAGACCTTTGTTTGATGTGGGGTTAGTGAAGATCTTTTACCATTCTTTAGGCTATTGTTTTGTCTTGTTGAACATGTCCTTTGCTTTACAGAAGCTTTTAAGTTTCAGGAGGTCCCATTTATTAATTGTTTCTCTCAGTGTCTGTGCTGCTGGGGTTATATTTAGAAAGTGGTTCCCTGTGCCAATGCATTCAAGTGTACTTCCCACTTTCTCTTCTATAAGGTTTTATAAGGCTTTATGTTGAGGTCTTCGATCTATTTGGACTTGAGTTTTGTGCATGGAGATAGATATGTGTCTATTTTCATTTTTTCTACATGTTAATATCCAGTTATGCCAGCAGGAAGCGATACTATTACAAGGTATAAATTTCCCTTTTGTGACTCAAATGTTAAACTCATGGTCAGTTTGTAATAGAATTATTCCTAAGGACAAGATTGACATGGATAAAGCTGCTTTACAGCCTTGTCCTCAAACAAACTGATTAACATTTCCCTAGCTGGTCTACTCTCCACTCTACTTCCTCATTGACACATGTTAAAAAAAATCAATAAATGTTTCCCTGGCTTTTGAATAAGATTGCAGAAGTGTGCTGAAGGGTCCCACAGCCTACATATGTTAAGAGCTCTGAAGGCCAGGTTAGAAAATTGGTGGTAACTGTAGTAATAAGGAGCGGCAGCAGGGCTGCATCCCCAACACCCCAGCAGCCTGCTCGGCTAGCTTTTGCCCCGAAATAATTACACACAAACTGTATTCATTTAAACACTGCCTGGCCCTTTAGCCCTGGCCCTTACTGGCTAATTCTGATATCCCGATCAACCCATCTCTAACAATCTGTGAGCACCGGTCTTACCGGGAAGATTCTAGTTCAGAGCTTCATCGCATGTGTCTGCCCAGGAGCCGGGAGCATGGCGTCTCCCTGAGGCGTCTGCTCAGGAGAGGAGAGCTGTCGAGTCTGACCTCACTTCCTCTTCCTCCCAGCGTTTTGTTCTGTTTACTCCTCCCACCTATCTCCTAACCAATGAGAGCCAAGCAGTTTCTTTTATTTTAACCAATGACCTTCCTCCACCAGGTAACAGGCTTGAAGGCCAATCCATGACTAATGGACAGGTCATCACTCAATGGACAATTCAAGTACAGATTTACTTTGGGTTCTATAAGGTTCTCAATGCTTTGCAGGGACTGGTCATGTTTCTTAGCTTAAAAATCAGTTTACAAAGATTGAGAGAAAGCTCAAGTTCTTAATTAATGTTCCAATGACCCTTGACATGATCACTGGATAAGGAACTTTTTTCATCCCATCCATCAGTCACGGTTTGGGAATGTCCAGCCCATAATGCGGTCACAGTGGTCTGCAATAAGGACTTTCACAAGTGGGTATTGGTCACAAGAGATCTTGACCCCAGTAGTGGTCCCATGGCTGTCCATACAACTTCCCTGGATGATCTATTTGTGGACAGGCTGCATGTCCACAACACATTAATGCTCTTCAAGTAGATAGATCTTGCTGGGGATGCAGCAAACCAGGCCATCTATGGAATGACTGTCCCAGGACAAAACCTAGCACATGATGCACCAGACGCAATAACAGATTTCATTGGGCAAAGGATTGCACACCACAATCTGCTGGAGTACCTGCCCCTTTAAACTCTAGGCAGGGCACTCCTCAGCTGTACCAGTAAGAGGAGGCTCTGGTAATCTAAAAATCAATTGGACATTGCTCATTTTTCCATGATACCCAATGTTAACTGTTTATTTTTTTTGAAAAAGCTCTCACAGACTTGGTGAACATGAGTGTGATGTCACCATATAAACAAATGGAAGCACTCCACTTCCCCCATTGGAAATTTAGACCTGTGCCTCCCTTTAGTGGTGTAGGAAGCCAACAAGATTCAAAAGTTTCCACCAATCCCATCTATTGGAGAGACCTTGATGGCAACAAGGAAGCCATTCACCTTATCATTTCTGTGGTACCTAGAAACCTCTGGGGCAGAGACATCGTGGAGAATATGGATGTTGTCCTAACTACTGATGATAGAGTTTTCTTTGATAACCTTGAGGTCCATGATGGCCCTGCCTGTGATTCAATGACTTTCTGGGCTCTTGGGAGTTTTCCCACACCACTGGCATCACCTGCAATCCACATGGATAAGCCATTGTAGAGAGGACCAACAGAGCTCTTAATAAGCTGTTCACTAGGACTCTCACCAGAGGCTAGGAGAGATCCTCATCTGGCTTTAACAGAGGTCCTTTTCCATATGAAGTTTCTCAGCTTTGATGGCAAGGGGTTCAGCCCAGCTAAGAAGCACTGTGTATCCCTGTGAGGGATCACAACAATGCACTTGTTCAGATGGAGAGATCCTATCTCCCTCTACTGGCAGATGCCAGCTCCCTGCTAAGCCATGAGAGAAGGGAATGCTTGTGTTTTTCCTTAGACTGCCACAAAGCCAATATGGGTTCCAGTAAGAGATGTAAACCCAGGCATGAATCAGAGTACTTCTACTAAGGAGGGAATAACCCAAGATGGATAATGCATGTATTCCTCATTCTTGCTCTCACTGGCTTATTAAGGGCAGAGGTTATGCACTTCAACTACTCATTTTTTTGAAAAGGTTTGGAATAATATAAAAGGGCTATAGAATCCCACATAAATGGTCACATATGCCTTATCTAATTGGGTGGTATTGTTAATCCTTAATGTCTTTAAATGTCTCATGCAGCAGATTCAACATCAGCAGATAACAACTAAGGTGACTTTTCAAATATTAATAGCTCTTAGCCTTTCTTCTTGCAGTCCTCCACAGGACGTTATTCATGCCTGGTTATTTGTAATTCAAAACGCTACTGTCTAGTCCCCCAAACCTGGAATCTCTCCAGTAATGAATGCTCTTCAAGGGATAGTAGTCAATGATAAGTAAGAGCTTGTTTGGCAGGTCAACCTCTCACAAGCCCGTCTGGATGGCAGAGCGGCTGGTAATGATGGCTGCGTTCATAAGCAAGGAACGAAAGCAGCCAAGTGACTTTGACTGAACATAGTGGACTCTGCATCTAGTTTCCATGCGTTCTGTGGTGGTCTGTACCATCTGGCTGGGACCTCTCTATGTCCTTCTCGCCTGGATACCCCTACACAGGTTTATTCTTCTGTTCAGGGGCTTCCCCTGGGGGTTGGAGATAAAGCCCGTGTCTGAGATACTGCGTTGGTCTTGAGGTGACACCCTAAGGTTCCTGCACAGTCCTTAACTGCTTGGAGCATCTCTGGTTTTCATGACTCTCAAGGTATCCTTCTGAACTTCTCCAAAAGCTACCAGAGGAGGCGCTCTCACCACTTTTTTGCTGATGGGGAGCCCTTGAATTGTTTGGCCTCTAACCAGGCTACTTGGGTGTGGCCTGTCTTCCTTTGTTGCATCCCGTTGTGCCCCAAGTGCCTGGAACTCTGGCTGGCCAAATGTAGAGGCTCCATAACGTCCCGAGAAAGGCAGGGAGAATGGAAAGAGGGAATAAGAGGAGGATCTAGGCCGAGCTTGGGAGTCACTGAGAGGGAAGGAAGGGGGTCTTGGAGGTGTGACTGTCCTGGTCTGGTCCGGCCCAAAGCTGTGGTGGCTCGCGCGCAGCCGTCAGGTGGCGGTGTTCCATTGGCTGCGTGGCGGCTTTGAGACCCCTCCTCCCGCACTCCATTCCTCCTGTTTTTTTTCTGTGCGCTCTTGCTCCAGCTCCCAACGCCCTCCCGCTCTCCAGGCCGCGGTGTCACCCACACCGCACCGCCGCTGCTAACCCGCGACCATGGCGCACCGGGAAACACCAGGCGCCCCGAAGCGTCCTGGCCTCACCGTGCCGGCCCCGAGCTCCCATGCTCCGCCGCCGCCGCGCTGGCCGCGCTTGTGGCCTCTGCCACTGCCACTGCCGCTGCTGCTGCTAATGCTGGTGGCTGCCAGCGGGGCGGCGGGGCACTCTCCCGAGTCCGGGAGCCTGGGTCCCAGCGTGCAGGTCACCCGGCTGCTGTACGCGGGAGGCCCGAAATCCGGCGATCGCGAGGATCCCCAGACACGAGGATCCGAGCCCAGCGCTCCGCGTCCTGGTCCAGGTCTTGCTTCTGGTCCCAGCGCAGATGGCGTCCTATTTCCGGGCCAGGGGCGCAGGGCGCTGGCGGCGCCGGTGGCCATTTCTGCCTCGCGCTTGCAGGTCTCGCTCATCAGCACGTCGTTCGTGCTCAAGGGGGACGCGACACACAACCAGGCAATGGTGCACTGGACAGGCGAGAACAGCAGCGTAAGTGACCTCCTCGTGCCCCCTGCCCTGCTAGGACACCTCTGAATACTCAGGGAGGCCACCATATTCCCCTACTTCCTGACCACCAGCGGTTATCCCTGCTGGGCATTCTGAACGATTTGGGGGACTCGGATCACCTCAGCGGCTCCCCTACTGGCTTCTCGCTGTGGGTACTTTTGGGAGGGTCCTCAAATTTGTGAGATTCTTCTCGCTCATGTGGCATTCCCTGAGATCTGGGGACCCCAAGCATGCCCTGGCCTCTAGATCTGGGCTACATGGAAGTCCCTAGAGTCTTTCAGATCGGGGCAGCATGACTCCAGGTCCTTGAGGGCCACCTGACTGTGCGGCGGGAATGGTGGGTCGCTCACACATTGCACTGCACCCAAAGGCTCCAGCGTGCACCTCTGGAATTGCTGGCTCTGGAGTCCTTACGACCTGATCTACGCTGATTTTGGGGAGCCAGAATATCCCTGTCAGTTCCATGCCCTGTTCTAAGACTCTCCCCCCCCCCTTTTTATTACTTTATGAATAATACGAATCACAATTCCCACTTCCTCCCCTCCTCCCTCTTCCCTCCTGCCCCCCCACTCTTCCCCCGACCCCCCTCAAATCCGAAGAGAGGGCAAAGCACCCTGCCCTGTGAGTAGTCCAAGGGCCTCCCCCCTACATCCAGGCTAAGGAGGGTATGCATCCAAAGAGAATAGGATCCCAAAAAGCCAGTACATGCAGTAGAGACAAATCCCAGTGCCATTATCATTGGCTTCTCAGTCTATCCCAATTGTCAACCACATTCAGAGGGTCCAGTTTGTTCCCATACTCGTTCATTTCCAGTCCAGCTGGAGTTGGTGAGCTCCCATTAACTCAGGCACACTGTCTCAGTGGGTGAACCAACCCCTAGTGGTCCTGACTTCCTTGCTCATATTTTCTCCTGCTCTTCAGCTGGACCTTGGAAGCTCAGTCCAGGGTTCGGATGTGGGTCTCTGTCTCTATCTCCATCCATTGCAGGAGGAAGGTTCTATGGTGATATTCAAGATGGTCATCAGTCTGACTACCGGACAAGGCCAGTTCAGGCACCCTCTCCTCCACTGCCCAGGGTCCTAGCTGGGGTTATCCCGGTGGACTCCAGGGAACCCCTCCAGAACCAAGCTTCTTGCCAACCCTAAAATGGTTCCCTCAATTAAGATAACTCCTTCCCTGCTCCCATATCCTTCCTTCCTCCATCTCAACCATCCCACTCCCCCAAGCTCTCCCTGACCTTCCCGTTTTCCCCCTCTCTCCCCGACTCCCCTTCCCTCTACCCTCCCTACCTCCGTGCTCCAAACTTTTGCCTGGCGATCTTGTCTGCTTCCAAGATCTTGTCTTTTGTTGAAGAGATATGGAGAGCATGAACAGCTTTGTCTTATCCTGATTTTAGTGGAATCGCTTTGAGTTTCTCTCCATTTAATTTGATGTTAGTTGTCAGCTTGCTGTATATTGCTTTTATTATATTTAGATATGATCCTTGTATCCCTAATCTCTCCAATACCTTCAGCATAAAGGGGTGTTAAATTTTGTCTAGTTTTTTTGGCATCTAATGAAATGATCATATAGTTTTTTTTCCTTTCAGTTTATTTACATGATGGATTGCATTGATAGAATTTCCATCTCTGGGATGAAGCCTACTTGATCATATTGATGATTTTTTTTAATGCGCTCTTGGATTTGGTTTGCCAGTATTTAATTGAGAATTTTTGCACCGATTTTCATGAGTGAGATTGGTCAGTAATTCTCTTTCATGCGTGATTTTGGTATTAGGGTAACTGTAGCATCATAAAAAGAGTTTGGCAATGACTTTTCTGTTTCTATTATGTGGAACACATTAAGAAGTATAGGTATTAGCCCTTCTTGGAAGTTCTGGTAGAATTCTGCACTAAAACCATCTGGTCCTGGGCTTTTTTTTATTTTATTTTATTTTTTGGTTGGGAGGTTTTTGATCACAGCTTCTATTTCCTCATGACTTATGGGTCTATTTAAATTGCTCACATGGTCTTGATTTAATTTTGGTATATGGTGTCTATCTAAAAAATTGTCCATTTCTTTTACATTTTCCAATTTTGTGGAGTACAGGCTTTTGTAGTAAGACCTAATGATTCTCTGAATTTTCTCAGTGTCTGATGTTATGTCTCTCTTTTCATTTCTGATTTTGTTAATTTGGGTGTTCTTTCTCTGTTTTTTGATTAGTTTGGATAAAGGTTTATCAATCTTTTTGACTTTCTCAAAGAACCAGCTCTTTGTCTCATTGATTCTTTGGATTGTTTTCTGTGTTTCTATTTTGTTGATTTCAGTCCTCAGTTTGATTATTTCTAATCTTCTACTCCTCCTGAGTCTGCTGCTTTTTTTTCTAGAACTTTCCGCTGTGCTGTTAAGTCTCCAATGTGAGCTTCCTCCGTTTTCTTTATGCAGCCACTTAGTGCTATGAACTTTCCTCTTAGCAGTGCTTTCATAGTGTCCCATAGGTTTGGATATGTTGTTTCTTCATTTTTGTTGAATTCCAGGAAGACTTTAATTGCTTTCTTTATTTCTTCTCTGACCCAGGGGGTAGTGCAGTAGTTGACAGTTCAGTTTCCGTGTGTTTGTAGGCTTTCTGGGAGTAGTATTGTTGTTAAATTCTAACTTTACTCCATGGTGATCTGATAAGACACAGGTTACTCCAATTTTTTTTGTATTTATTGAGGTTTGCTTTGTTACCGAGTGTGTGATCAATTTTATAGAAGGTTCTGTGAGGTGCTGAGAAGAAGGTATATTCTTTCCTGTTTTGGTGGAATGTTTTATAGATGTCTGTTAAGTTCATTTGATTCATTACATCTGTTAGTTCTCTTATTTCTCTGTTAAGTTTCTGTCTGGTTGACCTGTCCATTGGCAAGAGAGGAGTGTTGAAATCTCCTACTGTTATTGTGTGGGGTTTGATGTGTGATTTGAGTTTTAGTAATGTTTCTTTTGCATAAGTGTGTGCTTTTATATTAGGGGCGTAGATATTCAGGACTGAGACTTCATCTTGATGAATTGTTCCTGTTTTGAGTATAAAGTATCCTCCATCTTTTCTGTTTGATTTTAGTTTGAAATCAATTTTGTTAGATATTAGGATAACCACACCTGCTTGTTTCTTAGGTCCATATTTGATTGGAAAACCTTTTCCAAACCCTTTAAATTGAGGTAGTGTCTGTCTTTGAGGTTGAGGTGTTTTTCTTGTAAACAGCAGAATGCTGGATCCTGTTTTCGTGTCCATTCTCTTAACCTGTGCCTTTGTATAGGTGAATTGAATCTATTGATATTATTGATATTAATGACCAGTGGTTGTTAACTCTGGTTATTTTTTGGTGGTAATTGTTGTTTGTTTCCTTTCTTTGAGTTGTGTTGGTGGAGGGTTATCAGATGTCTCTGTTATTGTGGGTGTTGTTAGCTTCCTTTGGTTGAGGTTTTCCTTCTAGTACTTTCTGTAAGGCTGGGATTGTGAGTACGTATTGTTTAAATTTGTTTTTGTCATGGAATATCTTGTTTTCTCCATCAATGGTGAAAGAAAGCTTTGCTGGGTATAATACTCTGGGCTTGCATCCATGGTCTCTTAGTGTATGCAGCACATCTATCCAAGACCTTCTGGCTTTCATGGTTTCCATTGAGAAGTCAGGTGTAATTTTGATAGGTTTACCTTTATAAGTTACTTGACCTTTTTCCTTTGTAGCTCTTAATATTCTTTCTTTATTCTGTATGTTTTGTGTTTTGATTATTATATGGCCATGGGATTTTTTTTATCCAGTCTATTTAATATTCTGTAAGCTTCTTGTACCTTCATAGGGATATCCTTCTTTAGGTTGGAAAAGTTTTCTTCTATAATTTTGTGTGATATATTTTCTATGCTTTTGAGCTGGAGTTCTTTTCCTTCTTATACCCCTATTATTCTTACGTTTGGTCTTTTCATGGTGTCCTAGATTTCCTGAATGTTTTGTGTTAAGAATTTGTTGGATTTAATGTTTTCTTTGATCAATGAGTCTATTTCCTTTATTGTATGCTCAGCGCCTGAGATTCTTTTTTCTATCTCTTGTTCTGTTGGTTATACTTGTCTCTGTAGTTCCTGTTTTTTTACCCAGATTTTCTATATCCAGCCTTCCCTCGGTTTGTGTTTTCTTTATTTCCTCCACTTCGTTCTTCAAGTCTTTAATTATTTATTTAGTATACAACATTCTGCCTCCATGTATGCCCACACACCAGAGGAGGGCGCCGGATCTCATTACAGATGGTTGTGAACCACCATGTGGTTGCTGGGAATTGAACTCAGGACCTCTGGAAGAGCAGACAGTGCTCTTAACCACTGAGCCATCTCTCCAGCCCCTCGTTCTTCAAGTCTTAAACTGTTTCCTTTACCTGTTTGATTGTTTTTTTTCTTGGTTTTCTTGGGTATCTTTTAGGGATTTATTAATTTCTTCTAACTTTTTGTTTGTCTTCTCTTCCATTTCTTTAAGGGAGTTTTTCATTTCCTGTTTAAAGGTCTCCATCATTTTCATAATGTTACAGTTAAAGTCGTTTCCTTCTTCTTTTTCTGGGTTAGGAAGTTCAAGTCTTCCTGTTGCGTGTTCACTGGATTCTGGTGTTAGCATACTGGTTTTCAGGATGTTGGAGGAATTCTTGCATTGGTTCCTACCCATCCCTTCCTTCAAATGAGGCCAGCAGAGTCTTGGCGTCTTGGTCCAATCTTTGCTGTGGCTGATTGAGTACTTGGGAGTTTTCCTTGGTCTGTCCTTTCATAGGTCCCCTCAGCACTGGAACAGGCTGGGTTGCAGGATTTCAAGGATCTCACGGGTGAAAAGGGGTTTGGGGGCAGGGTGGGTTGGGGGAAATTCCAGCAGCAGGGCTACTCCCAGCTGGCTGGCAAGAAACCTAGGGAGTTGTGGAGGAGTCCCTAAGTTCAGGCCCTCTGGTAAGGTTCTGGAGAGTGGAAGGTCCAGCTGTCTGGGCTTGTGCATGCTGACTCTCCTCTCAGATCCCCTCAGCACTGAAGCAGGCTGTGTTGCAGGGTTCCAAGGATATCACAGGCGAAAAGGTGGGCTTGGGGCCAGGGTGGGGTTGGAGTAAAGAAAGCCCAGCAGCAGAAACACACCCAGCTGGATGGCCAGAAAAGCTTAGGGAAGTTGGGGGGTGGGGGGTTGGATTCTGTCCTCGTGAAAAGGTCCCAGAGAGTGGCGCTTCCGGCTGTCCCTCTATGTGGCCACTGACTCACCTCTTCAGTCCCCTCAGCACTGGAGCAGGCTCTGCTGCAAGGTTCCAAGGACTAGGAGAGGGAAAGCTGCTTATTTCCAATGGAGTGACTCTGGGTAGAACTACACTCCAGAGCATCCCCCATGTTCAGGAATAGTGGACAGCTGTACAGTGAGTGAGAGACTCAGCCATTTCCGGTCAAGGAGTGTCCTGGTCTCTTCCTACCGCTCCTGTTGTCAGTGAAGGTGACTTTGATTTCTAGCCCTGGGATCTAGGACACAGTGGTAAGAACTGATGGGGAAACTCTGTCAACCAATCACATCTACTTAGGGTGTGGCTTCCTGGGGCCCAGGTAGAAAAACTGGGAGGAACCAGGTACTTGCTTTGCTCTCTCTGCACTGTGCCCACCGGACAGATAGAACGTCAGACCTCTCACTCTTGTAGCATGAGTTTCCCCTTTTTAACCATTAAAATATAACTGTTATTCTTGAGCTGGTCTGGTTACCGACCTAATTTGCAACAAAGAACCATGTAGATTCTTAATATAAACTTTTGCTTGAACACTGTAAACGAGTCTTCAGGGTACTCTTAAGCATTCCTTTGAGCATTTACTTGGGAGCACAGCAGCTGTTCCTCTACTCAGGGAAGGTTCTCCTCCTTGACAAAACACACAGCTGCAAGAGGAATCAATCCACTTGGAGCTGTAAGGGTGGAAGGGGACACTCCTTCGCCTTTCACATCAGCCATGGTGATCAAGTGTATGATATAAGTTGCAGCCAGGACATCCTTCAGAAACTTGAAAAGGCCAGGCTTTCATTTTTCCATTGCTCTTAACATTCTTACATCCCAATCTGCCAAAACCGATCGTTAAATTTTGAGCACTCTCTGGCTTTTCCAGTTGAAAGTTCTAAGCACTATCATGGTCCTTCCAAAAACAGCATGGTCAGGTCTGTAACAGCAATAACCCATGGACCCGGTGGGTGATAGTCTCCTTGCCAGATATGCCAATTCTACACCTCTCCGAGAGCCATTACAGCTGAGCTCTGCTCACACCCCTAAGGGAATTTAACAGCAGGGATGTTCATTGCTTCTGTCCTCCACCCTACTGGGGAGTTTCTTAGGAGAGGTATCTGGTTCTTTTCAGCTATGGCTCTAGTTGTTATTTCTTTTGCTTCACGCTGCTAAAGGGGCAACCCCCACAGACTTGCAGCCATATGCTCTGGCTCCTGCACAAAGTTGTTACTTCTGCTCTACTACCCTAGGGAGTTTCTCAGCAGAGGTGTCTGTTGCTTCTCTTCACTACTTCCCTATCAAGTTTCTCAGGAAAGACTCTGTTTCACTCAGGCGAGGAAGATTTTCACCCAAAACTTTTTCAGGTATTTATTTTGGAGGGCAGAATCCAGAGACTGGCTGCTTCTGCCAAGGTGGAGATGGGTAGCTGCCAGATGATCAGGCACAGAGTGCTTTATATAAGGCTTCCCAGGGCTGGAGTTCTTTCATGGAAAAGATTTTCAGGATGGGAATTGGTCAGATTTGAAGTCTCTTAAGCTCAAATTGGCTGTATTTAGTGATCAAGGATTGGTTGGTTTTCTGTTCAGGGATTCATTAGTTTCATGTTCAGTTGCCCATCAACCTCTCTGAAGGAATTAGTGCTGCCAAAGCAGATATGTCTCACTGTGGAGAACAGTCTAAGTTCTTAAAACTCTTTAAATGCCATATGCTGTAGGACTTTGAAGTGTTGAAGATTATCTAACTGAAATATACCTCTGTATATCTAGGAAACATAACTTACATGATTGTAAGTTTGAATATTATTGTTGTGCCCAGATTACAACCCCCAAAGAGAGAGACCACCAGAGAGGCTCAGACTGTAATAAGCAAGGTTTAATCAGCATAATACAAACATGTTTGGAACTCATCTCCATCCTTATCACAACGAGGTAGAGAAGAGTTGTATCTCCTCTGTGGGGTAAGCTTTTAAAGGCATAACTACAAAGAGAATCTTTGAAGCTGCTTTGGCATGGATGCTGCTCCCTCCCATTCTGCTAAGTCAGCTTTTTTCTTGTTTTTAAAGCAAGGCTCCTGTTCCTGAGTTAGGCCATCTTTATCAGCCTGTACCAGGTGGCTGGCTGGGCTGAGCTCAGTGACCTTGTGTTCAGAATCTCCCAGGTGGGAGAGGGGAAGGCCACTATCTTCCTGGGAAAACACTCTGCTAGGAAATTTCTTCTTGCCCCTTTGAGAATAAGGGGTGAGGGTTTCATAATTATAAATGACTATTGAGCTTAATTTTTAATTGTGCATTGCATTTTTAAATGAGCTGTATAAATCTAATAATTTAAGCAACAGTAGAACTATACATATAAAAAAATTGACCTTAAATTTGTATCAATAAACCCAAGTTCATACCAATGTAAAGTATTTATTTCAGCCGGGCGGTGGTGGTGCACGCCTTTAATCCCAGCACTCGGGAGGCAGAGGCAGGTGGATCTCTGTGAGTTCGAGGCCAGCCTGGTCTACAAGAGCTAGTGCCAGGACAGGCTCCAAAGTTACAGAGAAACCCTGTCTCTAAAAACAAAACAAAACACAAAAAAGTATTTATTTCTATATCATATCCCACTCCACCCTCTTTTTAAGAAAGAGATTGACTGTGACATTTATAAAGAATCATTTTGGGAATTTGTGTATTGTTTTCTCCAAACTGATTCCTGTTGTTTGTTGGATGAAGTACTTTTAGGGTACATGGAGATCTTTTGTTCTATCAAAAACATATTTGTGTGTAAAGAATTTACAAGTTCTCATCACCTATGAAACGAAAGCAGAATCTCTTTTCCAAAGTAACATATTCTTAAACTCAAATTTTGAAGTCAAGATACCTTCAATATATGTATGTTGGTTTAGCTTAGCAGTCCCTAGAATCAAATGTATCTCTGCAGTAAAGAATTCGAAGAAAACATAATAATGTGCACAATTCAGATTCTCTGTGTATTTTCCATTTATATGTGACTTATTTGTTTTACATAATTTTTACTGTCCCTTTAAAGACTTTTTTTAAAACTTTCTTTTTATACCTGTCTATACTCATTTTTCCACTCTCTCCCAAGCCTGTACACCCTTTTAAAGCACACTGTTGCTCATTTAAAGGTCTTTTATGTCTGATTCTGTCCTATTTTGTCTCTGAAATACTTTTCTGACAAGGAGTGTTTTGTTTGGTTTAGTTTTTTTAAATGGTAAGCAGTATGGTTATTGACACTGTGGATGCTGACTCCCCTCTCTCAACCTTTCAATATGGTGGAGGTAAATTTACCACTAGCTCTGCAAATCATGTTTGCCAGCACAGCTCCAGCAAGCACTTGCTACAAGCTTCCCACAAACCCCATAAATGCTCCACATTAGGACCTACCAAAAGCACCAGAGCTAAGCCTGATACCAGCATGATCCAGGATGCCATGTATTAAAGGAGCAGTGTCTCTCATAGCCACCAGCAAGCAGAGGCTCTCTGAAAAAATGTGGCTACCAAGAAGCTCCAGTTGACTCCTGCATTTGTGGGTCTAAAAGCCCTTTTTTTTTTAAAGCTTTCTTAGGCTTTATGTAGATGTATGCCGACAAACATTGGCCACCATTATGTAGCTACAAATATTCTCCATTCCTCTGGTCCCCCTGGACCAGTTTGTCCTCACCCAGTGGGTCCCACTCACTAGCTCCTACAACTGCTTATGAAATAACCACTCTAAGGCTTAATATTACTTATGTGCTTTTTGGCTTATTAGGTCAGTCTTAGTAACTAACTCTATATCTTAAGTTAACCCATTTTTATTAATCTATGTATCACCACAAGACTGTGGCTTACCTGAAAACTTTTGGCTTCTTTCTCCTTCAGCAGCTTTATGGCAGCTCCCTGATTCTGCCTTCTTTGCTCCTCTATTTCTGCTTGGATTTCCTGCCTTGCTATTCCTTATATTAGGCTTTTCCTCTGGCAGTCACAGATTATTATGAGAAAAGTTACTTAGGGAAGAAGCAGTTTATTTCATATCACAATTGAAGAGTCCAGTTCATAAAATTCAGAAGTGTGAAGCTGCTAGTGAGTGACACGCTAATAAATAGTAAATGAGACAGTGGGACATCAAGTAATCAAGATGAATCCCATGGTATTCTTCAGTAAATCCTATTGATATAATAACTCAGAGGTTTCTTCAGAAACATACATGCAAGATGATTATGTATCCTGTCAGTCTGTCAGTGAAAATTAACCATCCTAATTAATGTGTGTACTCATAGGATCCAGTAAAATTTGAGGATGTGGCAGTGAACTTCACCTCAGAAGAGTGGGCTGTGTTGGATTCTAGGCAAAAGAAGCTCTACAGAGACGTGAAGGACACGTTTTTGAACCTGATCTCCATAGGTAAAAAGTATTGCATGTTCCCATTGCTTATTCAGTCAGTGAACAATTGTCTCCTGCTTCTGCACGCTATGTTAGTATTGAATTCTTGATGTGGGTATTTAGTTAGTGTGCATACCCATATCCTAAGAACTAGGTTGCAATTATTTTTATGTTGAATATGAATGTGTCATAATATATTCTCTGGATTTTATTGTAGAAAAAACACTAGAAGAAAATATTGAAGAGGACTCTAAAGGTCTCCACAGGAATATGGGGTAAATTTTATTCAATAAAATAATAATTTATATTATACATTTGGGACTTAAGGGACATTTAAGAACCTGCCAAGTGCTCCAAATATACCTAAGTGAAAAATGAGTCTACACAAATTCCTGTAATGGAGCCTTGAATTGTGACATTCAATATTTGTGTATTTCATGTGTGTGGTGGACGACAATTTTACACTTCCTTGTCACAGTCCCTTCATAAAGGAAAGCCAGGGGAAGAACTGAAGCATGACAGAAATCTGGAAGTAGGCAGTGAAGTAGCAGTGAAGGAGAAATCCTGTTTACTGGAGTGATCTTCATCCCTAAATCAGCTATGTGCCTTACTCAACCTTAGCCCACATCTCTAGGGGGATACCACCCATAGTGAACTAGGCCACTCCACCTCATACAATGATCAAGACCAGAGACATGTCTAAATGTCAATCTGATCATTTTCTGCTGTCTAGTTACTTCTTCCCAAACATGGGTTCTAGTTTGTATCAAGTAGATCAAAACTAACTAGCACATACATTTCATACACAGAACATGATCTCCTTCCCATGGGCACACTGCCCAACACAGTAAAACCTCCTTTATCAGGAATTTCAAAATGGTTTCACAGACTTGTTTCCAGGCCAATCTGATTGAGTCATTTTTCAATTGAGGGACCCTATCCTATGACCATAGATGGGTCTAGTTGATGACTAACCCACACTGGGTGAGTATTTAGAATGCTGACATGCCACAGTGGTTCACCACTTTATATGCTTGCTATTTTTGTCCTCAGAGACCAGGATTTTTTTCTCCCTGTTCACTCCTTTTATACCTCTTAGTTAAATTATATATCATTGTGTCAGAGTTATGTTTTTATGCAAACCTTTTGTCAGAAACATTTGTGATAGGCAAAAAATGCAAGAAATTCTTCATATCAAGTGTATCAGAATTTGTGAGCTCTTCACATAAATCCTTGTCATTAATTCTGGTTTTCTTAAAGATTGAGAATTGTTATTAACCACAAAGTTCGTGATACAGCTCCTTAAGAATTCTGAGAAAGCCTGGTGGTGGTGGTGCACGCCTTTAATCCCAGCACTCGGGAGGCAGAGGCAGGTGGATCTCTGGGAGTTTGAGGCCAGCCTGGTCTACAAGAGCTAGTTCCAGGACAGGCACCAAAGCTATAGAGAAACCCTGTCTTGAAAAATCAAAAAAAAAAAAAAAAATTCTGAGAAAAATAAAGGCAGTCCTCTACTTCTTTATACATGGCTGGGTCTTTCCATGCCATACATAATGTTCTTCACATTGATACCATTATTCTCTTTTCTCTGAGATAGTATAGTTGTGTTCCACACAGGCCAGCCTCCAATATTTCTCTTGGCTACAGTATTGCTTTCCTCTCTTTTTTATTGTTATTATTTTTATTTTTTGCAGATATCAGGGGATTGTGAAAGACCAATGATATGAATGTCAAAATGACTGTGATACAAACCAGCAACCTATTCCAGACAGTATGATCAATAAAGAAATGCATTCCAGAATAAGAGTTCATGAGACTCCATTGCATGTAAGACACATTATTGGTCATTTATCTTTACATGAGTATCTAAGAGAAAAAATCTAGAGGGAAACCACTGCTGTATAAGGGAGTTGTAGCAAAAACTTTTATACATCAGAAACATTGGAAAGATATCAGTTATTCTTAATCACTTCAGGTATTTGAAACTTCTCCTAAAGAGAAACCCTGTAAAAATCAACAATGTAATGAAGCCTGTAGGAGTCTCCGTTTTGATCAGCCTCAGGAGAGAACTCATACTGAAAATAAACCCAATGAGGATGTCTTAGTAAGATTCCCTTATGGCCAGAATGATGAAGGAATCTATAAAGATGTGAAACAATTTGTATGTAATGTCTGTGAAGAATCCTTCATTGATTCCAGTGACGTTACCAACCACAAAAAAAGTCATATTGAAGAGAAAAGGTACATTTGTAGGCAATGTGGCAAAACATTTAAATATGTAACATGTTTTGAGAGGTAAAAGTAACTCACAAAGTAGAAAAGCCATATGCTTCTATACATTTTAGAAAATCCTTCACCAAATTCAGTGTTTATAACAGTCATGAAAACAATTACATTGGACAACAGCCTTATGCCTGAAAGCATTGTGGAAAAAACTTCAGCAGTTCTGTGTATTGTAACCTTCATGAAAGAATGCACATGGCAGAGAGGCATTATATATGCAAGCATTGTGGGAAAGCCTTTTTCTCTTCCAGTGATCTGAATATCCATGAAATAATTCACACTGGAAAAAAGCCTTATGCATGTAAGTATTGTGGAAAAGTTTTCAATGACCCAAGTGGTTGTAACAGACGTGAAAGAATCAACACTGCAGAGAAACCTTAAGCCTGCAAGCATTGTGGGAAAACTTTACCAGTTCTGCATTTTGTAACATTTATGAAAGAATTCATACTGGAGAGAAACCTTATGCATGTAAGTTGTGGAAAATCATTCCCTTGTTCCAGTACTTGTAACATTCATGAAAGGGTATACATGACAGATAGTCATTATACATGTAAGCATTGTGGAAAAGCCTTCAACCACCCCAGTAGTTGTAGCAGACATAACAGGAGCCACACTGCAGAGAAACCTTGTGCATGAGCATTGTGGCAAAGCCTTCAACAACCTCAGTAGGTGTAACAAACACAAAAGGAGCCACACTACAGGAAGCAGAAGACTCATACATGCAAGCATTGTGAAAAAAACGTTTTCCTGGCATAGTCATCTGAACATCCACGGAATAATTCACACTGGAGAAAAAGTCTTATGCATGTAAGCATTGTGGAAAATCGTTCAACAACCCCAGTAGTTGTAACAAACTTGGAAGGAGTCACATTGCAGAGAAACCTTTTTCATGTAGGCATTGTGAAAAAACCTTCACCAATTTCACTTCCTGTAAGACTCATGAAAAGAGTTCACATTGAAGTCATATATATTTAAGCAGTGTGAAAAGGTGTTTTCTTGTTCCAGTCACCTGAGCAGTCATGGAAGGATTCACACGGGAGAAATGTCTTGAGCATGTAAACATCTTGGAAAAGCCTTCAGTGACCTCAGTAGTCATAACATACATAAATGAAGTCACACTATAGAGAAGCCTTATTCATGTAAGCATTGTGTAAAACCCCTCACCAACTTCTATTCATGTAAGGTTTATGAAAGAGATCATACTGAAGGGAAGTGCTATGCATGTACGCATTGTGGAAAAGCATTTACTCACTCCAGTCAGCTGAACATCCAAGAAAGGGTTCGAATTGAAGAGAAGGCTTTTGCACGTATACATTACAGGAAACCTTTTAACACTCCAACTTCTCCTGATTTGCATGAAAAAAAACACACTAGAGGAAAAACTCTTTGTGTGTAAAAGATGTGGAAACTGTTCATTCTACTGATGTTAACAGGCATAAATAAAATAGTTGACTTGAAGGTAAAGACTTATGCACATAAGAATTGTGGAAAAGCCTTCAGCTGCTCTTGTGATCGTAACAGGTCTGAAACTCTTCACACTAGTCAGTAGCCTAATGTGTGTAACCACTGTCAGAAAGCCTTTACTAGATTCACTTAGTATAAGAGTATAACCATTCCACTGGATAGAAACCTTTTGTATATAAACATGGTATATAAACTATTTCTTTGTTCTTGTCATTTTAATAAGCATAAAGATCTCACACAGTGTCTGTATTGTGGAAAAGTCTTTAGCACATCCAGTTTCTGTAACCCTCATGCACAACAGATCTATCCTGGAAAGAATTGTAATGAATATATACATTTAAGTATTGTTCCAAGTCTTCAGGAGTTTCTGTTGCTATGATGTTCTAAAGAATTCACTCTGGGGGGGTAAAAAGAATTCACTCTGGAGACAGACTTTACATGTATTACCATGTGGAAAATGCAACCGCATTTCCTACTATACTCAATAACTTTTTTTCACTGGTGAGAACCTTTATTTAGAATAAATGTGGAAAAGTATTCAAAGTGTTTAGAATGAATGAAACTTAAGTGTGTTTGTCCTTTAATTTTTAGTAGTGTGTTCCAGAGTTTCTGTGTTTTAAGTCCCTGCTGCAGTCCATTGTGCTCTCCCAGTGAAAAGAAGTCGTGTGTAGAACAAACGTCAGTAGTAACTCTGTAATGCTGCGTTGGTAAATTTGCTTTTCTTGTGGGTAATCAAAGAATGTTCTGGGAACATGAGATATATCAGCTCATAATGATTCTTGCCAGTAAATGTGATTATCTGCATTGCCTCCCTAGATTTTATGTGGTGGAAATAGTGTATCACTTTCCGAAGCTGTCTTCTAACAATCATAGGCTTCTTAATAAACACACACACATACACACATACAGAGAGAGAGATACCAATGCGTAAGAAAATAAAATATTCGTAGGAGTAATGATATAATTAAGAAATAAAAAATTAAAATGGAACAAAAGAGATTATGAAGTGTGTAAATATGTAATTTAACTCCTAATACTTTCTATATATAAAATGAAAACCAATTGCAATACGTGCAATAATTCCTGTGTTTTTTATCTTTTTCTTTTCTTTTTTTGTTCAAGACAGGATTTCTCTGTAGCGTTTGGAGCCTGTCCTGGAACTAGCTCTTGTAGACCAGGCTGGCCTCAAACTCACAGAGATCCATATGCATCTGCCTCCCGAGTGCTGGCATTAAATGTGTGTGCCACCACTGCCCAGCTGATTTTAGATTTTCATGTGAGTTCTCAGTTGTTGTTGCTGTCATGCCTTTGATCCACCACCACAGACTCCAACCCTCTGCATCTCCAAGCCCAATATAACACTTCCCTGGCAAAGATGCTTCACTCTGATGCGTCGCAGATACAGGACAGAAACCCAGATAAAAAGAACCAAGTGTAATGAAAAGAAGCTTTTATAGCAAAATTATAAAAAAGCAGTTATTTTAAATGATAGTAATGTTGTGAAATTTTTATATACCTGAAATTTATATCATAAATAAATACTTTCTGGAAATTATTCCAAAAATTTTAAAAATGAACAGCTTAAAAGGAGCTCATTCAAATATTGTGAACTTTTATTATTGGCCCATTCCTGTGCAAAAGATTTGCTTTTCATTATGTTTTCATTAGGAAGACAAGATGTGGGTTCTGTGATTACTCCAGGTTACTTCTTACGTGTGATGATTTGGAGTTAGGAGATCCAATGAGAGAGGAGAAGAGAGAATTTGCTTTCTGAGTCTGCATTAATACACTTGTTTTTAGTTGATTCCTTCTATCAAACCATGTTCTGATAGAATATTTCTTTGTAGCTGAATTTCATTGATAAATCAGGAAGAGGCTAGAGAGAATAGCTTACTTTTAAGTTGTAAGAGCTAGTTAGTAATATGTCTGAGGTATCAGTTGAGCATTTATAATTTTTATGATTATTTTTTCATTTAAATAAAAATTTTGCACTTATTTTACATACCTCTTCACTGGTACCCCCTCTGCTTCCCACCTACCACCCTCCCCTTCCATTCCTCATAAACATCCTCTAAGGCATTTTGGAAAATTATATATAACATAGTATTATGTTCTGCCCTATGCACAATGTCCTCTCCAGTCACAGCTTGTAGACCAAGTTGAAAGAACCTGAAAAGAGGTCTAAAGAGATGACAGTGTTTGGGGCACAGAAGAAAATGACTGACAAACTGCCAATATAGGCTGAACTGTCTTTGAAATTTGCTGCTTCTTCAAAAAGTCTGCTAAATGCTATGGGCCTATAGCTGAAGATGGATGCTCCAATGTACATAAGAACTTTGGTAACTGTCCAGGTAACAAGATGTCTCTGTCATTTCAAGATTTTTGGAAGTTGCTTACAATCCACCTCCTCTTTACTTATGTATTATATCCTTCTGGAGTCTTTAATGGAGTTGAAGAATTTATAGTTATAGTTGTTAAGAATATTTCCTAACATGAGCTCCCTGATGATGCAAAAAATTCCCAATCAAGCCAAATCAAAACAAGCCAAATTAAAATATATCCAGGTTCAGTGGGAGTTCTGCACTCTCTGGTGGCCCCCAGGGCGAACCAGGAAGCTGCAGAAATGCAATCCCTGGGAGGAAGAAAAGGAGACCACGTTTTCCTCTTTTGGGGGGGGGGTCACTTAAATACCCTGGGGAGTGGTCCTAACCCCACCCCCAGGCAGGACCTGGCCTGCTGGGATTTGGAGTCCAGACCAGGCCTGAGGGTTGGGATAGATGCAAGGGGCAGGGGCTTACACTCCTAACTTGACATTCCAGACTCTTTAGCTATAGGGTGACAGAAAACTGGAATGGTAATTATGACAAACATTTAGGCTCTCTTTGGGGGAAAAAAGGGGGCGTAGACTCAAATGCGGCTACTTCCTGCAGGCACGGGGCAGTGTGGGGAAGGGGAGAGCCAGGTGTCCACGTTTAGAGAGAGGTGTGGCTGGAAAGACATCCCATGAACTGTCATCCCCGAGAAGGCAGGCATCTGTTCCTTGGGGGAGATGAGAAGGCAGGTGTCTAGGAAAAAAATTGTTATCGCTAAAGGTGAGTTCCAGAATGAGGAGCAGATAGGCCCTTCATCGTAGCGTTCTGGAAAACCGGAGGGTGGAAGGTCCTGTCTTCTGGACAGACCAAGTGTCTTGAGTAGGTGTCCGCTTGAACCTGGAGAGATGGTACCAGCATGGGTGTCCCAAGAGCTTGGCAGCCAAGGGGGTGCTGAGGATTACTATGTGAGGTCCTGTCCATCGAGGCTCGAGAGACCTAGGAGTTAACTGTTTAAAGAGTATTCTGTCCTCTGGGGAGAGCAGGGCAGGTTCAGGGGCACTAGGGTCCACTGGTGTTGGGACAGGGAGACAACTGTCAGCATGTGAACTGAAAAGGGACCTTAAAAGGGAGAGGTAGGGTAGGTATCCTGCCAGTGAAGGAGTTTGAACTGGGAGGTGATGGTTAAGGAGAAAGGGCCTTCCATAAAGCAACTCAAAAGGGCTCAGGCCCATAGGGGGAACGTGGGATGGCCCTGAGGCGAGGGCCAAGACAACCTGAATCCAGTGGAGAGCTTGGTTAGTTGTTGTTTGATGAGTCCATTGTCCAGGAGATGTTGAGAGCTTCTGACATGAGCTCCATGACGTGAGTCATCACATCTTTTGTTTCCCTGGAGACCGGAAACGCTTCTATCCATCCTGTAAAAGTGTCCACAGGTGTTAAGAGATAACAGAGTTTTTTATGAGTAGGCATATGGGTAAAATTAACCTGTCAATTTTTGCCTGGTTGGTGTCCATGAACCTGGTGTATGTGGAGAGCTCCTTGTGGGTTGACCTGGGCACACATCTGGCAGGAGGAGTGAACCTGTAAAATAGAAGAGATGGTGGGGTTAAAAGGGGCTTCAAGAAGCATAACAAAGCTTTGGGGAAGCGGCTAAGGATATCCCCACCCAGTAAATGTGCTGGGCAAGCCTGTGTCACTAAGAAAGAATGAGAAAAAAATGTCCTGCAAGATGGTAGGGCAGTGGCAAAGTTTTAAGTGGGGAGGAACGGGTCCCTTCTACCCCCATAGCTGAAATTGGTGAGGGAAACTTAAGGCCTGAGGGAAAATAAAAGTAATGGACTTACCCACCACTTGTAGGCTAGGAGAGGGTTACCGGATAAACCAAGTCTGGGCAGCTTCAATCCTCTGCAAGGCTGAGACGTTGGAAGGCTGGCACAGTTTCACTTGCTGATGGTGATGAGGCCAGACCTCTGTGGCTTGGCATAGGGGACAAGCCTGCACAGTGGCACTCAGGTGTAGTGCAATATTGTGCCACGTGACCATTTAGGCCACACTTAATAGAGCCCTGTGGTTGGCTTCTCTTGTACCCCTTCCTGTGACCTTAGGGCAGCTGCTAAGGCCTGGGCCTGTAGATTGTTGTAGTTTTGTCTGTCAAAGACTCAGCTGATTGCTCTCGGGCATTAAAAACTTATTTAAAGGCCATTTTCACCAATTCCTGTTTAAGAGATTGGGGACCATCCTCAACCTTTTTTTAAAAAAAAAAAACTCTTTCCTAATATCTGGTACTGACTAAGGAAGCAGAATGATTAGTAGAAAAGGAACCTAGCTGCTTTTCTACCTGAGAGAGATTTAAAAGAGAAAAGGGAGAGTGCAAGGGGCTAGCCCAGTGCTTAGAGGGGGTCCAGGAGTGGAGCAGCGAGGTAGGAGGGGGAGGGGAAGGTGGAAGTTGACCTTGAACCTCCAAATTGGGAAAGGCAGGGGAAAGAATATTGCTCCGCAAGAGGGGGTTGGTTGGGAAGTGTGGGCTTGAGAGAGTGGGGGAGGGGCCAGTGCCTCTGGTGCTGTAGACAATGGCTACTAAGGGGGTGGGGGTGAGAGCACAGAGACCAAAAACCATGGACATATATAAGTAAGCTCTGTTTATTTGTATCAGATAGGCTCAATTTTAAAAGATTTTCGTAAGAGGCTTACAGGAGAAACAGCAGACATGGCCTTGAACTGTAAGTGCCCATTTTAGAGTCTATGCTCAACCACGTGGCTAAGTCCATTTTAGAGCATCCTCTAAAATGGCTCTTAGGTCCAAAAGGGGCAGCAGAGATTGGATGCCTGGAGTCCTGGGACAAACAGATCTCCACCTCAGCCAAGCCCGATCCCACAGAATTGACCACAATCTGGGACTCGAATTCCCTGCGTGAGCTCACGACTTCAGCAGGAATCTGAAAACAACAAAAATAAGTACAAATGGGTCCTCCCAAAACCCTATAACATAGACAAGAAAAGGGACCCACCAAGATGCAGCTGCTGTAGCCCAGAAGCCCGTTTTAAGTGTGGCGTAGAGAGCTCAAACTGTAGACTAGGGGCCTTTCAACACATAGCCTGCCCTAGCTCGGTGGAACCTCCAAAATGTTAGGAATATTTCTTAACACAAGCTCCTTGCCAATGCAAAAACTCCCTATCAAGCCAAATCAAAATAAGCCGAATTAAAAAAAAAAATCTAGGTTTAATAAGAGTTCTGCACTCTTGGGTGGCCCCCAGGGGGAAACCAGGAAGCCGCAGAAAAAACGACCCCAGAGGAAGAAAGGGAGAGCACTTGTTCCTCTTTTTGGGGATCACTTAAATACCCTGGCCTGCTGGGATTTGGAGTCCAGACCAGGCCTGGGGGCTGGGATAGATGCGAGGGGCAGGGGCCTATGCTCCCAACTTGACATATCCTTAGTTATGATAAAAAGATAAAGTAGATATAAATATTGCAACTGTAATTATTGCTTAATATCTTTTTTGTTGTATATAATATTACTATGTTAAGGTTAAAACCTATCTCTTTATTTGAACATGAAAGGGGAAGTGGTGTGGGATTCTCCTCTATTCTGTGAATATCGTTGGTTAATAAAAAAAAAAACTGTTGGACCTGGGCAGGGAATAGAGGTAGGCAGGGAAGACTAAAGTGAATGCTGGGAGAAGGAAGGAGGAGTTAGAGAGAAGCCATGGAGCCACCGCCAGAGACAGAGGTGCTGAAACTTTGCTGGTAGGTCACAACCTTGTGGGGATGTACAGTTTAATGGAGATGGGTTCAATCAACATACAAAAGTTAGCCAAGAAGAATCTAGAGCTATTGTACAAAGCAGTGACTTAAATAACATAATTTCTGTGTGGTTATTTCAGGGCTGAGCAGCTAGGAGCCAACAAGTAGCCTCCTTACAACACAATGTTGCTAAAAACACATACTTGTCCTTCAAAATGCCCACATTTTTTTTTCCCAACCACCCACATTTGGTGAGTTACACTGTAATTTTGCACATTGTACACATCAGTTATACTTTTCTTGCACCAGGAATCATGTACAAACACATAGCAAACAAACACACATACACACAAACATACACACATTCTTACTCATAAACTACATAAAAATGAGTAGTTTAAGAAATTTACATATGTATTTTGTCTTTCGTGGTCTTCACAAATCTAGTGAAAAAGCAGTGATTTATTCTTCTAATATTCATTCTAGTGTTTGAAAATACATATTTTTTTCTGACCAGTTGTTATTGTTGTTTACTGGATTTACTGCTGGTTATAACTGGGATTTTTTTTTTCTACCAGGTGGCAAAGTAAGGGCTTCTATTTTGGAGCTAGTTATCGGAAAGAAAAATTCGAGCTAAGTTACAACTTGGTTTTTCAATGTACTGTGTCCAAACCATATGCTTCCTTTAGCAAAAACTTTCTAATTGGCAACAATGAATATTGGCAATAACCTGAAATTTGAGGGAGACCTTGGTTCCTCCTGGGCCAAAAAATAGTAGGAATCTGCCCCAACCTTAGCACTAATTTCTCATTAGTAACCAGTAGCACTTGGGGCAGCCGTGATCATTAATGGACAAATATCCATCGAATCGTCTATATTTTAACCATGGTTTCAAACTAGCTTTCTCTCTGATATAGACATTGTGACTTTTTGCCACATACACATGCACACCCTATTCTTCAAATCTTAAAACTGCCCTCTGCTTATACCTTTTAACCCACTGCTATACACTCTGCCAATATATTATGTGATGTGTTATAACAAACTCTTCTTCCCTCTAATAACCCCCATCTTTATGGTCTTTCCTGTACATATGGTTAAATACATACATGAATATGTTGTAGCAAGGATCTGCATGCAAGAAAAAATGTGTTTTTCCTTCTGTGTCAGGTTCACTCACCCATGATATTTTCCAAAACCCATCTAACTGCAATCAAATTTAATAACCTAAACGCTTATATCCATGTAACAATTTTACACTGTATATATTTATCACATTTTCATTTCATTACCACATAATATTTCTCACACATGAGTTCTAAAAAACTTGAGGATAGCCTTACTCCACATTTAAATTTTACTATGAACTGTTGAAAACTGGAAGATGTGCCCTTGTTATTATCCTATTAGGATGCATTAGAAAGAGCATGACATGTTTGAGGTTCACCTTGGACAAACTAAAACTCCCTTTTGGGGGTGTGGTGATAACAATGCTAATTATGTTTATATAAGAATTTATAATTATAAATCAAATGAAATTCAGCTACAGGTAAGAAAATGTCCCATGATGTAATATAGTCTAGCATATAGTATAGCATGCTCTACTAATAAATTTAAAATATCACAGGACGAGAGAGGGAAAACTAATTAGCAGTGTGACCTCTGTGTCTCCTCAAGAAATTTTTGTCATTATGTGTGCTGATATCACAAAATATTTCTCTCACAAGACTGACAAAGTTTCAACTTTGCATCCAATATAAACACTGGGATATTGTCCACATAGATAATCATCTGTGTGTGCTTTGGGCAGGTGATTTTAAGCACAGTAGATTTTCAAGTCAATCAATGTCCTGTGATTTTCATACATATTTGACCACCAACACCACCTGCAAGGACTGTGTGTTGCCTAACAAATGATGAGTCTCACCATGTTGGCTTGTTGGAAGTGCACATGTATATGTATCTACTCTGGGAACTTAATCATCCCTCGATGCCATGTCTTTTGACTATTCTGATTTATTACCTTATTCCACCTCTTGGAAATTAATCTCTAGTCAGGTTTTGTCTTGCTCAATTTCCATTTGTTTTGATGGGTAGGTCTGTAAATATCTTCAATACTAATAGTAAATTTCATTTTGAACAGTTTTATTATTGAATTGCTTTTTATCCAAGGCTTGCTTTGAAGGTACCCTGGCTTCAGCTTCCTGAGTGCTAAAATGGCAAAAATGTCTATTCACAGTCATGTACAAATGATAATTTTCAGTTTGCCTAAGTAATTTATGTCTTGGTATGTAGTTATATGAGGATACTACAGAACAAAGAATTTACCAACAACATAAGTGTGGAGATGTATAGCAGTTAAGAGCTCTTATGTTCTCGTGGGTGACCAGAGTTCTTTTTCCCAGAAGCCATGTTGAGTGACTCTCTCTCTCTCTCTCTCTCTCTCTCTCTCTCTCTCTCTCTCTCTCTCTCTCTCACACACACACAATTATTTAAAAAGAATGCAGTCTAATTTCTATACTTTCTTTATGTTAGAAAGTCCCATTGCTTTACTTCTACTGATATCCTTTGTGTTGCATAATCCCTGGCAGACAGGCAAACGATCATGTGTGACAGGGAATGATCAAGAGACTCTAACTCCTTCAGTGAGCCAACTGTAGGGATAATTCATGCCTTTCTTTTCATACTGTGAAGTAGAGGGAAGGAGAGAGTGTGGGAGATGACGAGAAAGAGTGTCAATGTAAATTTAGGCGTATGTGTCCCTAGCGTATATATGGCGGTCACAGGACAACAGAGCAGACCTGTACTGTAGACTAGTCTCTGATAATGACACTGTGGTGCAAATGAGTACTGAATTTTTAACAATGTCATCTCTATGGTTTCAAAGTAATTTCTTACAAACTCAGTTTGTATTGGAAAATTAGATTGACTTTAGAAAATGAATGTTTGGTGTCAGTGTACTGATGAATTTTATTGCAATTTTATTCCAAGTTCCCTTGGAAGAGTGAACTTCAATTTAGAAATTGTATTGGTCAGTACAGCCTGTGACCATCCATGTCTGTGAGGGATTCTTTTGATTGGTGGCTGGGGGACTAGTACGTATTTGGCACCACTATGACATGCTAGGTGGTCCTCTACTATATAAGAAAGTTATCTGTTCATTATCCAGTCTACAGTGGAACCACTAATCAAGTTCTTCCATGGTTTCTTCTCGTCTTCCTGCTGTGGATTTTCTCAGTGTTGGACTGTGACATGGATGTGTAATCCAAATTAACATTTCTTCACTATGTTGCTTTTGGTCATGGCATTTATCACAGAAACTAAAAAGCAAACTCTCTCACGGGGCCTAATCTTCAAAGATATTGTGGGAAGATTTTATAAGTGATTAAATTTCAACTGTTTGATGTTCATATAATCCAAAATGTTAGCTTTGGTATGAGAAGGTAGATTTGTACAGCCTTGTTTCATTTTCTTTTCCTTTAGCATCTTGAGGAGAGGACGATGTAGATTTAGTTACCTTCTTTCTTTCCTGCAGTATAATCAATGAATAAGGTCATATCTCCTCTCCCACAGTCTTAGTTCTCTCCAGTTATTTATTGTCTCATGTTTTCTCATTATTGTTGACATAATCTTAAAATTTTCAGTCTTTTTAATTGAAGGATAATATGACTGTAATAGCAAACAAGGAGGCTAGGATAACATGGAGATTAATTGCTATGTTGGGACCCTGCAGGTCAGCAATTGCTTACTCTGGTATAAACCATGACCAAGATATGCTCATGTGACTGAGGAAATCTCTAAGTATGATAGAAGTAAGGTCTAAAAGGATGTCCTTTAGGGCTTTTATTGAACATAACGTCGCACTCTTAAATAAATATAGATGTAGAATCTTTATCAAATATCAACTGGCTAAAGATGCAAATGTTTAAAAGGAAATATACATCAGAGCTAAAAAGTAATTATTCTGACTGCACTAAATTTTATGTTGTTTTTAAGTCATTTAATGATGAACTTCCCACACAACAGGTGTAGAAGGAAACACTAGACCACCAGTGCTGGTTCTTCTGTTTTAGAGACATGTTGTACACACTGTCTCTAACGGCTGCTCATGGTGAGTGAGGTAAAACTCAAGAAGCCATGAAACCTGCCTCGGCCCAGGAGAGAAAACTCAATAAACCCTAATGTATTTTCATTCACTGGCTTCTGCCTGCAAAGACTCTCATCTATGTGACATCTTGGATAACCACTTTTTGGATGAGGAGGTGAAGTTCATCAAGAAGATGGGCAACAACCTGACCCACTTCCCTAGAGTGACAGGGCCAGACCCAAGCAGACTGGCATGCCCAGACCATTTCTGGGTGACTATGTCCTTAAATGTTTCACACTTAAGCATGACTTGGAGTTGTCCTTGCCATCCAAGAGGCTGTGGCTTTGTCTTTGTACCAGTCAGCCTGAGGACCTTCACCTGAACCTTTCAAGGCATTAGAGAGCTTTATAACTCCCTCGGAGTCCCTCCAAAACCTTGGACTAATTAAACATAAAACTTTGTAGAACAACAATAAACAAACAAATAATAAAATTCAGCTGAAAAATTTAAAATCCTTTAGATGAATGAATCTTATTTTGTATGTCAAAATCTCTTGTCTGCATGTTTGTATAACCATCATGATTGTTTGCTGTGGAAGTGAGAAAGGGGTACCAGATCACTTGGAATTAAAATTATAGATGATTAAGAACCATCAAATTGTTTTGGGATATAAAATCCATGTCTTTTGTAAGAGCAATAAGGACTATTAAGCACTGCACCCTCACTGTAGCCTCAACAGCTACATTTTTAAGCAGGATTTCCTCAATACTGTGTCACATACCCATTGTAATGTTCAAGACTCATATTTGGGAACCTGAACCAGTGTGGACAGAAGAATAATATTTTCGTTCTTATCTCCAGGTTAACTGAGCTCCATGGGATTATAGGACACAGTGAAATATTTCTGACTCTGGTAGTCTCCTGTTCTGTAGATCATAGAGACCATGAGAAGGAAGAATCTGGTTGGAACTAAGCAATGTACAATTTGCATAGTGGAGGAGAGTCAAGATGGGAGAAATGCCATCAACCTTCCCACAAGGAGTAACATGGTCAGTATAGACCCTGACACATCTCATTAGACAAATCACTGTTAAAATTCTAAAGGAGATAGGGACTAATTCTAAATACCCAATGAATCAAGGACTAGAATCTAAATTGGCCTTGACAGCAGCAGGTGTAATAAGAACAAGAAAACAGTGTTTGTAATAACACTAACAATAATTGCAATAATGGTATTTGTAAATAATTTTGATAAAAGATGATTGATAATACATTAAATGATCCTATGAGAAATCTAATGATTCAAATGATTAGTATAAAACACAAGCTAACCTAGAATTTGAAAGGGACAAATGATAACTCAGGCCTTAGACAGACTTTGTTGTCCCCACCAGTGAAAATGAGACTGTCACCACAATTTGAGCCAAATTTGAAGCAAGATTGATTTTTTTTATTGTGGTCAATCTTTGGAGCCAGTGATTGCCTCCTAACTGAGGTTAGAGGGAGCAAACCCACATGCATTACTTGGGCCGTTTTTAAGGGGTAAAATTAGGAGAAGTTATAAAGTAGGTTTGCAAAAGATAGGCAATGGGGTAATAAATAAATACAGAAAAACATTGCTGGGTGGTGGTGGGTAATACCTTTAATCCCAGCACTCAGGAGGCAGAGGCAGGTGGATCTCTGTGAGTTCAAGGCCAGCCTGCTCTACAGGAGATAGTTCCAGGACAGGCTCCAAAGCCACAGAGAAACCCTGTCTTGAAAAGAAAGAAAGAAAGAAAGAAAGAAAGAAAGAGAGAGAGAGAGAGAGAGGGAGAGAGGGAGAGAAAGAGAGAGAGAGAGAAAGAAAGAAAGAGAAGGAAGGAAAGAGAGAGAGAGAGAGAAAGAGAGAGAGAGAGAGAGAGAGAGAGAGAGAGAGAGAGAGAGAGAGAGAGAGAGAGAAAGAGAGAGAGAGAAGAAAAACCTAAAAAAAATCATGTGGTCACCATGTGATCAGGGAGGCTCTAGGGAATTTCAAGGAGAGTCATGGATAGAAAGGGTATTCTCACAAACAAGTCAAGGTCATGGGTTCTGGAAGGTCAGGATCCCGGAAACAGAGAGCAACTCAGCTATTACAATAAATTGAAACTTAATTTTTAGTAATACAACATAATATCTCCTGATGTCACAATGTAGTCTGGAAGGTTCATCAGTTTGTCATCCAAAGAATTCCTGTGTAAGGTGAATTAATTTACTGGGTAATGCAATCAAAAGCACCCCAAGTATAATGTAAAGATTTGCTTTATATTGATCCATTTATGGTCATTTATATTAATCTGTGAGGAATTACATTATTTTCCATGTTCTGGCTTTATTTTCCTTCAAATGTTATTGGTATTCAGTGTTTAAAACCCAAAACCTCTTTTCATTTGTTCCACCATCAGATAGTTTCTCCATATTCTTTCCTTGTTCACACATTCCTAATATACTACTGTCTCTAGCTGTATTTTGTCTTGTTTTTATAATGCAACAGATCATCAGAACCCCACTTATGAAAGCTCTGTGTCTCTATTAGTTAACAAGGTCCATGACATTTCTGGTAGCCTATGTCTTCTCATAGAAAATAAATTAACATAATTAGGTTACTTTTATATAAATGTAATATTTTTAAATTTGTTAAATTTGGCTATTTACAAAGCAGGGATTCAAGCCAACTACTAAGACTGAAAATGAAAATCTCCTCTTGAAACTGATAAAATACGGAATCTTGTGCTCCCTGTTAGGTGGTGATTATGCACATCATCAGTAAGGAAATTATTATTCACATGAACCTTTCAGCCCCTTAAGCTTGCGAGGATCACAGCACTCACAGGGGAATTGAGCCAGAAAAACTGGAAATTTCAGGAGGTTCTATGAATGAATGTAGAAAGAAGTTTCTTGTCCAGACTGCCCATTCCAAAATAACCACTCTAAGGCTTATATGAATTATAAATCCTTAGTCAATAGCTCAGACTTATTACTAGGTAACTTTTACATTTGAATTGACCCATGTTTCTATGTTTTGTCATGTGGCTCTTGGCTTTTTACCTCGATTTCTACATGTTGAACTTGGTTGGCTTCTGGCTGTCATCTCCTCTGACTCTGCCCTTCTTTGCTTCTTATGTTTGGATTCTCTGCTTAGCCTTATCCTGCCTGGCCATTGGTCAGTGGCAGCTGAGAGACTGAGATATTTAATCCACCTGAGCTTCATTCATCACAGTCAGTGCTACAATAATAGAGAAAAATGGATTCAAAAAAATGAAACCTACAAACCAAAAAAGGAAATGAATAGGTTGAAGCCTAAATGAAAAAGATTCAAACATGTTTACCTCATTCCACCCTTGTTGGTTTCCTCCTACGGATCTTGAATCTGGAACATCTAAACCTTGCATGTCTTTCATCATTCAGAGATACTGTTACTTCCCATCATTAAATACCCACTGTTCTGCTTGGATATTCAGAAAGCCTCACCATTGCCATTGAGTTTGAGTCCTGTGTAGATGCTGAGGTGTGTGGTATTGGACCTGTAGTACATTGTTTTCTGCTGATTTTAGACTCACAGGAGGACACCTCATCCTTCAAAAGCAGGAAAGCATGAGTGTGTCCAGGAATTCTAGACTTGTGTGTTCTGTTTGCGACATTGCAGATGTTGTGGGGCTGCTGTCTGGATGTCCCTCAGGCCATGTGCAGAGAGGTGTGCCCTAGATTCCAATATTGGTTTCACACTTCCCAAAGCTGTGCACAAGGTTCTGTACCAGGGAAACTACTGGTTCTTAGGCCACTTTCTGACTGTGGTGAAAAGGCACCTGGAACCTGTGCCACCTCAGAATTTGTAGTTCTTCCAGGTTGGTGACACTTGCTCTACACGGTGGTGTCTCTTGCTGTTCCACTCCATTTGTGAGGTTGAAGTTGAAGTTCCACTCCAATTGTGAGGTTGAAGAAAAAGATAAACAAGAGACAGCAGGTAGAATCAGGAAGGCATCCAGTGAAGACTGTGATCTGCACAAATTTATTTCTCATCTCCCTTATATAACCCAATCCAAATGCGGGGGAAGGTGAAAGACTTCTTTACCATGGTACAGAGAACAAATAAGTGTAATTACCTCCTAACATCTCTGAACATCAAGTAACCATACCTTAGAACGAAATATCTTTTTATCTAGGCAAAACATCCTGTAGCCACACCTTAGGTCAAAACTTTCTGTTGTATAACCTTGAAGGAGCTGGAAGAGCTCTGAACTCTCTGACTTTCAGCTAAGGTGGAATGGATTCACTTCTGTGGGCTCCCAAAGGTGTGAATGTCAGTGACTGTGTATTCTGTTGGTAGACTCCTTAAGAGCTATGTCTGTGATGCTTTAGAGTTTTCCTATCAGCACCTTTATGAATTTATATTTTCCTTAGTTTTGAACCCTAAGCCATGCACTGCATAAGGTTAAACAAATGCTTCGGTGTTAGGCTGGATCGTGCAAGCAAATTTGATCACTCTGTGTATGTTCTGTCCATTAAAAATGATCATGTTTATCAATGGTCAAATGGTTTACTCTGTAAGAGGGTGTCACAATTGTCACCATTCCCAGTCACAGAGGAAAAGAATTTTAAATCAGACTTCTTTTCACTACCAGTTCTGTGGCAAAACCAGGATATTTGAAAAGCGTTCCTAGGTTTGCCTTTTGGGAGCTCTGTGAGGTGAGTGAAGGGCTTGGAATTGCATTGTAGTTTGCTTATTTTGGTCTAGGCTTCTCCAAGTACAAGAAATTGCATGAAGGAATATTTAATCAGGAATTAAACATTTTACAGGATGAACATCTTTGGAGACAAAAATAACATTTTCACTAGTACTACATTTCAGGGTACAGAACACTAAACGCAGGAAGGAGAGTAGATTGTGACCACAGAAGACAAAGAGCTCATTATCAAGTGGCACCTACTTTGGTGCTATGCAGGGAAGGTGTGCAATGGGAGAGAGCTAGCAGAGATCCTTCATAGGGCTGATGGGGGTGGGTTTGCAATAAGGACATTGCATCACCTTCTTATAGGAAACCGTGCTATGCAGTCTCTCCTTTTGGAAGTCGTTTGCCCAAGAGACAAAGGCTGCTAGGAGCCTTGCTCCTAATGGTTCTCATGACCTGGGGTGGATGTGTGATTTTGTGAAACAAAGAAAACTGTGACCACCTGTTGCAAACAAGCAGCTGTGGCCCCGGATGAAATGAGCCATTTTTATTCATAGTTTCAATAGTTTGCATGAACAGTTTTACACTCTTATTTGTTTCCTTAGGTTTCTAATAACAACTAAAATAATTGCCATTTTGTCCCCGTATTTCCTTCTCTTTTTGTGCCCCAACTTCCCCCCTGGTAATCTTTACTACTTGATTTATAACTTTAATATCACAAGCATGAGCAGAAAAGCACGCAACAAAGGAAGTTTTCTCACTAGGCACATCTACAGGTAGAACAGTGTGCCCAGTCAGCATTCTTTGCAGTTACAGTGTGATGCAAAACAAAAGAGAAATTTAGCTTTGGTGGTTAATATTTAGCTGTAGTGAAATCTAAACTCTTACAATAAACTCATCAGTCAAGGCTGAATCACTTTGTTCTGTGTTTTATACTTCTGTATCTCCTTTGGAGGATATACCAGGTTTTCCCCTATCATCCTGTAGATTACATAACTTAGAAACTTAATTTTCGTAATTGGCATTGATTATCTCTTGTTCTCAAGTCCCTGTCCTCTCAGCTTCCTGCACTATTGAGTCCTACATTATTGACACAGTTATTAGAAATGAGGGCATTTGAGTTTCTGTGATTTTGCTTCATTTTTACTGTTCATAGACTGTTCTCATTAACTCTTGATATCATCTATTTTATTACATTTCCCTTAGACTCTTGTTCTTAGGATCCTTCTTTTCAGAACAATTATGCAAATTTGTAACGTCTTGAACTATTGTGACTCTTTCAATCTAGTCATAGGGATCGCTGGACAGGCAACATCCTGTTCTTGGAAATCCTGAATTCACAGTTACACCTGAAGCATCAAAGACTTTAGCAGCTGTATCAGGTCCACTGTACATTTTTAACAAAATCCACTTGGCTCATCCAGAGAGTCATCAGGGGAAAGTTTTTACAAATGCAACAGCCATCTCATCTATTGGGCTCTAAGAAAGTGAAGCTCGAGGCAGCCAGCAGTATGATTTGTGGAAGGAAAGCAAGGTGAGCAGGTAGCACAGATGCTCCTTGGGTCATGGCCCAAATATACAGCAATTTATCCATCACCCTTGCCAAAAATGGGTTAAATTCTCCCAGGTCTTCCCAAAAGGGAGAACTTGTTCATGTTATTCTCAGGCCTTGTTCCCCGAAGAAGTCACATGGCTCCTGGCAGCAGGCTCTCTTGGGAGAAAGGCTTTCTCAGCAGATATTCATCTGTGGGCTGACACATGGTGAGAAGCTGAGAAGTTTCTGCCTTCCTCCATCCCTCCAGATGTGCTATAGATGGTCAATAAGCCCAGACGTGATCATCTTCTTCAAGGTAACATTTTTGAACTCTCCAATATGGGGGTTGTTTAGCTGTGAGGACAGTCAGTCACATCATGACAAGATTAGTTAAAACAGTCACTGTCATATGAAGAACGTCTGTGATGGTCATGTTCAAAGATGCAATTTAGTTGTCAGCCTAGCTTTTAATGGCTAAATCATCTCAACACCCCAGGATAGCCATCTGAAGAAAGGATTGATGAATAATATTTCTGTTAAAAATCTTTCTTTCTTTCTTTTTTTTTTTCAAGACAGGGTTTCTCTGTGTTGCTTTGGAGCCTGTCCTGGAACTAGCTCTTGTAGACCAGGTTGACCTCGAACTCACAGAGATCTGCCTGCCACTGCTTCCCGTGTGCTGGGATTAAATGCATACAACACCACCGCCCGGCTCACTGACTGGCTTTAAATTCTTAAAAGTCTGCGTTCCTCAAGCCTGCTTGCAACAAATGTTTGAAACTGCTGTTTCCTAAACGTTTAAGATACTTTACGCTGAAGGGGCGGAGTGAGTAGAGATCGCCAATCAGGGACAGCTTCACTAAATGGAATGAACTGTCCAATGAGTAGCATGGATAGTCATAGCATGCTTCCGGGAAAACATTTTTAAAGTATGGCTTAGCAGAGGAAATCCTTGTCAGGACTCGTTTTGGACTTCTGTCTGTTCTGCTGACTGCAGGCCTCTAGGGAGGAAACTGAGAACCAGCAGAAGTACGAAATGGTGAGTGCGCTTTGGGCTCCTGGAATCCTGCCTGGCGAGTTTGGGGCAGTAGCTTCTCTATGGCTCCCGCAGTGAGATTTTCCCCTGGTGCTATGCAGTCCAGTGGAAGGCGGTATTCTAGCCCAGCAATGCCTATGCCAATGCTTTTGAATCGTGCAGCCCACAGGCCGCCATGGGCCCCTAGTCTTCTGCTTTTCAGTCCTGGAGAAGCTGCTTCCCCTCAATCGTCAGCCATCTTGGGTGCATCCATGCCGGACTTGCATCCAAACAGATTTTGCTGCACTGGCGGATTGGTGATGCTGAGTCCAGGCTGTACTGTGTAGGGTCGTGCGTTTTTCATAGTTCCGTTCTCCTCTTGTGCCTGGGTTTGGGCTGATTTAGGTTTTCGGGTTATCACACTGGAGTTCTTTCCTCTCTCCTTCATTCTCCTCCCTAGTCTGCCTCAGAATTGATCCCCGTTCCTCCCCTTGTGAATGAAGTTTGCCATAAAGATATGTCTAACTCCCTATCACCATATCCGGCATAGATTTTGAATGTTTCTTTTTTTCTGATGATATTGTCGGAGATTTTTTTTTCTTGTTCTTCTGACTGCAGTTTTTCAAAATTATTGGTCTGAAGTCAGAGAAATTTAAATTTACTTCATGTTTTATTTGTTTGCATCATTTTTTTTTTGAGGCTCCAATTAGAATTTTGGAAAGCTGCAGAATGTGGGAAGGTCGGCGGGACTGTTTAAGAGTTTCATGAAGTGGGCGGTGGTGGCGCACGCCTTTAATCCCAGCACTAGGGAGGCAGAGGCAGGCAGATCTCTGTGAATTCTAGGACAACCTGGTCTACAAGAGCTAGTTCTAGAACAGGCTCCAAAGCCACAGAGAAACCCTGTCTGGAAAAAAAGAAAAACAAAAAACAAAACAAAAATGCTTGGCTTGTTATTTTTGTTGCTGCTGCTTGTTTGGATATGGGCTGATAATAGATAGAAGGGATTGGGAGTGTCAACCCTGTAACAAGTAACTCCGGAGACTCAGGCCCCGTTAAACCTATCAATGGCTGAGCCCTACTCTGGCAGGTGATAATGGTTGGAAGGAAAGAACTTCCTTTGGGTGAACTGTTCATATTTAGCTTATCATGGCTGGCACCTACAGAAATCCTCTATGTTTTTTTTCATTTCCCTCCCCACCTTCTCCCTGCCTTTTAAAAACAATATTGTAGGAGATTTTTTTATTTTCTCCTGGCTGCAGTTTTTCAAGTTTACAGGTCTGAAGAAAGGGAGACATTTAAATCTGCTTCACATTTTACTTGTTTGCAGTGAGACCCAAAATAGAATTTTCAAAATTTGCAGTATGTCAAATGCCATGGACAGTGGCCGAGAGTGGAATCAAATTGGCATTGCATTTCTGTGGCTGCTTCTTTGTTTGCTGCAGGCTGTTTTAAACAGAAGGGGTTGGGAGTGTCAATTCTATAAACAAGTCATTTACAGTGTTGCAGTACCTGAGAAAAAATACTTATATTTCCTCTCGTTCTGTTAACCTCAGAGAGTTGATTTTCTCAGATAATGTAATTTCTATCCAGTTGGGAATCTTTAGAATGTTCATCTGAGAGAAAGATAAATGTGCTTACTAGTAATGAAAAAATGTTTTTTATTTGAAAGTTAACTTGAATGTGGATTATATTTATGTTGTATTTATTATTCTTATGTGTGTAGTTATGTTGACTTTCATTTTAGTTTTAATTCGTTATTTCTTTCCTTGTTTTATTTGTTTGTTTTTTGGAGACAGGGTTTCATGCGGTAGTCCTGGAACTCATCGTGTTGACCATGCTAGCCTTGAACTCAGAGCTCACCTTCCTCTGCCTCAGCCATTCTGGGAGTAAAGACTTTATTCTGTTTAGTGTTTTTAATATTATGTGAGGTGGGGACTTTTCTTTTTTGATCCAGTCTGTTTGGCGTTCTGCAAGCGTCTTGTGTCTTCTTATGCATATCTTTCTTTAGGTTGGCAAACTTTCCTTTTAAGATTTTGTTGAAAAAATTGTCTGTGCTTTTGAGTTGGACTTCCCCATATCTCTGTTATTCTGAAGTCTGTTTTTTTTTATGCCTTCCCATATTTTCTGGATATTTTGTGTTAAGCTTTTGTTATATTTAATGTTTTCTTTGACCAATAAATCTATTTCTTGTTTTGTATTTTCAGCACTTGAAATTCTCTCTTCCATCTCTTGTGTTCTGTTTGTGCTTGTAGTTGCGGTTGCTGATCTTTTTATCATATTTGTTATTTCCAGAATTTTCTTCGTTTATGTTTTTTTTATTGTATCCATTTAGATTTTTAAGTCTTGCATTTTTTTTCACTAGTTTGATTGCTTTTTCTTGGTTTTCCTTAAGGGATTTGTGGATTTCTTGTGATTTTTGCTTGTCTTTTCCTCCATTTCTTTGAGGGAATATTTCATTTTCTCTTTAAGGGCCTCAAACATTCTCCTAAAGTTATTATTTAGGTCATTTTCTCCTTCTTCATCTATATTTGGGTGTTCAGGTCTTGCTGTTTGATAGCCGCTAGTTTTTATGTCGTGATGCTCTGTGTTGTGGAGTGTGTTCTTACCCTGTGTTCCCATCGTTTCCTCTGATTGTTGTAGCTGCAGCCGTGTATCTGGTGATCAATCTTCCAGGTGTCAGTGGATTCATCAGATGGTTGATCCTCATGGTGCAGTCGGGGCTACAGGTTCCAGTTGTTGGGTCCAGTGTGGTCCTGCAAAGATGAGAATGTAAACCTGAAGCAAGCTTTATTCCAGATACCAGATTCCAGGAAAACCAGGAGCACACTTACAAATAATAAATAGAATACCATGGGGCAAAGAAGCTTATCAGCTAGCTGAGACCACAGCCAGTTCAAGCTTTTGACACTGTGGCATAGACTAGTTTCTGAACCTACCTTTGTACTAAGGGCACCAAACATTAGGTCTGGACAAATGAATTTTTACAACCTTGCCCTGAGTTAGTCAAGGGAGACCCTAAAGAGGGGAGTGAGTTTTAACGTCAATTGGTAACTAGGCAGCTACCATGAAGTATGTTTCAGAGGAGATTACAGAGAAAGCACTAAATGCAAGAAAGCAGATGTCTTTAGCAGTTAGTCAAAAGCCAGGCTGTGGTGGTGCACTCCTTTAATCCCAGCTCTCTGGAGGCAGAGGCAGGCGGATCTCTGTGAGTTCAATCCCAGCCTGGTCTACAAGAGCTAGTTCCAGGACAGGTACCAAAGCTACAGAGAAACCTTGTCTCAAAAAAAAAAAAAAGAAAGAAAGAAAAACAAACAAACAAGCAAAAGCAATTAGTCAGAAAAGGGACTTCTAGTAATACTAGAAGGTTAATAAATTAGAATTAATTGGTTCTTAGGCTGAGAACTTAGGAAGCAGATAACTTTTCACACTATATCAAGGTAAAACTCAGATACTGACTGCCATGCTTTTACCACCTCCGTTATCAGAGCTTAGTAATCTAACCATTGTTTGTATTTGTCCACTGTCTCCTGGTATCTACAGGAAGTGAATACTGGAGTCCCATGCTTCCCTTTTGATGGCATGGGACATATAGTTTTAAACACAGAGTAAACCATTTAGAGGTTTTCTTCATCTTTGAATCTATCTTTACTATATATCTCTCTTTTTCTGATTACATGAGTCTCTACTTTATTAAGTGATATGGGTAATATTTAAGCCCTGGCATTCCAGCCTCATGGAGGAGGTACCAGCCTGAGTCATGTTTATTTGCCACAACTCTATGACATTTCAAGGTTCCTGACAGCACCAGAAAGCATGTGGTCACCTTGTAATCAACACCATTTAAGTGTTTCCTGGCAGAACCTTTTAAAAGTGCTGCAAAATTTCCAGGCTAAAGTTGAGTCAGGAGGCCTCTCTTAAATCGGACACATTTACCTCTAGCAAATAGAGCCCACCGGAGAAATTGCTGCTATTAAAAAACCTTGCTTAACTCTATTCCCAAGCTCTTTCAGGTTTTCTGTGGATGCACTTGGCCTGTGTTTAGTGTCATTTGTTGGTGGAAGTCACAAAATAATCCCACACTAGTTCAGAATTATGAATAATAAAGGGTTATTTATTTAGGGGAGACTTACATATCATTGTCCCAGATCACAGTCCTCTGCATAAATGAGGAACAGGTACAGAGTCTTGCAGCTGGAAGCAATAGCTGGAAGCAGGAGAGCAAGCACAGGCTTTACAGCTGCATTTATAGTATAAGAGACCACGCCCATGTCTGCTGGTATCTTAAAGGCTGTTGGCTGAAGGAGCTTCCACAGCAGGAGTGTTTTGTATTGCTTTGTTTTCTTTTTCTTTTTTTTTTTAAATATTTATTTATTTATTACGTATATTCTGCCTCCATGTATGCCCGCACGCTAGAGGAGGGCGCCAGATCTCAGTACAGATGGTTGTGAGCCACCATGTGGTTGCTGGGAATTGAACTCAGGACCTCTGGAAGAGCAGCCAGTGCTCTTAACCTCTGAGCCATCTCTCCAGCCCCCTGTTTTGTTTTCCTATATGGTGAGCAGTATGGTTGCTGAAGCCCTGGATGCTGACTCCCCTCTCTCAGCCTTTCAATATGGTGGAGAAAAATATACCACTATCTCTGCAAACCATGTTCACCACCACACCTCCAGCAAGCACTTGCTGCAAGTTTCTCACAAACCTCATAAATGCTCCACACCAGGACTTCCCGAAAGAGCCAGAGCCATAACTGATCCGAGCATGATTCAGGATTCTGTGTCATAAAGAAGCAATGTCTCTGCTAGCCACTGGCAAGCAGAGGCTCCGTGAAAAAAAATGTGCCTACCAAGGAGCTCCATTTGACTCCTGTTTTTGTGGGTCTAGAAGCCCTCTATTAAAGCTTTCTTTGGCTTTATGTAGATGTATGCCGACAAACATTGGCCACCATTATGTAGCTACAAATATTCTCCATTCCTCTGGTCCCCCAGAACAGTTTCTCTCCACCCACCAGATCCTGCTTACAAGTTCCTACAGCTGCTTAAGAAATAACAACTCTGAGGCTTAATGTTAGTTATGTACTCTTTGGTCGATTAGCTCGGCCTTCCTATTAGCTAACTCTACATTTTAAATTAATCAATTTCTATTAATCTATGTATTTCCATGAAGCTGTCGCTTTCTGGAAAAGTTTTGGCGTCTTTCTCCTTCAGCAGCTTTGTGACATCTCTCTGATTGTGCCTTCTTTTCTCCTCTGTCTCTGCTTGGATTTCCTGCCTTGCTATTCCTTATATATGAGGCTTTTCCTCTGGCTGTCACAGATTATTATGAGAAAAGTTACTTAAGGCAGAAGCAGTTTATTTCATATCACAATTGAAGAGTCCAGTTCATAAAATTCAGAAGTGTGAAGCTGCTAGTGAGTGACACGCTAATAAATAGTAAATGAGACAGTGGGACATCAAGTAATCAAGATAGCATCCCATGATATTCTTCAGTAAATCCTATTGATATAATAACTCAGAGGTTTCTTCAGAAACATACATGCAAGATGATTATGTATCCTGTCAGTCTGTCAGTGAAAATTAATCATTCTAATTAATATATGTATTCATAGGAGCCAGTAAAATTTGAGGATGTGGCAGTGAACTTCACCTCAGAAGAGTGGGCTGTGTTGGATTCTAGTCAAAAGAAGCTCTACAGAGATGTGATGAAGGAAACATTTTTGAACCTGATCTCCATAGGTAAAAAGTACTGTAAACTCCCATTGCTTATTCGGTCATTGAACAACTGTGTCCTTGATGTGGGCGTCCCCTCTATGTGCTGTGATACCATTACTAAGTAAAGAAACTGCCTTGGCCTATTGACAAGGCAGAACTTAGGTAGGCGGTGATGACTGGACTGGCGAGTGGGATGCACAAGTGGCTAGCTCCATATAACATGTCCTGCTTATTCATGTCATTGCTGGTATTAAATTCCTGAAGTGAAAAATGTGGTGAATTTATTGTGTTTACCCATATCATAAAAATTAGGTTGTAATAATTTTTATGTTGAATATGAATGGATCATGATGTATTCTCTGGATTTTGTTCTAGAAAAAGCACTAGAAGAAAATATTGAAGAGGACTCTAAAGATGTCAGCAGGAATATGGGGTAATTTATTATGTTCAGTAGAAAATTATTTATATTATACATTTGGGACTCCAGGGACAACTGAGAACATGCCAAGTGCTCCAAATATACCTAAGTGAAAAATGATCCTACACAAATTTCTTTAATGGAGCATTGAATTGTAACATTCAATATTTGTGTATTTCATGCATGTAATCTATTAATATTGCAGATATGTCACGTGAGACTGAGCCCAGGAAAAGGGTTTTCACTAGTTTATTACACAAAACATCCATTCACATGCAAAGGGTTTTACTTTCTGTTTATACTTATGATGCTTTGAGCATCAGTACTGTGCTATGTTTGCTTTCTTTTGCTATGACCAAAAAAAAGAACTCTTGGGTGGAGGACAGTTTTACACTTCTTGTCACAGTCCCTTCATAATAAAAAGACAGGGCAGGAACTCAAGCAAGACAGGAATTTTGAAGCAGTCACTGAGCAGAAGTGATGGAGAAATCCTGTTTACTAGAGTGATCTTCATCTGTCAATCAGCTACCTGCCTTATTCAATCTTGGACCACATCTCTAGGGGGATACCACCCCCAGTGAACTGGGCCACTCCACCTCATACAGTGATCAAGACAAGGCTGCCAGAGAAATGTCTAAATGTCAATCTGATAAAGCCATTTTCTGCTGTCTAATTCCTTCCCAAATGTGGGTTGGAGTTTGTATCAAATAGATCTAAACAAACTAGCAGATATATTTCATACATAGAGCCTGATCTCCTCCCGTTGGCACACTATCCAACACAGTAGTAGTCCTCCTTTATCAGGAGTGTGAAAATGCTCCCACAGGTTTTGTTTCCAGACCAATCTGATTTAGTCATTTTTCAATTGATGGTACCTATCCACCTGTGACCACAGATGGGTGTAGTTGGTCACTAACTAACCCACACTGGGTGAGTATTTAGAATGCTGACATGCCAGAGTGTTTCTCCACTTCATACGCTTGTTATTTTGTCTACAAACACCAGGACTTTTTCCTTCCTGCCCACTTATTTTATACTTCTTAATTATTTTATATATCTGTGTTTCTGAGTTATGTTTTTATCCAACACCTTTGCCAAAAACATTTGTGGAACACAGAAAATGCAAGAAATCCTTCATATCAAATGTATCAGAATTGTGAGCTCTTCACATTAATGTTTGTTGTTAAATCTGGTTTGCTCAAAGATGGAGAATTGTTGTTAACCTCCAAGCCCGTGATACAGCTCCTTCATGATTCTTAGAGAAGTAAAGTCAGTACTCTACTTTTACATATGACATATGGCAGGGTCTTTCCATGGTATACATATTGTCCTTGATATTGATACTATTATTTTATTTCCTCTGAGATAGTATTGTGTTCCATACAGGCCAGCCTCCGATATTTCTCTCTGCTACAGTATTGTCTCTCCTTTTTTTTTTTTTTTTTTTTTTTTTTTTTTTTTTTTTTGCAGATTTCAGGGAATAGAGAATGACCATGGATATGAATGTCATACTGAGTGCAATAAAGACCAGAAACTTATTCCAGACAGTATGATCAATAAAGACATGCCTTCCAGATTAAGAGCTCATGAGACTCTATTGCATTTAAGAAACATTATTGGTCATTTATCCTTACATGCGTATCTCAGAGAAAAAACTACACGGAAACTACTCCTGTATAAGGGAGCTGTGGCAAAAGCTTTTACACATCAGAAACATTGGAAAGATACCAGTTATTCTGAATCACTTCAGATACTTGAAACTTCTAAAGAGAATCCCTGTAAAAATCAACAATGTAATGAAGCTTGTAGTAGTCTCTGTTTTGATCAGCCTCAGGAGAGAACTCATACTGTAGATAAACTCAGTGAGAATGTCTTAATGAGATACCCACATGGCCACAATGATGAAGTGAAACAATTTATATGTAGTCTCTGTGAAGAATCCGTCGTTGATTGCAGTGACCTTACCAACCACGAAAAAAGTCATATTGAAGAGAAAAGAAACATTTGTAGTCAATGTGGCAAAACATTTAAATGTGTAACATGTTTTGAGAAAGATAAAGCAACTCACACAGGAGAGAAGCCAGATGCTTCTATACATTATGGAAAAGCCTTCACCGAATTCAGTCATCATAACAGTCATGAAAGCATTGGACAAAAGCATTATGCCTGCAAGCATTGTGGAAAAAATTTTACCAGTAATTTTTATCGAAACATTCATGAAAGAATTCCCACTGGAGAGAAGCCTTATACATGCAAGCATTGTGGAAAAGCCTTTTCTTCTTCCAATAATCTGAATATGCATAAAATAATTCACACTGGAAAAAAGCCTTATGCATGTAAGCATTGTGGAAAAGCCTTCAACCATCCCGGTCTTCGTAAAAGACATGAAAGGAGCCACACTGCAGAGAAACCTTATGCCTGTAAGCATTGTGGAAAAACCTTCACCCGTTCTTGTCATCGAAACGATCATGAAAGAATTCACAGTGCAGAGAAACCTTATGCTTGTAAACACTGTGGAAAAAAATTCAGTCGTTCTTCTCATCGAAACATTCATGAAAGAATTCACACTGGAGAGAAACCTTATGCCTGTAAGCATTGTGGAAAAAACTTTTCTAGTTCTTCTTATCGAAACATTCATGAAAGAACTCACACTGGAGAGAAACCTTATGCATGTAAGCATTGTGGAAAAGCCTTCACCAATTCCAGTAGTCATGACAGACATGAAAGGAGACACACTGCAGAGAAACCTTATGTGTGAGCATTGTAAAAAGCCTTCAACAAATCCAGTGGGTGTAACAGACATGAAAGGAGCCACACAACAGAGAAGTAGAAGACTTATACATGCAAACATTGTGGAAAAACCTTTTTCTGGCTTTGTCATCTGAACATCTGTGAAATAACTCACACTAAAAAAAAGCCTTATGTATGTAAGCATTTTGGAAAATCATTCAACAACCCCAGTAGTTGTTACTGACATAGAAGTCACACTGCAGTTAAACCTTATTCATGTAGGCATTGAAAAAAAAAACCCTTTACCAGTTTCAGTTCTTGTAAGACTCATGAAACAAGTTCACATTAAAGAGAATTCTTATACATTAAAGCCTTGTGGGAAAAGTGTTTATCTGTCCCCATCACCTGAACATTCATGAAAAGATTCACACAGGAGAAAAGTCTTGAGCATGTAAACATACAAGAAAAGCCTTCAGTGACATCAGTCGTCATAACAGACAAGAATGAAGTCACACTTTAGGGAAGCCTTATTCGTGTAAGCATTGTGTAAACACCTCACCAATTTCTATTCATGAAGGTTCAGGAAAGAGATCATACTGAAGAGAAGTGCTATGCATGTACGCATTGTGGAAAGCATTTACCCGCTCCAGTCAGCTGAACATCCGGGAAAGGGTTCAAATAGGAAAGAAGGTTTTTGCGTGTAAACTTTACAGGAAAAGTTTCAATGCTTCCGCTTGTCCTGATTTGCATGAAAAACCATTACATTGGAGAAAAACCCTTTGTATGTAAAAGATTGTAAGCTGTCCATTCTGTAGACTTTAACAGGCATAAAATAGTTACCTTAAAGCCTTATGCACATAAGAATTATGGGAAATCCTTCAGCTGCTCTTGTGATCATAACAGACCTGAAACTCTTCACACTAGTCAGTAGCCTAATGCATGTAACTATTATCAGAAAGTCTTTAGTAGATTGACTTGGTATAAGAGTAGAAACATTATGCTGGATAGAAACCTTCTGTATGTAAACATATTATATAAACGATTTCTTTGTTCTTGTGATTTTAACAAGCATAAATGTCTCACAAAGTATCTGTAATATGGGAAAGTCTTCAGCACATTCAGTTTCTGTAACCCTTTTGCATAGATTTACTCTGGAAAGAATTCTAAAGCATATATCCATTTGAGTATTGTTCAAAGCTTCAGAAGTTCCTGTTGCCATGATGTTCTAAAGAATTCACTCAGGAGACAGACTTTATGTGTATAACCATGTGGAAAATCTTTTAGCAACCACAGTTCCTACTCTTCTCAGTAACTTTTTCACTTGTGAGAACCTTTGTGTATAGAATAAATGTGGGAAAATGTTTAAAGTGTTTAGAATGAATAAAGCTTAAAAGTGTTTGTCCTTTATGGTAGTGCATTCCAAAATTTCTGTTTTACATCACTGCTCAAGTCCGTAGTGATCTCACAGTGAAAAGAAGTACAGTGTGTGGAATGTATACCAGTAATATCTCTGTAATGCTGTTGGTAAAATCGCTCCTATTGTGAGTAATGGAAGAGGAATGTGCTAGGAACATGAGATGTACCAGCTAGTCATGATTCTTCCCAGTAAATGTGATTATCTGCATTGCCTCCCTGGATCTTACATGGTGGAAATAATGTATCAGTTTCTAAATTTGTCTTCTAATGATCACATATTCACTTCCTAATGAACTGAGGGAGAAAGAGAATGAGAGAGAGGAGTATGGAGTTTACTTTCTTTATGCCAAAAGCTTTGGAAAAAAATACCGCCTTTACCTCAATTGCTGGCAATATACTGTCCAGACTTGATTAGTAGGATGCAAATAAAACCAACTGCCAAATTTCCCCAAGATATGACAGCCATTCAAAATGCCCTTCTTCACAAAATTTTTTGTCATGTATACTAGCCTACAGGCTAAAGACGGATTCCCCAGCATTACAGAAGAACTTTGAATGATTGTCCAGGGAGCCTGATGTCCCTGGTGTTAGGCAACATTTCACCCTTCTGGGATCTTGAGTTAAAGAATAATACTTAGAATTAAAGTTTTTCTTATAATAAAGTTGAGTTAAATATAAAACTTTAGACTCTCAGAGATAAATAATTGAATTCATTCTCTAATTTTGTCAAATGTAATTTGTAATTACATTGTAAATGTAATTCTTACCTAACAACTGGTTTTGCTGTATATAATCTTGCTATGCTAAAGTTAAAACCTTCCTTTTTAGTGAGACATAAAATGGGAGATGCTGTGGAATAATCCTGTACACTGTGATGATTTGTCACTCAGATTGGTTTAATATAAACCTGATTGCTCAGTAGCCATATAGGTTATATAGGGAGAACAACAAAGCTAAGGACACTCGGAAGAATGTTGGTGTCAAAGAGTCACCAGGAGGTACATGCTGAAGGACAGGTAACGCTATGAACCATATGTCAATACATAAATTAATAGGGTTGTAAGAGCTAGTTATTTATAAACCTGAGGTATAAGACAAGAATTTAAAATTTGTAAGTCCCTGTGGTTATTTGGGAGTGGGCTTATGGGAAAGAAAAACTGTCTGCATTATAATCATGATATATAATGTAGATGTGAGTACAAGATTATGTACACACATGAATTTACACATATATATGTATGTGCATGATATATGTATATAATATACATGCTATAATATACACAATATATGCATAATATATGTATATGATATATATGTATAATATATATATATATAATGAAGTTATGCCACTTGGCTTGACCCTTCTTAAACCCAAGAAGCTTACGTTAATATATATATAACACCAGACTTGATCGGGGGAGGGGGAGGGAAATGGGAGGCTGTGGCGGGGAGGAGGCAGAAATCCTTAATAAATAAATAAATTTAAAAAAAACCCACCAGTACCAGGCATAAGAAATCTTTGAGTTGTCCATGATAATCTTTAATTTCCTAAGAAATTTAGGGTAAATACTCTTTCTTTTGGTCATCTCTCTGACGCTGAATGTGAGTCATATTAACTGAAACCATTGTACAATTTGAATCCAGGATGAAACTGTTGAGCTCGATATAATACTAAACCACATTCATTTATTCTAACTTTCAGAGGAAAGTTCCTCAGTGAGAGAAGCAGCCATAGCCCTCTTCAATTGTTAACTCTTTGTGGTTTGAATAAGAATGGCCCCCATAGGCTCCTGTATTTGAATGCTTGACTAACAGTTGTGGAATTGTTGGGAAGAATTATAAGTGGCCTAGTTTGAGAGGGATAGTAACTGTGTTGGGCTCAATGTTTCTGTGCTGACACTGTTCTAAATTAGCTCTTTCTGCCTTCTGAATTTCAGACCAGGCCTACCTCCTTCCATGCTGCCTACCACAATAATTATATGCTCTAACTCGTGAACTCATGAGTGCCAAGAAATGTTTTCTTTCATAAGTTATTTTCATCATGATATCTCTTCCCAGCTCTAAGGAATTAACTGAGAACTCTCTGAACCCAAACAGCCATGAGCTTGGCAAAGGATCAATAAAGGTAAAATAGTGTCATCCATGTCTTCTTGGTAACCAATTACTGTATAGTTAGATTTAAAGCCTGCAACAGGAGGGAAATAGGCCCTGGTACTAGATATTTATCCAACGAATCAGGATAGTAAGATCATGTATTTCAGAAAGCCTGCTTCAACCATTTTATTAAACCAGCATAATTTCTGGTCTTTTTAAATATTTTTTATTGATATTTATTGAGCTCTACATTTTTCTCTGCTCCCCTCCCTGCCTCTCCCCTCCCCCTTCAACCCTTTGCCAAGGTCCATATGCTCTAATTTACTCAGGAGATCTTGTCTTTTTATACTTTCTTCTTCCCATGTAGATAGATCTATGTAAGTCTCTCTTAGTGTCCACATTGTTGTCTAAGTTCTCTAGGATTGTGGTTTGTAAGCTGGCTTTCTTTGCTTTATGTTTAAAAAATAGATGTGATAATTGTCTTTCTGTGTCTGAGTAACCTCACTCAAAATAATGTTTTCTAGCTCCATCTATTTTCCTGCAAAATTCAACCTGTCATTTTTTTCTGCTGTGTAGTACTCCATTGTGTAAACGTACCAGATTGTTCTTATTCATTCTTTGAGGGGCATTTAGGTTGTTTCCAGTTTCTGGCTATGACAAACAAAACTGTTATGAACATAGTTGAGCACATGTCCTTGTGGCACGATTGAGCATCCTTTGGGTATATACCCAAAAGTGGTATTACTGAGTCTTGAGGAAGGTTGTTTCCTAATTTTCTGAAAAATCGCCACACTGACATTCAAAGGGGTTGTACCAGCTTGCATTCCCACCAGCAATGCAGAAGTATTTCCTCTTTCCCCACAAACTCTCCAGCATAAGTTATCATCAGTGTTTTCTATTTTGGTCATTCTTACAGGTATAAAATGGAATCTCAGAGTTCTTTTGATTTACATTTCTCTGATGACTAAAGATGTTGAACATGTCCTTAAGTGTCTTTCAGCCATTTTAGATTCCTCTTTTGAGAGTCCTCTGTTTAGGTCTGTACTCCATTTTTTATTGGATTATGTGATCTTTTGCTGTCCAATTTCTTGAGTCCTTTGTATATTTTGGAGATCAGACCTCTGTCTGATATGGGGTTAGTGAAGATCTTTTACCATTCTGTAGGCTGTCATTTTGTCTTGTTGACCATGTCCTTTGCTTTACAGTAGCTTTTCAGTTTCAGGAGGTCCCATTTATTGTTTCCCGCAGTGTCTGTGCTGCTGGGGTTATATTTAGGAAGTGGTTCCCTGTGCCAATGCCTTCAAGTGCACTTCCCACTTTCTCTTCTATAAGGTTCAGTGTGGCTGGCTTTATGTTGAGGTCTTTGACTTTTTTAGGACTTGAGTTTTCTGCATGGCGATAGATATGGGTCTATTTTCATTCTTCTACATGTTGATATCCAGTTATGCCAGTAAAATTTGTTAAATATGCTTTCTTTTTTCCATTTGATTTTTTTTTTTGCTTTATCAAAGATCAGGTGTTCGAAGATGTGTGGATTGATATCTGGGTCTTCTATTCAGTTCCATTGGTCCTCTTGTCTGTTCTTATGCCAACACCAGGCTGTTTTCATTACTGTAGCTCTCTGTAGTAGAGAGTCAGGGATTGTGATGCCTCCAGAAGTTCTTTTATTGTTCAGGATTGTTTTGCTATCCCGGGTTTTTTGATTTTCCATATGAAGCTGAGTACCATTCTTTCTCGGTCTTTGAAGAATTTTGCTGGGATTTTGATGGGAATTGTATTGAATCTGTAGATTGTTTTTGGCCAGAGTGTCATTTTTACTATGTTAATTCTGCCTACCCAAGAGCATGGGAGATCTTTCTTCTTTCTGGTGTCTTCTTCAATTTCTTTCTTCAAAGATTTAATGTTCTTGTCATACAAGTCTTCCATTTGTTTGGTTAGAGTTACTCTGAGATATTTTATGCTATTTCTGTCTATTGTGAAGAGTGTTGATTCTCTGATTTTTTCCCCAGCCCTTTTATCATCTGTGTACAGGAAGGCTACTGATTTTTTTTAAGTTAATCTTGTATCCTGCTACATTGCTGAAAGTGTTTATGAGTTGTAGAAGTTCCTTGGTAGAATTTTTGGGATTTCTTATGTAAACTATTATATCATCAGCAAACAGTGAGAGTTTGACTAATTTTTCTATTTGTATCTCCTTTATCTCCCTTTGGTGTCTAATTGCTGTAGCTAGGACCTCAAGAACCTTATTGAATAGATATGGAGAGAGTGGACAACCTCGTATTTTTTCTGATTTCAGTGGAATCACTGAGAGTTTCTCTACATTGAGTTTGATGTTGGCTGTTGGCTTGCTGTATATTGCCTTAATTATGTTTAGGTATATTCCTTATATCCCTTCTCTCTAAAAGACCTTTATCATGAAGGGATGCTGTATTTTGTCAAATGCTTTTTCTGCATCTAATGAGATGATCATGTGGTTTTTATTTTTCAGCTTGTTTATATGGTAGATTACATTGACAGAGTTTCATATGTTGAACCATCCCTGCATCTCTGGGATGAAGCTGATTTGATCATGTTGGATGATAGTTCTGATGTGTTCTTGGATTTGATTTGCTAGTATTTTCATTAATATTTTTGCATCAATGTTCATGAGTGAGATTGGTCTGTAATTCTGTTTCTTAGAAATGTCTTTCTGTGGATTGGGTTTCAGGGTAATTGTAGCCTCATAAAAAGAGTTTGGCAATGTTCCCTCTGTTTCTATTGTGTGGAATAATTTGAGGAGTATTGCTATTGTCCTGGGATTTTTGGGGGTGGGAGACTTTTGATGACTGTTTCTATTTCTTCAGTAGTTAAATGTTGGTTTAATTTGCTTATCTGGTCTTGATTTAATTTTGGTAAGCGATATTTATCCAGAAATTTGTCCATTTCCTTTAAGTTTTCCAATTTTGTGGAGTACAGGTTTTTGAAATATGATCTGATGATCCTCTGTATTTCCTCCGTGTCTGTTGTTATGTCCCCCTTTTCATTTCTGATTTTGTTAATTTGGGTATTATCACTCTGCCTTTTGGTTAGTTTGGATAAAGATTTGTCTATTTTGTTGATTTTCTCGAGGAACCAACTCTTTGTCTCATTGATTCTTTGTTTCTATTTTATTGATTTCAGTTCTCAATTTGATTTTTTCCTGCTGTCTACTTCTCTTAGGTGGAGTTTGCTTCTTTTTGTTCTAAAGTTTTTAAATATTCGGTTGATTCACTAGTGTGGGATTTTTCCAGCTTCTTTTTCCAGGTGTTTAGTGCTATGAACTTTCTTTTTAACACTGTTTTCATTGTGTCCCATAAATTTGGGTATGTTGTGTGGTCATTTTCATTGAATTTAGGAAGTCTTTAATTTCCCCCTTTATTTCTTCCTTTACCCATTGATGATTCAGGTGAGCATTGTTTAATTTCCATGTGTTTGTGGGTTTTATGGAATTAGTATTGCTGTTGACTTCTAGATTTAAACCATGGTGATCTGATAAGGTACATAAAATTATTCTGTCTTGTTGTATTTGTTGAGGTTTGTTTTGTTACTGAGTATGTGGTCAGTTTTTGAGAAGGTTCCATGAAGTGCTCAGAAGAAGGCATATTCTTTTCTGTTTTGATGGAATATTCTATAGATGTCTGTTAAGTCCATTTGAGTCATAACATCTGTTCTCTTATTTCTCTGTTCATTGTTTTGTCTGATTGACCTGTCCAGTGGTGAGAGGGGAGTGTTGAAGTCTCCCACTATTAGTGGGTTCAATATATGATTTAAGCTTTAGAAGTATTTCTTTGACATATGAGGGTGCCCTTGTATTTTGGGCATAGATGGTCAGTATTGAGATTTCCTCTTGATGGATTTTTCCTGTGACTAATATGAAATGACCTTCTTTGTCTCTTTTGGATGATTTTAGCTTGAAGTCTATTTTGTTAGATATTAGGATAGCCACCACACATATTTGGTGAGTTACACTGTAATTTTGCACATTGTTCATATGACTTATGAATCTTTTCTTGCCCCAGGGGTCATGTACATACACATGGCAATCACACACACACATGCACATACACAAAAACACACAAGTCTTTCACTCATGCTACCTAAACCTAAGTAGTTTAAAAACTTTGCATATGTGTTTTCTCTTTGGAGGTCTTCACAAATCTATTGATATGGGGGTGATTTATTCTTCTAATATTCATTCTAGTGTTTGAAAATACATATTTTTCCTCACTAGTTGTTATTGTGGTTTACTGGAATTACTGCTGGTAATAATTGAGATTTTTTTCTATCAGGTAGCAAAGTAAGGGCTTTTATTTTGGAGCTAGTTATTAAAAAAATTTAGCAAAGTTACAACTTGATTTCTCAATGTACTGTTTACAAACCAAATGATTCCTTTACCAAAAGCTTTGTAATGGACAACAATGAATATTGGCAATAACCTGCAGTTTGAGGGAGACCTTAGTTACTCCTGGGCCAGGAAATAGTAGGAAAGTATCTCAATCTTAGCACTAATTTCTCAAAGTAACCAATGGTACTTGGGGCAGCCATGATTATCAATGGAGAAATATCCATTGAGTAATCTATATTTTAACTATGGTTTCAAACTGTTTTTCTCTATGACATGGATTTTATGATTTTCTTACCACATAAACACATGCTATTCTTCAAATATTACAACTGCCCTATTTGTTTATACCTTTTAACCCACTGTTATTCTCTCCCAATATTTTTGTGATGTGTTCTAACAGACTCATCTTCCCTTTGATTGCCGCCATTTTTATGGTCTTTCCTATACACATGGTTAACTATACATGAAAATGTGGTAGCTAGTATCTGCATTTTTCTTTCTGTATCAGGTTCACTCACCCATGATATTTTCCAAAAACCATCCAACTGGCACAAATTCAATAACTTAAATGCTTATGACCATGTAAGTTTTCCACTGTATATATTTACCACATTTTAACTATCTACACATAATATTTCTCACACCCGTGTTCTAAAATAATTGAGGATAGGATTACTACACATTGATAATTCACTAAGAACAGTTGAAAACTGGAAGACGTTCCTTTGCTATTATCCTATTAGGATGCATTAGAAAAAGCACAACATGTTTGGGATTCATCTGGGACTAACTAATACTCCCTGTTGGGGGGAAATAACAATGCTGATTTTGTTTCTATAAGAATTTATAAATCATCTCCCTCCTTCTGCTCTTCAACTGAACCTTGGGAGCTCAGTCCTTTGCTCTGATGAGGGTCTCTGTCTCTATCTCCATCCTTCACCGGAACAGGGATTCTATGGTGATATTTGAGATAATCATCAGTGTGATATTGTGGCAAGGCCAGTTCAGGCGCCCTCTGCTCTGCAGCCCAAGGACCTAGCTGGGAATATCCCCATGGACACCTGGGATCCCCTCTAGAGCCAAGTCTCTTGCCAACTCTAAAATGGCTCCGTTAATGTAGATATCTTCTTCCCTGCTCCTATATCTGCCCTTCCTCCATCTCCACTCTCCCACTTCCCCAAGCTCTCCCCAGTCTTTCCTTTCTCCCTCCTCTCTCCTTCTCTCCCCTTCCCTCAACTCACTCCTACCCCTACACCCACCCCCATGCTCCCAACTTTTGCCTGGCAATCTTGTTTGCTTCCAATTTCCAGAAGGATCTACATATGTTTTTCTTTGGGTTCACCTTGTTATTTGCCTTCTCTAGGTTTGTGAACTATTGGCTTAATGTCCTTTGTTTATGGCTAGAGTCCACTAATGAGTGAGTAAACACCATATTCATATTTTTCGGTCTGGGTTATCTCACTCAGGATAGTGTTTTCTATTTCTATCCATTTGCATGCAAAATTCACGATGTCATTGTTTTTTACCGCTAAATAATATTCTAATGTGTATATATTCCACACTTTCTTTGTCCATTCTTCCATTGAGGGGCATCTAGGTTGTTTCCAGGTTCTGTCTATTGCAAATAATGCTGCTATGAACATAGTTGAACAAATGCTTTTGTAGTATGATTGGGCATCTCTTGGGTATATTCCCAAGAGTGGTATTGCTGAATCCTGAGGTAGGTTGATCCCGAATTTCCTGAGAAACCGAAACACTGATTTCCAAAGTAGTTGCACAAGTTTGCATTCCCACAAGCAATGGATGAGTGTTTGAGTTACACCACATCCTCTCCAGCATAAGCTATCATTGGTGCTTTTGATTTTTGTCATTCTGACAGGTGTAAGATGGTATCTCAAAGTTGTTTTGATTTGCATTTCTCTGATCCCCAAGGAAGTTGAACATGACCTTTTGTCCATTTGAACTTCTTTTGTCCATTTGAACTTCTTCTGTTGAGAATTCTCTGTTCAGTTCAGTACCCCATTTTTTAATTGGGTTATTTAGAATTTTTATATCCAGTTTCTTGAGTTCTTTATGTATTTTGGAGATCAGACTTTTGTCTGATGCGGGATTCGTGAAGATCTTCTTCCATTCAGTAAAATGCCTTTTTGTCTTAGTGACAGTGTCCTTTGCTTTACAGAAGCTTCTCAGTTTCAGGAGGTCCCATTTATTCATTGTTTCTCTTATTGTCTGTGCTACTGTGGTTATATGTAGGAAGTGGTCTCCTGTGCCCACGTGTTGCAGTCTACTTCCCACTTTTTTTTTCTATCAGGTTCAGTGTGGTCAGATTTATATTGAGGTCTTTAATCCATTGGGACTTGAGTTTTGTGAATGGTGATACATATGGATCTATTTTCATTCTTCTACAAGTTGACATCCAGATATGCCAGAACTATTTGTTGAAGATGCTTTCTTTCTTTGATTGTATAATTTGGCTCCTTTGTCAAAAATCAGGTGTTCATAGATTTGTTGGTTAATATCTGGGTCTTTGATTCAATTCCATTGATCAACATCTCTGTTTTTTTTTTTACTTGAGAAGAGGAAGAAAAAAAAAACAAGTTTCCACCTCCTCCCAGCCTCCCATTTCCCACCCCCTCCTCCCACCCTTCTCCCCTTCCTCCCACTCCTCTCCCCCTCCCTCTCCAGTCCAAAGAGCAGTCAGGGTTCCCTGCCCTGTGGTAAGTCCTAGGTCCTCCCCCCTCTGTCCCTATCTAGGAAGGTGAACATCCAAACTGGCTAGGCTCCCATAAAGCCAGCACATTGCGTAGGATCAAAACCCCGTGCCATTGTCCTTGGCTTCTCATCAGCCCTCATTGTTCACCATGTTCAGAGTCCAGTTTTAACCCATGCTTTTTCAGTCACAGTACAGCTGGCCTTGGTGAGCTCCCAGTAGATCAGCGCCACTGTCTCAGTGGGTGGGTGCACCCCTCGTGGTCCTGACTTCTTTGCTCATGTTCTCCCTCCTTCTGCTCCTCATTAGGACCTTGGGAGCTCAGTCCAGTGCTCCAGTGTGGGTCTCTGTCTCTATCTCCATCCATCACCAGATGAAGGTTCTATGATGATATGCAAGATATTCGTCAGTATGGCTATAGGCTAGGGTCATTTCAGGTTCCCTATCCTCAGCTGCCCAAGGAAATAACTGGAGACATCGCCTTGGGCTCCTGGGAGCCACTCTAGGTTCAAGTCTCTTGCCAACCCTAAGGTGGCTCTCTTAACTAAGAATTGTGCTTCCGTGTTCCCTATCCAACCTTGCTTTATCCCAATTCTCCTTTTTCCCCACGTTCCCCCCATCCTCCCCTTCTCCCTTTCCTCTCCCCATCTCCCCTTACCCCCATCCCACCCCACCCCCAAGATCCCAATTTTCTCCCCGGCAATTTTGTCTACTTCCCATAGCCAAGAGGGTAACTATATGTTTTTCCTTTGGTTCACCTTCTTACTTAGCTTCTTTAGGATCACCAATTGTAGACTCCGAGACCCTTATTTATGGCTAGAAACCAATTATGAGTGAGTACATCCCATATTCATCTTTTTGGGTCTGGGTTACCTCACTCAGGATAGTGTTTTCTATTTCCATCCATTTGCATGCAAAATTCGAGAAGTCATTGTTTTTTACCGCAGCGTAGTACTCTAATGTGTAGATATTCCACACTTTCTTCATCCATTATTCCATTGAGGGGCATCTAGGTTGTTTCCAGGTTCTGGCTATTACAAATAATACTGCTATGAACATGGTTGAACAAATGCTCTTGTCATATGATCTGGCATCTCTTGGGTATATTCCCAGGAGTGGTATTGCTGGGTCCAGGGGTAGGTTGATCCCGAATTTCCTGAGAAACCGAAACCCTGATTTCCAAAGGGGTTGCACAAGATTGCATTCCCACCAGCAATGGATGAGGATATCCCGTCCTCCACAGCCTCTCCAGCAAAGGCTATCATTGGTGTTTTTGATTTTAGCCATTCTGACAGGTGTAAGATGATATCTCAAAGTTGTTTTGATTTGCATTTCCCTGATTGCTAAGGAGGTCGAGCATGACCTTAAGTGTCTTTTGGCCATTTGAATTTCTTCTGTTGAGAATTCTCTGTTCAGTTCAGTGCCCCATTTTTTAATTGGGTTAATTAGCATTTTAAAGTCTAGTTTCCTGAGTTCTCTATATATTTTGGAGATCAGACCTTTGTCTGTTGCGAGGTTGGTGAAGATCTTCTCCCAGTCAGTAGGTTGCCTTTTTGTCTTAGTGACAGTGTCCTTTGCTTTACAGAAGCTTCTCAGTTTTAGTAGGTCCCATTTATTCAATGTTGCCCTTAATGTCTGTGCTGTTGGGGTTACACATAGGAAGCGATCTCCTGTGCCCATTTGTTGTAGGGTACTTCCCACTTTCTCTTCTATCAGGTTCAATGTGTTCTGACTGATAGTGAGGTCTTTAATCCATTTGGACTTGAGTTTTGTGCATGGTGATAGATATGGGTCTATTTTCATTCTTCTACAGGTTGACATCCAGTTATGCCAGCACCATTTGTTGAAGATGCTTTCTTTCTTCCATTGTATACTTTTGGCTCCTTTATCAAAAATGAGGTGTTCATAGGTTTGTGGGTTAAAATTCGGGTCTTCTATATGATTCCATTTGTCGACTTCTCTGTTTTTATGCCAGTACCACACTGTTTTCATCATTGTAGCTCTGTAATAGAGTTTGAAGTCAGGGATGGTAATGCCTCCAGACAATCCTTTATTGTATAGGATTGTTTTGGCTATCCTGGGTTTTTTGTTTTTCCATATAAAGTTGATTATTGTCCTCTCAAGATCTGTGAAGAATTTTGATTGGAGTTTGATGGGGATTGCATTGAATCTATAAATTGCCTTTGGTAGAATTGCCCTTTTTACTATGTTGATCCTCCCAATCCAACAGCAAGGGAGGTCCTTCCATTTTCTGGTATACTCCTCAATTTCTTTCTTCAATGCCTTAAAATTCTTGTCAAAAAGATCTTTCACTTCCTTGGTTAGAGTTACCCCAAGATATTTTATGCTGTTTGTGGCTATCGTTAAAGGTGAAGCTTCTCTGATTTCCCTCTCTGCTTCCATATCCTTTGTGTATAAGAGGGCGACTGATTTTTTGGAGTTGATCTTGTATCCTGCCAGTTACTAAAGGTGTTTATCAGCTGTAAAAGTTCTTTGGTAGAGTGTTGGGGGTCGCTTATGTACACTATCATATCATCTGCGAATAACGAAAGTTTAACTTCTTCCTTTCCAATTCGAATCCCCTTGATCCCATTATGTTGTCTTATTGCTATTGCTAGAACTTCCAGCACTATATTGAAGAGGTATGGCGAGAGTGGACAGCCTTGTCGTGTTCCTGAGTTTAGTGGGATGGCTTTGAGTTTCTCTCCATTTAATTTGATGTTAGCTGTCGGCTTGCTGTATATAGCTTTTATTATATTTAGGTATGACCGTTGTATCCCTAATCTCTCCAATACTTTTTTCATAAAGGGATGTTGAATTTTGTCAAATGCTTTTTCAGCATCTAATGAAATGATCATATGGATTTTTTCTTTCAGTTTATTTATATGATGGATTACATTGATAGATTTTCGTATGTTGAACGAGCCCTGCATCCCTGGGATGAAGCCTACTTGGTCATAATGGATAATTTTTCGGATGTGTTCTTGGATTCGGTTTGCCAGTATTTTGTTGAGGATTTTTGCATCGATGTTCATGAGTGAGATTGGTCTATAATTCTTTCTTGGTTGAGTCTTTGTGTGGTTTTGGTATCAGAGTAACTGTAGCTTCATAAAAGAAATTTGGCAATGCCTCTTCTGTTTCTATATTGTGAAATACATTAAGGAGTATAGGTATTAGGTCTTCTTGGAAGTTCTGGTAGAATTCTGCATTGAAACCATCTGGTCCTGGGCTTTTTTTGGTAGGGAGGTTTTTGATAACCTCTTCTAATTCTTCGCGACTAACAGGTTTATTTAGATTGTTCACCTGGTACTGGTTTAACTTTGGTATATGGTATTTATCTTAAAAAAGTGTCCATTTCCTTTACATTTTCCAGTTTTGTGGCATATAGGCTTTTGTAGTAAGCTCTAATGATTCTCTGAATTTCCTCTGTGTCTGTGATTATGTCCCCCTTTTCATTTCTGATCTTATTAATTTGCAAATTCGCTCTCTGCTGTTTGATTAGTTTGGATAGGGGTTTATCAATCTTGTTGATTTTCTCCAGGAACCAGCTTTTTGTTTCGTTGATCCGTTGTATTGTTTTCTGTGTTTCTATTTTGTTGATTTCAGCCCTGAGTTTGATTATTTCCAGTCTTCTACTCCTCCTAGGTGAGTCTGCTTCTTTTTTTTCTAGAGCTTTCAGATGGGCTGTTAAGTCTCCAATGTGAGCTTTCTCTGTTTTCTTTAAGTGGGCACTTAGTGCGATGAACTTTCCTCTTAGGACTGATTTCATAGTGTCCCCTAAGTTTGAGTATGTTGTTTCTTTATTTTCATTGAATTCCAGGAAGACTTTAATTTTTTTCTTTATTTATTCCTTATCCAGGTATGGTTCAGTAGTTGACTGTTCAGTTTCCATGAATTTGTAGGCTTTCTGGGGGTAGCATTGTTGTTGAATTCTAACTTTAATCCATGGTGATCTGATAAGACACAGGTGGTTACTAATATTTTTTTGTAACTGTGGATGTTTGCTTTGTTACCGACTATGTGGTCGATTTTTGAGAAGGTTCCATGAGCTGCAGAGAAGAAGGTATATTCTTTCCTATTTGGGTGGAATGTTCTATAGATGTCTGTTAAGTCCATTTGATTCATTACCTCCATTAATTCTCTTATTTCTCTGTTAGGTTTCTGTCTGATTGACCTGTCCATTGGTGAGAGAGGAGTGTTGAAGTCTCCTACTATTAGTGTGTGTGGTTTGATGGCTGCCTTGAGTTTTAGCAATGCTTCTTTTATGTATGTGGGTGCTTTTATATTAGGGGCATAGATGTTCAGGATTGAGACTTCATCCTGATGAACTGTTCCTGTTATGAGTATAAAATGCCCCTCTCCATCTCTTCTGATTGATTTAAGTTTGAAATCAACTTTGTTAGAGATTAGTATGGCCACACCTGCTTGTTTCTTAGGTCCATTTGCTTGATAAGCCTTTTCCCAGCCCTTTACTCTGAGTAGGTGCCTGTCTTTGTGGTTGAGGTGTATATCTTGTAAACAGCAGAATGTTGGATATTGTTTTTTTATCCAATCTCTTAGCCTGTGCCTTTTTAAAAAATATTTATTTATTTATTATCTATACAATATTCCATTTTGCGTGTATGCCTGCAGGCCAGAAGAGGGCACCAGACCTCATTACAGATGGTTGTGAGCCACCATGTGGTTGCTGGGAATTGAACTTAGGACCTTTGGAAGAGCAGGCAGTGCTCTTAACCTCTGAGCCATCTCTCGAGCCCCAGCCTGTGCCTTTTTATAGGTGAGTTGAGTCCATTGACATTTAGTGATATTAATGACCAGTGGTTGTTAACTCCGGTCACTTTTTTAGTTGTAGAGTTTGTGTGTTTCCCTTCTTTGATTTGTGTTGGTGAAGGGTCTCTAGATGTCTGAGTTATTGTGGTCATTGTTGGACTCCTTGGTTAGTGATTTTCCTTCTATTACTTTCTGTAAAGCTGGATTTGTGGCTGTGTATTGTTTAAATTTGTTTTTATCCTGGAAATTTTTTTTGTCCATTTATAGTGCACAAAAGCTTGGCTGGGTATAGTAATCTGGGCTTGCATCCATGGTCTCTCAGTTTCTGCAGTACATCTATCCAGGACCTTCTGGCTTTCATGGTTTCCATGGAGAAGTCAGGTGTGAGTCTGATAGGTTAACCTTTATAAGTAATTTGGCCTTTTTCCTTTGCGGCTCTTAATATTCTTTCCTTATTCTGTATGCTTTGTGTTTTGATAATTATATGGCAAGGAGATGTTTTTTTTTTGATCCAGCCTATTCGGTGTTCTGTATGCTTCTTGAACCTTCATAGGTACATCTTTCTTTAGGTTGGGAAAGTTTTCTTCTATAATTTTATTAAATATATTTTCTGGACCATTGAGCTGCACTTATTCTCCTTCTTCTACTCCTATTATTCTTAGGTTTGGTCTTTTTATTGTGTCCCATATTTCCTGAATGTTTTGTGATGAAAGTTTGTTGGACTTGCTGTTTTTTTTTGATCAGTGTGTTTATTTTCTCTATGGTATCTTCAGAATCTGAGATTCTTTCTTCTAACTCTTGTATTCTGTTGGTTATGCTTGTTTCTGTAGACTCTGTTTGTTTACTTAAATTTTCCATGTCTAGCCGGCCCTCTGTTTTGTGTTTTCTTCTTTGCCTCCATTTCAGTTTTTAAGTCTTGAACTGTTTCCATTATCTGTTTGATTGTTTTTCCTTGGTTTTCTAGGGTATCATTCACTGATTTATTCAATTCTTCAAATTTTCCATTATATTTCTCATCCATTTCTATAAGGGCGTTTTTTTACATGCTGTTTAAGGGCGTCAATCACTTTCATGAAGTCAATCTTTTCTACTTCTTGATTAAGGTGTTCATGTCCTCCCGTTGTGAGGTCGCTGGTTTCTGGTGGTTTCATGTTGCTTTTCAGCTTGTTGGGCGAATTCTTGCCTTGGCGTCTGCCCATCTCTTCTTCCAAATGCTCCCTTATGGATCTTCTTTTACTGGATCAGGTCTCCTTGCCTACCCAACGCTGGCTCTCCCCAATGTTGGCTCTCCCCAATGCTGGGTCTCCTGGCGCCCCAACGCTGTCTCTCCTGGCGCCAAGTGATCAGGCCTCCATGCTGATGGGGCAGCTCGCAAACAAAGCGCCTACCCTGCTTGGTGCAGGCAGGCCATAGAAGCAAAGGAACTCCCACCCGCTTGGGTGCCCTGAGGATTTGGACCCAGTGCCCAGACAGGCTGGGCTGGGTGATGTTATGTGCTGAAAGAGGGCGGTGGGGCCGAAGTGGGGTGGGTTCTGGATGGAAGCTGGGTGGGCTAGGAAGAAAGAGGCGGTATGCCGGGAGTAGAGGCCCTGCTGAGAGCCCAAGAAGGATAGGGGGCCAAGGAACCTCTGAGCTCCCTGTCCCAGGCTGGCGCCGGGTGGGGCCAGAAACTCACCCCAAAGCTGTCTCTCCTGGCACCGAGAGCTCAGGCCTCCGTGCTGATGGAGCAGCTCGCAAACAAAGCGCCTACCCTGCTTGGTGCAGGCAGGCCATAGTGAAAGACCCTCAGAGAGGACCTTTCCTCTCTGATGAAGACCCCAGAACCAGGACACTCCGAGACCAGGCCACAGGATGCAATTAGCAAGAGGTTTATTGAGTAAACACAGGTACCTGCAGGCAGCAAGTCTTTCGGAGGACTTGCGCGCCTGCAGACTGGGGGAAGGTCTTTTTATAGGAAAGAGGGCAGCAGAAGCAGATTACAGAAGCAAATGCGTGGTTAGTGGTCAGTTGGAATGGGGCAAGGGGCATAGGTGGTTTTTCCTTTCCCAGCACAGATGTATAGGAACAGATACCCTGTTCCTCTTTTGGTTTTTCCTTTCCCAGCAGAGATGTATGGCAACAGATTTCCTGTTAATTGATGTCCTGTCCTATTCTATAGATACAGATATCCTGCTTTACAGCCAGGGACCCTGACCTCATTCTGCACTTACATTTGTTCGTCAAAAGCCTTGTGAAATGACGTTTCAGCAGCTAAGCTGGGATCTTTCATAGGGGGAATTGTTTCTTTTGTGAATTGCTGATATTCTAAGTTGGGCACATGTGCTGACTATAGGCATCCTGTTTCTCTAAGCAAACGGGATGTTCTCATGAGAGCCGGCTAGCTGTAGGTCCTGAGAGGGTCCTGAGGGTCTCAAGTGAACAGGATGTTCTCATGGGAGCAGGCCAGCTGCGGGTTCGGGGGGGGTGTCCAGAGGGTCTTTCAATAGAAGCAACGGAACTCCCACCCGCTTGGGTGCCCCGAGGATTCGGACCCAGTGCCCAGACAGGCTGGGCTGGGTGATGTTATGTGCTGAAAGAGGGCGGTGGGGCCGAAGTGGGGAGGGTTCTGGATGGAAGCTGGGTGGGCTAGGAAGAGAGAGGCAGTATGCCGGGAGTAGAGGCCCTGCAGAGAGCCCAAGAAGGATAGGGCGCCAAGCAGCATCTCTGTTTTTATGCCAATACTAAGATGTTTTCATTATTGTAGTTATGTAATAGAGTTTGAAGTCAGGGATGGCAATGCCTCAGGAAGTCCAGAGATTGTTGGGGGGGGGGGCTTTGGACTTCCCAAAGGGCAGGGTATGCTGCCCTATCATAAGGAGGGAGAGGGAGGGAGCAGGAGAAGTGGGGGAGAGAGAGGGGAATGGGAAGAGGGGAGGAAGTGTAAATTTTTGAATGGAGAAATGAAAAAAAGAATTTTTCTATATAAAAAATACATATATTCATTCAGATATATAACTTCTATTTGCTAATTATACTTTAATAAAACTTTGGAAAGAGAGAAAAAAAGAATTTATAAATCAAATGTAATTCACTGGGGGACTAGTACATATTTCGCACCACTATCACATTGCAGGTGGTTTTGTACTATATAAGAAAGTTATCTGTTCATGATCCATTCTGCAGTGGAGCCACTAATCAAGTTCTTCCATGGTTTCTGCTCATCTTCCTGCCGTGGATTTTCTCAGTGTTAGACAGTGACATGGATGTGTAATCCAAATTAACCTTTCTTCACTATGTTGCCTTTGGTCATGGCATTTATCACAGAAACTAAAAGCAAAATAAAACACATACTAATTTCAGAAAACTATACCATGGTTCTTAATCCTCAAAGATATTGTGGGAGATTTTATAAGTGATTAAATTCCAACTGTTTGATGTTGATGTAATCCAAAATGGTAGCTTTGGTATAAGAATGTAGATTTGTACAGCCTTGTTTCATTTTCCTTTTCTATTGTATCTTGAGGAGAGGACTATGTAGATTTCTTTGCTGCAGTATAATCAACGAATAAGGTCATATCTCCTCTCCCACAGTCTTAGTTCTCTCCAAGTATTTATTGTCTCATGTTTTCTCTAATCTTGTTGACATAATCTTAAATTTTTCAGTCTTTTTAATTGAAGAAAGGGATTACATGAATGTAACAGCAAACAAGGGACTAGGAAAACTGCAGATTAATTGCTATGTTGGGACTCCGCAGGTCAGCAATTGCTTACTCTACTATAAGTGATGACCAAGATATGCTCACGTGACTGAGGAAATCTGTAAGCATGATAGAAGTAAGGTCTAAAAGGATGTCCTTTAGGGCTTTTATCAGACCTGGCATCATACTCTTAAATGAATATAGACTTAGGATCTTTGTCAAATATCAACTGGCTAGAAATACAAATGTTTAAAAGGAAATACACATCACAGCTAAAAAGTAATTATTTTGACTGCACTAAATTTTATATTATTTTTCAATCATGAAACCTGCCATGGCCCAGGAGAAGAAACTTCACTAAACCCTATTTTATCTTCAATACCTGGATTCTTCCTATAAAGATTCTCATTTCTGTGACATCTTGGAAAACCAACTCCTGGATGACTAGGTGAAGCCCATCAAAAAGTTTCAGAACAACCTGACCCACTTCCCTAGAGTGACAGGGCCAGACCCAAGCAGACTGGCATGCCCAGACCATCTCTGGGTGACTATGTCCTTAAGTGTTTTACAATCAAGCATGACTTGGAGTTTTCCTTGCCATCTAAGAGGTTGTGGCTTTGTCTTTGTACCAGTCAGCTGGAGGACCTCCACCTCAACCTTTCAAGCCATTAGGCAGCATTATAACCACCGTGGAGTCCCTCCAAAACTTTGGACTAAGTAAACATGAAGCTTTGTAGGACAATAATAAACAAACAAACAAATAATGAAATTCAGCTAAAAAATTTAAAATGCTCTAGATGAATGAATCTTATTTTTATATGTCAGAATCTTTTGTCTGCACATTTGTATAACCATCATGATTGTTTGCTGTGGAAGTGAGAAAGGGGTACCAGATCACTTGGAATTGAATTAAAGATGATTAAGAACCACCAGGTTGTTTTTGGATAAAAAAAATCCATGTCTTTTGTAAGAGCAATAAGGACTCTTAAACACTGCACCCTCACTGTAGCCTCAGCAGCTACATTTTAAAGCAGGATTTCCTCAATAATGTATCACCTATCCATTGTAATGTTTAAGACTCATGTTTGGGAACCTGAACCAGTGTGGACAGAAGAATAATATTTTGGGTCCTATTTCAAGGTTTACTGAATGCCATGAGATTACAGGACACAGTGAAACATCTCTGACTCTGGTAGTCTCCTGTTCTGTAGATCAGAGAGGCCATGAGAAGGAAGAATCTGGTTGGAACTATGCAATGTATATTTTGCTTAGTGGAGGAGAGTCAAAATGGGGGGAAATTGTCATCAATCTTCCCACAAGGAGTAACATTTGGTCAATATAGACCCTGACACTTTTCATTAGACAAATCACTCTTAAAATTCTAAAGGAGATAGGGACTAATTGTCTAAATACCCAATGACTCAAGGACTAGAATCTAAATTGGCCTTGACCGGCTAGCTCACTCGGTAGATCATGAGACTCTTAATATCAGGGTCATGGGTTAGAGCCCCATGTTGGGCACCATTCTGTGTTAGGGAGACGAGCAGGCCTGCTTTTCATCCCACCCGGCTCCTGTACAGCTAGCTTAGCCACGGAAATAATAACATAGAAACTGTATTCTTTTAAACACTGCCTGGCCCATTATATCTAGCCTCTTCTTGGCTAACTCTCATATGTTGCTTAACCCATGTTTAGTAATCTGTGTAGCACCACGAGGCGGTGTCTTATCAGGAAAGATTCAGCATGTCTGACCTTGTTGCTTGGTCCATCGCATCTGACCAGAGAGGAGAGGCATGGCATCTGGCTCACTTCCCTTCTTCCCAGCATTCTGTTCTGTTTACTCTGCCTACCTAATTTTCTGTCCTATCAAAGGGCCAAGGTACTTTCTTTATTAACCAATGAAAGTATGACCCTCCTCCATCATTGACCACAGCAGGTGGAATAAGAACAAGAAAGGACAATACTTGTAATATTGCTAACAATAATTAACAATAATGGTGTTTACAAATAATTTTGATAAAAGATGATTGATAAAACATTAAATAATAACAGAAGGAAACTAATGATCCAAATGACTAGTATAAAACAAAACAAGGTAACCTAGAATTTGAAAGAGACGAATGATAACTCAGGCCTTAGCCAGACATTGTACTCCTCACCAGTGAATGAGAATGGTACCACAATTTGAGCCAAATTTGAAGCAAGATTGATATTTTTTTTTATTGTGGTGAATCTTTGGAGCCAGCGACTGCCTCTTTTCTTGGGTTAGAGACAGCAAACCCACATGAATTTAAGGGGTAAAATTATGAGTAGTTATAAATTAGGTTTGCAGAAGATAGGCAATGGGGTAATTACGAAATACATAAAAACCTTACTGGGCAGTGGTGGCACACGTCTTTATACCAGCACTTGGGAGGCAGAGGCAGGCAGATCTCTGTGAGTTTGAGGACAGCTTGGTGTACAAGAGCTAGTTCCGGGACAGACCCAAAGCCACAGTGAAACCCTGTCTCAAAAATAAATAAATAAATAAGAAAAGGAAAGAAAAACCTCAAAAAAATTCGTGTGGTTACCATGTCATCAGAGATGTTTTAGGGAGTTTCAGAGAGAGTCATGGATAGAAAGGGTATTCTCACAACAAGTCAAGGCCATGGGTTCTGGAAGGTCAGGATCCTGGAAACAAGTAACTCAGCTCTTACAATAAATTGAAACTTAATTTTTAATAATATAGCATAATGTCTCTTGTCTTCACAGTGCAGTCAGGAAGGTTCATCAGTTTGCCTTGGAAAGAAATCCTGTGTAAGATAAGTTAATATACTGGGTAGGGCAATCAAAAGCACCCCAAGTATAATGAAAGATTTGCTTTATATTGATCCATTTAGAGTTGTTTATATAAATCTATGAGGAATTACATTATGTTCCATGTTCTGGTTTTGTTTTCCTTTCAATGCTATTGGTATTCAATATTTAAAGCCCAAAACCCATTTTCATTTGTTCCACCACCAGATAGTTTCACCTTATTCTTTCTTTGTTCACACATTCCTAATATACTGTCTCCAGCTGTATTTTGTCTTGTATTTATAATGCAACAGATCATCACAACCCCACTTTTGAAAGCCCTGTCTTTCCTTTAGTTAAGAAGGGCCAAGACATTTCTGATAGCTTCTGTCTTCTCATAGAAAATAACTTAACATAATTAGGTTACTTTAATATAAATGTAATATTTTTATTACCATTGCCATTGAGTTTGAGTCCTGTGTAGATGCTGAGGTGTTTGGTGTTGGACCTGTACCACATTGTTTCCTACTGATCTTAGGATCACAGGGAGGACACCTTGATCATTCAGAAACAGGAAAGGGTGAGTGTGTCCAGGGATTCTTGAATTGTGTGTACTGTTTGGGACATTGCAGATGTTGTGGAGCTGCTGCCTGGACGTCCCCCTGGCCATGTGCAGAGAGCTGTGTCCTAGATTCCAGTTTTGGTTTCACACTTCTAAGAGCTGTTCATGGGGTCTCCATACCTGTTATGTATCAGGGAAACTACTGGGTCCCAAGCCACTTCCTGGCTGTGGGGAAAATTCACCTGGAACCTGTGCCATGTCAGAATTTGCAGTACTTCCAGGTTGGTGACATTGACTCAGCACTATGGTGTCTCTCAGTGTTCCTCCCAACTTGTCCATACTTCAAGAGAGGGTGAGAAATAATACAGAGATAAACAAGAGACAGCAGGTAGAATCAGGAAGGCATCCAGTAAATACTGTGATCTGCCTAAATTTATTTCTCATAGACCTTATACAGCCCAATCCAAAAGAGGTTGAGTGAAGGTAAAAGTCTTCTTTACTGTGATACAAAGAACAAATATATGTAGTTACCTCCTCACATCTCTGAACATCAAGTAATCACACCCTAGAACAAGATATCCTTTTTGTCTAAGCAAAACATCCTGTAGCCAACCCTTACATCTGAACATTCAGTTGTATAACCTTGAATAAGCTAGAATTCTGAACTTTCTGACCTTCAGCTAAGGTGGAATGGATTCACCTCTGTGGGCTACCACATGTGTAAATGTCCCCGAGTGCTGTACTGTGTTGGGAGACTCCATAAGAGCTATGTCTTTGCTGCTTTAGAGTTTTCCTGTCGTTGTCTTTGTGATTTTATATTATTCTTAGTTTGAACCCTAAGACATGCCTGGCCTAAGCAAACAAATGCTTGGGTGTTAGACTGGATCACCCAACAAATTTGATCACTCTGTGTATGTTCTGTACTTTAAAACTGTTCATGTGAGAGGATCGAATGGTTTGCTCTCTGAGAGTGTGTGACAATTCGTAGTCATGTAGGAAGAGAGTTTTAAATCAGACATCTTTTCACTAAGAATTCTGAGGCAGAAATGAGATATTTGGAAATCTTTCCAAGGCTTCCTCTTTGGGAACTGTGTGAGTCAATTAAAGGCTTGGTATTGCATTGATATTTCCTTGTTTTTCTCTAGGCTTCTCCAAGTAGAAGAAATTGCATGAAAGAATAGTTAATCAGTAACTAAGCATTTTATAGGATGAACTTCTTTGGACTCAACAATAGAATTTTCACTAGTACTACATTTCAGGGTACAGAAGACTAAAAGCAGAAAGGAGAGTGGAGTCTGACCTCAAAAAACAACTTCATTATCAAGTGGCACCTACTTTGCTGCTATGCAGGGAAGGTGTGCGATGGGAGAGAGCTAGCAGAGATCCTTCATAGGGCTGATGGGGCGGGCTTTGCAATGAGGACATTGCACCAACTTCTTATAGGAAACCGTGCTATGTAGTCCCTTCTTTTGGTAATCATTTGCCCTCGAGAGACAAGCTGCTAGGAGCCTTGCTCCTAATGGTTCCCATGACCTGGGATGGATGTGTGAAACAAAGAAAACTCTGACCACCTGTAGGAAACAAGTGGCTGTGGCCACAGATGGCATCAGCCATTTTTATTCATAGTTTCAATAGTTTGCATGGACAGTTTTACACTCTTATTTGTTTCCTTAGGTTTCTAATAACAATTAAAATAATTGCCAGTTTGTTCCCTTATTTCCTTCTTTTTTTGTGCCCCAACTTCCCCACTGGTAATCATTCCCTACTTGATTTGTAACTGCAATATCACAAGCAGAAGTAGTAAAGCAAGCAACAAAGGACATTCTCTAACCTGGCACGTCTACAGGTAGAACAGTGTGCCCAGTCGGCATTCTTTGCAGTTACAGTGTGATGCAAAACAAAAGAGAAATTTAGCTTTGGCGGTTAATATTTAGCTGTAGTGAAATCTAAACTCTTAAATCAACTCATCAGCCAAGGCTGAATCACTTTGTTCTATATTCTATACTTCTGTATCTCCTATGGAGGATATACCAGGGTTTTCCCTATCATCCTGTATAGTACATAACTTAGAAATTTAAATTTCATAGTTGGCATTGATTATCTCTTGTTCTCAAGTCCCGGTCTTCTCAGCTTCCTGCACTATTGAGTCCTACATTATTGACACAGTTATTAGAAATGAGGGCATTTGAGTTTCTGTGATTTTGCTTCATTTTTACCGTTCATAGACTGTTCTCATTAACTCTTGATATCATCTACTTTATTACATTTCTCTTAGACTCTTGTTCTTAGGATCCTTCTTTTCAGAACAATTATGCAAATTTGTAATGTCTTGAACTATCGTGACTCTTTCAAACTAGTCACAGGGTAAACTGGACAGACAACATCCTGTTCTTGGAAATCCTGAATTCACAGTTACACCTGAAGCATCAAAGACTTTAGCAGCTGAATCATGTCCACTGTACGTTTTTAACAACATCCCCTAGCTCATCCAGAGAGTCATCAGGGGAAAGTTTTTACAAATGCAACAGCCATCTCATCTATTGGGCTCTAAGAGTCAGCCAGCAGTGTGATTTGTGGAAGGAAAGCAAGGTGAGCAGGTAGCACAGATGCTCCTGGGGTCATTTCCCAAATATACAGCAAACTATCCATCACTTTTGCCAAAAATGGATTAAATTCTCCCAGGCCTCACCAAAGGGAGTATAAGACTTTAAGACAATTCTGAAGCCATTTCTGACAATTTTGAATTCTCTCAGCCTCTGTGCCATAGTGCTTTTCCTCCTCCCCTAGGAATGAAGGACCTAACAGCTACACATGCACTTACTCAGTTCCTGACCAATTATCCATATATGTATGTTTTGATTCAGTCCCCTGGGAAACGGGGTCAAAATGACCTCTTACCTCATCTGATCTGGCAATAACTCTTCAGCCAATTATTGGTAATAGCCCTTTTGAATAAGACAATCACAACCCCCCTTGCTTCTGTGTCCTTCTCCTTTAAAAGTAGCCTGTGCCAGCTATTCAAGGTCTTTTGGTTTCCCAAATGCTGAGGGACCCTGTCATGACAGAATTAATTAAATCTTCATGCTTTTGCATGGACTGGGGTGTGTGAGGTGGTCTCTGGGTGCGATTCCTCCTCGGTGTTTGGATGCTAGAGTCCAACATTTTGTTCCCTGCCCGGGAATCTAGTCGCTCCCAGACACATTCTGGACCCAGTTGGAGGTATAAAGAAACGAGCTCATTTTTTATGTCTGTCTCTTTATGTATTGTATTTCTGTTTCTGCGTAATTGTGAATCAGTAATTTGAGAATTGTACTTGCGCAGGGTCTGTATTGAAACTGGGCTAAGGGAGGAGGCAGACGTGTTCTGATATCCCTTGCCCTAGCCTTGCAAGACGTTTCATGGGCATTTATGGGAAGGAGGGGCGACCAGGTCGCCCTAATCTCCAGGGGAGATGTGATCCTCCATCTGTATTTTTGGATCTGCTGCTGCGGCTTCTGATTTTAAGTCTATGTCTGTCTTTTTGTTCTTGTGTATTTTCAGTTCTACACCAGAATGGTGGCGAGAGCACCAGCTTCTGGTTTTGAGTTTATGTCTGTCTCTTTGTATTTTTGTTTTTGTATGACATTTTGTCTTTGTTAAAATCCACCTGCAGCAATTCAGAACCTGTCACCAGCCCTCTGGCCATCATTGGTTCCCCTGATTCTGAAAGCAGCCCCGCTGCTGGAGAAGGCAGTGGCTGTCTTCTCTCTTTCCTATACAGGAGCGAAAGAAACCCAAAATCCAGGCACCTCTGGTTCTTCCTGATATCCAGCCAAGTACTCCGGCATGGCAGACTTCTCCCTCCTCCTCTCCGGGAGGAAGCACTTCATTCCTGAGGAGCCCTGCTGGTTGGGCCCTAGCCCTGAAAACTTCAGTACTCAGTGTCTATGCTGGGACAGGAGAGGGATGTCTGCTAGAAAGAGAGTGACCTCCCAAGCATTTCCCCTTTGCTCATTAGCAGGCCAATTACAATACTGCCTTTTTCTGCCTCTAATCTTTACTTATAACCCTCCCTTCTCTCGGGACCCTCAGGCCGTGACCAGGCTTATAGAATCTGTTCTAGTTATTCATTAGCCCACTCAGGATGATTGCCAGCAGCTCTAAGAGGTGCTCCTAACCACAGAGAAAAAGCAGTGAGTTCTCTTTGAAGCTCAAAAAATGTCCCAGGAGCTGACAGCAGGCCAACCCAATCACTGAACGAGATAGAGGATGGGACATCTTCCCTCTGACTTGACCAGAATGGGACTTCAATACTTCTGCTGGTAGGGAGTAGTCTTTATTGTCAGATTCCAATTGGTGGGTCTAAAAAGGGGGGAGTTGCAAAGTACCCCACTAATTTACTAATTTGGCTAAGGTAAAAACAACAGTACAAAGGTCTGATAGTACTCCTACAGGATTCTTAGAAAAACTATTGGAGGGGTACAGGATGTGTTGAAGGAGCTGCGGGTTGCATTCCTGCCACCCTGCTCCCAGCAGCCTGGCTAGCTTATGCCCCTAAATAACAACACACAAACTGTATTCATTTAAACACTGCCTCGCCCATTTCTTTTAATGTGTGTAGCACCTAGGTGCGCTTACCGGGAAGATTCTAGCCTATGTCCATTCTGGGTCAGAGCTTCATCGCGTCTGCCCCAGAGAGGAGAGCTATCAAGTTTGAGCTCACTTCCTCTTCCTCCCAGCATTCTGTTCTGTTTATTCCTCCCACCTATGTTCTAACCTATGAGGCCAAACAGTTTCTTTATTAATTAACCAATGATCTTCACACATCAAGGATGTATACTTTTTTTGATTCCATGGCAGCAGATTGCCAAGCCAATGTAATGATGTCTTTTATAGGCCAGTCAGCTTCAGACAGCAAGTTGCAGAGAATGGAGGGATTGCAGAGATGCTCCCTTCAAGACTTAGTAAAGGGAAAAAAAATTAGACAGATGGGGAGGCAACAGAAGACGACATCTGCAGAGACTGTGCACCTCAGACAGAGCAGCCCCTGAGTGGCCAAATGCGGACTTCAGTGAGGAGGAGTGGCCCTACAGGACTTTGGGCTCCAGACACTTCTCAAAGCAGCTGCTGAGCAGAAGCAGGTTGGAGAAGGGCTCTGAGCACAGCCGGCTACTGAAGTGGCACGCTGCCCACCTGAGAGGCCTACACAGCGGCCACAGTGACAGTACTGAAACTCCCCCCTTGCTTACACTGTGCACCCAGGTGTCCGATTCTGGGGTGTATGGGGGGGGAGGGGAGGAATTCCCCTCGCTATGTCTAAAGCATTTGACTATAAACACAGGACTGCTGGTTATTCCTGAGTGTCCCACGCTTTTATTTAAAAAAAAAAGACATGTGGAGACTTTGATTTCCCATACTGTTCTCCAGGGCTGTAAAGAAAAACATGCTGTGATAGAGTTTGAAGTCAGGGATGGTAATGCCTCCAGCAGATCCTTTATTGTATAGGATTGTTTTGGCTATCCTGGGTTTTTTGTTTTTCCATATAAAGTTGATTAATAGTCTTTTCAAGATCTGTGAAGAATTTTGATGGGACCTTGATGGGGATTGCATTGAATCTATAGATTGCCTTTGGTAGAATTGCCATTTTTACTATGTTGATCCTCCCAATCCAAGAGCAAGGGAGGTCCTTCCATTTTCTGGTATCCTCTTCAATTTCTTTCTTCAATGGCTTAAAGTTCTTGTCAAATAGATCTTTCACTTCCTTGGTTAGAGTTACCCCAAGATATTTTATGCTGTTTGTGGCTATCGTGAAAGGTGAAGCTTCTCTGATTTCCCTCTCTGTTTCCATATCCTTTGTGTATAAGAGGGTGACTGATTTTTTGGAGTTGATCTTGTATCCTGCCGCATTGCTAAAGCTGTTTATCAGCTGTAAAAGTTCTTTGGTGGAGTTTTGGGGATCGCTTATGTACACTATCATATCATCTGCAAATAACAAAAGTTTAACTTCTTCCTTTCCAATTCGAATCCCCTTGATCCCATTATGTTGTCTTATTGCTATTGCTAGAACTTCAAGCACTATATTGAAGAGGTATGGCGAGAGTGGACAGCCTTGTCTTGTTCCTGAGTTTAGTGGGATGGCTTTGAGTTTCTCTCCGTTTAATTTGATGTTAGCTGTCAGATTGCTGTAAATAGCTTTTATTATATTTAGGTATGACCCTTGTATGTGTGGTACTGGCATAAAAACAGAGAAGTCGACCAATGGAATCGTGTAGAAGACCCGGATTTTAACCCACAAACCTATGAACACCTCATTTTCGATAAAGGAGCCAAAAGTATACAATGGAAGAAAGAAAGCATCTTCAACAAAAGTGCTGGCATAACTGGATGTCAACCTGTAGAAGAATGAAAATAGACCCATATCTATCACCATGCACAAAACTCAAGTCCAAATGGATTAAAGACCTCACTGTCAGTCAGAACACACTGAACCTGATAGAAGAGAAAATGGAAAGTACCCTACAACAGATGGGCACAGGAGATCGCTTCCTATGTATAACCCCAGCAGCACAGACATTAGGGCAACATTGAATAAATGGGACCTACTAAAACTGAGAAGCTTCTGTAAAGCAAAGGACACTGTCACTAAGACAAAAAGGCAACCTACTGACTGGGAGAAGATCTTCACCAACCTCGCAACAGACAAAGGTCTGATCTCCAAAAATATAGAGAACTCAAGAAACTAGACTTTAAAATGCTAATTAACCCAATTAAAAAAATGGGGCACTGAACTGAACAGAGAATTCTCAACAGAAGAAGTTCAAATGGCCAAAAGACACTTAAGGTCATGCTCAACCTCCTTAGCAATCAGGGAAATGCAAATCAAAACAACTTTGAGATATCATCTTACACCTGTCAGAATGGCTAAAATCAAAAACACCAATGATAGCCTTTGCTGGAGAGGCTGTGGAGGAAGGGGTACCCTCATCCATTGCTGGTGGGAATGCAATCTTGTGCAGCCACTTTGGAAATCAGTGTGGCAGTTTCTCAGGAAATTCGGGATCAACCTACCCCTGGACCCAGCAATATCACTCTAGGGAATATACCCAAGAGACGTCCGATCATATGACAAAAGCATTTGTTCAACCATGTTCATAGCAGTATTATTTGTAATAGCCAGAACCTGGAAACAACCTAGATGTCCTTCAATGGAAGAATGGATGAAGAAAGTGTGGAATATCTACACATTAGAGTACTACGCTGCGGTAAAAAACAATGACTTCTCGAATTTTGCATGCAAATGGATGGAAATAGAAAACACTATCTTGAGTGAGGTAAGCCAGACCCAAAAAGATGAACAGGGGATGTACTCACTTATAATTGGTTTCTAGCAATAAATAAGGATCACGGAGTCTACAATTGGTGAACCTAAAGAAGCTAAATAAGATGGTGAACCCAAGGAAAAACATATAGTTACCCTCTTGGCTATGGGAAGTAGACAAAATTGCCGGGGAGAAAATTGGGATCTTGGGGGTGGGGTGAGATGGGGGTAGGGGGAGATGGGGAGAGAAAAGGGAGAAGGGGAGGATGGGGGGAACTTGGGGAAAAAGGAGGATTGGGATAAAGGAAGGTTGGATAGGGGAGCACAGAAGCATAATTCTTAGTTAAGGGAGCCACCTTAGGGTTGGCAAGAGACTTGAACCTAGAGTGGCTCCCAGGAGCCCAAGGCGATGTCCCCAGTTAGTTCCTTGGGCAGCTGAGGATAGGGAACCTGAAATGACCCTAGCCTATAGCCATACTGACGAATATCTTGCATATCATCATAGAACCTTCATCTGGTGATGGATGGAGATAGAGACAGAGACCCACACTGGAGCACTGGACTGAGCTCCCAAGGTCCCAATGAGGAGCAGAAGGAGGGAGAACATGAGCAAGGAAGTCAGGACCACGAGGGGTGCACCCACCCACTGAGACAGTGGGGCTGATCTATTGGGAGCTCAACAAGGCCAGCTGGACTATGACTGGAAAAGCATGGGATAAAACCGGACTCTCTGATCATGGTGAGCAATGAGGGCTGATGAGATGCCAAGGACAATGGCACCGGGTTTTGATCCTACTTCATGTTCTGGCTTTGTGGGAGCCTAGCCAGTTTGGATGTTCACCTTCCTAGACATGGACGGAAGGGGGAGGACCTTGGACTTTCCACAGGGCAGGGAACCCTGACTGCTCTTTGGACTGGAGAGGGAGGGGGAGAGGAGTGGGGGAAGGGGAAGAATGGTGGGAGGAGGGGGAGGGAAATGGGAGGTTGGGAGGAGACTGAAACTTTTTTTTCCTTTTCTCAATAAAAAAAAAAAAAAGAAAGAAAAACAGGCTGCTCTCTGTCTTTGCCATGCGCACCTCCCTGAGGAAGAATTTGCAGCCACTGCCAGCTAAATCCTCCTCCCAGCTGCCTTGGTCACAGTCCAAGCTTAAGAACTATGCTTAGAGCTGCCTGTAACCCTCCCCCCCCAGGTAGCCCCTGTGACTGACTGAAGTGAGGTGGGGCCCAGGAGGTGCTGAAGCCCAATTCCAAACAGCCTTCCCAAGCTGCTTGCAAGTTTCACAGAGAACAACTGCCCCCAGCTTCCAGACCACAGCCGTGGCAAGCTTGGGGTACAGCAATGCCGGTTTTGGTGGTGCATGCTGGTAGGATTTGCTGAAGAAGGCAGAGCAGCAATAGTGAATGAGCTGGGCAGCCTACTTAAAGGGACATCGGCTAGATGGCAGAAAAGCTTTTTTCTTACCAGGACTAAGAAGATCAAAGAAGAAATCTTCTCGAGGTTTGGCCTGCTCAAGGTAATCAAGGTTGATGGTAAAACTGCCTTGTTGCCCAGAAAAGTCAGAGCATATGTAAGACTGGGGAAAATTACATTGTGCATACAGACCCCAGAGTTCAGGACAGGTAAAAAGGATAAATAAAACCAGATTAGCCTTTGAAATCTGGCAGTAGAGACTGGGTACAGCTCCTTCCCCTAGTCCTGTTCTGTGTGCGAAACACCCCATCTCAGCTTGGACTAATCCCCTGAGATTCAATATGGGGGACCTCCCCTCTTGGTTTCCTAAGGCCCCTCATGACCCATTTGCACACAAACCCCATCTGCAGGTGCAGTTGAAGGCTCTCCAGATCTCCAAGCCCAGGTGTAGTGTCAGGAGCCAATTTCCTCCTAAAATCATTACAGGAACCATCACCCTGGGGAGTCTGCAGAGAACCCCACACCCCTAATTGTGTTAAGAATGGTTCTATTGACAGAGCCTACCCCACACCCAAATTGGTTGTTAATGAGAGCTATCTGTTAGCGGAACCCACCCCGCATTCCAAACTATCTCGAGAACTAGGTGTGTCATCTCCTAGTTGTAACTTCCAGGCCTACTGTGACTTGACCGAAGATAACCTCCTGCCTACGTGACCAACGAGGACCATGTGACCAACGTGAACCACGCGGCAAGAGCCCAGAACCCTGTGCCCCATCCCCCCAACTCCTTACCCTATAAAAGGTTGTATCTCGTCCCTAATAAACGGAGGCTTTGACAAACTTTGCATAGCCTTCTTCCTCTTTCTTAGCCCATTATCTTCCAGGTAGTGCCTCTCCGTGACCCTGGAATAACTGAACTGCCAGGCGGGCTACTAACCCTAGACTAAGTAGCCTGCCGAGGCAATCAACAGTGGCGCCCGAACAGGGACTCGGAGCACGGTCAACTATCGGACGACAACGCGCAGTCCCGGGACAACAAGAAGAAAAGAGAAGGTTCTGCGGCTGTAGGACTCGGACAGATCTGCAGGACAAGGTAGGCGCAAGCTCACCGTCGTTCAAAAAGATATGGGACAGTCACTTTCAAAGGAAGAGAAATTTATAAAGGAATTTAAGCAATCCCTCAGGGAAAGAGGAGTAAGAGTCAAAAAAAGAGATTTAGTTGCATTTTTCTGTTTTATAGACGAGATATGCCCCTGGCTAACTTTAACTGGCCCAAAAATACACCCTAATGTTTGGGATAAGGTGGGAAAAAATCTTAGTAAACTGATTAAATCAGGTGATTCTGTGCCGGAAGTTGTTCTTACTTACTGGTCCCTAATCAGAGACATCATAAATAGCCCAGAATGTGGAGGAAATGGTTCCCATCTTCTGACAATAGTTACTGAATTCTTAGAGGCATCCCGCCCGCCATCTCGTAAAGACGAGAGGGGGTGTCCTTCCCCGTGCCCTTCAGTTATTATTAGTATCCCTGAGGACCCCTCCTCAGGGCCTATTAATCCCACGGCAGGCCCCCAAGAGGAAACCGTGCCGGCTGGAGATAAGAGTCAAAAATCGCCTAACAGCATTTATCCATCGCTGGTTACTTTAAAAAATGAAACCAAACCTAGCCAGCAGGACTCGGATCACTGGATTCAGAGTCCGGGGGAGCTCTTGGATTCAGAGTCCGAAGATGAGTTAGAAGCGGCTAGATATAAGGAAGGAAAGCATGGTAGAGGAGCGAGGGTTCCCCGCGTCTTCCTTAGTCAGCCAAAAAGGACTCCACAGCCGCCGCCCTATGCTCTGACCGCCCCCGATAGCCTGCCTTTACCCACTCCTTTGGTTCAGGAATTATTTAATACAAAAGCTACCCTTAAGGCGCAAATAGGAGGTCTCAAGCAAGTGCTTACATTACAACATGAACTCTCAGACCTTTCCTCTCAGATTCGGGACTTACAAGTCACTATGGGGAAAGGCATGATTTTAGACAAACGGGCAAACTCTAGACCTAATCGTAAAATGGTCTATCCAGTCATGACGCGGTCACGAGCTAGACAGGCGAACGCCGCTGAGCTCCACCCTGATACTGTAGAAGAACAGGAGAATTGTGATGAAGTTCAGGAGACCTCTGATACTGAGGAGGAGCCCGAACAAAGTGAAGGCGACACCTCTCAGCCCATATATAAAAAATTAAAAATTAAACATATTAAAGACCTTCACTCAGCTGTTAAAAACTATGGAATACATGCACCTTTTACTCTTTCCATATTGGAGGGATTATCAGGGGACGGATTTATGTTGCCCATAGAATGGGGCAGGGTGGTTCAGTCGGTGCTAACTAGAGGACAATATCTGATCTGGAAGATTGAGTTTTTGGATAGGGCTGAGGCCTTTGCTAATAACAATAGAAAAAACCCACTAACTCAGACTGCCTCCTGGACAGCTGATAAAATTGCTGGCCAGGGTGAATTTGCAGATGAGGAGAAACAAAGGGGATTGTCACCGGGAATACTTTCGCAGACGGCGCAGGCAGCCCTGGCAGCTTGGAGGGCAGTTCCCTCCACTAGCGGCACTACTACCCCGCTCACTAAGATCATTCAGGGGCCCCAGGAGCCATATGCCCAGTTCATGGGTCGGCTCCAAGAAACAGCAGAAAGGATCTTGGGGCCTAAGGAAATTGAAGGGACCTTGGTCAAACAACTAGCCTTCGAAAACGCAAATCCTGCATGCAAAGCTGCATTAAGGGGAAAAATGAGGGACATTGATGTTTCTGGTATGATTAAAGCGTGTAATGAGGTAGATACTTTTGGCCATCAGCTATCAAAGTCAATCAGCCTGGCCATTGGCGCAGTATTTCAGGGACAAGGGGGACACTCTCGCCCCCAATGGAGGTCATGTTTCATCTGTGGTCAATTGGGACATCTTGCAAGGGAATGCCCCTCTCGACAAATGGTGGGGAATAATCGAAATGGTCCTGGGAATAGAAGGGGTGATCCCACGAGACCCTGCCCCCGATGCAAGCGGGGTGTACATTGGGCAAGTGAGTGCAAATCCAAGACTGATGTATTAGGCAACCCCCTAATCCCTGCCTCCGCTACTGCGGTTCAGGGAAACGGGAAAGGGGCCCCGATTGGGGGCCCTTACTCACCAACCTTGTACCAGCCAGCTCAAACCCCGATACCCAATATAAGGGAGATGACCCAACGTCAAAACCCCTTTTCCGGGCCACCCCAGGGAGTGCAGGATTGGACTTGTGTCCCTCCTCCACCCGGATTATAACCCCCGAGGATGGGACCACAATTATAGAGACGGGTCTATTTGGCCCCCCTCCTCCTGGCATGTTTTATCTCATTATAGGGCGAGCTTCATGCTCTCTAAAGGGGCTTTCTGTTATCCCCTCTGTAGTTGATGCTGATTATAAAGGAGAAATTAAATTACTTGCCACTGCTACCGAGGGCCCCCTAACTCTGAGAGCTGGACATCGCATAGCACAAGCCCTGCCATTGCCTATGATAGGACAATTCCCCTGCCGAGGAAACGAGCGTGGTGCCTCGAGCCCCGGCTCTTCTGATGTATATTGGGTGCAACAGCTTTCTGATACTCGGCCTATGATGACATTATGGTTAGATAATAAACAATTTCAAGGCCTTTTGGACACGGGTGCGGATGCCACTGTTCTATCATCTAGATATTGGCCTAAGGCCTGGCCCGTGGATTCCACTGCCACCCACTTACAAGGTATAGGACAAACCCAGAGTACTCTGCAAAGCTCCAAGTTGTTAACCTGGAGGGATAAAGACGGCAATTCAGGCACCATTCAGCCTTTTATAGTCCCAGGCCTCCCGGTTAACCTCTGGGGAAGGGACATCTTAAAACAAATGGGAGTTATTATGCTTAGCCCTAATGAAGTTGTCACTAAACAGATGCTTAATATGGGATTCCTCCCTGGTAAAGGATTAGGGAAGGAAGAACAGGGGCCTACAGGCCCTATCGCTGTTAAACAACGCCCAGAGCGCTTAGGCTTAGGTGCAGACCTTTTTTCATAAAGACCACTGCTCCTCCTGCACTCCAGGCTGATAGGATATCTTGGAGAACTAATGACCCAGTCTGGATTGATCAGTGGTCTATGCCTCAGGAAAAGGTTCAGGCTGCCCTGCAGTTAGTGCAGGAACAACTAGAGCAGGGACATCTTGAGCCCTCCACATCCCCATGGAACACCCCCATTTTTGTTATCAGAAAGAAAAATGGGGACTGGAGACTGTTACAGGACTTAAGGGAGGTTAATAAGACCATGATGCCCATGGGGGCTTTACAACCAGGCCTGCCGTCACCGGTTGCTATTCCCAAAGGATTTCATAAAATTGTTATTGATACCAAAAACTGCTTTTTTTCTATCCCTTTGCATCCCGCTGATTGTAAACGATTTGCATTCTCTATTCCAATTATCAATCATGCTGGCCCAAATCCACGGTTTCAATGGCGAGTCCTGCCCCAGGGCATGGCTAATTCGCCCACCCTGTGTCAGCGTTTTGTAGCTCAATCTGTGAACCCCATAAGATTGCTATATCCCACTGCTTATATTCTTCATTATACAGATGATGTATTGATAGCTGCTGATAGGATTGAGGTAGTAAATCAAATAGCTCAGGATTTGGTTTTAGCCTTACAAGATAGAGGTTTTATTATACCTCCAGAGAAAATTCAAACTTGTTATCCCTTTTTATTTCTGGGATTTCAATTGGACCCAACCTTGATTCATACACAAAAGATTCATATTAAAAGAACCAAATTAAGTTGTTTAAATGATTTTCAAAAACTCTTAGGCGATATTAATTGGCTACGCCCTTATCTCCGACTCACAACAGGAGATTTAAAACCATTGTTTAACATATTACAAGGGGACCCCGATCCCAGCTCTCCCAGGAGTCTCACACCAGAGGCAGAAGCTTCACTTGTAAAAGTAGAGGAAGCTATATCTCAGCAAGGCATAGGATACTTTGATCCTGCAAAAATTCTCTATTTGTTGGTATTTAACACTGACTATATGCCTTCTGGACTTCTGTGGCAAGAGGAGCAACCACTTTTATGGGTTCACGCACCTGCTACCTCATCCAAAGTTTTGCCCCCCTATCCCTTTTTGGTAAACCAAATCCTGTTTTCAGGAATTAAGACTGCAGTTCGCTATTTTGGCCGCGACCCTGACATTATTATCACCCCATATTCGGGACAACAAATCGCCTGGCTACAGCAGAGGCACGATGAATGGGCTGTGTTACTTGCTGGATTCCACGGAAAGCTTGACACTCACATGCCAGGGAACAAGCTTATCCAATTCCTTAATATCACATCTTTTACATTTTTAAAGAACACATGCCTGCGGCCCATCCCAAATGCCTTGCTTGTTTTTATAGATGGTTCAAAAAATGGGAAAGCCTCTTATGTTATTAATGATAAGGCCTACTCTATTGATACCCCATATAGATCTGCCCAGATGGTAGAATTGTATGCAGCATTCACCATATTCCAATTGATCCGCCACCAGGAATTTAATTTGTTCTCTGATAGCCAATATGTTGTTAGGGCCCTTCAGGTCCTCGAAATGGTGCCTACCATTCAGCCTTCAACACCTACATTTCAATTGTTTTCCAAAATTCAAAGGTTAATTAGAGACCGCTCATATTTATTTTTTGTGGGCCATATTCGAGCACATTCAGGTTTGCCTGGACCTTTAACACGGGGAAATGAATTGGCAGACAAGAGCACTCGTTTAGTAGCCTCAGTATCTGTACAGGATCCCGTGAAGGAGGCCCAGGCTGCCCACTTGCTTCATCATCTTAATGCCTCAACCTTGCGTCTTAGATTTGGTGTAACTAGAGAACAAGCCAGACAAATTGTTAAAAACTGCAAGAATTGTGTGACCCTTTTGCCTGAACCCCATTGGGGAGTCAATCCTCGGGGCCTGATCCCAGGGGAACTATGGCAAATGGATGTTACTCATATCCCTTCCTTTGGTAAACTTAAATATGTTCATGTTACTATTGATACTTATAGTGGCTTCCTGTATGCGTCTGCTCAGACGGGGGAAGCCACTAAACAGGTTATTGCCCATTTGTTTCTTACATTTTCTGTGATGGGACAACCCAAAATACTTAAAACTGACAATGGACCTGGATATACTAGCCAGAAATTTAAACAATTTTGTGCCCAGTTAAATATAAAACATTGTACTGGCATTCCCTACAATCCACAGGGACAGGGCATTGTTGAACGTGCCAATCAGACACTTAAGCATACCATCTTTAAATTAATGGCACAGGAGACACTTTACCCCATAAAAGGTAATGCTAAGATAATCTTGGCCCATGCTCTCTTTGTGCTCAATTTCCTAACATTGGATAATCAGGGGAGGTCTGCTGCAGACAGACTGTGGCACCCCTCTACCCAATCTACCTATGCACAAGCCCTTTGGAAGGACCCCTTGTCGGGTGCCTGGGCTGGCCCTGACCCTGTGCTTATTTGGGGAAAAGGCCATGCATGTATTTATGATACCAAGGCTCAAGATGCCAGATGGCTCCCTGAGCGTCTGATAAAATTGTATAATCCAACCAGGGAAAATAAGCCCTGAGAAGATTTCCCTTCTTGTGTTTTATTTCAGATGCTGACAAAAATCTTGATACCACCGTCGCTATGGGTCCTCCTAATTTGGGCCCCTCATCTCGGAGGAGCAGCACCCCCGTATCAATTTTTCAATTTTACCTGGCAAGTCATAAATGAAGCAGGTGACATCGCTAGCTCCTCCTCCACTATAGCCGCAACTCCTGATTGGGGCCCTTTAGAAGTAGATCTCTGCAAATTGGCTTTGGGAGGCCATTCAGACTGGGGAGTACACGATAAGTTTCTCCCTTTAACACAGGCTCCAGAAACTCCATTCGATTTCACGAAGGAGCCTGGCTGTACCACTAGATTTAGCAGGCGCGTCCTTGCTCTTACACCAATATATGTTTGCCCCGGAGCCTCCCACAGAGATCGCTCCCTGGCCTCCAAATGCGGATTTAATCCTGATTATTTCTGTGCCTCATGGGGCTGTGAAACTACTGGGGATACATATTGGAATCCCTCTTCTTCCTGGGATTATATTGAAGTTAAGAGAAAAGGCCCAAAGCAAAGCTTAGCTGCTCGATGTGTACCTCACAGATGGTGTAACCCCTTAGTAATCACCTTTACAGAAGCAGGAAAAAGGTTTGATTGGGTCAGTTCTAGAGGAGTAGAATGGGGGCTCCGTCTCTATAGGAGCGGAGGAGACTTTGGGGTGACTTTTAAAATAAAGTTACTAAAGACAGTCCCCCAATTCGCTGTTACCGCGGTAGGCCCCAATAAGGCATTGCATTTTTTGACCAGCAAACAACTCAGTCGTCCTTCAACTCTGACCAATAGTCTCTCTGTATCAGCCCCTCCCTTTCAACCCACCTTGCCTCAAGGACTACCCTCTTCTGCTGATCTTATTCTATCTATGGTCAATGCTTCTATAGTCGCTTTACATACTATTAATAATTCCCTATATGAAGAATGCTGGGTTTGCTTTTCACCAAAGCCCCCCTTTTATGAAGGTGTGGCTGCTTTTGGCTCCCCCAATTTAACTAATGATACAAAGCAGTTAAGGTGGTATCCTGTTGATGGGGAAGGTCTTACTATAAGCCAGGTCTCTGGCCTAGGGCTATGCCTTAGGGGACCAGCCTTGCGCTTCCCTCAACCATTGCAGCATACCTGCAATCAGACACTTATTGTCAATATTTCTTTTTCTTATATCTCTGCACCTGAAGGACTCTATTTTGCCTGTTCCTTGGGCCTCACCACTTATATAGTTACCAGTAAGTTTTTGATCAATGAGGATTATTGTGTGCTAGTGCGGTTGGTACCTCGTCTGACGATACATGAGTCAGAGAATCTCCTTCACTTTTGGGAACAGGGCGCTATTATGCCCCGATACAAGAGGGAACCTATTTCAGCCATTACCTTGGCTGTTGTTTTGGGGTTAGGAGCCACAGGTGCAGGAACAGGGATTGCCTCTCTTATCACCTCCCAACAGCAATATGCTCAACTTAGTCTGGCGGTAGACAGAGACATCCAGGAATTACAAAAGGGTCTAGAAAACCTAAAAGATTCATTAGTCTCTCTGTCAGAGGTGGTTCTGCAGAATAGACGAGGCCTTGACCTGGTTTTTCTTAAAGAAGGGGGACTTTGTGTTGCCCTTAAAAAAGAATGTTGCTTTTATTCAGATAAAACAGGCTTAGTACAGGATAGCATACAGAAGGTAAAAAATAGTTTAGAAGAAAGAAAAAGAAACAGAGAAAAGCAGGAGTCTTGGTATCAAAACTGGTTCTCCACTTCCCCCTGGCTGTCCACACTTTTGCCTAGTTTATTGGGCCCTCTCATGGGACTATTACTACTATTATCCTTTGGCCCTTGGGCCTTTAAAAAACTAACCCGCTTTATTAAGACCCAGATTGATGAAATAACAAAGGATTCCATAGCTGTTCTTTACCATCGCCTGAACACTCAGGGCTCCATGGAGGACCTCAGAACCCCAGAGACAGAGCAACTTGCAGCTGCTCTCCAATTTTCCACCCTTGCTACACACCCCAAACCCTTTAGGTCCTGGAATCCCTGGGAAAAAATGTTTGGCAGGCAGCACTCATAATCTTATTGTGGAGAGGCATTTAGGAAGGAGGATACCTAAGGCCAGATTAAAAGGTGAATACTGGGTTTGGAAAACGCCCTTTTTTCTTGTCTGGAAGATGGAGTTATTGGTGCCCAAAATTATATCATTATATTCTGTTTGAGGAGCTCCTCACAGCCTTTTCATTAATGATAGACACAGGGGCCCAATGACGGGAGTTAGTGTGGATCCTCGCCTGAACAGCACACCATACAGAGGCTGTACTGGCCGGCTCAACATGGCATGGTGCCAGGCACGAGGAGTGCCCTCCACATGGCCTAAGACAGGGTGACCTGTGATCTGTTTACTTTAAATCTTGCTAGATACCTTTCATTTGAGGAGCTCCAAGGATGGGTGACTTGTGGCAGGAAATCCCCCAACCTAAGACAGGATACTGGGAATCCTAAGACGGGTAAGGGGGATAAAGACCTGGTCCCCACTAGACCTAAGAATCATAAGGCACCCCTCTGTTCCCAGGAGAGGTAAATTGCTTCAACATTCGAGAGGAGGGTCTCTCCTTGTCCAAGTCCCTTCTCTTTTAGATCTGACACCTTGGTTGGACTCTGACCTGATGCCCTTCACTTAATAGCTGCCTGTCTTTATAAAAGAAAGGGGGATCTGTCAGGAGCCAATTTCCTCCTAAAATCATTACAGGAACCATCACCCTGGGGAGTCTGCAGAGAACCCCACACCCCTAATTGTGTTAAGAATGGTTCTATTGACAGAGCCTACCCCACACCTTACCCTATAAAAGGTTGTATCTCGTCCCTAATAAACGGAGGCTTTGACAAACTTTGCATAGCCTTCTTCCTCTTTCTTAGCCCATTATCTTCCAGGTAGTGCCTCTCCGTGACCCTGGAATAACTGAACTGCCAGGCGGGCTACTAACCCTAGACTAAGTAGCCTGCCGAGGCAATCAACAGTGTAGAGATCCCTCACCACCCTGACACCTGGAAATCTCACATTCGTTCCAAAATTGATGCCTGGGGTATAACTGGAGGGACATGAAAAAAGCTACAACACCCCACAGCCAGAACAGCAGCTGCCCGCTCCTACCTGCAACCCACGCCTCCTCAAGCCCTTGCTTTGATACCCCTGCTCTCACCCCTGATTTCTGTCAACTAGTGGCAGGGCTAGCCTCCTGGGATATCCGAGATACATATCCCCCACAGCTGACCCTGGAGGCTGGGAGAAGATCTTCTCCTGGAAGAGACTTAAAAGAGCTAGATTTTTATACTTCCCCAAAACAATGCTCCATGTGAAGCACGGGACCTGTAACATCTCCCCCACTTGTCTCCCAGGGGCAAGCAGCAGACTGTCTCCATGGGTATCGGGAAGGACTTGGGGCATGAGATGGTATTTAAAACCAAGTACTATCTGACCAGAGTCCGCTGCTGCCGGCTGGACTAGACCCTCCCTAAAGGGGCCCTAGCTATCCCTGCTGCTGCCCGCTGGACTAAGCTACTCTCCCTGCTTCTCTGCCGGCACCTCCCAACACCATCCGGGGCACCCAGAAATCTACACCGGTTCCAGGTTGGCGGTTCTGTGTACGTTCGGAGACACCGGTCTCAGAATCTTGGACTTCGCTGAAAGGGACCCTACACCTACTGTCCTCAAAGTGGACAGTATTGCAGTCTGGATCCATGCGTCTCACATCAAGGCTGCACATCCACAGGACGACCCAGGACTATCCAAATAAAAGCTTCAGCGTACCCAAAATCCTCTCAAGGACGCCTGATTCTGCCAGGCTTTCTGATCTTTGCCCTGATGTTTATACCTCAGGACTTAACCTGGACCCTGACTAACTTTGAGACTGGACAAGCCTTAAGGCTAGCCACTGGAGTTCATCCCCTGGATACCTGGTTCCCCTAGCTAACTTTTGACCTGTGTGTTTTAGCAACAGCCCCTTGGGAGGATACTGAGCAAACCCCAGAAACTTTTATCCTGTTGGCAAATATTCTGAATGATACATTTGTCCGGGGGGGAAAAAGCACTATGGGGGGCCTAAAGTATTTTATTGTGCTGCCTGGGGATGTAAAACCAATGTCAATCTCTCCTGGGGATGTAAAACCAATGTCAATGTCTCCTGGTTGAGGGTTAACAAAAAGGACTTAGTCTCTTTCACCCGTATCACACCAGAAAAATCTAAAATCACAATCACTTTCACTGAGGATAAAAAAAAAAAGAGAGAGCTAACTGGTTAACAGACAATACTTAGGGTTTATGGTTGTATGATCCAGAAAGGGAAGACATAGGGATTCTGTTCACCCTGCAAGTTGTAACAGCTCTTATGATCATAGTACTAGGGCCCAATCCGGTATGGCCTGACCAGGGCCAGCTAGCCCCGGCCAAGGTAGCCCCCCTTTCCAGGGCCCTGGGCTCCACTCCTAGTCCTAAGAACCCTTCTGCTACCCCTGTTTCACTGCTGGCAAGCTCTAATACAGGCCAGCGACTGTTTAATCTGATAGTGGGAGCCTTTTCTTTGCTAAATAGTACTGACCCCAGCTTGACACAATCTTGCTGGCTATGCTTGTCAGCAGGACCTCCCTAGAATGAAGAAATAGCCTCATCTGACAGTTTCAACAATATCACCTCTCATACGTCCTGTAATTGGGGACAAACCTAACTCTCCCAAGTCCCAGGACAACAGGACCTGGTGCCTTCTATTGATCTATGATGGGCCTACAACACTGGTTTGTTAATTTCTGTGTACAGGTCCAATTAGTTTTCCAAATTTACTAATATCTCAAGATTGAGATATTTGACCAAATAAGAGGAGGGAATGTAAGACTTTAAGACAATTCTGAAACCATTTCTGACAATTCTGAATCCTCTCAGCCTCTGTGCCATAGTGCTTCCCCTCCTCCCCTGGGAACCAAGGACCTAACAGCTACACATGCACGTACTCAGTTCCTGAACAATTATCTATATACGTATGTTTTGATTCGGTCCCCTGGGAAACGGAGTCAAAATGACCTCTTACCTCATATGATCTGGCAACAGCTCTCCAACCAATTAAGGGAATAGCCCTTTTGAATAAGTCAATCACAACCCCCCTTGCTTCTGTGGCCTTCTCCTTTAAAAGGAGCCTGTGCCAGCTATTCGAGGTCTCTTGGCTTCCCAAATGCTGAGGGACCCTGTCATGACAGAATTAATAAAATCCTCATGCTTTTGCATAGGCGGTGGTGTGTGAGGTTGTCTCTGGGGGCGACTCCTCCTCGGTGTTTGGACGTTCGAGTCCAACAGGAGAACTTGTTCATGTTACTCTCAGGCCTTGTCCACCGAAGAAGCCACATGGCTCTTGGCAGCAGGCTCTCTTGGGAGACAGGCTTTCTCAGCAGATATTCATCTGTGGGCTGACATATGGTTAGAAGCTTAGAAGTTTCTGCCTTACTCCATACCTCCAGAGGTGATCATCCTTTTCAAGGGAACATTTTTGAATTCACCAATATGGGGTTCTTTAGCTGTGAGGACAGTCAGTCACATCATGACTAAGATTCGTTAAAACAGTCACTGTCATATGAAGAACGTCTGTGATGGTCATGTTCAGAGATGCAATTTAGTTGTGAGCCTAGCTTTTAATGGCTGAATTATTTCAGCACCCCAGGATATCCATCTGAAGAAAGTATTGGTGAATGTTACTGTTTATTTCTGTTAATCTTTCTTTCTTTTTTTTTTTTTTTTTTTTTTTTTTTGGTTTTGCGAGACAGGGTTTTTCTGTGTTGCTTGGGAACCTGTCCTGGAACTAGCTCCTGTAGACCAGGTTGACCTCGAACTCACAGAGATCTGCCTGCCACTGCTTCCCGTGTGCTGGGATTAAATGCGTACGCCACCACCACCCAGCTCACTGAATGGCTTTAAATTCTTAAAAGTCTGCATTCCTCAAGCCTGCTTGCCAACAAATGTTTGAAACTGCTGTTTCCTAAACGTTTTACATACTTTAGGCTTATGGGGCGGAGTGAGTAGAGATCGCCAATCAGGGACAGCTTCACTAAAAGGAATGAACTGTCCAATGAGTAGCATGGATAGTCATAGCATGCTTCCGGGGAAAACCTTTTCAAAGTGTGGTCTAGCAGAGGGAATCCTTGTGAGGATTTATTTTGGGCAGCCCTGTGTTCTGCTGACTGCAGGCCTCTGGGGAGGAAACTGAGAACCAGCAGAAGTACGAAATGGTGAGTGCCCATTGGGCTCTTGCAATCCTGCCTGGCGAGTTTGGAACAGTAGCTTGTTTGTGGCTCCAATATCGAGATTTCCCCCTGGTGCTTTGCAGTCCAGTGGAAGGTGGTATTCTGTCCCAGTAATCCCTACGCCAAAGCAGTTTTATTGTGCAGCCCACAGGCAGCCTTGAGGCCCTAGTCTCCTGCTTTTCTGTCCTGGTGAAGCTGCTTCCCCTCAACAGCCCGCCAAGTTGGGTGCATCCATCTAAAAAGATTTTGCTGCACTGGCGGATTGGTGATGCTGAGTCCAGGCTGTACTGTGTAGGGTCGTGTGTTTTTTATAGGTTCGTTCTCCTCTCGTGCCTGGGTTTGGGCTGATTTAAGTTTTCGGGTTATCACACTGGAGTTCTTTCCTCTCTCCTTCACTCCCCTCCCTAGTCTGCCTCAGAATTGATCCCCATGCCTCCCCTTGTGAATGAAGTTTGCCATAAAGCTGTGTCTAACTCCCTATCACCATATCGGTGATTTTGCATGTTTCTTTTTTTTTCTGATAATATTGTAGGAGTGTTTTTTTTTCTTGTTTTTCAGTTTCTTCTGACTGCAATTTTTCAAAATTATTGGTCTGAAGGCAGAGAAATTTAAATTTTCTTCACGTTTTATTTGTTTGCAGCTTTTTTTTTTAGCCTCAAATTAGAATTTTGTAAAGCTGCAGAATGGAAAGGTCGGCGGGACTTGAGAGTTTCATGGTAGTGGCATGGTATTTTTGCTGCTGCTGCTTGTTTGGATGTAGGCTGATTTAGATAGAAGGGATTGGGAGTGTCAATCCTGTAACAAGTGACTTAGAGTGTTGCAGCCTTGGGGAAAATATTAGGATTCTCTTTCCTTTAGCCTTTAGTTAGCTGGGTTTGGTAGATACTGTAATATCTGTCTACTGGGGAAACTTTAGAATGTTCATCTCAGAGAGAAAGAGTGCTTTCTACCCAATGGAAAATTTTTTTTGAACATCTACTTTAGTAAGGAATGATTTATAATATATTTATTACTCTTGTGTGTGTAATTCCTTTTCTTTTCATTTTGCTAATTTATAGTTATCACTATTTCTTTTTTTGATTTTTGTTGTTGTTGTTCGTTTTTGGTGACAGGGTTTCTTTGTGTAATCCTGGAGCTCATATATATACTGTATAATTACATTTCCAGTAATATCCATTCACCTGCAAACGTCCTTTCAGTTTTTTTCATTCCTGCGTGGGATTCAAATGAGGACATGAGCCACACATCCATGGTCATGCTGATGGACATCCAGGCTGATTCCATCTTAACTATTGGCTCCAGAGCATTTTGCTCTCAATTCGTATTCTGTTTCTCTCTTGGTTTACCGAGACAAGGTTTCTCTGTGGCTTTAGAGCCTGTCCTGGAACTAACTCTTGTAGACCATGCTTGCCTCAAACTCACAGAGATCCACTTGCCTCTGCCTCTTGAGTGCAGAAATTAAAGGTGTGCACAACCCCGGCCTGACACAATTCCCATTTTCTAAGTGGGTATGTCCTTAAATATCTTCTGTATTGATAATAAATTTCATTTTGAAATATTTTGGTTCTTGAGTTTCTTTTTAGCTAAGGCTGGCCTTGAAGATGCCCCGTGCTTCAGCCTTTAGAGTGCAACTGTATAAGCAGTCAGGGTGCGATGATAATTCTCAGGATGTCTTAGAACTTTGTGTCTTGGGAAGTAAGTTCATGAGGACACTGCAGAAGGATGAACTTACCAAGAACATGAGTGTGGAGCTGGAAAACTAGTTCAGCAATTAAGAGCTCTTCTTATGTTCTTACAGAGAAACCAAGTTCTTTTCCCAGCACCCATGTTGGTATCTCTCAGTCACATCTCTACCTTAAGAGAATCACACACACACACACACACAGAATAATAATAATAATAATAATAATATATTAATATTATCAATATTACTATTTAAAAAGAATGGCAGCCTAATTCCTATGCCTTCTTTATGGTAGAAAGTTCCATTAGTACTTTTTGTTTTGTTTTGTTTTTGAGAGAAGTTTTTGCTGTAGTTTTAGAGCCTGGCCTAGAACTAGCTCTTGTAGACCAGGCCGGGTCTGCCTGCCTCTGCCTCCCAAGTGCTGGTATTAAAGGCATGCACCACCTTTATTGATATCCTTTGTGCTGCAGGGTTCACAGTAAAGGCAAGTGAACACGTGTGAGAGGAAATGACCAAGAGACTCTGGCTCTTGCAGACAACTGTAGGGATAATTCACTTCTTTCCTTCCATGTTGTGAGAGGTGAAGGAAGGGGAGGAGGAGGGCGAGAGGACAAGAATGCATGTCAATGTAATTTATGCCCGGGTGTCCCATAGCATGTATATGGAGATCACAGGACAACTGATTGTCACTCAGGAGACATGTACTTTAGTTCAGTCTCTGGCAGTGAAAGCATGGTGGAAATGAGTAGTAAACTTGTTAGCTTTATAAAGTGTTTTTTATAACTTGTCTTTAGGGTGTCAAAAGTAAATGGTTGCAAACTCTGATTTCAAAACTTAGACCAGAGAATAAATGGGTTTGGTGTCAGAGTGTACTGGTAAATTTTTATTGGCAACCTGACAAAATCTTGCATCATCTTGGAGAAGGGAGCTTCATTTTAGGCCTGTATTGATCAGAGGAACCTATGGCTAAGTCCATGAGGGCTCTTTTGATTGACGGGGGGAGGGGCTAGTACACAGTGGGCAGCACCATCCCTTTCCAGGTTGTCCTGGACTAAATAAGAAAGTTATCTGATCCAGTCAACGGGAGACCTCTACTCAGCCTCTTTCATAGTTTCTGCTTATCTTCCTGCCTTGGCTTTTCTAGTGTTGGATTGTGACCTGGAAGTGTAAGCCAAATTAACCATTTCTTAGACTGTTACTTTTGACCGTGACATTTATCACAGCAACCAGAAGCAAGCTGAATCCCATAGTAAATTCAGAAAACTCTACCACAGGACATAATCTTCAAAGATATTGTGCGACTATTTTATAAGTAACCAAATTTCAGTTGTTTGAAGTTGATAGAACCCATTAGTTTTGGTAGCTGTGGTATAAGAAGACAAATTTGCACAGCCTTCTGTCATTCTTTCCTTTTGCCTTTTGAAGAGAGGAGGATGTAGGTGTTTTATACTTTGTGTCCTTACAGTGATAGAATCAATGAATAAAGGTTGTATCTCCTCACCCTCAGTCTCAATTACTGCTCACCCCATGTTTTCTCCAGAACTCTTGGGTGAGGTCTTGCCAGTGAACCTGTGCTACACAGATTTTGCATGGCTGGCGGGTTGGTAATTCTGAGTCTAGAGGATTCTGTGTAGGGACTTGGGTGGGCTGTGCCGTTTTCCTTCTCTTGTGCTTCTCTTTGTGCTGACTTGGATTTTCCCTCCATCACCTTGGAGTTCTTTCTTCTCTTCTTCCCTCCCCTCCTTCACCTGATCATCCCAGAGTGTGTCCCCCATTCCCCCATGTTAGAGAAGGTTCCACAAAGAGGAGAATCTAGTCCTTTGAAGAAATTGTTCCAACAGTGGTTGCAATGTTAGGCATTTCCTTGGGATGGTCTGTTCTTGGATGGTGCTCAGGTACTCTTAGTTTATGGTCCTTCCAGCAACCAGGTACTGCTTCAGGGTAAACTGATGAGACTCTGGCCCCATTAAATTTATCAATTGCTGAGCCCTACTCCGGCAGGTGATAATGATTGGAAGGAAAGAACTTCCTTTGGGTGACTGTTCATGGCTTATCATGACTGGCTCCTACAGAAATCCTCTATGGTGTTTTCATTTTCCTTCCCCACCTTCTCCCTGCCTTTTTAAAACAATATTGTAGGAGATTTTTTTATTTTCTCGTGACTGCAGTTTTTCAAGTTTATGGGACTGAAGAAAGGGAGACATTTAAATCTACTTTACATTTTACTTGTTTGCAGTGAGACCCAAAATAGAATTTTCAAAATTTGCAATATGTCAAATGCCATGGACAATGGCCGAGAGTGGAATCAAATTGGCATTGCATTTCTGTAGCTGCTTCGTTGTTTTGTGCAGGCTGTTTTAAACAGAAGGGGTTGGGAGTGTCAATTCTATAAACAAGTCATTTACAGTTTTGCAGTACCTGCGAAAAGTACTAATATTCCCTCTCGTTCTGTTAACCTCAGAGAGTTGATTTTCGCAGAGAATGTAATTTCTATCCAGTCCGGAATATTTAGAATGTTCATCTGAGAGAAAGATAAGTGTGCTTTCTAAGTAATGAAAAAATGTTTTTTTTTCTTTGAAAGTTAACTTGAGTGTGGATTATATTTATAGTGTATTTATTACTTTTATGTGTGTAGTTATGTTGACTTTCATTATATTTTTAATTCATTATTTTTTTCCTTGTTTTCTTTGTTTTTCACACTGTAGTCCTGGAACTCTTTGTTTTGACCAGCCTAGCTTTAAACTCAGAACTCACCCTCCTCTGCCTCAGGCATTCTGGGAGTAAAGACTTTATTCTGCCTGTTTAGTGTTCTGTATATTATGTGGGGTGGGACTTTTCTTTTTTACTCACTCTGTTTGGTGTTCTGCAAGCTTCTTGTGTCTTCCTATGTGTATCTTTCTTAAGGTTGCCAAAGTTTCCTTTTATGATTTTGTTGAAAAAATTGTCTGTGCTTTTGAGTTGGACTTCTCCTATCCCTGTTATTCTGAAGTTTTTTTAATGCTATCCCATATTATCTGGATGTTTTGTGTTAAACTTTTGTTACATTTCATGTTTTCTTTGACCAATAAATCTGTTTCCTCTTTTGTATCTTCAGCCCTTGAAATTCTCTCTTCCATTCCCTGTGTTCTGCTATTTGTACTTGTATTTGTGGTTGCTGATCATTTTCTCATAGTTTTCATTTCCAGAATTCCCTTGGTTTGTGTTTCTTTATTGTCTCCATTTCTTTTTTCATGTCTTGAATTGTTTCTTTCACCAGTTTGGTTGCTTTTTCTTGGTTTTCCTTAAGGGTTTGCGGATTTCTTGTAATTTTTTGCTTGTCTTCTCCATTTCTTTGAGGGAATATTTCATTTTCTCTTTAAGGGCCTCAAACATTCTCCTAAAGTTATTTTTTAGGTCATTTTCTCCTTCTTCAACTATGTTTGGTGTTCAGGTCTTGCTGTTTGATAGCCACTAGTTTTTGTTTGTGTCGTGACGCTCTTTGTGTTGTGGAGTGTGTTCTTACCCTGTGTTCCCATCGTTTCCTCTGATTGTTGTAGCTGCAGCCGTGTATCTGGTGATCAATCTTCCAGGTGTCAGTGGATTCATCAGATGGTTGATCCTCATGGTGCAGTCAGGGCTACAGGTGCCAGTTGTTGGGTCCAGTGGGGTTGTTCAAAGATGAGAACACCAATAAGTCTAGGAAACCTAAAGCAAACTTTATTCCAGAAACCAGATTCCAGGAAAACCAGGAGCAAACTTAATAAAAATAAAAAATAAAAAAATAAAATACCGCAGGGCAAAGAAGCTTATCAGCTAGCTGAGAGCACAGACAGTTCAGGCTTCTGACACTGTGGCATAGACTAGTTTCTGAACCTACCGTTGTACTAAGGGCACCAAACATTAGGTCTGGACAAGGCATTTTTCAACCTTACCCTGACCAGTGAGTTATTCAAGGGAGACTCTAAAGAGGGGAGTGAATTCTTATGTCAATTGGTAACTAGGCAGCTATCATGAAATATGTTTCAGTTGAGATTACAGAGAAAGCACTAAATGCAGGAAAACAGATGTCTTTAGCAATTAGCCAGAAGCTTGGTGTTGGTGGCACACGCCTTTAATCCCAGCACTCGGGGAGGCAGAGGCAGGCGGATCTCTGTGAGTTTCATCCCGGCCTGGTCTGCAAGAGCTAGTTCCAGGATAGTCACCAAAGCTACAGAGAAACCTTGTCTCAGAAAAAAAACAAACAAACGAAAAACCAACAAATAAACAAACAAAAAAGGCAATTAGTCAGGAAAGGAACTGCTAGTAATATTAGAAGGTTAATAAATTAGGGTTAATTGGTTTTTTGGCTGAGAACTTAGAAGATAGCAGACAGTTTTTCACACTATCTCAAGGTTAAACTCAGATACTGACTGCCTTACTTTACAACCTCAATTATCAGAGCTCATTAATTAAACCAGTGTTTGTACTTGTCCACTTTCTGTCTGGGTACCTCCAGGCAGTGTGTACCGGAGTCCCATGCCTCCCCTTTGATGGCACCAGTTTCCCATAATAGAGACCATTCCTAACCCAGACATCATGTATCTCTGTCTCCTAAAATTTAACTCAGTTCACATCTGTAGTTTATCAAGGATGACCAGGACACGACTCATAGTTTGCAGGGAGAAGCTCTGGCCTTGTAAGTAGAACAGCTAGTTGGAAAATGAAATGACCTAAGGTGATGGAGGCTTCCCAAGCATCTGAGAAAATAGCTCCCTGTGAATGATTTATCCTTGATCTGCTGAGAAAGTTGTTGATCTGCTGAGAAAATTGTTGGTAGTTTACTTTGGTTTACAACTTTGTATGTCTTCCTACATTCTAAGCTTCTATATTATAATCTATATTTGTATTTCTTTATTTTCATTCTTGTGTCCAGACCCTTCACAGTCACCCAGAGATCATTTGGTGTTCCCAAAGATTGTTTAGGCCTGCTCCTATGGAGATTGCTTGCTTGGGGCTGCTCCCACTGAGGTAGCTGACTCAGGCCTGCTCTGGAGGTGGTTGCTGGCTCAGGCCTGGTCCTTTGCAGGTCCTTGCCTCTCACGTGGTCCTGCAAAGGTCTCTGGCATAAGTCTGTTTGCTTGGTGGTCCCTCCCTTTTACCTGCTCCTGTGGAGGTCATGCCTTAAGCCTGGTTAGGGGCACTCACTGGCTCAGTCCTGTTCCTGAAGATGTCCCTGGCTTGTTGGGAGTAAAGTCTTGAACCACCATGCCTTATATTGATTAAAGTGGCTCTTCATAGTTACATGTCTAGTTAAGTCAATTTGTCTGCAGATTTCATTTCAGGTTCTTCCTTACTAAGTGGGAATCTAATGTGTACATGAGCCACATCTTCATTAGCAACAGCAGCTGACAAACATCCAGGCTGATTTTCTTCTAGCTACTGGGACCAGAGCAGCAATGACCATGAGTGCATGTATCTGCTCTAGTGTGTGGACTCTTTTCCTTATATGCAGAGAAATGTATGACGAGTGAAGTAGTGTTTGTCTTTCCTACTTTTGAGGCAAGTTCACCCTGATTTTCTTCCTACTTGCAGCATGTTAAATTCCAAGCAATGGTGGGGAAGTATTCAGTTTTTCCACTCTTCTACCTTCAAGTATGAGATGGTCAGGCATGCCTCATAAATTTTCACCTGTTTACCTGCATCCTAGTCCTGTATACCTCTGTTTTATTGTTTTATCATTAGAAGGTCCAACAAAACTTCTTAAGTATATGTTTATTATGGGGAATTAAGTACAATGAACTTATTTTAATTTTATCTAGTCCTTACACTCCCAGCACACCTGACTCATAATTTCTTTTCCTTTGTTTCCTTCCTTCCTTCCTCCCTTCCTCTCTTCCTTCCTCCCTCCCTCCCTCCCTCCTTTCCTTCCTTCCTTCCTTCCTTCCTTCCTTCCTTCCTTCCTTCCTTCCTTCCTTCCTTCCTTTTGTTTTCCTTCTTCCTTCTTTCCTTCTTCCTTCTTTTCTTTTTACTTCTTTTCTTTTTTATAACTGAGTTCATTTAATGCTGTCTAAATGTGTGTGGCCATCCACAGGGGCATGGACATCCTACTTATGGCTGCCTTACTGAAGAAAAATGACTTTCTTTTCTTCTCCAGCCCCCACTTCCTAAGCCACCAGTTGCTAATATCTTCTTAACTAAGGGTGACTTTCTTGAGTCCAGTCCCGTTCTGCCTAAATTTTTGACTGACAGGACCTAACATGTTTGATGCATTTTAGAATTTGATATACAAATTTTAGAATATTTTGTGAAATTGAGCTCCTTCTCAATAAGGGCACTTATCCCTTTGTGTCTTTGTCCATTTACTTTCTACAAAACTACAATGATCTTATTTGTCATAGACAATTATTATTTTTGTAACTGATGGAGTATTCGGTCAGACAGAAATGTGATGTTTCCAACTGGATAAAATTAACTATGCTATTATGTATTAACATAACAACAATTAGTATTGCTATGATAAATTTCAACTAACCACATTAAAAAGTAAGAATAATTGCTCGTCTATGCATGCCAACCTCTTTATTAACAAGTTTTTCATAGTTCTGATCTTGTCCAATTTAAAATAAAAGGAAGAAGTCATTGAAATACCAAGCTTGTGATGTCTACTCAGCTTGCTTAATGTCTGCTCAATAATCAGATTAAGCTCTATGTCTTTGCTTCCACGATTTTCTTCTTAGATTAAATTCATATTTTCTAAAGGATAGGCTTTAGATTTATTTAGTATGGCAAATATTAGCAAAATATGATCTAAGAGCCTACTTTAAAATGGGAAACTGGTACAATGTCTTGGTCTTTAAAATGGTCTTCATTTTACCTAAGTAAATTTGTATTGTCTACATGTGCTTTTTTCTCATTGGTTCCATAGTACTTTTTGTCTGATAATTAAGTGATTATATTAAATTTAATTTAATTCAAATTTCTAGGTTGACCTTAATTTCTTCTAGATAATAGTGTAATTAAATCTTCTTTTTATGAAAGTTATATAAACCATTGATCATTATGTTTTTGATTAATCATCTCAGCTCTGAGTCTATAAAGAGTATTAGATCCCTATTTCTCTCAGGACACAACAACTTGATGCAAGGGTACAATTTCATTATGGTGAACAAGGCCCTCATCTCAGAGATGATCCTTTAATCTTTGCAATTGCTAAAATGCAAATATTGAGAAAATAAATTTGCCCTATTACTTCAGATTCCCTGTAGTAATTAATATCCTTAAAACATTCTGCCAAGTGTTATGTCTCATCAAATATTTCCTCCTAGTTTCCACTAAGTATGTCAGATTGCTAATTGACAAATTGAGTCTTAAATTAGGTTTATTTAAAAATCTTTCTAATTCAAGATTTTAAGAAGTTTTTATATTCAAGTTTATTTATTTCTCTCATATAAGACAGTATGAAATTATGTTCTTGATGATGAACATAACTAGAGTAAGAGTCATCCCCTTACTGACAGAGTTCTTATTCCCAATGAACCTCTTTGATCTATATCTGTAATATAGACTATAGCATTTCTGTTGTTGGAACATCTACTATCTTTTTCTCTCTTTCCCAAGCCTGTGCAAATATTTTAAACACACATTGTGTCTTGTTTAGAGGTCTTTTATGTCTGAGTCTGTCCTATTGTGTATCTGAATTCCTTTTCCGACTAGTAGCGTGTTGGCAGAAATCATATAATTCCACACTGGTTCAGAATTATGAATAATAAAGGGTTATTTATTTAGGGGTGACTTGCTGATCACTGTCCTAGATCCTAGTTCTGTGCACACATAGGAAACAGGAACAGAGTCTAGCAGCCAGAAGCTATATTTGGAAGCAAGAGGGCAAGCACAGGCTTTACAGCTGCATTTATAGTATAAGAGACCATGCCCAAGTTGGCTGGTATCTTAAAGGCTCTTGGCTGAAGGAGCTCACACAGAACCTCTCCCTTTTGTTTAAATAAGAGAGTTCCAAGCCCAATACAAAACTATATACACTAGGAAGAGATATCATGTATAATATTAGAATTACAACCAGCATAAACAATATTAAGCAAGGAATGTATGCTAAATGTTTTAATAAACATTGTATTCTAAGGAATCTAAGTCTTGTATTGGAAATTGCTTGGGTAGTCATAAGAGGGTAGTAACTATTACTATCTAATCTTCAACCTCATCAAAGACTTGAGAAGGGAGATTACATTACTGGAGTAGGCAGGAAGTGCAATCAAGCAGCTTGCAAAATGTGCAGTAGACAACTGGCTACCTTTACAAATTACCCAAAATCTCATTTGCAACGTTGAAGCCACCAACTTTGGCTAAGGCCTAGAGTAACTGACAGATCATTTTCAGAGGCAGGAAATTTATCAAAACTGTCTTACCCTGTCTTGACAAGATTTGACAGTCTTTTTTTCTTGTATCCTGGTTGTCCAGTCTGGACATCGTGCACTGTCAGTGGTCGAGGCATGGGCAGTTCCTTGCCCAAAGGCTAGTTGAGCCAAGAAAAAGACAAAATTCCAAGTAGAGTGTCTTTGTTGCTCAACACTCTCTTGGGGATAGATTGGTGCTGCCAGGAGCAATCATGCTTCATGTCAACAGAATCCTAAGTTATTTAAATGACATTCTACAGAACATTCAGGTGGTTGAAGGTTACCTGTATGCAGAATAGAATCTCTATATATCTTAAGAACCTAATTAGTCTGACTAAAAGAATAACAAATATGACCTAGGACCAATGATACTTACCAACTATAAAACTTAAATGTTAAGACTTCATATCAGAATATTAAAAATCTTTAAACTGTGCAGTAAGGGACGATAATGACATCATATGTAAATGATATATAAATATCTTAATCAGAGGTAGAAATACATAATGCAATATGATAAACATATCCTAAAATTGTATCAATATACAGAAAATCTCAGACAGGTAGAAACATGCATGCATACAATTACAATATGACAAAATAACTTTGTATAGTGTGCAAATATTGTAAACAGAACTAACAAATATAATTTGATGTTGTATCAATATACAAGAAACTATACCAGTGTAAACTTCACATAAATAATAGCTCACAAGTATTTATTACTCACTTTTTTACTATTATTAGTGTGAGTAAGTATACACTAAACTACCTATTACCATTATTTCTAGGCGTACATAATTTCCACTCCAACCTTAACCCTATATGAGTTATATTCAACGCCTTAATGGTGTCTTTACCCATGTGGACAAACTTTGTTGTGAGAAGGGTTGTTTCTTTATAGAATTGCTTCCTGCTGTCATGGGGGAGATTTTTTTTCTATGAGATCTTGTAAAAGTAAAATGATGTTTAAGTTTCAACATTGCTGTTTTGTATGATTACAGATGGTCTTTAGTAGATAGGTTGTTTTGTTTTCTTAAGACAAGGTTTCTCTGTAGCTTTGGAGCCTGTCCTGAAACTAGCTCTTGTAGACATGGCTGGCCACATACTTACAGAGATCTGCCTGCCCCTGCCTCCCAAGTGCTGGCATTAGGGGTGTGCACCACCACTGCCCAGTTACTCTCTTTTTTTTTTCTTATTTTATTTTAAAGACTTTTTCCTTTTCTCTCCCAAGACTACATATATTTTTAAACACACAGTAAATGGTTTTGTGGTTATCTTGGTCTTCAAATCTGTCTTTACTGTATACCTCTCTTTTTCTGAACACATTTGTCTTTAATTTGCTAAGCGATATGGCTAGGATGAAAGTCTGGGATTTGATGACTGGATCCAGGCCATTACTAAGGTTTCTGAGATTCAGCCTCCTGGAGGAGATCCCAGCACCAGTCATGTTTGTTGCCACAACTCTAGGACATTTCAAGGTCTTTGCCACCACCACAAAACATGTGGTCAGCTTTTCCTCAACACAATTTAAGTGTTTCCCGGCAGGACCTCTTAAAAGGGCTGCAAAGTTTTCAAGCTAAAGCTGAATCAAGAGGCTTCTATTAAATGGCACACATTTGCCTCTAGCAAACAGAGCCCACCTGAGCGATTGCTGCTACCAAGAAGCCATGCTTAACTCTATTCCCAAGCTCTCTCAGGTTTTCTGTGGATGCAGTTTCCCCATGTTCGGCACTGTTTGTTGGCAGAAGTCACAAAATAATCCCACACTAGTTCAGAATCTGAATAATAAAGAGTTATTTATTTAGGGGAGACTTACAGAACACTGTCCTAAGTCACTCTGCTTAAATGGGAAACAGATACATAGCCTTTCAGCTGGAAGCAATAGCTGGAAGTAAGAGAGCAAGCACAGGCTTTATGGCTGCATTTATAGTATGAGACCACGCCCATGTCTGCTGGTATCTTAAATGCTATTGGCTAAAGGAGTTCCCACAGCAGGAGTGTTTTGTATTGTTTTGTTTTCTTTTATGGTAAGGAGTGTGGTTGCTGAAGCCCTGGATGTTAACTCCCCTCTCTCAGCCTTTCAATATGGTGGAGACAAATTTACCACTATCTCTGCAAACCATGTTCACCACCACAGCTCCAGCAAGCACTTGCTGCAAGCTCCTCACAAACCCCATAATGCTCCACACTAGCACTTGCCAAAAGGGCCAGAGCCATTCCTGACATCAGCATGATCCAGGACGCCATATAGTAAAGGAGAAGTGTCTCTGATAGCCACCCGCAAGCAGAGGCTCTCTGAAACATCTTGCTTACCAAGAAGCTCCAGTTGACTCCTGAATTTGTGGCTCTAGAAGCCCTTTTTTAAAGCTTTCTTAGGCTTTACGTAGATGTATGTGGACAAAGATTGTGCATCATTATGTAGCTACAAATAATCTCCATTCCTCTGGTCCTCCTGGACCAGTTTCTCTCCACCCAACAGGTCCCACTCAGTAACTCCTACAACTGCTTAAGAAATAACCACTCTGAGGCTTAATGTTATTATGTACTCCTTGGCCTATTTGCTCAGACTTCTTATTAGATTACTCGGTATTTTAAACTAATCTATTTCTATTAATCTGTGTATCCCATGAAGGTGTGGTTTATTGGAAAAGTTTTGGCATCTTTCTCCTTCAGCAGCTTCATGGCACCTCCCTGATTCTGCCTTCTTTCCTCCTCTATCTCTGCTTGGATTTCCTGCCTTGCTATTCCTTATATCAGGCTTTTCCTCTGGCTGTCATAAATTATTATGAGAAAAGTTACTTAGGGAAGAAGCAGTATTTCATATCACAATTGAAGAGTCCAGTTCATAGAATTCAGAAGTGTGAAGCTGCTAGTGAGTGACACGCTAATAAATAGTAAATGAGACAGTGGGTCATCAAGTAATCAAGATAGCATCCCATGATATTCTTCAGTAAATCCTATTTATATAATAATTTAGAGGTTTCTTCAGAAACATACATGCAAGATGATTATGTATCCTGTTAGTCTGTCAGTGAAAATTAACCATCCTAATTAATGTGTGTACTCATAGGATCCAGTAAAATTTGAGGATGTGGCAGTGAACTTCACCTCAGAAGAGTGGGCGGTGCTGGATTCTAGTCAAAAGAAGCTCTACAGAGATGTGATGAAGGAAACATTTTTGAACCTGATCTCCATAGGTAAAAAGTACTGTAAACTCCCATTGCTTATTCGGTCATTGAACAACTGTGTCCTTGATGTGGGCGTCCCCTCTATGTGCTGTGATACCATTACTAAGTAAAGAAACTGCCTTCACCTATTGACCGGGCAGAACTTGGTAGGCAGTGAGGACTGGACTGCATACTGTGAGAAAGGAGGGCGGAGTCAGGGGGACTCCATAGATCTGCTGCTGTACATACACGTGCTAAAACTTTGCTGATAGGCCATGACCTCATGGTGATATACATATTAATAGAAATAGCTTAAATTAAGATGTAATAATTAGCCAATCAGAATCTAGAGCTAATGGGCTAAGCAGTGATTTAATTAGTATAGTTTGTGTATGATAATTTTGGTTCTTGGCGGTCTGGATGAACAAGCAGCTCACTGCATGCAACATGTTCTGCTTATGCATGTTATGTTTGTATTGAATTCTTAAATTAAAAATGTTGTTTTTTAGTGTGCATATTATAAGAACTAGGTTGCAATTTTGGTTGCAATAATTTTTATGTTGAATATGAATGTGTCTTAATGTATTCTCTGGATTTTGTTGTAGAAAAAGCACTAGAAGAAAATATTGAAGAGGACTATAAAAATCTCAGCAGGAATATGGGGTAATTTATATTCACTAGAAAATAAATCATATTATACATTTGGGACTCAGGGGACAACTGATAACATGCCAAGTGCGGCAAATATAACTAAGTGAAAAATGATCTTACACAAATTCCTCTAATGGAGCATTGAATTTTAATATTTAATATTTGAGTATTTTATGTTTGTTATCTATTATTATCGCAAATATGTCATGTGATAATGAGGCTGAAAAAAGATTTTCACTGGATTATTACACAAAACATCTTGTCATGTGCAAAAGGCTTTACTTTCTGTTCATACTTATGAGGCTTTGAGCATTAGTACTGTGCTTTGTTTGCTTACTTTTGCTGTGACAAAAAAAGAATTCAGGGGTAGAGGACATTTTCAAACTTCCTTGTCAGAATACCATCATATTGGGAAGCCAGGGCAGGAACCAAGTATGACAGGAATCTGGAAACAGGCACTGAATCAGAATTGATGGGGAAATCCTGTTTACTGGAGTGATCTTTATGCCTTAATCAGCTACCTGCCCTCTAAGGGATACCACCCATAGTGAACTGGGCCACTCCACCTCATACATTGATCAAGACAAAGCGGCCAGAGACATGTCCAAATGTCTATCTGATAAAGTCATTTTTTGCTGTCTATTTCATTCCCAAATGGGGGTTCTAGTTTGTGTCAAAACTAATTAGCAGATATATTTCATACACAGAGCCTGAAATCCTGCCCATTGGCACACTACACAACATCCTAAGCCCCCCTAAATTGGGAATGTGAAAATGGCTTCACAGACTTGTTTCCAGGCCAGTCTGATTGAGTCATTTATCAATTGACAGACGCTATGCCCCATGATCATTTCCCCTCCTGCTCACTCGTTTTGCACGATTATTTTATTTATCTTTGTATCTGAGTTGTGTTTTTATACAAAAACTTTTGTGGAAGGCAGAAAATGCAAGAAATTCTTTATATCAAGTATATCAGAATTTGTGAACTCTTCACATGAATCTGTGTCATTAAATCTGGTTTGCTGAAAGATTGAGAATTGTTCTTAACCTCTAAGCCTGTGATACAGCTCCTTTTAATTCTTACAGAAGTAACATTAGTCCTCTACTTCTTTACACAGAAAGAATTCTCACCATGAAATACATCTTGTCTTGACATTGATACCATTATTTTATTCCCTCTGAGATTCTATAGTTATGTTCCAGATAGGCTAACCTACAATATTTCTCTTGTCTAAAGTATTGCTTTTTTCATTCTTTGCAGAATTCAGAGGATTAAGAAATACCATGGAAATGAATGTCATAATGAGTGTGATAAAAACCAGCAAGCTAGTCCAGAGAGTATGATCAATAAAGATGTGCCTTCCAGAGTAAGAGCTCATAAGCCTCCATTGCTTGTAACAAATATCATTGGTGATTTATCCTTACATGGGTATCTCAGAGAAAAAGATAGAGGGAAACCAACACTGTATAAGGTAGCTGTGGCAATAGCTTTTAAACATCAGAAACATTAGAAAGTTGATGGAGGTAGGTCATTGGTTAATTATAATAAAGAAACTGCTTGGCTCTCATAGGTTAAAACATAGGTGGGTGGAGTAAACAGAACAGAATGCTGGGAGGAAAAGGAAGTGAGCTCAGACTCGACAGCTCTGCTCTCTGGAGCAGAGAGATGCCATGCTCCCCTCTCCTGGGCAGACGCATATCTCTGCTCTCTGAGGCACACGCGATGAAGCTCCGACCCAGGATGGACATAGGCTAGAATCCCCCTGGTAAGCCACCTCGTGGGCTACAAAATTATTAGAAATGGGCTAGTCCAGGTGCGAAAATTAGCCTAGAAGAGGCTAGATAGAAATGGGCCAAGCAGTGTTTAAAAGAATACAGTTTGTGTGTTGTTATTTCGGAGCATAAGCTAGCCAGGGGGCCAGAATGCTGGGGATGCAGCCCTGCAGCTCCTGTTACAACAGAATGGCACCCAACGTGGGGCGCCAATTGAAGCCGTAAGTCACAAACAATGCCTCACCAGTTTGGAATTATGATTAATAGGGTGGTATTTATTTAAAGGGGAAAAAACTTATAAGTCACCGTCCCAGACAACAGCCCTCTGCGCAACCAGGAAGGGAGTCTAGTCGCGGGCGGAGCAGGAAGTGAAGAGAGCGAGGAGAGGGAAGTGGCCGCTTTTTGAAAGGGAGAGAGACCACGCCCCAATGGGCTGGTATCTCAGCGGCTATAGGCTGGAGCGGAAGGACCTCCCACAACAGAAAGTAATCAGTTATTCTAAATCTTTTCAGGTACTTGAAACTTCTCCTGAAGAGAAACTCAGGAAAAAACAATGTAAAGAAGCCTGTAGAAGTCTGTGTTTAGATCAGCCTCAGGAGAGAACTTATACTGGAGATAAACTCAATGAGGATGTGTTCATGAGATACACACGTGGACAGAATGATGAACAAAACCATAAAGAAGTGGGACAATTTGTATGTAGTTTCTGTGAAGAATCCTTCATTGATTCCAGTGAGCTTTTCAACCATGAAAAAAGTCATATTGAAGAGGAAAGGTACATTTATAGGCAATGTGGCCAAACATTTAAATATAAAACATGTTTTGAGAAACAAAAAGTAACTCACAAAGGAGAGAAACCATATGCTTCTATACATTATGGAAAAGCCTTCACCCAATTCAATCATCATAACAGTCATGAAGGCAATTACACTGGACAAAAGCATTATGCCTGCAAGCATTGTGGAAAAAACTTCACCAGTTCTTCTTATCGAAACATTCATGAAAGAATTCACACTGGAGAAAAACTTTATACATGTAAGCATTGTGGAAAAGCCTTCAACAACCGCAGTACTCATAACATACATGAGAGGAGCCACACTGGAGAGAAACCTTATGCATGTAAGCATTGTGGAAAACACTTCACCAGTTCATCTTATCGAAACCTTCATGAAAGAATTCACACTGGAGAGAAACTTTATACATGTAAGCATTGTGGAAAAGCCTTCAACAACCGCAGTACTCATAATATACATGAGAGGAGCCACACTGGAGAGAAACCTTATGCATGTAAGCATTGTGGAAAAAATTTCACCAGTTCCTCTTATCGAAACCTTCATGAAAGAATTCACACTAGAGAGAAAACTTATGCATGTAAGCATTGTGGAAAAGCCTTCAACAACCGCAGTAGTCATAACACACATGAGAGGAGACACACTGCAGAGAAACCTTATGCATGTAAGCATTGTGGAAAAAACTTCACCAGTTCTTCTTATCTAAACATTCATGAAAGAATTCACACGGGAGAGAAACCTTATGCATGTAAGTATTGTGGAAAAGCATACAGCACTTCCAGTGCTTGTCATTTTCATGAAAGAATGCACACGGCAAAGAGAAATCATACATGCAAGCATTGCGGAAAAGCCTTTTTCTGCCTCAAGCATCTGAAAAGGCATGAAATAATTCACACTGGAAAAACGCCTTATGCATGTAAGCATTGTGGAAAAGCCTTCAACCACTCCAGTAATTGTAACAGACATGAGAGGAACCACACTGCAGAGAAACCTTATGCATGTAAGCATTGTGGAAAAAAGTTTGCCAGTTCTTTTTCTCGAAACATTCATGAAAATATTCACACTGGAGAGAAACCTTATGCATGTAAGCATTGTGGAAAAGCCTTCAACAGTCCCAATAGTCGTAAGAAACATGAACGTATGCACACTGCAGAGAAACCTTCTGCATGAGCATTGTGCAAAAGCCTTCAACCAATCCAGTAGGTGTAACAGACATTAAAGGAGCCACACTATAAAGAAACTGAAGACTTATACATGCAAACACTGTGGAAAAACTGTTTCTGGTGTAGACATCTGAACATTCATGAAATAATTCACACTGACAGAAGCCTTATTATGTAAGCATTGTGGAATATCATTCAACAACCCCAGTAGTTTTAATAGACGTGGAAGAAGTTACACTGCAGAGAAACCTTTTTCATGTAGGCATTGTGAAAACTCCTATACCAGTTTCAGTTCTTGTAAGACTCATGAAAAGAGTTCTCATTAAAGAGAATTTGTATACATTTAAGCAGTGTGAAAAAGTGTTTACCTGCTCCAATCACCTGAACATTCATGAAAAGATTCACATGGGGGGAAAAGTCTTGAGCATGTAAACATACAAGAAAAGCCTTCAGTGACATCAGTCGTCATAACATACATGAATGAAATCACACTTTAGAGAAGCCTTATTCATGTAAGTATTGTGCAAAACCCTTCACCAATTTCTATTCATGAAGGTTCAGGAAAGGGATCATACTGAAGAGAAGTGCTATGCATGTATGCATTGTGGAAAAGCATTTACTCACTCCAGTCAGCTTAAGATCCAGGAAAGGGTTCATACTGGAGAGATGGCTTTTGCATGTATACATTACAGGAAACCTTTTAACACTTCAATTTGTCCTGATTTCATGAAAAACAATCATACTGGAGAGGAACTCTTTATGTGTAAAAGATGTAGAAACTGTTCATTCTGTAGACTTAAACAGGCATAAAAGAGTTCACTTGATAGTAAAGCCTTATGCACATAAGAACTGTGGGAAAGCCTTCAGCTGCTCTTGGGATCATAACAGATCTGAAACTCTTCACACTAGTCAGTAGCCTAATGTGTGTAACCATTGTCAGAAAGCCTTTACAAGATTCACTTGCTCCAAGAGTGAAAACATTCACACCAGATAGAAACCTTTTGTATGTACATGGAAAAAAACTATTTCTTTGTTCTTGTGATTCTTTAACAAGCATAAAGTACTCACACAGTGTCTGTAATGTGGGAAAGTCTTCAGCACATCCAGTTTCTGTAATCCTCATGCACAGTTTGAAGATAGATTTACATGTACATCCATGTGGAAATTTTTTTTAGCAATCACAGTTCCTGCTATACTCAATTACTTTTTCAGTTTTGAGAATCTGTTTAGAATAAATGTGGGAAAATATCGAAAGTGTTTAAAATGAATAAAACGTAAAAGGTTTTTTTTGGTAGTGTTTTCTGTAATTTCTGTGTTTTACATCTCTGCTCAAGTCCATAGTGATCTCACAGTGCGAGGAAGTACAGTGTGTAGAACAAATACCAGTAATAACTCTGTAATGCTGTGTTGGTAAAATCGCTTCTGTTGTGAGTAATGGAAGAAGAATGTGGTAGGACCATGAGATGTATCAGCCAGTCATGATTCGTCCCAGTAAATGTGAAGATCTGCCTCCCTGGATCTTATGTGGTGGAAATAATGTCTCAGTTCCCGAAGCTGTCTTCTAAGAATCACATGTACACTTCCTAATGAACACAGAGATAGAAAGAGAAAAAGGATGAGAGAAAGGAGTCTGGAGTTAACTTTCTTTATGCCAAAAACATTGGGAAAAAACTGCCCTTAATTGCTGGCAATATACTGTCCAGACTGGATTAGTAGGATACAAATAAAAGCAACTGCCAAACTTTCCCAAGATATTACAGCCATTCAAAATGCCCTGCTTCACAAAAATTTCTGTCATTTATACTAGCCTATAGGCCAAAGATGGATGCCCCTTCATTACAGAAGAACTTTGAATGCCTGTTTTGGTAGCCTGATGTCCCTGTTTTTAGGCAGATTTTTACCCTTTTGGGATCTTAACTGAGTTAAAGTTTCATAATTAGAATTAATTTTTCCAATGGTAAAAGTAAATTAAATATAAAACTTTATACTCCCAAAGATAGATAATTAAATACATTCTCTAATTTTGTCAAATGCAAATGGAGTGGACATTGTAAATGTAATTTTTGCATAATAACTTTTTGTTGTATATGGTATTACTATGCTAACGTTAAAACCTTCCTTTTATATGAGACAAAAAAAAAAAGAGAGAGATGCTGTACACTGTGATGATTTTTCACTCAGATTGGTTTAGTAGAAACTTGATTGGCCAGTAGCCAGGTAGGAAATGTAGGCATAACAACCAAACTAAGGACACTGGGTAGAAAGGTGGAGACAAGCTGAAGGAGAGATAAAGCCACGCGCCATATGGCAATATGTAAATAAATAGAAATGTTTTGGAACCTAATGGAGTCCTGGCCTTCCTACTTACCTCGCCTATAGACGACCTTTCTTGCCCTTGTTCTTCTGGGTTTCTGAGAAACTTGCAAGTTTCCTGCTCTGAGAGTTGCTTAACAACTCTGCTTCCTGAGTACACATTTTCTTGGCCCTAATCAGAGGATCTGGCAATAAGTTCTCCATCCTGTTGGCCTATCTGTCTGGGTTAGGTATAACCCCCCTTTGGTGATGTACAATAAAGGCTTCTAGTTCTGCAATATCCAAAGTGTCTTTTCTTTAATCCTGACGTCCTTCCCTAGGATTTCGCACTAGCTGCACTGGTGCGGCAGAAATGGGTTGTAAGAGCTAGCTACTAATAAGCCTGAGCTATAAACCAAGAATTTAAAATTTAAACGTGTCTGTGGTTATTTAGGATTGGGCTTATTGGAAACAAAAACCCTGTCTACATTATAATCATGTAATGTGTACACACTTATAAATTTATACATACGTAGGTATGTGTGTATATGTATGAAGTTATGCCATTTGGCATGACAGTTCCTAAACCAAAGAACCCCACATTCATAAACAAACCACCAATATCAGGCAGAATAAATCTTCATTTGAGTTGTCCATGATAGTTATTTAATTCCCTCAGAAATTTAGGGTAATTTTTCTTCTTTTGGTCATCTCTCTGAGGCTGAATGTGAGACATATTAACTGAAACCATTGCACATTTTGAATCCAGGGTGGAACAATTGAACTCGAGATAAAACTAAATTCACCCTTATTCAAAGTTTCATAGAAAGTTTCTCAGTGAGAGAAGCAGTCAAAATCCCTTGTCAATTTTTAACTCTTTTTGTGGTTTGATTAAGAATGGCCCCGAAGGCTCATGGTGGCACATAAATCTCTTTGATTGAAGGTCAAAGGCATTCCGTGTTTCCTCTAGACTCCAGAAAACACAATCTGTTAGCTCTGATCATGTACTGATACATTTTTATTTTCAACTTGATTCAAAGTCATATCACCTTGGAAGAAGGAGCTTTAATTTAGGAACTATATTGCACAGATGGGCCTGTGGTCATGTCCATGAGGGATACTTTTAATTGATCTTGGAGTGCCTAGTCCAGAATGGTCAACACCATCACTACAAAGGTGGATCTGGCTTATATAAGAATATTAACGAACACTTCTATACTTCCTGCCCTGGCTTCCGTCAATGACAGTTTGTGACCTGAAACAATAAGTTAAATGAATACTTCCTTGCACTCAGTTGCTTTTATTCATGATACTTATTACAGGAACAAAAAACAAAAAAAGTAGTAATTTATAGACGTATACTACATCACAGAATATTCAACAATATTGTCGGAGCATTTAAAATCATCAAATACCAGTTTAATTGAGAAAAACCAAAATGAGAGGTTTGGTATAAGAAGGAACATTTGTAAAGCTCCTGTTCATTCTTTTTTTGCTTACAGTTTGAGGAGGGGGGATGTACATTCAGAGACTTTCTAAATTTAGAGTAATTTAATTGATGGATAAATGTATCTGTTCCTCCTCAATCTTTTTAAGTGTTTTTTTATGTTACACATTTCCAGTGCCCACTTCCTCCCTTTTTCCACCATCGACCTCTGCCCATCCCATTCCCCATCCACTCCTCAGAGTTTGTAAGCCTCCCTTTGGGAGAAAACAATGTCTGATATACCAATTTGAGACAGGACCAAGACCCACCCTCTATATAAGTCTGAGCAAGTTGTTCCACCATAGGGAATGGGTTACAAAGGCCCACTCATATACCCAGGGTCAGTCTTGGTCCCACAATCATGGGTTCCCCAAACAGAACAAGACACAACTGTCACACACATTTAGCAGATTTAGTTTAGTCCCGTGTAGAATCCCTAACTGTCAATCTTGGGCAAATGAGTTACGACTAGTTGGGTCACTTGTCTTTGTGCTTTTCTCAGTGATGATCTTGTTGTCCCTTGCTCAGATGACCCCTCCTCCTTCTCTTCAACTAATTTCCAGGAGCTCAGCCCAGTGCTCCACTCTGGGTCTGTGCTTCTGTTTCTATCGTTAGTGGATGCAGGTTCAATGATGACAATTATTGTAGTCACCAATTGGATTATAGGAGAAATTCAGTTCAAGTACACTCCACTAATTCTAGGAGTCTTAGCTGGGGTCATTTTTGTGAATTCCTGGCAATTTCCCTAACACCTGGTAGAGAGAGAACATGCAAATTAACAAGATCAGAAATGAAAAGGGGGACATAACCACAGACACAGAAGAAATTCAGAGAATCATTAGATCTTACTATAAAAGCCTGTATGCCACAAAAATGGAGAATGTGAAAGAAATGGACACTTTTAGATAAGTACCATATACCAAAATTAAATCAAGACCAGGTGAACAGTTTAAATAGACCTGTAAGTCACGGGGAATTAGAAGTTGTCATCAGAAACCTCCCTACCAAAAAAGCACAAAACCAGATGGTTTCAATGCAGAATTCTACCAGAACTTCCAAGAAGAGCTAATACCTATACTCCTTAATGTGTTTCACAAAATAAAAACAGAAGAGTCATTGCCAAACTCCTTTTATGAAGCTACAGTCGCCCTGATACCAAAACCACAGGAAGACTTTACCAGAAAAGAAAATTACAGATCAATCTCACTCATGAACATCGATGCAAAAATTCTCAATAAAATTCTGGCAAACTGAATCGAAGAACACATTAGAAAAATTATCCATTATGATCAAGTAGGCTTCTTCCCAGAGATGCAGGGCTGGTTCAACATATGACAATCTATCAATGTAATCCATCATATAAATAAAGTGAAGAAAAAAACATATGATCATTTCATTAGATGCTGAAAAAGCATTTGACAAAATTCAACACCCCTTTATGATAAAGGTCTTGGAGAGACTAGGGATACAAGGTTTCTTCTAAATATAATAAAAGCAATATACAGCAAGCTGACAGCTAACATTAAATTAAACGGAGAGAAACTCAAAGCCATCCCACTAAAATCAGGAACAAGACAAGGCTGTCCACTCTCTCCATACCTTTTCAATATAGTGCTTGAAGTTCTAGCAATAGCAATAAGACAGCATAAGGAGATCAAGGGGATTCGAATTGGAAACAAAGAAGTCAAACTTTCATTATTTGCAGATGATATGATACCGTACATAAGCGACCCCAAAAACTCTACACAAAGGATAAAGAAGCAGAGAAGGAAATCAGAGAAGCATCACCTTTTACAATAGCCACAAATAGCATAAAATATCTTGGGGTAACTCTAAACAAGGAAGTGAAAGATTTATTTGGCAAGAACTTTAAGTCTTTGAAGAAAGAAATGGAAGAGGATACCAGAAAATGGAAGGATCTCCCTTGCTCTTGGATTGGGAGGATCAACATAGTAAAAATGGCAATTTTACCAAAAGCAATCTATGGATGGATTCAATACAATCCCCATCAAAATCCCAACAAAAATTTTCACAGACATTGAGAGAACAATAATCAACTTTATATGGAAAAACAAAAAACCCAGGATAGCCAAAACAATCCTATACAATACAGGGAGGCATTATTATCCCTGACGTCAAATTCTATTACAGAGCTACAGTAATGAAAACAGCTTGGTATTGGCACAAAAACAGAGATGTTGACCAATGGAATAAAATAGAAGATCCGGATTTTAACCCACAAACCTATGAACACCTGATTTTCGACAAAGGAGCTAAAAGTATATAATGGAAGAAAGAATGCATCTTCAACAAATGTTGCTGGCATAACTGTATATGTCAACCTGTAAAAGAATGAAAATAGATCCATATCTATCACCAGGCACAAAACTCAAGTCCAAATGGATTAAAGACCTCAATACCAGTCTGAACACACTGAACCTGATAGAAGAGAAAGTGGGAAGTAATCTACAGCACATGGGCACAGGAGACCACTTCCTACATATAACCCCAGCAGCACAGACAATAAGGGCAACACTGAATAAATGGGACCTCCTAAAACTGAGAAGCTTCTGTAAAGCAAAGGACACTATCATTAAGACAAAAAGGCAACCTACTTACTGGGAGAAGATATTCACCAACCTTTCAACAGACAAAGGTCTGATTTCCGAAATATATGAAGAACTCAAAAAACTAGACATTAAAATGCTAACCAACCCAATTAAAAAAAATGGGGCACTGAACTGAACAGAGAATTCCCAACAGACAAACTTCAAATGGCCAAAAGACACTTAAGGTCATGCTCAACCTCCTTAGTGATCAGGGAAATGCAAATCAAACAACTTTGAGATACCATCTTACACCTGTCAGAATGGCTAAAATCAAAACCACCAATGATAGCCTTTGCTGGAGAGAATATGAAGTAAGGGGAACAGGGAAGAAGATATCTTAATTAAGGGAGCCAATTTAGGTTTGGCAAGACACTTGACTCTAGAGGTGTCCCCAGGTGTCCATAGAGATGTCCCCAGCTAGACCCTTAGGCAGCTGAGGAGAGGCAGCCTGAAATGGCCCTATCCTATAGCCATACTGTTGAATATCTTGCATATCACCATAGAACCTTCATCTGGCAATGGATAGACATAGCAACAGAGACCCACATTGGAGCACCGGACTGAGCTCCCAAGGTCCAAATGAGGAGCAGAAGGAGGGAGAACATGATCAAGGAAGTCAGGACTGCGAGGGGTGTGCCCACCCACTGAGACAGTGGAGCTGATCTAATGGGAACTCACCAAAATCAGCTGGACTGGGACTGATGGAGCATGTAATCAAACTGGACTCTCTGAATGTGTCGGACAAGGAGGGCTGACTGAGAAGCCAAGGACAATGGCACTGGGTTTTGATCCTACTCCATGTACTGGCTTTGTGGGAGCCTAGTCTGTTTGGATGCTCACCTTCCCAGACCTGGATGGAAGTGGGAGGACCTTGGACTTCCCACAGGGCAGGGAACCATGACTGCTCTTTGGACTAGAGAGGGAGGGGAAGGGGTAGGGGAAAGGAAATGGGAGGAGGGGAGAAGGTAGAAAATTTTAATTATAAATAAATATATAAATAAATAAGAGATAAATGGGTTAACCAAGTTGTGAGAATTAGCCAGTAAGAAGCTAGAGCTAATGGGCCAGGCAGTGTTTAAATGAATACAATTTGTGTGTTGTTATTTCGGGTGTAAAGCTAACCGTGCGGGAGCTGGGCAGGACAAAAAGCAGGCCTGCTCGCCTCATCACTACAAGGTTTCATGTCCTGGATAGTTTCTTTTATATGCTTGATTTCTTTTTCTTGGTTTTCTTGGTCTTATTTAAGTGATTTGTTGTTATCTGCCAATTTATTTTTTGTTTTTTCCTCCATTTCTTTAAGGGAATTTCTCATTTCATCTTTAAGAATTTCAAAAATTCTTTTGAGGTTATTTTTTAGATCATTTTCTTCTGGTTCATCCATATTTGGTTGTTCAGGTCTTGCTTTTGTAGGGTATCTAGATTTTACTGGTGTTGTGTTGTTCTTTGTGACCTTTTCGACTCATTTTTTCTTCTAATAGGTGTGGTTGGGGCTGTCTGAGATTCTGTTCAATAATCTTCTAGGTGCTAGTGAATCCAAAGCTAAGATGGTGTTCCTCATGGTACAGTCAGTGTCACAGTTCTAGTTACCTCGTTGGTTACTCCTGTTCCTGGAGATAGCTCAGTGCTTCTATGCTTTGGTCTGCTCCCTTGGAGTTTGCTGTCTCAGGGCTACTTTGGCATAGGTTGCTGGCTTTGCTGTTTCTGTAAATCTGGGTCTGAATCTTCTGCATAAGTCTAGCTTGGAGTTGGACCTGTTCTGGTGGAGATAGCTGACTCAATCCTGATCTTCCAGTGTTCCAGGACTGGGTTAGCTCCCAGTATCTGTTCCTGGCTTCTGCTCCTTCTGGAGCTTGTTTCCTCAGGTCCTCTTCGTCCTGGGTGTCTCTTTCAGTTCCACTCGCATGGAATTTGTTGCCCAAGGTGGAGTTTCTTGCCTCAGGGCAACTTTGGCCTAGGTTACCAGCTTTGACCTGTATCTGTAAATCCTTGTCTGGATTCCCTCCTACAGAAGTCCCTGGCTTGGAGTTGGACCTGGAAAGGTTTCTGGTTCCTGTCTACTGCCTTGGAGGTCCCAGGCTTGGGTGTGCCCGAAACTGCAGAGGATTTGCTAACTTCCTCAGAGGTCCCAGACCTGCAGGGGTTCCAGGTTTCTGCCTATTCCCTTTGATGTCTCAGACCAAAGTCCAAACCCACAGAGGTCCTGGCTCAGGCCTACTTTCTCTAAGGTCCCAGACTTACCCCTGGTCCTGCCGAGATCTCTGGTTCCTGCCTATTCTCTCTGAGGACCCAGGCTCATTCATGCACAAACTGGCAGAGGTCCTGGTTCAGGCCTAGTTGCTGAGAGGTCCTAGACTCTTGCCCAGACTCACTGGGTGTTGGCTTAGGTCTGCTCCCTTGAAGGTCCCGGATTCATGTTTGGACCTTCAGCAGCCTTTGGCTCTGGCTCACTTGCTCAGTGATTTACTCCCTTGTACCTGTTTCGGTGGAGATTGTTGACTCTGGATCTGGTCGGTGGCTCAATCCTGATCCACCCATGTCCTGGGACTGGGTTTGCTCCTGGCTTCTGCTCCTTGTGGAGCTTGTTCTCTCTCTGTCCTAGGTTTGGTCCCACTTCTAGAAAGCTGTTTCTTAAACAGGGCACTCTCTTTTGTTCTTTTGGCTTTGTGATACAGGGTTTCTCTGTAGCTTTGGAGCCTGTCCTGGAACTCATTCTTTAGACCAGGCTGGCCTCAAACTCACAGAGATCCACCTCCTTCTGTCTCGCGAGTGCTAGGATTAAAGGAATGCACCTAATTTCTGGGTTTTAAAACTTATCTTTATGCTCACAGAAAGATAGCCTATGCCTTTAAATAGGGCACATAGACAATTCCATTAACCCATATCTATTCATAATGTAGAGATTAACTGATAAACAGGATCTCTGTTCCACTTAACACATCTATAAGAAAATGCCTGTACCTGAGTCTCAGGCAATATCCTCAAACAGTGAAAGGATGGTAAGAATTAGACTACCAAGATGTCTTGTGTGAGGTTCTCTTAAATAAAACAGAGAAAGTACATGTGTAATATGGCTGCAAAAACAAGAAAGATGGCAATACTAACAGACAGGGAAGTAGGAGATCTCATGGGATACTATGCCAAGAAAAGAAGCATAGGCATCTAATAGAAGAGGGAGAAATAGCATCCTATTCTGATACACTCATCAGAGTTTGTAAGGCCTCCCTTTGTGAGAAAATAAAGTTTGGCATACCAATTTGAGGCAGGACCAATATCCTCCCCCTGTATAAGGCTGAGCAAGTTTTTCTGTTGAACTCTGAAGTCCAATCATTGAGGAGTCTCCCCAAGAGACCACTCTCACACCACAGTTGATATAAAAAACATGAGGATTTTAATTCTATCATGACAGGGTCATTCAGCATTCAAGCCAAGGACCCCGAATAGGTGGTATAGGCTACTTTTAAAGCAAAAAACCATAGAAACAAGGGGGAACTCAGAGGTTGTTGCTGTGGTGATTGCTGGGTTGGTTGAACAAGAAGAAACACCTGCAGGTCATCTACAGGTCATTTTGCCCTAGTTCCAGGGCCTGATTCTATTGAAGAAAAACTACAAAGGGGATGGAGAATTCCTGGGAAAGTACCCAAAGCTCCAGTGGAGGCATGGGTGATTATCAGGTTCCTGGTTCCCAGGGGAGGGGGAAGCAGTAATGCTGAGAGGCCTCAGAAATGGCTTCAAAGTTGTCCTAGAGTTTTTCAGTTCCACTATAGGAAATGGGCTCCAAAATCCCATTTATGTACCCAGGGTAAGTCTTGGTCCCACTGCTATGGGTTCCCCAAACAGAACAAGACACAACTGTTACACACCTTCAGAGGACTTAGTTTGGTCCCATGTAGAATCCCTAACAGTCAATCTTGGGTAAAGGAGCTACTGTAGTAATATGGGCGGCGGCTGGGCTGCGTCCCCAAATCCCCAGCCGCCTGGCTCGGCTAGCTTATGCCCCAAATAATTACACGGACACTGTATTCTTTTAAACACTGCTCTGGCCCATTTCTAATCATCTGTGTAGTGCCCCTAGGTGCGCTTACCGGGAAGATTCTAGCCTAAGTCCATCCTGGGTCGGAGCTGGGGCATGGTGTGCGTCTTCCCTGGAGCAGGTAGCATGGCGTCTCTCTGAAGGCGTCTGCTCCCGAGAGGAGAGCTGCGGAGTCTGACCTCACTTCCTCTTCCTCCTGGCATTTTGTTCTGTCTACTCCTCCCACCTATCTTCTAACCAATGAAATGGGCCGAGGCAGTTCCTTTATTGCTTAGCCAATAAAATCAACAGATTGATATATGACACTCCCACATCACTTCCCCTTTTTCTGTTTAAACAAAAAAAGGAAGGCTTTAACCTTAACATAGCAAAATTACATATAACAAAACAGTTATCAAGTAAAAGTTACATCAGAAACATTTATACATATAACAAAATTGACCGTAAATCTCTATCAATAAAGCAAAATCTATACTAATGCAAATTATTCATGTCTATATCATATCCCCCTTTAAATGTAAAAGAACATTTATAAACCATATTTGGGAACATGGGCGCAGTTTTTTCTCTCCAAACTGCTTCCTGCTGAATGGGGGCGTCGTTAATTAGGTCTTTCATGGTATAACCTGTGTGCTAGTTTCATCTCAGTTGGCAGTTGAGCAAAGCAATTTTCTGAAGATGTTCACAGCAACCCTTCAGGAGGACGTGGTCCATCATACCAAATCGGAATAGAAGAAATCCATAGAGTCTCATCCTCTGTGAAAACAAAAGAAGACTCTCTCCAAAGCATCATATCCTTAGGCCCAAATTCTGAAATCGTAATACCCTTATATCCATTCTGGTTTAGCTTGGCAGCCCATGTAATGAAATGTCTCTCTGTACTTAGCTCCTTCACAGTCAAAAATTTTAAAGAAAACACAATGTACATAATCCAGACTCTCTGTGAATTTTCCATCTTTACGCGGCTTATTTTTATTTATATCTATAACTATCTGTACTCTGTCTCTTTAAAGACTTTACTTTTACTTTTTTTTTTAAATCATCAACTTTATTCTCTATATTCTTTTTCTTCTCTCTCTCTCTCAAGCCTACGTACATTCATCCAACAGTGTGACTCATTTAGTGGTCTGAATCTGTCCTATTGTGAATCTGCAATTTTTTACTATCCAGGAGCACTTTTGATTTGCACCTTTAAATCACTAGGCGCTTAAGAATCTAAGCTGTGACATTCCTAGGTTAACTTTTTGCTTTTCGAGCGTGTATCTGTAGACCAGGCTGTCTTTGAACTCTCGGAGATCCGCCTGTCTCTGCCTCCCAGGCATTGGGATTAAAGGCGTACACTACTATACCTTGAACTCACAGAGATCTGTTTGTCTCTGCCTTCTAGGCACTGGGATTAAAGGCGTGTGCTACCACACCTTGAAGTCACAGAGGTTTACTTTAAGAATTTTAACTTTTAGTCTGCATATATTTTTAACACTGTAAATCATTTAAAATTTTTCTTTGTCTTTGAATCTCTCTTTACTGTGTATCTCTCTTTTTCTGACCACAAGAGCCTTTAATTTGCCAAGCAATATCAGTAGGACTAAAGGCGTGGCTTTGCCAGCTAGATCCAGTCCATTCCTTAGCTTTCCAGCCTCATGGCGGAAATACAGGCTGCAGCCATGTTTATAGCATTTCAAGGTCCCTGCCAGCCAGCGAGCTACAACAGACAACATTCAAGTCCTCTCTCGGTAGCCGGCCCTCCTGCCTCAAACAGTCAGAGTTTGCCCTGGCAGGATGGCCCAGAAAGCCGGCATTTTAAAACGGCGCAGCTTTTTTCCTGCTACGGCTGAAAACCGAAAAGCATGCGTTCAGCTTTTCGTCAACACCGTTTAAGTGTTTCGTGGCAGAACCTCTTAATGAGCTGCAGGGTTTTGCAGCTGAAGCTGAGTCAGGAAGCCTCTTGGGGCTACCAGGTAGGAGCGGCACTCAGCACTTTAATTCTGAGACTGAGCGTGCAGCACAGAAATTCTTTTCATCCAAGTAACATCCAAATCTGACAGGCAGAGCACTGCGCAGTCTAAAAACACGTCTCTGTATGGCAGCAGGAATCCGCCATGCTCTTCCGCCTGCCTAAGCCTGATTCTGCCTTCTGCCCAGGAGTAGGCGGGGAGCTCTGAGTCATCGTCAAGGACTCAGAGCACTCTCCTTCCGATCCCAAGCGGGAACACAAACATAAAGCCAGAGTTTGCACTGGCGGCACAGCCCCAGGAAGCCACGCTTTGAAATGACACAGCGTTTTTTCTGCTGCTGTTGCCGAATCAGGAAATCTCTCTACAGCACGCCACCAACAAACAGCAAAAATCTGTGTTAAACTCTCTCTCCCTTATTTTTAAGCCTTCTCAGGTTTTTTAAGTGGGTTTAGTTAGCCACACGTCTGGGCGTCATTTGTAGTAATATGGGCGGCGGCTGGGCTGCGTCCCCAAATCCCCAGCCGCCTGGCTCGGCTAGCTTATGCCCCAAATAATTACACGGACACTGTATTCTTTTAAACACTGCTCTGGCCCATTTCTAATCATCTGTGTAGTGCCCCTAGGTGCGCTTACCGGGAAGATTCTAGCCTAAGTCCATCCTGGGTCGGAGCTGGGGCATGGTGTGCGTCTTCCCTGGAGCAGGTAGCATGGCGTCTCTCTGAAGGCGTCTGCTCCCGAGAGGAGAGCTGCGGAGTCTGACCTCACTTCCTCTTCCTCCTGGCATTTTGTTCTGTCTACTCCTCCCACCTATCTTCTAACCAATGAAATGGGCCGAGGCAGTTCCTTTATTGCTTAGCCAATAAAATCAACAGATTGATATATGACACTCCCACATCAAGCTACCACTAGTTGGGTCACTTGTCTTTGTGGTTTGATCAGTGATGATCTTATTGTCCCTTGCTCAGATGATCTCTCCTCCTTCTCTTCAACTAATCTCCAAGAGCTAAAATCCATCCTCAGCTCTAGGTCTGTGCTTCTGCTTCCATCAATTACCGGATGCAGATTCAATGATAACAATTATGGTAGTCACCAATTGGATTATAGGAGAAGGTCAGTTCAGGTACCCTCTCTACTATTTCTAGGAGTCTTAGCTTGGGTCATCCTTGTGAATTCCTGGCAATTTCCCTAACACCTGGTTTCTCCCTCACCTCATAATGGCTTGCTCTATCAAGATAACTCTTTCATTGCTCCCTCTCTCCATTGCTCCCCCAACTCAGCCATCTCAAGTCTTCATATGGCCATCCCACATTTCTTCCCTTCTTCTCCCCTTCCATGTCCAGTAAGTAGATCTTAACTATTTTTCTTTCCTGGGAACCTCCATGTATATCCCTCTTTTGATTCTTTTTATCCAATTTCTTGGGGTTGTGAATTGTAGCCTGCTCATCCTTTACCTTATGTTTAATATCAACATACACCATGTTTGTCTTTATGAGGCTGGCTTACCTCACTCAGGATGGTTTTGTGTACCTCCATCCATTTGCCTGCAAATTGCAAGATGTCCTTTACTGCTGAGTATTACTACATTGTGTAAATGTGCCACATTTTCATTATTCATTCTTTTAGGGGCATCTAAGTTGTTTCTAGTTTTGGGTTATTACAAATAATACTTCTATGAACATAGTTGAGCAAATACCCTTGTGGTATGAATGTGCATCCTTTGGCTATATGCCCAAAAGTTATATTGTGGGAATCTTGAGGTATATTGATTTCCAATTTTCTGAAAAACCACCATACTGATTTCCAAAGTGCTGTACAAGTTTGCACTCTCATCAGCAGTGGAGGAGTGATCCTCTTACTTTACATTCTCTCCAGCGTGAACTGTTATCAGTGTTTATGATCTTAGCCATTCTGACAGATGTAAGATAGTATCTCAGATTCATTTTGATTTGCCTTTCTCTAATGGCAAAGGATGTTGAATAATTCCACAACTCTTTTGGTCATTTGGAATTCTTCTTTTGAAAATTCTCTGTTTAGATCTGCATCCTATATTTAATTGGATTATTTGGCATTTTGATGTATAGTGTCTTGAGTTCTTTACATATTTTTGAGATCAACCCTTTATCATGTACAGGGTTGGTAAAGATATTTTCTCATTCTGTACACTGTCCTTTTGTCTTATTCACCATGGCCTTTGCCTTACAGAAGCTTCCCAGTTCCAGGCAGTACCATTTATTAATTGTTGTTCTCAGTGTCTGTGCTAATAGTGTAACATTAAGGAAGGGAATCTCCTGTTTTCATGTATACAAGGCTACTCCTGACTTTCTCTTCTATCATGTTCAGTGTAAATGAATTTATGTTGATGTCTTTTACTAATTTGGATATTAGTTTTGTTCATGGGATTGATATGGATCTACTTGCATTCTGCTACATATTGATATCCAGTTATGCCAGTACCATTTGTTGAAGATGCTTTCTTTTATCTATTCTATACTTTTTTGGCCTCCATGTCAAATATCGGGTGTTTATAAAGCATAGTGATATTTTATTTCTGTTTTAATAAATAAAGCTTGCCTGAAGATCAGGGTGTAAAGCTATGTTGCTAGAGGCCAGAAAGTAGTGCCACACACCTTTAATCCAATGACTCAAGACCACCCTGGCTAAACAAGACTGAGTTAGTGTAAAAGAGAATTAAAATTCACATAATGGTGCTCCCAGCACTTGGGACTCACTTTTATTCCCAGCACTAGGGAGGCGGATACAGGAGTGGTGTGGCTGGATAGAGAGAGGCATATAAGGCTGGAGAAGACAAGAGCTCATTGCAGTCTGAGGTTTGGAGGGGAGCATTGCAGTCTACAGTCATGCTGAGAGTAGGTTCACCCCCTTGTTTGTCTGAGCCTTGATAGATGTAAAAACTCTTTAGTATCTTGACTGCTTTTCTGATCTTCAGCTTGAACCCCAATATTGTTTCTGGGTTTTTATTATTCATGTGACATCTGGTGTCCAACTTTTGAAGGTATGAATTAATGAAAAGCCCACTTGCCTGTGGCTTTGCACCACTGGTATAAGCCAGAGCTACATGTTGCTGGAGTCACCACACTATCGGTTAGCTTTTCCTTTCTTCTGTCCTGGTGGACTTTCCAGGAAGCTCCTTGTTGGGCTGCTGCCAAGCTAGGTAGCTGCCTTGAAGTTCTGTCAAGATATTACTGCTCTGTGGATCAACAATAAGCCTCACATCTTCATCATCATCAGTAGATTTAGTGAGAAAATTGGAAATTTTTAAGGGAGGAATTAGTTAAAAGGGAGAGTTTTTCCCATGTTAAAATATAAGAGGCAAAATTACAGCACAGAAAGTTATGTCTCTGTATGATTATGTAATATATGTTTTGAAAATGGAACAATTAAATAAAGGGATAATCAACTTAACTTGGATAGACATACTGCTATTTATCATTTTGATAATCCTTGATGTTGTTTTGATAAATCTTGGTTTTCTCTTAAAAAGTTGTTTGGTCTGACTGCCAAGATACAAGCATTGGAAAAACTTAATAAAACAGACCGTTGAGATATTCATGTACAGATGAGGAATTTAATGGAGAACCAATTTCACCGTTGAAATCTAAGGTTAGAGAATAACAGCCTAAGGTTCTCAAAACCCAATTTTAATATATCCAGTAACCTTACAGGAATTTCCAAATGATAGAGGCTCTAAAAGAGCTAATTGGATGCCTGTGCTAATGTTAGACTTAACGAGATTCAAGGAAGCGATATGGCATGATTTCACCTTTTGTGAAATCAATGTTAAACTCATGGTCAGTTTGTAATAGAATTATTCCTAAGGATGAGATAGACTTGGATAAAGCTGCTTTATACCTTGTCCACAAACCAACTGTTTGACTAACATTTCCCTAGTGGGGCCCAGGTCTACTCTCCACTCTACTTCCTCATTGACACGTGTGAGGAAATCAATAAAAAGTTCTACTGGCTTTTGAATAAGATTGCAGAAGTATGCTAAAGAGTCCCACAGCCTATATATGTTAAGACCTCTGAAGGCCAGGTTGAAAACCTGGTTGTAATAGACTTGAGGGCCAAGCCATGACTAATGGACAGGTCTTTTCTCAATGGATAATGCAACTGCAGACTATCTTTGGGTGCTATATTCTGCTCAATGCTTTGCAGGAACTAGTCACCTTTCTTAGTTTGCAATCAGCTTACAAGCATCAAGAGAAAGCTCATGTTCTTAATTAATGTTCCAGTGACCCTTGACATGCTCACTGGATGAGGACTTTGTTCATCCCATCCATCAGTCATGGTTTGGGAATGTCCAGCCCATAATGCAGTCACAGTGGTCTGCAATAAGGACTTTCACAAGTGGGTATTGCCACAAGAGATCTTGACTCCTGGAGTGTTCCGATCACTGCCCTCACCACTTCCCTGGATACCCTCCTTGCAGACAGTCAGCATTTCCACGACACATCCAAGGCTTTTCAAGTAGATTTATCTTGCTGGGGATGCAGCAAACCAGGCTATCTATGGCATGACTGCACCGGGGCAAAACCTAGCACCTGAAGCAATAGATACAATAAGGGTTTTCATTGGGCCAAGGATTGCACATCACAATCTGCTGGAGTACCTGCCCCTTTAAACTCTAGGCAGGGCACTCCTCAGCTGCACCAGTAAGAGGAGGAGCTGGTAATCTAAAAAAAAACTTGGACATTGCCCATTTTTCCATGATACCCAATGTTGATCGACTATCTTGTTGTACAAGCTCTTGGAGGCTTGGTGAACATGGGTGTGATGTCACCGTATTAACAGAAATGGAAGCACTCCACTTCCTCCATTGGAAATTTATACCTGTACCTCCCATTAGAGGAGTAGGAGGCCAACAAGATTCAACAGTTTCCACCCATTCCATCCATTGGAAAGACCTTGATGCCAACAAGGAAGCCATTCACTCTATTATTTCTGTGGTACCTAGAAACCTCTGGGGCAGAGACATCCTGGAGAATATGGGTGCTGTCCTAACTACTGATGACAAAGTTTTCTTTGATAACCTTGAGATCCATGATGGCCCTGCCTGTGACTCTCAATAATTCAATGACTTTCTGGGCTCTTGGAAGTTTTCCCATACCACTGGCATCACCTGCAATCCACATGGATAAGCCATTGTGCGTCTCTACCATCCGGCTTTTAATATGACTTTTCATGGTTGCTGGTTTCACTGCAATCAAGAAAGGCTCCTACAGGATGCTTACACACAAATGATTTGATTCTTGTATGGATTCCTACATCTAGCTGGCCATTTGTGAATCTTTATAAGATGGTCTCATTGAGTTTATCTCCAGTTGTAAGTTCTTTCATGAGGCTGATCAGAAAAATGATTCTACAGGCTTCATTCCATTATTGATTTTTTAATATGGTTTCTCTCTAGTAGATGTTTCAAGTATCTAATATGATTCAGAATGATTGATATCTTTCCAATGTTTCTGATGCTTAAAGGTTTTTGCACAGTGTCTCTGTATTCAGAGTTTTCCTCTAGCTTGATCTCTGAGGTACACATGTGAAAATGCATGTATGACTAATTATGTTTCTTATACACAATCTGCTTTCATATACTGTTATTTCAGCAGCACGGATTTCTTAGCTACATTCTCTGGAATCTGATGCTGATTTTCATCACACTGACAATCACATTCATATCCACAGTCTTTCTCAACTTTTGCTGGTAATTCACGCCTTCACTCTTATTAGAGCCTACTTTGGGATTCTGGCATGTATTGAAGACCAGCTGAGACACCAGTTCCATGAACTGGAGAACTACTAGATTCCTAGACTTTCCTAGACTTTCCACTGGTCGACAGGCATTGTTGAACTGGCAGGACTATAGCTTATAATTGGTGACTCTAATAAACCCTCTTCTCTCTCTCTCTCTCTCTCTCTCTCTCTCTCTCTCTCTCTCTCTCTCTCTCTCTCTCTCTCTCTCTCAGTTCTTTTCTAAAGAATGTTGGCTAGCACTAATAGTGAGTATTTTGCCCGTTTGTATGTATGTGCACCATGTTTCTGCTTGGTGCTGCTGAGTTCAGAGGAGGACATAAGATACCCTGGATCAAATTGTTATTTGTAACAGGAGGAGTGGGCTGCTTGTTGTCCCAGCCACCCAGCTAGATTATACACAGAAACTGTATTAATCAAAACACTGTTTGGCCATTAGCTCTAACTTCTTATATACTAATTCTTACATCTTAATTTAACCCATTTCTATTAATCTGTGTATCGCTGTGTGAGTGTGGCTAACCAGCAAGATTCTAACCAGTGTCCACATCAGGCAGGAGATCCATGGTGTCTCTCACCCTGCTTTCTTCCCCCCAGCATTCAGTTCTGTTCCCCCCCCACCTATGTAAGTTCTGCCCTATCAAAAGGCCAAGGAAGTTTCTTTATTAACCAATGAAAGCAACACAAAGAGAGAAGGACCTCCTATACCATTTCCCCTTTTCTGTTTAAACAAAAAGGAAGACTTTAACATAGTAAAATTACATATAACAGGTATCAAGCAAGAATTACAGTTGCAATATTTATATCTATTTTATCTTTTATCATAGCAAAGGAAAACTATAACTGTAACTATCTATCTATTCTTTAACTCCATTAAGGACTACAGCAGGATATGATATTACCTAAGTAAACAGGAAGTGCATTGTAAACAACTTCCAAAACTCTAGAAATGACAGAGACATCTCACTGCTTATACAGTTACCCAAAGTTCTTCTGTATCATTGGGGCATCCATGTTTATGTGGCTTTACTTTTTTTTTTTTTTAGTTTTTTGAGACAGGGTTTCTCTGTAGCTTTGGAGCCTGTTTTGACACTAGCTCTTGTAGACCAGGCTGGCCTCGAACTCACAGAGATCCACCTGCCTCTGCCTCCCAAGTGCTGGGATTAAAGGCGTGCGCCACCACTGCCTGGCTTATGTGGCTTTACTCTAACCTCTATTTCTTTTATTTTTACCTTTTGAGACAGGTTCTCTGTATATCTTTGGCTGTCCTGGAACTCCCTCTGTAGACCAGGCTGTCTTTGAACCTACAGAGATTCACCTGTCTTTGCCTCCCAAGTGCTGGTGTTAAAGGTGTGCACCACCACACCCTGAATTCACACAGGTCTGTTTGCTTCCATCTCCCAAGCTTTGGGATTAAAGGCATGTGCCATCACACCTTGAACTCACAAAGGTCTGTCTACTTCTGCCTTCCAAGTGTTGGGATTAAAGGTGTGTGCCACCACACCTTGAACACACAGAAGTCTGTCTGCCTCTGTCTTCCAAGTGTTGGGATTAAAGGTGTGTACCACCACACCACACTCAACTACTCTCTTTCCTTTTTATTTTAAGAACTTTAACCTTTACCCTGCATATATTCTTAACACAATGTGAACCATTTAGAGGTTTTCTTCATCTTTGAATCTCTCTTTACTCTATATATCTCCTTTTTAGACCACATGAGTCTTCAATTTGCTAAGCAATATGGGTAGGATTAAAGCAATGACTTTGATGGCTTGATCTAGCCCATTCCTTAGGTTTCTGAGATGCCAGCCTCATGGCCAAGGTACCATCTGTGTAGCCATGTGTTTATTGCCACAACTCTATGGTGTTTCAAGGGGGGAGTGGTGTGGGATAATTGTCTGTATTCTGTCAATTATATTTTAAATAAACAATGTTTGGTCAGTAGCCAGGCAGGAAGCATAGGCAGGGCAAACAAAGTGACCCTCTCCCTGCAACAGTTAAGTATTGTGAACCATCTGATGTGGGTGCTGGGAATTTAACCCAGGTCCTCTGCAAGAGCAACAAGTACTCTCAACCACTTAGCCAACTGTACAGCTCTAGTTCTATATATTTTAAATAGATCTCACATTGTATTTGTCTTCACCTTAGAAATTTGCACCATCATTGCAGAACAAGTCTCTGTTGAACGTCCACTCTGTGTTAGTATCTAAAGTCTAACTCCCTTCCTGGCCTTCATTCTGTCTATTTCTTTTACAGTTTTCTACAGTCAGTTTCTTTTCTTATAGGTCATGTGACCATTCTGGCTGATATTTATAATTTCTGCACTTATGAAAAAGAGGAAAGGAAATATGACTGCCATAAATTTATGTTTATCCTTGGCTAGACTGAGTCCATGTCTAAAAACACTAAACAAAAGAAGAATCAAAAACAGGAGTGGTATATTATTGTGGGTCATTGCACTACTACTAGCTAAGACATCAAGTACTACTTCCGGTTGTAGTGGGTCTTTGTAGTGAAACTCTATTTCTGATCCTAACAGAAGTGCTTTGCGATTTTTTTTAATTAGCAGAAAGTTTGTTATATTCTTGTCATATAGCTTTACCAAGTTAAAATATATTGAACTTGTTTCTATCCCTTGTCTCTCCAGGGCATTTTTCAGGAAGGGAAGCTGGAATTTTGTAGAAAAAAAAAGAAAATGAAAAGAAAAAGAAAATAAAACGCTTATATGCAGTTCTTGACAACTGTGTAACGTCTGTCTCTGACACACATGTTTAAGTGAGGAATTATACTTATTCCTTTATTACGTAGAGCCATCTCTGCAGCTTCTAATGAAGGCAACTTGAACAATGAGATTGATTGGTCTGATCAGTTCTTGAATTCTGTTAGGAAGTCAGGATTTTATAGAGGACTTTGGCATATATGTTGACCAAAGAGATTGGACTGCAATTCTTTTTCTTTCTGTGTCTGTGTTTGAAGTCAGGATAACAATGACTTCATACAAAAGTCTTCCTTTTCTATGTTCCAGAATAATTCACTAAGTATTGGGTTATTGCCTCTTTGAAGGCCTGCTAAAGTGCTTCACTGAATCCTTCGGGACATGTTTGCTTGTTTTTATACCATTACAGTTTGTGTGATACAGCTCTGTTGAAATTATTATTATTATTTAAAGAGTTATTTATTTTATACATATGAGTGCTCTATCTGCCAGAAGAGGGCATCAGACCCCACTACAGATGGTTGTGAGCCATCATGTGGTGGCTGGGGATTGAACTCAGGACCTCTGAAAGAACAGCCAGTGCTCTTAATTGCTGACCCATTTTTCTAGCTCTGTTGAAATTATTTATTTCAGTTGGTTTAACTCTGGTAGATCATATGTTTCTATAAATTCATACATTTCTTGTAGATTCTCCTGTGTCTCCTTTCCTGTAGGATTCTCTAAATTTCTTAGTTGTCTAGTGAAATCTCTCCCATTTCAGCTCTAATTTAAATTAATTTAAATCTGTTTTCCTGGAAAATTAGGCTAAGGTTTTGTAGTCATGTTCATCATTCAAAGAACCATCAGTTTCCCAGGTTTTTGCATAGTAGAAAATTTATATTTTGTTTCTTTATGTCTTATTCTTCTTTATTCCCCTCTGGTGAAAATGGTGTTGGAACTCTCAGAGCTGGAACTATATGGAACTATGGTCCACTAGACATGGGTTTTGGAACCAAACTTAGGTTCTCTGGAAGGACTCTTAACAACTGAGCCCTCTTCTATCCCCTGTTTATATTTTTACTATGGGCATATAAAGCTACAAATTTCTCTGTTAACTCTACCTTCATTGTAATTCATAGGGTTTTGAAGGTTGTGTGCTAATTTTCTTTCAGGTGACATAACCTCTTTGTTTCTTTGAAGTCCTATCCACCACTCAATAGTGTGTTATTTATCCCTCATTAGTGTGTATGTTTTCTGAAATTTACATTCTTCTTTTCAGTCTTTATCCACAAAGAACAATAGAATATAAAGATTTGTTTCAGTTTATGGTATTGTTGAGACTTTATTTGTGTCCTCATATATGACCTATTTTAGGCTAATTTCTACTGGCTACTGAAAAATAGGTGTATTCTGTGTTTGGGCAGAATGTTCTGAATATCTGATTATGTCCACTCAATCTCTGGTGTCACTTAATCCTCTCCCCCCCTCTCTCTTTGTGTGTGTGTGTGTGTGTGTGTGTGTGTGTGTGTGTAGTTATTCCATCTAAAGATAAGAGTGCCATATTGAATTCACTACTATTACTGCATTGAAAGAACAAGTTTGGCATCTAATAGTATCTGCTTTGTGAAATAGGGTGAGTTAGTGTTTGATGCATATATATTTAAGATGGTAATTATGTTTTGATGAATAGTTCTTATTAAAGTATGAAGTAACCTTTTATTTAAAAATTTCTTCTAACTATATTTTATTTTACAACTATTTTGTTGGACATTGGAAAAGTGAACCTTGCTTGATTTTTGTTCTGAGTTGCTTTAAAGATCTTTCTCCACTCTTTTACCCTAAAATTATCTAGATATGTCTTTAGGAGGTAGTAAAAGGAGGGATCTTATTTTCTAAACTAGTCTGCTAGTCTGTATCTTTTTAAAGGTGAATTGAGACAGTGCCAGAACATGGTCTAAGAATGGAGTGCTGTGAGGAGAATTCTGAGGGCTTGTGAGAAACCTTCAAGAAACCAAGATAAAACGTCTTGTTGTTGGAGGCTGCTTGTTCATTTCCTAGCCACCAACACTCAAAATAATCACACAGAAACTATATTATTTATGATACTGTTTGGCCAATAGCTTAAGCATATTGCTACCTAGCTCTTACATCTAGAATTAACCCTTTCCATTATTCTATTTTATCATGAGGCTCATGGCCTACCAGCAAGGTTCCAGCTGGCAGCTCACATCTTTCCCCTCTGGCAGCTAAATGGCATCTCACTACTCTGCCTTCTTTTCCCCAGCATTCAGTCTAGTTTTCCCCCCTAGCTCTACTCTGCCCTGTCATAGGCCAAGCTAACTTCTTTATTCATTAACCAATAAAAGCAACACATATACAGAAGGACTTCCCACACCATCTTGTGACCTCAGTTACTTCAAAAACACAGAATTGTTCTTGGAATATGTTTTCATGCCCCTTCCAGGTATAATGGGTAGAAGTGAATTTACTTCAGATTATTCATTGTAACTGCTTATAGTTGTTTCTATGTTTCTATAGGAAAACATTATCTTTCCATGTGATTGTATGGTTTTCTTGTGATTGTATACTTTACTAATGTGACTCTACTTAACCCTTAGGGTATAAATTGATGCTCTGAGTATTATTATAATTATGTTATATTATAATAATCTCTTGTATTAGAATTTAGTCTGCCTCATTTTTAGGCTCTATTCTCCCAGGTTCTACCACCAATTACAGTGATAAACAAGTGGCCCCATGAGAAGCTACCTGAAGTTGGCAAGAGATAAGAGAGTAGTGTGCTGGTTTGAATTGAGCTGGCCCTCACAAGCTCACAGGGAGTAGCATTATTGTAAGGTGTCGCCTTGTTGGAGTAGGTGTGGCCTTGTTGGTGGAAATGTGTCCCTGGGTGCACACTTTGAGGTCTCAGATTCTTTTTTTTTTTTTAGTTTTTCGAGACAGGGTTTCTCTGTAGCTTTGGAGCCTGTCCTGGCACTAGCTCTTGTAGACCAGGCTGGCCTCAAACTCCCAGAGATCCGCCTGCCTCTGCCTCCCGAGTGCTGGGATTAAAGGCGTGCGCCACCACCGCCCGGCCGAGGTCTCAGATTCTTAAGCCATAGCCAGTGTAGCATTCTCTTTCTTCTGCCTGCTGATCTGGGTTTCGAACTCTCATCTTTTTTTCTAGCACCATGTCTTGCTTGCACACTGTCATACTTCCCACCTGGATGATATGGTAAGCCGCCCCAATTAAATGTTTCTCCTTATAAGAGTTGCCATGGTTATGGTGTCTTTTCAAAGCAACAGAAAATCTAAGTAAGACAAGTTGCAATCCTCATTGAAAAGGTGATTGAGAATAATGGGGTAGAAACCAGAGATGGCTTTGCCTTATGTTGAGCTTATGCATTATTTCTTAAAGAAAAGGGGAGCTCAAGTATCAAAATCATAGGTATTAGATTGCTTGTGATTATTTTTCTTCATAATTCCTGGATTCTTGAAGAAAGAACTTTAGATAAAGAAATACGGGACTGAGTCCAAAAGAATATTGAAAAAACACATATAAACAAAGGGAAAATATCCTTGTTCAATTTGGGGTAACTTGGGCATTAATTGAGACTTATCAAAATACTTAAAGAAGATAAGGAAGATATTAATCATGTTGAAGAGATGGATTATTCTTTGAATGAATAGAAGCTAGATGATCAAATCTTAGAGTTGGTTAAAAAAAAGAAAAAGAGGGAATTAGAGGAGTGAAGGGAGGAGAAACTGCAGCCAGGATGTACAATAAATAAATACATCAAATAAAAAAATTATATCCCATTGAGGAAAATTGAAAAGAAATTGAGAAGTTTTGAAACGGATGTGACCTACAAAAGTTAAATCAAGACATAAAGTAAATAATTGAAGCAGACCCGACCCAAAACAATCAATGATATATAAGCAGTAATTAATAATTTCCCAATTAAAAGATTTCCCAGGGCCACATGAGTTTAGCAGAGAATTCTACAGATGCCCTGAAAGGTGGGATTGGAAAGATGGCTCAGATGTCAAGAGGACACTTGTGTGATTCCCAGGACCTCTGCAGCAGTTCACAGCTATTTGTAGTTCCAGTTCCAGAGATCTAAGGTCCTCTTGAAGCACTGCATGTGTACCTGGTGCATTCAAAGTTCACAAGAGGACACAAAATCTCTGGAGCTCTGCTCCCCCCCTTTTATTTAGACTGGGCTATACAATGCAGTATGAGGAATAAGTTCCCAAGAGCCAGCCTAACGTTAGAAAAAGCCTCTACTCCTATTGTTAAGAGTCCAACAAATAGAACTAACTCTTGTAGATCAGGGTAGCCTTGAACTCACAGAGATCCGCCTGCCTCTGCCTCCCAAGTGCTGGGATTAAAGGCATGTGCCACCACTGCCCAACTAGTACCACGTTTTTTGTTTTTAATTTTTTTATAATTTATTTAACTTTATTTTATGTCATTCCTTCTGGAACTGGAGTTACAGACGGTTGTTAGCTTTCATATGGGTGCTGGGATTTGAACCTGGGTCATCTGGAAGAGCAGTTAGTGCTCTTAACCATTGAGCCATCTCTCCAGCCCAAGTATCACATTTTTGTTTGTTTGGTTGTCTGTTTTGATTTGATTTTTTTCTTTGGTTTTTCGAGGCCGGGTTTCTCTATAGCTTTGGAGCCTGTCCTGGAACTAGCTCTTGTAGACCAGGCTGCCCTCGAACTCACAGAGATCTGCCTGCCTCTGCTTCCCGAGAGCTGGGATTAAAGGTGTGTGCCATCATTGCCCGGTTTAGTACCACATTTTCTTTATTCATTCTTCAGTTGAGGGGAAGTTAGGTTGTTCAGGTTCTGGCTATTACAAATAATACTGCTTTGAAAATAGCTGATCAAGTGTCCTTGTGGTACGATTGAGCGAACTTTGGATATATTTCTAAGAGTGGTGTCACTGAGTCTTGAGGCAAATCGATTCCCAATTTTCTGAGAAACTGCCATATTGATTTCTAAAATGGCTATACAAGTTTGCACTCCCTCCAGCAGTGGAGGAATGCTCCCTTTCTGCAGATCCTCTATTTTAGAGTTATGCTTTATGTTTCTCTGAGTGTTCTCAGTGATGTTCTATTGGAACATCTCCTTGGAACATCTCCTCTTTCACTAATTATATTCATTTGGCTCTTATCTCACTTTCCTTTGGTGAATTTGGATAAAGATTTGTGTCCTCATTTGTTTCTCATTGGGAGGAAAGGGTTTATTTCAGTTTACAACTTATATAGTTCATCATAAAGGAAAGAAAGGCAGTATCAACCATTTATCATAAATATGACACATATAATTACATACAGACCAATCTTTTGGAGGAATTTTCTCACTTGAGGTTTTCCATTTCCAGATAACTCTAGGTTGTATCAAGTAGACAAAAGAAAAAAATATTAAGCAGTTCAGCTGGACAGCCATGGCCCATACCAATAATTTCAGGACATGGGAGACAGAGGCAGATCATTCATTGTTTGAGGCCAACTTGTTCTACGGAGAGAGTTTCAGAATAACCAGTGCTACACAGAGAGACCCTGTCTTGAAAAAACACAAAGAAGCAAAACAAAACAAAACAAAAAAACCTAAGCAGTACAATTTGTCAACCTTGTTGATGATTTCAAAGACCGGAATCATCATTTTATTGATTCTTTGTGTTGTTTTTGGTATTGTGTGGTTCCTATGTCATTAATTTCAGCCTTGATTCTTATCATGCCTTCCAATCTGTCACTTTCAGGTGTTACTTGTGCTTGTTTTTCTTAGGCCTCAGGTCCATTATTAATTATTAATTTGAGATAGCTCAAATGTTTTGGTGTAGGTACTTAATTCTACAAATTTTTTTTCTTAGGACTATGTACATTATGTTCCATGGGTTCTTAGTTCAGTTTTTAGCACTGACATACATGTATGTACATCTGTGTGTGTATATATACACACACACATATTATATATATGTATAATATTTTTACTTCATGCAATTTTATTTTTCCAGTTTATTATTTTGTGTTATTATTATCACTCAGTAGTGTGTTGTTTAATATCAATGAGTTTATTTACTTTCTGTGGTTTCTATTTTTGAAGATATCGGAATTTAAGCCTTTGTGGTCAGATAGAACGTTGATTGTTACTACAATTTCTTTATATTTGTTGAGATTTATGTCTTAATATGTGGTTGATGTTATAAAAACATCCCATGAGCTACTGAGAAGAATATATATTGTTTTCGGTTTGAGTGGATTGTTTGGAAGATGTCTATTATGTCCATTTGGTTTGTGGTTTTATTTAACTACTATGTTTTTTTGTTTGTTTAGATTTTTTTTCAGATTCTCATTGCAATGCAAACCAATCATGTTTAATGACACACGTTAGAAAATAGAGCCCTAGGGAAATATTTGCGAATTTGATAGTTTACGTTGGTTAAAACTTTAATATGATTGCGGAAGCCCTTGCCCATCTTATGAATGTTAAAGTGCTGAAGGAGCGATTTCATGGTAGAAGGAACTTATAGGATGCTCCCTGGGTTAACAAATTTGGTATCTGTCCCTCATCACTAGGAAACGTTCCTGTTTGAGGCTTCCTGTACAACACAGTGTGCGGTCCTGAAGACTGAGAATACATTGACACTTGATACTGGGGTTATCTTCTTGCCCTGGGCAAAGTAAGGTCTCTGTCTCCCGTTCAAGATCTGTTCCCGCGCCTCACCCGCTATCCTTCGTGGACCATTGCTTCCGGGTAATTCTGTTTTCCTGCACTAGGTCAAGAAGTGCATTCGTGACAAATTCTTTAGTTGGTACATTTGGCCCTGTTCTTCGCACTCTGCTTCACTAACCCGGGGCCCTTCCTTGTTGGGTCCCGGGTTTTCTTTAAGGGCACTGAATCTGGGCTGTTCAGAGCCAATCTGTGCACTATTTTATGTGGAATAAATGTAGGATGTCACTGAGTACATGGGAAGCGAGTCTGTGCGCTAAAATCTCAAACGGTGTTCCCCTTAAGTGCAATTATCCCTCAGTCGTATTCCAGGGGGAAAGCCTGGGTTACCATTGGATGTTGATTTTATTCCCCGTATTGCGAAAGGATGTTGGCCCTGCTACTCATGAATAAGAAGGCGGGTCCATCAGCATTCGCCAATAGGAAACGCTGTTACTTCCTTGCTGGAAATGTCGAATGAGGAACAAGAATGTTCCGCGGTTTCCGCCCCTGGCTCCATTTTTGAATCCCATGTAGCTTTTGTGAGGTGTGTGACAGCTGGCTTCCGTCGGTGTCACCTATTCTGACGGCAGGCCCCTCCCAGAGGACCTCTGCACGCGTCCGGAGCAGGACATGGTGAGTGCGCGGTGGCTCCTGGAGTCGTTGGTGCAGCCTGGCGCCGCCGACCGGACGGTCCCTGGCGCTGTGCAGCAGACTCAGGGGTGGAGTCTGGCACAGGCGGAGCCGGCAGCCGGCTGTGCAGTCCGCTCCTGTCCTGTTGCTGCAGTGATGGCTTCATCCCAGTCCCCAGCCTGTCGTGGGGAATCCGCGGTGCGCCTCCGCCTCCGCCTCCGCAGACGAGGCAGCATGCAGGGCTGGAGACGGGAGTTCGGACTGTGCAGAGAAGGGACTGTGCAGAGAGGTGGTGAACGTTGCTGCCTGTCTGCCCTGGCACACTGGTTTCCGACCTGTTTTTATCATTTCCTGTAATCGCTTTGGTGTTGTATTGGTTTTGCTCGAGGGTACTTCTCCAAACAGAAGGGGCCTGTACTGCGAGCTTATTTTTATATTTTTCGGTTTTTCTGTCCTGGAGCTCCATAGTAGCTGTCGATGACCTTGAAGTTGTGACCCTCCGTTCATCTCCCAAGTTTTGGGGTTGCGAGGAAGGAGTCGCCACACTTGGTTTAATGCGGTGCAGGGGAGGAAACAGAAGGAGGGAGTCTCTGCATATTAAGCAAGAATTACCAAGTGAGCCCCATTCTCAGCCCTGCTGCACATTTTTAAAAGTAGAGGGGAGGGAGGGAATCCCTCTTGTGTAATTTTTTTTTTTTGTTTGCTTTGAATTTTCCGAGACATGGTTTCTCTGCCTACACCTGGCTGCCCTGGAACTCAACTCTGTGCCCTGGAACTCAGTGCTGAGATGAAAGGTGTGCACCACCACCCATCCTCTCTTGTATGACTTTTTTAAGATAGCAAAATGAGTTATAAATGATCCTTTTTTCATACTCTCTTTATTGCATTTTATCTGTTTTCTCACATCTTGCCTTTCTTCTTATTTAACTTAAAAAAATACTGGATCTCCTTTATTTCTACAGTGGCATTTATCATTCAATAATGTTTTATTTAATTTCTATGAGTTTGTAGATTTTCTGAAATTTCTGTTGCTATTGGCTTTCAGTGATTGAGCATTGTGATGAGCTAGAATATGAGACATGGTTTTAGGTTTCCTCTATTTGTGGAAACTTGCTTTGTATCCTCATATAGAGACTTTCCATTAGATGCGTAAAAGTGTGTGTATTCTCCTGTGTTTGAGTGGAATTCCTTTGTGTATTTAGCTGGTCAATCTGTTTTATGGTGTCACTCATTCTGTTTGCTTGTTTGTTTATTGTCCTTTTGAGACTCAGTCTCAATTATGTAGCTGCAGCTGGCCTCAAACTTGCTGTGTAGACCAGGGTGACCTGAGATTATGGAGATCTACCCGCATCTGGCTTCTGAGTGCTGGAGTTAAAGGCATACCAGACCACAGCTGACCTCATTGTGTCGTTAATTACAGATTTTCTCTGTTTTTTTCTTGCCTAGTTCATTAGTTGACTGGTGAGTTGGGTATTGAAGTCACTGAGTATAAACTGAATTTGAATTAATCTGTGACTTTATATGTAGTTGTTTTGTGATGACATTCTTTTGGAGGCGTGACCAGTCATCTGTTCAAGCCAGACAGGAAACCAACAATAGACTAAAGTATGGCTACTTCTAAGTCCAGCTTGGTGAACCAGTGAGGTTCATTGGGGTGATTACAGAAATATAAGTGAGGAATTACAGGGTCAGAAATGAATTGAAACAGCTGCATTACCAAAGCCAACTGTAGCATGGGCAACAGCTCAGGAATGCTGGTCAGCTAGAGAGCCTTGCAAGCCTGTGGGCAGTTCAGCAGGTTGGGCACTGCTCTTTGCTGATAGTTCAGCTGGTCTGACCCTTTACCCAGCAGGTTGGCTGGTCTCTGCTTTTTCCAGGCTGCTCTGCATGTAAGAAGGAACCAAACTGAAGCCAGTTTGAATAGAACTTCCATTTTGAATAAAGGTCCAATGAAGTTTAACTTTCCAAGACCTTCCTGGGTGACCCAGATCCTGGTTGGCAAGTTGAGGCATGAATGCTGGGCAAACTGCCCAGCCACAGGAGTAAGACAACCAATGAGAAGAAATATCCCTAAGAAAGCTCCTGTTCCCTGGATTCTGATTGGTGGAAAATGTAACTGTAACTTGGCACAGATGTTTGTGTGTTTAGTGCTTTCAAAGCTCTGTAACATTCTGCTTCAGGGTCACAGTTCTGCTCCCGAATCTGTTCTGCATCCCTGATGGATCAGAAGCAGCTTGATTATAATAAATGTTAGTTTTCTGTATTTACTTGGTGTTTGAATTATGTTGCATTCGATCAGACCGCATAACATGCTGTTCTGAACCTCTTCCAGGCAGCTCAGCTGGCCTGGTAATCTTTGTCTGGAAATATCTCTCTTTTTGAGACAGTGTCTCACTGTGTAGCTTTGACTGTTCTCCTAATCACTATGTTAACCAGAATGGACTCGATCTACCTGCCTCTGCCTCCTAATTGCTAGGATTAAAGACATGCACCATTATGTCTGATTATTAATAGCTCTTAATATTAATGTCTTAATTCCTGCTAGGTGGTAGTAGTACAGTTCTTTAATCCCAGCTCTTGGGAGGCAGAGACAAGCAGATCATTGGGTTTGAGGCCAGCCTCATCTACATAGTGAGTTCCAGCACAGTTAGGGCCACAAAGAAAAACGATGTCTTGTGGAGGGGAAAAAAATCTTAATTCCTACCTTACTGTCAACAATGGATACCATCTTAGGGTAAAAGAAATTTAAACTGGTCTTCCATGTAAATGAACCAAGAAGGCATAGCTATTGTGTATCTGATAAATTCAACTTCAAACCAAAACTAGTCAAAAGAGATATAGAGTGTCATTTCATACTCATAGGAACACTCCTAAGAGAAAACTGCAACACTAAACATGCATAACAATCACAGGTACCCAATTTTGTACTAGATCTAGACATACTACTAGATCTAAAATTACAGGTAATATATGACTTTTCTTATCAATTGATTGATTCATATGGATGAAAAACTAAACAAATCTGTGGACCTAATAGACATATATTAGAGCAGTCCAGCCAAACACTGAAGAATACACCATCTTCTCAGGAGCTGGTGGAACCTCCTCCAAACTCAACCACATTCGGACAAGAAGAGATCTCTACAAATATAGACAAATGGTTTTCTGTTTGTCCAGTTGGACTAAAGGTGGTTATTATCAGCAAAAGAAGCACAAAAAGTACAGACTCATGGAAACTGAGCAACATACTACTAAATCATAATTAGATCAAGGAACAAATCAAGAAAGAAAATTTTAAATTTCTAAAATTAATGAAAAACCACAGTGTAAACAAGTCCATGAGACAGAATGAAGACAGTTTTAGGTTTATAGCATTGGTAGCCAATATTTTTTTAAAAAAATGATACCTCACAAATTGGTAAATTAATGATGCACCCAAAGTTCTTTGAAAAATAAGAAAAAAAAAAGGATGTTTTCATGTTTTATATTTTTGGAGTCACCTTTTCTTTTTCGCTCTCCTTCTTGGTAATTCATTTTGAGACAAAATTTTGTAGCCCAGGCTGGCCTCAATCTAATGATCCCCTTGCTTTAGTCTCATGACTATCAAGATGGTAGGTATCAAGGCATCTCAGTGCTTGGCTTAACCACCTGTAATTATAGGGTTATTGGTAGCAAAGCTTAAAACTTAACAGACGACTGAGAGTTTTTCCCATGCTCATCAGTGTTTCACATAACAAAGCATTACTCCCTCCCTATTGAGGAGTGTTAGCTCACAGAATCATAGCCAATGTATACAGTGAGAGAAGGGAAAGGAACATTAGAGAGGGTCAGAAAGTGCATGAGTTGCAAGTATAGGATCAGCAGATATATCGGCAAGTTCCATCCTACAATATCAGAGCACAGCCCATTGAAAATGACCTGCTTTGCTGCTCCTGTTTTTAGTAATTTTAGTTCAAGGTCTTTCTCGATCCCTCTCTTCAATAACCTTCCTAAAGTATCCAAACTGTGGGTGTGAACAGGGTTGGGTCACCAATTATGGCTTGGGGCTTTGAAAGGAAGATTTGGTGGCTCAGCATGCACAGCCGCTTCTGCATTTTGACTGAAGGGGACATTTGGAAAGCCTTGCTCCTGCATATGCCCTTTCCCATCATTCCTCTGATTTTAATAATATGCCTCATTCATAGGCCAAGTGGTAAAAAGACTTTCCTGAGATGCTAATTTTGAAAACACAGTGTGACTAAGGTACATGAGCCCCAAAGTGACACATTACTTTTATGCCATTTTCCACTGTTAGCAGATGTGTTTCAATGCAATTGAAAACATATAAGGGAGTAATAAGGAGTCTGAGGGGCTAACGTATTGCCATTGTTTTAAAACCTGAAACCTGATAGCGGATGTGGTCCAAGGTTACGTACAGATGATTGTTCAAACAATACTCACAGGGTTTTGGGTGCAAAACCCAAGTAAAGTCTCAGGTTGTTTCTCTTGTTCTGTCTCACTATTCTCCCAGGGCCTAGAATTAATTTCATACCAATTACAGCTGCTTTCTCATCACCTCATGTCTTAAAATTTTAAGCTTGCTTATACTCTTTTCACTTAGTGAAGGACTTCATTGTTTTTAAACATGAGTTTTTTACGTTCCTGGTCCCAGAGCAGAATGAAGCTAGGTTCTTGAACAAAATAGCAAAGTAATGGGCTCCATCTTAGTTTGAAACTAAATCCTTCTTCTACTCTGAGTCTTCCTGATCTGTGCCTCTTCTGTAAGCTTTTCTTTCACCATTTTTGTATGTATAGCATCTACCAAAATGATCCACTCAGATTTGCTTTTTTCTAATATGTTAATCTCTCTGTCTTGCTCACTCTCTTTCTCTTTGCCTTAAGAAAAAACCAACACACACACACACACACACACACACACACACACACACACACCTTCAAAATATCCCGATAACCTGGTCCGGCTTATTTTCAACAGTGGCCCAACTTCTTTGTGTCTGTTCCTATATTAGGGTTTTCCTATTGCTGTAATAAACTATCTAATAAAATGAATTAAGGCAGAAAGAGTTTATTTCTTCTCATAGTTGAAGGGTTCAGTAAATTGTGATAGAAACCTTAAAGCAAGAGTGTGAAACAGATAGTCAAATCATGCTGTGGGATAATCCTTTTGTATACTGAAAAGATTTGTCACTCATTTGGTTTAATAAAATGCTGATTGGCCAGTAGCCCGGAAGGAAGTATAGGTGGGGCAACCAGACTAAGAGAATTCTGGGAAATGGGAAAGCAGAGAGGCAATCACTAGCTAGGCACAGAGGAAGCAAAATGAGAATGCCTCACTGAGAGAAGGTACCAAGCCACATGGTTTAACATAGACAAGAATTATGGTTAATTTGAGTTGTAAGAGCTAGGTAATAATAAGCCTGAGCTAATAGGCCAAGCAGTTTATAATTAATATAAGCCTCTGTGTGTTTCTTTGGGACTTAACACTACAGGACCAAGGTATAGAAACATCTGTCTACAAAATCATAACTATAATCAAGAATGTGTGGCTGTATGTTCCTCAGTTCCCTTCTTCCTCTAATATCCTAAATACAAGTCAGAGACTGCTTCCACACACTGTGAGTGGGTTTTCTCACATTAATTCATGTAATCTCTATAATTCCTCATGTTAACCTTTATCTGCATAACCACTTAGAAGTGTCTTCCAAAGCACATGTGCTCGATGGCTCTGCATTCTGTCAACCTGTCAGGTAAAACCTCCCATTCTAATATGTACACTGTTTTAGGAGCCCGTGACCTTTGAGGATGTGGCTGTGAACTTCACTTCGGGCGAATGGACTTTATTGGATTCTAGTCAAAGGAAGCTCTACAGAGATGTGATGAAGGAAACCTTTATGAATCTGATCTCCATAGGTAAAACACACACTATGATTTCTTAGCTTATTCACTCAGACTACTGTTTCCTGCGTATGTGTATAGTGGTTTGTGGTTTGAAATATTGAAAGGGAACTTGTAGTGAATTTAATGTGCCTGGTCATATCATAAAATTTAGAATGTAATAATTTTTTATAATGTTGACTAAGTCATGATTTCTTTGGGTTTACTTCTAGAGAAAACACATGAAGAAAATGTTGAAGAGGACTACCAGAGGCTCAGGAGAAATCTAGGGTAATTTATACTCAAGAGAGAGGAATTCACATCAAACATGTGGGGATGATAAGACAACTGAGAACCTAATATATTATCCAAATATACCTAAGTATAAATTAATTCTAACATAGATGTTTATAAAACTGCAATTGGATGTGATCATTCAGAATTTGAATATCCCATCTCTGTAATTTCTGAATGTCACCAAAGTGTGCTGCAATATTTAACTATGTAAGAGATTTTTCAGTGGTTCATTACATAAAAACTTGCCTCATACTCAGAAGTATTTGATGTATTTTTTATGATGTTTTCTGAGGGTTTTATGTATAAGGGATATTTGTGGTTGTTATCTTGGTTCTTAGAATTATTTGGTTTTTTGTGCATGCTTTGTTTCAAGTATGTCTGTGTTCCACATTAAGTAGTACATGAATACATTTTCACCTCTTGAAGGCCAAAAGAGGGTATAAGACCTCCCCCTCCAGCTACTGTTTATCTTGGCTACTGTTAAACTGCCTGCTGGGGCAAAAGCTCCCCCTGCACTGTTGAGCAAGATTACAGGATGTGGGATTTGTCTAAATGCTTGGGGCTACCCTTAGATCTCGAATATCTGAGTGTAGTCTCAGCTGACTGGAATAAATCCTTTTAGTTGGATATTAAAAAAAAAAGAATTTAAAAAAAAGAAAAAGAGTGTGTAAGATCCCCATCCCCTGGTGTTGCAGTTACAGACAGTTGGGAGCCACCTGTGGTGCTGGGAATCAAGCGTGGTCTCTCTGGAAGACCATCAGTCCTTTAAACTTCTGACTTACCTCATTAGCCTCAGAAGAGCTATTTTTAATTTCTTTTTATTGCTGAGATAAAGACCAGGAAAAAAGACAACTTTACACAATGTCCTGACTTCCGTATCACAGTCCCTCATGATGGGAAATAAGGCTGGAGCTCATGCTGGTCAGGAACCTGAAGACTAGGACTGAGACTGGAATTAGAGAAGGACACTGCTTACTGGGTTGCTCCTCAACACATACTCAGCTTCATTTCGTATAGAACTCAGGCCCATATGCTAATAATGGGTGGTACCCACAGCAGACTAGGTCCTCACACATCAATTACAAATCAAAAAAATGCCCCCACAGATTGCCGACAGGCAAATCTGATGGAACCATTTTCCTAGTTGATACTCCCTCTTCTCAGATGACTGTGGCTTGTGTCAAGTGGACAAAACCCTAACCAGCACAATTGATTCCTTGTGATCTTGACATACAGATTTACCACTATTACACCATAACTTTTCCTTTCCTGTTTGCCCCCATGATCTCATTTTATTATCACAATATAAATCAGAGCATAACTGTAGGAATCTCCACAGTCTTTAAAAATTTATACACTTTAAATATTTAGTGTCTCTTAAATCCAAAATGTCTCCTCCCTGGGCTCCTGTAAAATCAAGTATACGATATGCACTTCTTATTTCAAAAGGAAAGAAGCAAAGCACAGGTACCATTAGCTCAAAGCAAACCCATAATTCAACAATGTTAAGCACATTCTGTAGCTCAGTGTCCTTCATCTGGGCTTCACTCATGATAGTCTAGTCTCCAAAGGGCTTAGGGGACACAACTTTTCTGTCCTGCTAGCCACAGCACACATCTCTTGACTCCTAGACTCAGACTACCTCAAGTCCACAACTGCTTCTGTCCTTGGCAGTCATCCATGGTGTTGGTATCTCTCTTCTGCTAGGATCCATACAGGTCGCAGCTTCCCCTTCACTTTCTGATCTCTCTCCAGGAGCTCCAGCTCCTGTGACATTTGGTGCACAGTCTCATCTGTTCTCAATAAACGCTTCGTTCTTGGTGTTTCCACTGCACCTGGGGTTTCACCTTCATCAGTGACAGGAGATCCTGGCCTTTCACTAAACCCTGTCTCAACTTCTCTCCATGACCCCTTCATTCCTGTACTTCTCATGCTGCCAATGTCAATACTACCTGACAGAATCTTACACATTGCCATGGTTTACTTACAGTTTGAAGTGCAACCTTGGGACCCTGTCGTATTTGTGCTGACCGAAATCTCTGAAGATGTAACCTCAATGCTTGTTATCATAGCTGACTCTTCAGCCCCAGCTGACCAGAAAGCATAGATTATTAATATAAACTATTGCATGAACCACTCTGATCGAGTCTCCAGGGTACTTGTAAATGTCCCTTTGAGAGTTTGCTTGGCTGTTCTAGAGTGGGATCACAGCTGCTGTTCCTCTACTCAGGGAAGGTCCTCCTTGACAAAGCACACAGCTGCAAGAGGGATCGATCCACTTGGAGCTGTGAGGGTGGAAGGGGACACTCCTTCACCTTCCACATCAGCCATGGTGATCAAGTGTATGACATAAGTTACAGCCAAATCACTCTCAGACATCCTTCAGAAACTTGACATGGCCAGGCTTTCATTGTTTCCATTGCTCTTAACATTCTTACATTCCAATCTGCCAAAACCGATCGTTAAACTTTGAGCACTCTCTGGCTTTTCAAGTTGAAAGTGCTACGGACTATCATGGTCCTTCCAAAAACAGCATGGTCAGGTCTGTAACATACCCCATGGACTGGGTACCAATTTCTTTTTTAGTTTGTTTTATTAGCCTGTGATAAATATCATGACCAAAAGCAACTTGGGCAGGAAAGGGTTTATTTTGGCTTACACTTTGTGTCAATGTCTATCATCAAGAGAAGCCAGGCCAGAAGCTTAAGCTGCACAGGTACCTGGAAGCAGAAACCATGGAGGAACAGTACTTACTGGCTTGCTTGCTACCTTTTCTATTCAGCTCAGGCTCACTTTCCCAGGGGAGGCACCAATCACAGTAAGCTAGGCTCTCCCATGTAACTCATTAATCCAGAAAGCAAGCCTATAGAATTACCCTCAAGCCCATCTGATAGAGCCATTTTCTCAGTTGAGGTTCCATCTTCTCAAATGTCCCTATCGTGTGTCATATTGATAAAAGTCTAACCAGCAAGTTATGTATTTCAAATGCCTAAGTGGAGGCATATTTTCTAATGTCATGTGATTGTTATTCTTTTGTACTAACATCAGAAATTTGACTGTTCATAAATCTTTTATGTGTGTGTGTTGTTTCATGTGAGTTCATGCCACACGTGTGAGAAGGATTTATAGAGGCAGAAGAAGACTATAGGCCCCTTGAAGCTAAAGCCACTGTGAACCCATAGGTCTTCGGTTTTCTGGAAGAGGAAGAGGTGCTTTTAACACCTGAGGTGTCTCTCCAGATTCTTTATAATTCTTACGAAAATAAAGTTAATAAATTATTTTCTTATCACAGGATCTTTATATGTGGCCCTTATTGGTCTTAAATTTCGAGTCTTTCTGCTCTTGCCTCTGAAGTACTATAACTATAGTGGACCACTGGAATCAGTCACCAACACTTTCTTTGCCTAAATAAAAATATACCAGCACCAATACGTTCTTAGGCATCAAAGGATACATTTATTGGAAAATACCTTCTCACACACCAAAGAGTTTATGCTGGAAAGAAATCTTACTAACGTAAACATTATGAAAAGGCCTTCACTATTTCCAGTTCCAATAATTCTCTTCTTTTTTTTTTTTCAGAACTCAGGTGGTTGAGAAAGATGGTGAATATGAACATGATAGTCAGTGTGAAAAAAACCAGCAACAGATTTCAGAGCCTATTGTTAGTGAGGCCATGCCTCCTTCTATAACATTATATGAAAACAGTAGCAGTTTGTGTATAAGAAACATCATTGGTAATTTGCCCTCAAATGTGCACCTCAGTGATCAAACTGAAGATAAACTATTTGAGTATAAGGAGCCTGTGGAAAAGGCTTTTAAACATGAAAAATTTTGGGAAGATATGGGTCAATCTGAGCCATTTCAGGTACATGAATGTTCTAAAGAAAAATCCTCTGAAAGTCAGCAATGTAATACGGCTTGTGGGAGTCTCCATTGTGATCAGCATCAGGAGAGGACTGACACCGGAAACAAGAATGAAGAGAACGTTGTTACAAACTACACACATGGCCAGATAGACGAAAGTATCCATACTGAAGTAAAACCATTTGTATGTAAGCAATGTGGAGAAGCGTTTGTCAATTCCAGTCATCTTATCAGCCATGAACGAATTCATATTGTAGAGAAGTGTTATATTTGCAAACAATGTGGAAAAACATTTAGATATTTGTCATGCTTTCAAAAACATGAAAGAATTCACAGTGGAGAGAGACCTTATGCGTGTGAGCAGTGTGGGAAAGGATTTATCCAGATGAAATACCTTCTCATGCACCAAAGAAGTCACACTGGAGAAAATTCTTATGAATGCAAACATTGTGAAAAAGTCTTCACTATTTCCAGTGCTGATGATGTACCTGAAAGAATTCACTGTGGAGAGAAACCGTATTCATGTAAGCATTGTGGAAAAACTTTCACTAGTCCCAATGACTATAATAGTTGTGAAAGTATCCACACTGGAGAGAATCCCTTTGTATGTAAAAAATGTGGGAAAGCCTTCAAACGTTTGGGTCATTTTATGAATCATGAAAGGATTCACACTGGAGAGAAGCCTTATGCATGTAAGCATTGTGGGAAAGCCTTCACCAGTTCCAGTGACCGTAATAGCCATGAAAGAATACACACTGGAGAGAAACCCTTCATTTGTAAAACATGTGGGAAAGCATTCAGTCGTTCTGATTATCTTATCAATCATAGAAGGATACACACTGGAGAGAAGCCTTATGCATGTAAGTATTGTGGAAAAGCTTTTGCCACATCCAGTGACAGAAACAGCCATGAAAGAATTCACACTGGGGAGAGATCCTTTCTATGTAAAAAATGTGGAAAAGTATTCATTCTTTCTGGTGACCTAATCAAGCATGAAAGGATTCACACTGGAGAGAAGCCTTATGCATGCAAACATTGTGGAAAAGCTTTCACTACTTCGAGTGCTCGTAACAGTCACGAAAGAATTCACACTGGAGAGAAGCCTTATACATGTAAGCATTGCACAAAAACTTTCACCACTTCCAGTACCCGTAACAGTCATGAAAAAACCCACACCGCAGAGAAGCATTTTGCATGTGACCTTTGTAGGAAAACCTTCAACAGTCAGAGTTCCTATTACACTCATAAAAAAATTCATTCTATGCAAGAGAAACTTTATGTATGTAAACACTGTGGAAAAGAATTCACTTACTGTGGTAATTTCCTCAAGCATGAAAGAATTCACACTATGGAAACCTTGTCCACGTGAGCAATCTGTGGTTGTGTTCCACAAACCGTCACAAACCCACATATGGGTTCATAGTGAAGAACTTGTTCAACTATAAATGGCTTGCCAACTTATGAGTTTAGATGACCCTGAGACGGCTCAGTAAAGGATCTTTTGGGTAGCCTGATGATCTCAGTTTTAACTGTGGAAGTCAGATGGCAGAAATAGAGAGCCATTTCACAAAAGTTGACTTCTGAAGTCCACATGCGCACCATTGAATGTATGTGTGTGCAAACACAAATGAAGTAAATAAATATAGTGCTAAAGTAAGAAAAAAAATGAAAATTTTGATGTGGAAAGAAGCAGATATGACCAGAAATAGTGTAATTTTAGCTCTAGTATACAAACATATTCAGGATAAAATCCTGCTCTGATACACATTTTAATGCCTGCTTATTACGGCTATGATAGGAAGCTAGCAAAATAAAGTATCCAATACAGGACATTTGACTGCCACTTGGAAATTTTAAGGTGAACCTGTTCTAACCAAATGAAAATTTTAATGAAAAAAATTAAGAAAGCTATGATTTTCAGTTGAAATAAAGCTTATAAAACATTTTCATGTAGTTAAATCTTATAAAGAGAGTTTATGTTTGTGTAGAATATTTTACAAATAATCTGAAGAAAGTACAATAAAAATTTTAACATTTTGGTCTTTGGTCCATTTCTATACAAAACTTATATTTTTGCTTTTTTGTGTTAAGTTAATAATATTGGCGTAATTTTCTGGTCTGCCATTCCCATCACTGGGAAGACAGATTTCTTAGAAGTTGTGTCCAGCAATAGCTAGCCTTTAAAGAAACTATTTAAAGCGTGGAGAGATGGCTCAGTGATTAACGGCATTTGCACCTCTCCTGCGGGGCTTTCTTTGGAATCCAGCATGTGTATTGGGTGGCTTTCAGCTAATTTTAACTTTAATTCCAGAGTTTTCAAACACCTTCTGGTCCTCTCCAGGTACCTGTACAATTATGTACATACACAAATAAAAAATATGAAAAGAAAAAGAGAAGAAATTGGTGCCTCAGAGAGATGGCTCTGTAGCTAAGAGCACTGACTTCTCTTTCAGGTTTTCCTGTGTCTAGTAGAAGCAGAAATTTTTTTGCTTCCTATTTTAATATTTTCTGTGTCCCTTACATAGCAAATTATTTTTCAACATACCTATTAGCTCATTGGTAATTATGTTTATGTAAAAAAAATTCTAAATGACTTTTTCTTTTGGTCTTTCAAGAGAGAGTTTTTCTTTGTAGAACCTGGAACTCTCTCTGTAGACCAGGTTGAATTCACAGAGAACCACATGACTCTGCTTCCCATGTGCTGGGATTAAAGGTGTGTGCCATCACTGCCCAGCCCTGAGTGACATTTTTATAGATTATTATTTTTTAATTTATTATATTATTTGTGTGTGTGTGTGTGTGTGTGTGTGTGTGTGTGTGTGTATGTACATGCATTTGAGTGGGGTCTGAAGAGGGCGTAGGACTCCTGGAACTTGACTCAGCTTCAGTTTTAGCACCAGAAAGTGCTAGGAACCAAACTCTAGTCCCCCTTAAATACAGCAAGTGCCCTTAATCTTTGTGCTCTCTCTCCGGCCTCTAGAGTAACATAGATTCTATGTGTTTTATTAATGTTTCTCTGTACTTGAATGATTATATTTTTAAAAGCAGTTTTAATTGATCATCTTACTTTTTTTGATGGTTTCATGTATTTCTATAATAAATATTTGTATTTTATCTTCTCAGTTCCCTTCTTCTTTCATCTTCACTCTGTTACTTCAGTACTTTTCAGTAGATATACTCCTTAATTTATGAGTATGAACATGAGAATTTTCAAGGTATTTTAACATGACCATTTATCAGGACAATAGTATGTAACTGCTTAGCACTGGTGACCTGCCCAACCACAGGCTCTTAACGAGGTTTCAAGAAACCAGACTGGAGAAATAACTAAGAGTATTTAATTTTCCAAAGGCTTCTAATTCACTCAGTACCCATATTTGGTGACTTACAATGACTTGTATCTTCCAGGAAATGAAGACTCTCTCTGGACTCTGAAGATAACTACAAACACATAGTGTACACTCAAACACAAAATATGATTTATTTCTGCATGTGTAGCTGATCAAAAGGCCAAGAAACAAAGGGTGGGTCATCCTCATAACTTTCATGTTTGTTTCTGCTGTTCTCTACAGACATATAATGCAAATGGTCTTTTTGTAGTCCCACTACAATTAAAGATTAAAGCTGACTTTGGAGTCGGGGTGTTGCTCTCTCCTCTAAACCCAAGCATGCTTATTAAAGCTAAATTCAGAATCTCTATCTCATGTCAAAAGAGACAAGATAGGGGACAGAAGAAAAAAATTTAAGGATTATTTTTGTTACTAATCTCATAATCTTTTGGTGTTTTTTTTTAATCTTTCGGTTTTATATTGACCCTTTGGCAGCTTTTCATATATATATATATATATATATATATATATATATATATATATATATATATATATATATAATCACTTTTGTCATGGTCATATAGACTACTAATTCTAGAAAAAGGTTTCATCTAAGTTTGAGCATCATTTTTCTGCACTGATGAGCATGTCTAACAGTGACCTTTGAACTCTCCATAAGGAGGACGGCGCCTCATAACTGTGACACCTCCAGGACTGTAACACCACTAAGCTGAAAAATGCCACCTGAGGATCAGCTTTGGACTACAAAAATAATTTCCAGATGGCTAGCTGAGATGATCCAGACTGACAGACTTGCGACAAGCCCTGCACTTTTCCATTATGCATAGACTGAACAAAAAAATGATAGAGCTACCTCTCCTAGGACTTGACAGTTAACTGAAATTTTTCTTTTCAGGATTCCCTAAAGATGCCATCTCCCCAAGACAGCAGGAAGTAAATTTATGAATATGATTCCCACATTCTTAAGAGGTTTGGGTGGGTGTTTTTGTTGTTCAGTTGATTATGGATATTTGTCATTGTTTAGGGAGGCTATTTAACATTCCTTGTAAGAGATCTTCTACTGATGATTTTTAGCAGGCTGAAAATTTTAAGTAGGCATTGTGAAAGTAAATTTCTCTCTGTCTTTTTCTTCTAAAAGTATAGCGAAGAGACAGTCTTTTAAATCAATAAATAAAAGAGGCCATCCTTGTGGCAATAGAGACAGCAAAAGAATGCCAGACTGTAGAGAGCCCATTGACTGAATCACTGTTTTAACAGCTCTTAAATCTCTTCCACTCTCCATTTTCCAGATTTCTTTTTAAATACAAAAAATACAGAGGCTGGTTGTTTCTTCAATATGCTGAGTATCTGGTTGTTCCTGTGTTAGCTGTTCTAAAGCCTGAAGTTTCTCTATTGTTAAAGGCCATTGCTTAATCCATACAGGTTTGTCTGTCAACCATTTTAAAGGTAGGGCTGTTGGTGCCTTTGAAAGATCAGCAGCTGTTGCACCTTGTTCTTGTGGACCTTGGATGGTCAGGGACTGTTCTTTATAAAACCTTCTAATATTCTTCCCAGAAACATATGGATTGTTTCTAAGGCTTAGGGAATATTGCACTCGATATGCCATTGCTGTAACAAATCATATCCCCACAAATTCATTCCTATGTTAGCCTCATATGGCTTTAATGTTCTTCTCTGTCCTTCCAGCCCTATACATTTGACCCATCTTGCATTCTGTTTTATTTAAGATAAAGTTCCAATCCCTAAAAGCTGAATATGTACATTCTGAAGAGGCCAATTTAGATGCCAAGATTCTGATGAAATTATTGTCACAACTGCATCTGTGTACCAGACCTTCAATGATAATATCATTTACTCATAAATTTAATTTTGATCTTTGTTTGTTTATAGAAGTTTTGCAGGATACCTTTGTTTGTTTATAGAAGTTTTCCAGGATACTTGCTCTATTGTTTCTCCTGAATTTTTTTGTTCTTTCTTCTACAGCTATATGGTTTCTTACAATAGGTATTAGGTTCTTTAATTGCTCTGGGAAGGAATTTCTTCTACAATGGCATGAAAGGACTGAACCATATAGACAGGGACCATTCATTCATTCCTGACCACCCAGACCCAACTTAATAACAGAGAAACTATATTAATTTGCAACACTGATTTGCCTATTAGCTTAGGATTCTTATTGACAAACATATCTTAAATTAACCCATTCTTATTTTATATTTTACCATGAGGTTTGTTTTACTGTGAAGGTTTCCAGGTGTTTGTCTCCTTCAGTAGCTACATGGTATCTCTTTGACTCTGCCTTCTTTCTCCCAGCATTCAGTTTAGTTTTTCCTACCTAGCTCTATTCTTCCCTGCCACAGGCCCAAAATAGTTTAATTAATAACCAATGGTTTTAAAACATATTCATAGCATACAGAGGGCAATTTTATTTTACCTCCCCTTTTCTGTCTAAATAAAAAGAAAAATTTTAACTTCAACATAGTAAAATCACATATAGCAAAACAAGTATTAAATAATAATTACAGTTAAAATATTTATATTTACTTTATCTTACAACAACTAAGGAAAACTATACTTATAACTATCTATTCTTCAACTCCATCAAAGACCCTAGAAGGATATATTACCTAACTCAACAGGAAGTGCATTGTAAGCAGCTTTCAAAACAGTCCAGGCAAGAACCATTTCTTATCCAAAAAGCTAACCAATTTTATAAGGAGCTTTTTTGATGCCCATCTTCCTCTTGAAGTAGCTTGGTGCTGCCAGGAGCAGACGTGTCTCACTGTCCTGAAAAGTTCAAAGTTCTTTAACATTTTAAATGCCATATTCTGTTAGTCGTTGAAAGGTTTGTGTTAGGAATTTTCCTAATGCCAGCTCTCTGCTGACACAAAAATCCCAATCAAGCCAAATCACAACAAGCCATATTAAAAATATCCAGGTTTAATGATCCTGTGCTCTTAGGTGGCCTCGAGGGGTGCTGGGAAGCTGCAAATGCGACCACTGTGGGGAGATGAAAGAGACCACAAGGGAACTTTCTGGGGAAGCAGTTTAAATAGACTGGGGGAGTGTTCAGTATTTTGGCAGACTGTCTTGACCCTCCTTCGGGGAAGGGTCAAAGGCTTGGTGGGCACAGGAATGGGCCTCCAAAGATGAAGGCCAGAGACCAGGACTTGGGACTTACAGTTTGAAGAATAACTATTTATCTGAAATATATCTCCGTACATCTACAAAACCTAACTAACATGACTACAAGCTTGACTATTATGGATGACTATCTATTACCTGTATTTTTAATTATACATTACATTTTTAAATGAGCTGCACAAACACAATACCTTAAACAAAAGCAGAAATACATATAACAAAATTGACCTTAATTTTGTATCAACAGACCAAGATCCATACCAATTCAAAGTTTTGATCTCTATTTATATCCCCCTTTAAATGTATACAAACATTTATAAAAAATATTTGGGAATTTGGATGTAGTTCTCTCTAAACTGCTTCCTGCTTTTTGTTGGGCAAAGTATTTTTGGGTGTTCACAGAGACCTTTCAGGTGGTCTTTGTCTATCAAGCCACATTAGCCTGGAATTATTCCACAGGTTCTCATCCTCTCTAGAAACAAAAGCACAACCTCTTTTCCAAAGAACATATTCTTAGACCCAAATTTTGAAGTCAAGATACCTTTAAAATATATATGTTGCTTTAGCTTAGCAGCCCCCAGAATCAAATATCTCTCTATAGTCAAAAATTCAGAGAAAACACAATAATATACATAATCCAGACTCTGTGTATATTCCATCTTTATGTGACTGATTTTCTTTACTCCTTTAATATCTAACTGCCTGTACTCTGTCTCTTTAAAGACTGTGCTTTATATTTTTTAACAATTCACTTATTTTTATAGCTCTCTATATTCTTTTTCTTCTTTTTGCCAAGCCTACATACAGTTTTTAAACATACTGTGTCTCATTTACAGGTCTTTTATGTCTGAATCTATCCTATTATGTATCTGAAATCCTTTTCTGACAAAACATTTTAAAATGGTATGCATTGTGGTCACTGAGGCCTCCCTTGTCCTTTTAACATGGTAGAGGTAAATTACCACCAGCTCTAGGATTGCTAGGAGAGAGCCTTGCTCACCACCTCAAATCTGGTAAGCAGTTGGCCCATGCTGCTACCAAGTAACTTGCAGTGTGCTGCCCACAAACCCCATTCAGATGCTCAGCCTCCTTAAAGAGCCAGAGTTCATGTTGCAAACATGAAGCAGGAAACCACCGTTTCTTTGCTGAGTCAGTAAATCTCTTCTTAAAGGAGCGGCAGCACTCCTGTTTGCTCCCAGCAAACAGAGCCCATTGGTACCAAGAAGCTACACTAAGCTCTCTCTCTCTCTCTCTCTCTCTCTCTCTCTCTCTCTCTCTCTCTCTCTCTCTCTGTGTGTGTGTGTGTGTGTGTCTAGAATTACTTTTCAAGCTCTCTCAGGTTTTATGTGGATATAGTCAGCCCCTGTTGGCATGCTAATTTGTAGGCATATACCATACATTCTCAAGTGCCCAGACCTGAAATAATAACACATAAACTATATTAATTGTAACACTACTTGGCCTATGAGCTTAGCCTTCTTATTGACTAACTCTTGCATCTTAAATTGACCCATTCCTATTTTATATTTTACCATGAGACTCATGGTTTACCAGTAAGGTTCCTAGGTGTCTGTCTCCTTCAGTGGCTACATGGCATCTCTTTGACTCTGCCTTCTTTCTCCCAGCATTCAAGGTCATTTCTCCCCTTCTTCTGCATAGCTCTATTTTGCCCTGCAACTTTATTTTGCCCAAAGAAGCTTCTTTATAAATCAGTGGTAATAAAAAAAATATTCACAGCATACAGAGGGGAGTCCCACATCAGAACCAGATTTGGCATAGGGGCTGAATTTGGCATAGGGGCCTGAAAGACGCCCATTATAGAGTTTCCCAACAGCAAAGAATTCCCATGACTATTCTTCGTTGACCTATATTAGTTCAATAACTGCCTTTGCCACACCTTCCACATAATCAAGGTGGAAGGGTCATTCTGAATGATTATTCTTAGAAAAAACATTGTTTCTAATAATGCCCTGTCTACAATACCTTTTAAAAGTAACCTTGATTTCCACAATTATAACATTTGGCATTTTGAATTTTCTTCAAACATCTGGAAATCACTTCTCCTATCCATGTATCATCATGTTTATGAGATTCTATATTAATTATATCTCAGATCCATTCCTCCAGAGGTGCTGACCTTGCCTTTAATGGCTTAATTATCCTTTTTCATAGAGAATTAGAAATCTCAAAAGCTAGAGATTCAATTATTATTTGTCTAGCTTGTGAACTTGGTAGTATTCTATTTACTGCCGAAATTAATCTTTGTAAGAAATCTATAATGGCTTCCTTTGGCTCCTGCATAGCTGCAGTAATCAATTTTCTTTTCTATTTTTTCAATTCTGTTCCAAGAATTTAAAAGTGCTGCATGGCATAAATCCAGGGTATGGTCATTATATACAGCCTACTTTCCATAGTATCATAGCCTTTTCTAAGAATTTGATCTTAGGAAATTTCCCTCTCTCTAGCTTTAGTTTGTTGTTCAATAATATTAGCCTTTTCTTTTAACCAGGTACTCCATTGTAATTGTGTACTAATCTCTAAAAGTCTATTAACCAAATCTCTCCAGTTATTAGGGATAATTCTATTACAAACTGACCATAGATTTAACATTTGCTTCACAAAAGGTGAATGTATGTCATATGAGACTATTGCTTTCTTGAAACTTTAAATCTAACAATGTCACAGGAGTCCAGTTAACTGTAACAGAATCTCTGCCACTTGGAAATCCCTGTAAGGTTACAGGATATATTAAGGTTGGATAGCTGAAAACCTTAGACTATTCCTCTTTATTCTTATAATGTAATGCTGAAACTGGCCCCACATTAAATTCTATCTGGGTTTGAATATCTATGTGATCTGTTTTATTATATTTTTCCAAGGTTTGTATCTTAGCACTCAGAATATTGAATGCACAGCTAGTTCTTTCCCAGCAACCTGCACAGCAAGTTCTCATAATTTGAAAGCCATCTGGAGAAAGACAGCTTCCAGGTCATCTCTAGCTTGATTTCTTCATGTCCTCTGACCAATATGGTTACTGTTTTCAGGTACAGGATTTTACCATAAAGTTCTGTTTGACAGTCTTGAGCAATGACAATAGCATTTTAAGAGAGCCCCCGGGTTCTCCTTGAGCAACAAGTGCTCAGAAAGTATCCTAAACTTAGCACTGGGTTCTCATGTTCCGTGACTTTGCAAAGACACATTTTCCATCAATGGAGAATGTGTCCATTCAAGCTTTTTTTGGTTTAGGTTATATTTTTTGCTAACATTATAAAATATCTTTCTATACGTTCCCCCTGAATATCCTGTCTTATTTACCCCAGTTCTTTCTCTTCTGTATGCCTTCTTTTCCCCAATCTGCTTACATCTTTTCTACTCTTTAGTATTACCTCATCCCTATATTTATGTGTGAGGTGTTGTTCTCTCCACTTTCCTCTAATGATCCATTTCTACCTTTCTGTTCTTCATGAGCACTTGTTTTTATGTATGATACACTTAAACGTTTTATCCAGACACTGCAATAAGGGAGATTAAGATGGTGTATTGCTGTGTCTGTTTTCTCAATTGGTATGTTTTCCAAATGCATCACATTGCCTACATATTTTACAATTTCATTTCTCCCTGCCATGAAAGAAAATTACATTATGTAAATGCCACATTTTCAATATTTATTCCCTTGTTGGTGGGTATCTTAGGTAGTTCCATTTTGCTTTTGAGAATACAACCACAATGAACTTGGAAGTACGGTTTAATCTATTGTTTGGTATAGAGTCCTTTTGCTATATTGATTGGTATTGTTAGATCATATGGCAGTTCTATTATTTTAATGTTATCAAAGATTTATTAGATTAACATTATTTGGCAGGAAAGCTGAAACAGATGACCAAGTCCTATAGGGCATTATCATGCAACCCCAGGTTCTCATAATTAATCCCACAAGCAGAGGCACTGAAAAGTTATCAATGTTAAATTGTATTCTGCATATCCCATTTAATAAAGGAAAGCTCATTTTACATTTCATAAAATCTTCATTATTCTCTTGTCATGTTTAAGATGCCATAGCAAAGGACAAGACTTTATCCAGACTTCCTGTGATACTTTCACTTATGTCTGTTGTGATAATGGATAGACGCTGGAAATGCCATGCTAAAATCTGCATAAAAGAACACAAGTTCTATTTTTAATATTTTGATGAACTTTCTCATATAGTGCATGTTCCAGCCTACCCTACCACCAATATAAATGGAAGTGTAACATGTAGGAATTTTCGTTTTTACACATCAATGTCATCATTTCTATCCAAAAAATGTCCACGTGAATAGAGTAAGATGAAATCACATAGAATATCTAATTTGCATTTCCCTGTTGGGTAAATTTTTTGAACAAGTTCTGAGTACTTTATTAGCCATTTATCTTTTTATTTCTAAACACTCTGTTCAGTTCCATGGAACTGGAATCCCCTTCAGAAATGCCTTATCTATGCTTATATCATTAAATACCTTCCCTATTATCGTCTAGTAGTTGCAGAATTTTGAGTATAACATATAGAGTTGATTCTGTTGGAACTTACATTTTCCCAGTGTAGGAGATAAATGTCTTGTTCCTTCTACTAAAAGATAGCCACTTCTCTAACATGTTGAAGAGGATATCTTTTCTCCAATGTTTACATTTGGCTTTTTTTTAAAAAAAAATCTAATTGGTGTAGTTTGGTAGATTTAAAATTTGATTCTCTATATTTTTAGGAAACCTTTTAGTGTTATTAGTCTTCTACATCACCCAGACCGCAGAATCTTTACTCCTTTTGCTATAATCCAATATCTAGTTCACCTTTGTTAGCACCAATTTTAGTCTTTGTGTAGCCTGTAACCATTGTTCTGTTCTTGTGTTCCGTTCCTTTTGTTGTGTTTCAACATTGAGAAGCCAATTAACATGGTGACTCATTTATAATCCCAGTATATAGGAAGTTGAAGCAAGATGACTACCTCAACTTTGAGTCTATTCACCAGGCGTCGGTGGCACATACCTTTAATCCCAGCACTTGGGAGGCAGAGGCAGGTGGATCTCTATGAGTTTGAGACCAGCCTAGTCTACAAGAGCTAGTTCCAAGACAGGCTCCAAAGCTACAGAGAAACCCTGTTACGAAAAAAAGAGTTTGAATCTATTCATGGAAAGAGTGAGACATATCATTCAAAAAGAAGCAAGCCAAGAGTGGTGGCTTACTGCTGAAGCTAAGACATTATGTACTATTTTTAAATTGTACCGAGAATACAATTTAAAAATTCCTGACCTTAATTGGAATGCTTTGAGTTTTTTCTCTTACTAAGAATCAGCCACAATTTTTCATATAGCCTTTATCAAATTTTCTATCCTTTGTCTTTCCAAACATTTGGTCATGAAAGGAAATTGAAATTTTTACAAGTTTTTTTTTGTGTGTGTATGCAGTTATTGTTATGATTATGTAGTCTCTGTCCCTGATACAGTTTGCAGAATTTCTTTTATTCATCAATGTATATAGCACCATCTTTACATGCCTGGAATGAAACCAGCTTAAACAAGGTGGAAGGATTGTTATGATTTGTTTATGAATTCTCTTTAGAAGTAGGAGTTTTGTTTTGTTTTTGCTTTTGTTGTTTTTTGCTTTGTTTTGGTTTAAGAACTTTGGCATGTATGTTTAACAAGGAGATTAGATTATACTTTGATTTTCTTTTTTACAATGTCTTTGCTAGGTTTTAGAATCAGGACAATACTGGCTTTCTGGAGGAAAATATGTTTGGAACCCTTCCTTTTATATTTTCCATTCTTTCTAGAATAATTTAAGAAGTATTGTTATTAGTTTTTATTTGTATATGTACTAGATTCCTGAAGTTATTTTACTTTTTATTGATTTAACTCTTGTAGGTCCTATATGCCAACACATTTGTCTATTTCCTGTCATTTTTCCTGTTTAGTACAATATGAACTTTTGATATCTATTGTCCTGATTCTCAGAATTTCCTGCTGTTTATTGCAATGTCTTCATTTCCTTTAACTTTATTTACTTATGTCTGCTTTTTTCACTAATTTAGCTAATGGTTTGTTCAACTTGTTTATCTTTTAAACAACCAACTCTGTTTCCCCGATTCATTTTTTTCATTTCTTGTTTGGTTTCGTTCTGCCTTGTTTTCATAATTTCTTTCCATTTAGAGATTGGCAGTTTGAGATCTTCTTTTTCTATACCTCAAAGTGTACTGTTACATTGTTTGTCCTTGTATATGTATGTTTGTTTTGTGAACTTAGGTGCATATGTGTGAGTGGCTAAGGAGGCAAGAAGTAGCATTGGAACCATTTGATCTGGAGTTACATGGGTGCTGGGAATTAAACTCAGATTCCCTCAGTTCTTAACCACTAAGCCCTCTCCTGCCAATGTTTGGATGTTTAATGTTGTCTCTTAGGGCTATAAATTTTTCTGTTAGGTATGCCGTCATTGAAATTTATAGATTTTCATATGTTGAATGCTAATTTTATTTCAGTTGAATAATTTATTTATATCTTCAGTAAATTTACTCATCAAACAATAGTTTGTTATTTCATTGTAATTGAGTCCTGGCTGCAACTACAGTCTGTACAAAACAGTAATTTCACTGTGAAAATGAAGTGTCAGATGGCCACAAAATAGTCATTACTTAAGTACCAGTTTTTGAGGATAGTAAAGAGCCACCCAGTAGTGTTTGTATATTAGTGATTTAGTTATTGTGGAGAAAACAAAAAGAATAAAGAAACTTCAGTATGAGTAGTGGTCAATATTAGTTGCTATATACAAAATAAAAGAGAAGAATACAAGGAGGAATTGTAAGAGTGAAGAAAATAGGTTAAGGAAAGATGTGGGAACTTAGGTTAGAGTGAAAAGAATTGCATAAGGAGCCACTCAATGAAACAGAACAGTGTCATCTCTCACAAGATTTTAAACAAATCAAGATAACGGGACATGGATAAAAAGAAAATGTATGGGCAAAGTGAAGTACCAGTGTGGCCTGCTACATTGACCATAAAAATAAGAAGTTTCCATGGAAAGGTAAAATTGCCTAGACTAGCTCTGAGTGGAATATTCAGCTGAATCCTTTAACTACTTGGTCAACTTCAAGTGAGGGCTGAAGTCTGTTTGTTCTTTCTAAGCTCAGCTTGGTCATTGGGTTTGGCTGTAGATGCCTTTAACTGATGAACCATTTTTCCAGCCTGAACTTCTCTAACATTTTAAATTTCTCCTATTACACATTTACTTATTTAGATTTTATTTATTTATTCCCCTTTATTGAAATTGATTCTTTTCTCATAAATATATCCTCATTAGAGTCTCCTTTTCTTCTATTCCTCCCAGTTTCTCCTCACTTCAACTCCCTTCCAGAACCACTCCCTTTCTGTCTCTCATTAGACAAAAAAAGACTTCTAAGATACAACAAATAAACATAACAGTATAAAATATAAAATAGAAAACAAAAGCTATCACATTGAAGTTGATCAAGAAAAATTAACACAAGGAAAAGGGCCTCAAGAGAAGACACAAGAATCAGAGACCGAATTGTTCACATACTCAGGACTCCCATAAAACAAAGTTTTCCCCCATTTTGTAAGTTGCCTCATCACTCTACTACTAGCTTCCTTTGCAGAACAAAACTTTCACTTTATTTGTTTATTTATTTGTTTGTTTATTTTATTTTTTTAGTTGTTGCAAAAAAATTCCCATTTCCCTCCCCCTCCTCGCACACATCGCCTCCCCTCCACTCTCCTCTCCCTCTCCTCCTCCCCCCCACTCCATTCTCCCTCCCTCTCGAGAATGAAGAGAAGTCCAAGGTCCTCCCACTTCTATCCAGGACCAGGAAGGTGAGCATCCAAACAGGCTAGGCTCCCAAAAGGCCAGTTCATGTATTAGGATCGAAACCTAGTGCCATTGTCCTTGGCTTCTCATCAGCCTTCATTGTCCGCCACGTTCAGAAAATCCGGTTTCATCCCATGCTTATTCAGTCCCAGTCCCGCTGGCTTTGGTGAGCTCCCAATAGATCAGTTCCACTGTCACAGTGGGTGGGTGCACCCCTCGTGGTCCTGACTTCCTTGCTCATGTTTTCCCTCCTTCTGCTCCTCATTTGGATCTTAAGAGCTCAGTCCGGTGCTCCAATTTGGGTCTCTGTCTCTATCTTGATCCATCGCCAGATGAAGGTTCCGTCCAGATGGAGCTCCTCAGCCAAAACTTTCACTTTTTTTTATCAGATGTGGCTTATAAATTATTGATCTTATTTCCTGAATAACTAATCCTATTTAGAAAATAGATGTTAGATTGGTAGGTGGATAGATAGATTGATAGATAAGCTAGATAAACATTAGATAATAGATACATAATAGATACATAGAAATTATATAAATGTAGATGAAAATGTATTCCCCACTTTATCATTTAGAAGTTTTGAAATTTAATGTTTAATATTGCACAAACCCCTGCCCCACTGGATGCTGTCCCAAAAAGACCCACTCCACTGCCCATACACCTAAACATCATCCCTATGGTCAGCCTGTCCCGGCAAATGCATCAGACTGTATATGAACAGGTGTAAAACCACACCATTTGGAAAAGTAGCAGCATACATAGACACAGGTGCAAACCAAAACAGTTGGAAAAAGAGGCCCCAGGCACAAGCCACTCTGGTTGGAAAAAAGATGAGAAAACTCTGGTATAAGAATGCATTCAACAACTGAAAGAGTAATATGGCACCACCAGAACCCAGTGATCCTACAACAGCAAAACCTGTAGATTACAATGAAGTTGAAACACAAGAAAACAAACTCAATAATTACTCTCTGAAGATAATAAAAGCTCTTACAGAGGCAATGGAAATTCCCTTAAAGAAGTTGAGGAAAAGACAAACAAAAATGGGAAGAAATCAATCAATCACTTATAAAAAGCCAGGTGGTGGTGGCACACTCCTTTTATCCCAACACTCAGGAGGCAGAGGCAGGCAGATTTCTGTGAGTTCAAAACCAGTCTGGTCTACAAGAGCTAGTTCTAGGACAGCTCCAAAGTTACCTGTCTCAAAGGAAAAAAAAAGGAAAGAAAGCAAAGAATACCAACAAAAAAGCAATCAAACAGGTGAAGGAAATGGTTCAAGACTTGAAAATTGAAATAGAAACAATGAAGAAAAATCAAACAGGGATTTCTGAAAATAGAAAAGCTGGGGAAATGAACAAGAACTACAGATGAAAGCATCACCAACAGAATACAAGAGCTAGAGGAGAGAATTTCAGGTGTGTAAGATAGAGGATTCATCAGTCAAAGAAAATGTTAAATTCAATAAATTTTTAACACAAAACATCCAGGAAACCTGGGACACTATGAAAAGAGCAAACCTAAGAATAATAGGGAGATAAGAAGGAGAAGAATGCCAGCTCAAAGGCACAGAAAACATTTTCAACAAAATCATGGAAGAAAATTTCCCAGCATTGTTGTGGGAACTCCTTTAGCCAATAGCCTTTAAGATACCAGCCCACTTGGGCATGGTCTCATATTATAAATGGAGCTGTAAAGCTTGGGAGCTCTCTTGGCTACTGGATTAGTTTCTTGTTCTCCACCCATGCAGAGAAAGAACTGTGATCTGTGATTCTACCTTTATTTTTTTTTTTGTTATAAATGAAACATTCTATTTTTAATCTTAGTACCTTTTCAGGTTTTGGCGAACTCTCCAATATCAAATTCCCTCATGACTCAGACAAAGGAACAAAGGATTGGTGTGATTCTACCTTTAAATGAAGAACTTTTTATTATATTCAATTCTGAGCTAGTGTGGGACTACATTATAGTGTCCATCTTCAAAACATAAAGAAGGACATGCCTATAAAGGTACAAGAAGCTTACAGAACTCCAATAGTCTAGACAAAATAAGAAAAACTCTTGTCTCCACATAATAATCAAAACACTAAACAAACAAAAAAGAAACAAACTTAAGAGCAGTAAAGGAAAAAGGCCAAGTAACATATAAAAACTGACCCATCAAAATTACACCCAACTTCTCAATGGAAATTCTGAGAACCAGAAGGTTCTGGCCAGATATTTTATAGACACTAAGGGATCATGAATGCCAGCCCAGACAACTGCACCAGCAAAACTTTCAATCAACATAGACAGGGAAAACAAGATATTTCATGAAAAAAAAAACCAGGTTTAAACAATGTCTATCCATAAATCTGGCACTACCAAAAGTACTAGAAGGAAAACTTCAACAAAAGGAACTCAGTTACATCCATGAAGACACAGCAATAGATAATCTCACAATAGCAAAACTCAAAGAAGTGACACACACACACACACACACACACACCATTACCATCAAAATCAAAAAAATAACAGAAACTACCAATCAGTGGTCAATAACATCTCTTAGTAACAACAGACTCAATTCATCAATAAAAGGACCCAGGCTAAGAGAACGGATAGAAAAATAGAATCTAACCTTCTGCTGCATGCAAGAAACACATATGAACCTCAAGGACAGACATTATCTCAAAGTAAAGTGTTGGGAAATGGTTTTCCAATCAAATAGACCTAAGAAGCAAGTCAGTGTAGCTATCCTAATATTTAATAAAATAGACTTCAAACTAAAACTAATCAAAAGAGACAGAGAAGGTCATTTCATAGTCATCACAGGAAAAATCCATCATACTGAAATCTCAATTCTGAATATTTATGCCCCAAATACAAGGGTACCCACATTTGTAAAAGAAACATTAATAATGCTTAAATCACACATCAACACCCATACACAAATGGGAGACTGCAACACCTGGCTCTCACCGATGGACAGGTACCCGACTCTCACCGAAGGACAGGTCTGTCAGACAAAAACTTAACAGAGAAACAAGGGACTTAACAGATGTTATGTTTCAAATGGACTTAATAGAAATCTACAGAAGATTTTACCCAGACACAAAAGAATATCCTTTCTTTTCAGCAGCTCATGGAATCTTCTCTAAAGCTGAACATATAAATCACATCTCGACAGATACAAAAAATGGAATAACCCCTTGTGTCTTGTCAGACCACCATGGATTAAAGATAGAGTTTAACAACAACAAAAATATAGAAAGTCTACAAACTAAGGAAAATTGAATGACTCTCAACTGAACCACCACTTGGTAAAGGAAGAAATAAAGAAAGAAATCGAAGACTTCCTAGAATTAAATGAAAATGAATCCACAGCATACTCAAACTTAAGGGACACTATGAAAGCAGTGATAAGAAGAAAGTTCATAGAACTAAGTGCCTACATAAAGAATTTGGAGAAAATTCATACAAAGTACCTAATAGCCCACCTGGAAGCTCTATAACAAAAAGAAGCAAACTTTCACAGGAGAAGTAGATGTCAGGAAGTAATCAATCTTGGGACTGAAATCAGTAAATAGAAACAAAGAGAACAAGACAAAGAATCAGTGAAAAAAAAAGAGTTGGTTCTTTGAGAAAAATCAACAGGATAGGCAAACCCTTATCCCAACTAACCCCAAAGCAGAGAGAGGATATCCAAATTAACAAAATCAGAAAAGAAAAGGGTGTCATAGCAGTAGACACCAGGGAAAAAGACAGAATTGTTGGACCTTACATAAAAATTTCATACTCCACAAAGCAGAAAAATGTAAAAGAAACAGATAGACAATTTTTCTTATTGTTACCACATACTAAGATTAAATCAAGATCAGGTAAACAACTTAAACACCTAAGGAAATAGAAACAGTCATTAAAATCCCCCCAAATAAAAGCCCAGGGTCAGATTTTGTTAGCATAGAATTCTATCAGAATTTCAAAAAAGAGCTAATTCCAATAACTCTCAAATTGTTCCACACAATAGAAATAGAAGCTGTAGTAATATGAGTGGGGCTGCATCCCCAGCACCCCGGTCGCCTGCTCGGCTAGCTTATGCTCTGAAATAACAACACACAAACTGTATTCATTTAATCACTGCTTGGCCCTTTAGCTCTAGCCCTTACTGGCTAATTCTGATATCCCAATCGACCCATCTCTAATAATCTGTGAGCACTGGTCTTACCGGGAAAGATTCAGCATGTCTGACCTGGTGGCTTGCTTCATCGCGTGCATCTGCCTGGGAGCTGGGCATGGCGTCTCTGCTGAGGCGTCTGCTCCTGAGAGGAGAGCTGTCATGTCTGAGCTCACTTCCTCTTCCTCCCGGCTTTCTGTTCTGTTTACTCCACCTACCTATGTCCTAACCAATAAAATGGGCCAAGGCAGTTCCTTTATTAGCCAATGACCTTCCTCCATCAGAAGCAATATTGCCAAATTTGTTTTATGAGGCTAGAGTTAGACTGATACTCAAATCAAAGATGCAACAAAGAAAGAGAATTACAGACCAATGTCTCTCATGAACACTGATGCAAAAATATTAAACAAAACACTGGCAAATAAAATGCAAGAATATATCAAAAAATCATCCACATGATCAAATAGGCTTTATTCCAGAGATACGGGGATGGTTCAACATACAAAAATAGGTAAATAAAATCCACCATAAAAACAAATTGAAAGAAAAAGACAACATGATCATTTCATTAGATGTTGAAAAAGCCTTTGATAAAATTCAGCACTCCTTCATGATAAAGATCTTGGAGAAATTAAAAAAAAACATATCTAAACATAATAAAGGCAGTATGCAGCAAACCAACAGCCAATATCAAATTAAATGCAGACAAAACCAAAGCTACTCCATTAAAATCAGGGGCAAGATAAGGCTGTCCATTTTCTCCATACCTATTCAATATAGTACTTGAGGTTCTAGCTAGAGCAATAAGGCAACAAAAGATCAAGGGGGCATAATTCGGAAGGGAAGAAGTAAAACTTTTACTATTTGCAGATGATATATTATATATAAGTGACCCCAAAAATTCTAACAGAAAACTCCTACGGCTGATAAACACCTTCAGTCACGGGGTAGAATGCAAGATTAACTAAAAAATATCAGTAGCTCTCTTATACACAAACACTAAAGAACTAGAGAAAGAATTCGGAGAAACATCTCCCTTCACAACAGCCACAAATAATATAAGCTATCTTGGGGTAACACTAAACAAAAAAGTGAAAGAATTTTAAGTCTTTGAAGAAGAAACCAGAAAATAGAAAGTTCTCTCATGTTTATTCATTGGTAGGATTAACACAGTAAAAATGGCAATCGTACCAAAAGCAATCTACAGATTCAATGCAATCCCCATCAAAATCCCCAACACAATTCTTCACAGGCCTTGAATGAACGATCCTGAAATTCATATTTTTTAAATATTTATTTATTATGTATACAATGTTCTGTCTGTGTGTATGCCTGCAGACCAGAAGAGGGTGCCAGACCTCACTATAGATGGGTGTGAGCCACCATGTGGTTGCTGGGAATTGAACTCAGGACCTTTGGAAGAGCAAGCAATGCTCTTAACTGCTGAGCCATCTCTCCAGCCCTGAAATTCATATTTTTTTTAAAAAAAAACAAGATAGCTAAAACAATCCTGTATAGTGAAGGAACTTCTGGAGGTATCACCATCGCTGAGTTCAATCTCTATTATAGAATTATAGTAATAAAAACAATTTGGTGTTGGCATAAAAAACAGACACATGGGTCAATGGACTCGCTTTGAAGACCCTGACATAAACTCACACACTTATGACCACCTGATTTATGACAAAGAAGGCAAAACTGTACAATGGAAAAAAGAAAGCATCTTCAACAAACGGTGTTGTCATAAATGGATGGTGACATGTAGAATTGAAATAGACCCATATCTATCACCCTGCAGAAGACTGAAATCCAAGTGGATCAAAGACCTCAACACAAATCCAATTACAGTGAAATTGATAGAAGGAAAAGTGGGAAGTAGCGTGGAATGCATTGGCACAGGAGACCACTTTCTAACTATAACACCAGTAGCAGACACTGAGATCGACAATAAAGGGGACTACCTGAAACAGAACAGGGATGTAAGGCAAAAAATACTCTCATCAAGACAAAAGAGCAGCCTCATGCTTCTGTGGCAAGCTCTTTACCACTGAGCAACCTCACTAGTTCCAATAGCTCAAAAGCAACTGTAACTCCAGCTCCAGGGAATCTGACACCATCATCTAGCCTCCATAATTGCAAAGATTTTGCTTTTGATATTTTCTCTCTGTGTCTTTCTCTCTTTGTGTGTGCATGTGTGTGTGTGTGTGTGTGTGAGAGAGAGAGAGAGAGAGAGAGAGAGACAGAGAGAGACAGAGAGAGACAGAGAGAGAAAGCACATGTGCACACGTGCACGTATGTGTTCCATTCGTCAGTTCATTCTTCTTACCATGTAAATTCCAGTTTGGATGGTTTGATGGCAATTACCTTTAGTGGAAGAAGCATCCTACCCAATCCAAAGCTGTAAAGTTTTAAGATGTTTTTTATTTGCAATTACAATATGAAAACATATCCTGCGCCACTGTAAGGGTTGGAGACTGAGCTAATCTAATCATCAAGAGCCTCTTTAATCATGGGAACACAACAGAAGCATACATGAACATGACTATTGATGGAGTGTAGAAATTAAGTCTTTGAAGAAAGAAATTAAGCGGACACCAGAAAATGGAAGGATCTCCCCTGCTCTTGGATTGGGAGGATCAACATAGTAAAAATGGCAATTCTACCAAAAGCAATCTATAGATTCAATGCAATCCCCATCGAACTCCCATCAAAATTCTTCACAGATCTGGAGAAAACAATAATCAACTTTATATGGAAAAACAAAAAACCCAGGATAGCCAAAACAATCTTATACAATAAAGGATCATCTGGAGGCATTACCATCCCTGACTTCAAACTCTATTACAGAGCTACACTATTGAAAACAGCTTGGTATTGGCATAAAAACAGAGAACTCAACCAATGGAATCAAATAGAAGACCCTGACATTAACCCACAAACATATGAACACCTCATTTTTGATAAAGGAGCTAAAAGTATACAATGGAAAAAAGAGAGCATCTTCAACAAATTGTGCTGGCAAAACTGGATGTCAACCTGTAGAAGAATGAAAATAGATCCAGATCTATCGCCATGCACAAAACTCAAGTCCAAATGGATTAAAGACCTCAATATCAGTCCGAACACACTGAACCTGATAGAAGAGAAAGTGGGAAGTACTCTACAACACGTGGGCACAGGAGACCCCTTCCTACGTATAACCCCAGCAGCACAGACATTAGGGAAACATTGAATAAATGGGACCTACTAAAACTGAGAAGCTTCTGTAAAGCAAAGGACACTGTCACTAAGACAAAAAGGCAACCCACCGACTGGGAGAAGATCTTCACCAACCCCGCAACTGACAAAGGTCTGATCTCCAAAATATATAAAGAACTCAAGAAACTAGACCGTAAAAATCTAATCAACCCAATTATAAAATGGGGCACTGAGCTGAGAACAGAGAATTCTCAACAGAAGAAGTTCAAATGGCCAAAAGACACCTAAGGTCATGCTCAACTTCCTTAGCGATCAGGGAAATGCAAATCAAGACAACTTTAAGATACCATCTTACACCTGTCAGAATGGCTAAAATAAAAAACACCAATGATAGCCTTTGCTGGAGAGGTTGTGGAGAAAAGGGTACACTCATCCATTGCTGGTGGGAATGCAAACTTGTGCAACCACTTTGGAAATCAGTGTTTCGGTTTCTCAGGAAATTCGGGATCAACCTACCCCTGGACCCAGCAATACCACTCTTGGGAATATACCCAAGAGAGGCCTTATCATACAACAAAAGTATATGCTCTACTATGTTCATAGCAGCATTGTTTGTAATAGCCAGAACCTGGAAACAACCTAGATGCCCTTCAATGGAAGAATGGATGAAGAAAGCATGGAATGTATACATATTAGAGTACTACTCAGCAGTACAAAACAAGGAAGGACTTCTTGAATTTTGCATACAAATGGATGGAAATAGAAAACACTATCCTGAGTGAGGTAAGCCAGACCCAAAAAGAGGAACATGGAATGTACTCACTCATATTTGGTTTCTAGCCATAAACAAAGGACATTGAGTCTATAATTAGTGATCCTAGAGAAGCTAAATAAGGAGAACCCAAAGAAAAACATATAGGCATCCTCCTGAATATTAACCTTCAGCAGGCGATGAAAGGAGACAGAGACAGAGACCCACTTTGGAGCACCGGACAGAAATCTCAAGGTCCAAATCAGGAGCAGAAAGAGAGAGAGTACTGAGCATGGAACTCAGGACCGCGAGGGGTGCACCCACACACTGAGACAATGGGGATGTTCTATCAGGAACTCACCAAGGCCAGCTGGCCTGGGTCTGAAAAAATCTGGGATAAAACCTAACTCGCTGAACATAGCGGACAATGAGGACTCCTAAGAACTCAAGAACAATGGCAATGGATTTTTGATCCTACTGCATGTACTGGCTTTGTGGGAGCCTAGGCAGTTTGGATGCTCACCCTACTAGACCTGAATGGAGGTGGGTGGTCCTTGAACTTCCCACAGGGCAGGGAACCCTGATAGCTCTATGGGCTGACAAGGGAGGGGAACTTGACTGGGGAACGGGGAGGGAAATGGGAGGCGGTGGCGGAGAAGAGACAGAAATCTTTAATAAATAAATAAACAAGAAAAAAAATAAAAAAAAGAAAAAAATTTTGGTTTGCTGAATACATACACATGCTAGGAGTTTGTGTGTTCTGGACAGCTCATTGAGAAGCCATGGTTCCCTTTCCTTATACCTAAACCTGTGCCTCTTACATTTTGAATTTTGTTATTTGTACCATTTGTTATAAACTATGATATAAGCAAAGTTTTTTTAAGACCTTTGAGTCATATCTGCTTACGAGCAAACAGGAAATAGAGTGATTAGATGAACTTCGCATTGTTTATGTATCGTATACATCATTTGTTATTATTAGTGAACATTTAAAAATCTATACTTGCAAGAAATATTTACCTAAATACTTTCTTCATTGTTTAATTTTGATATCTTTAATACATATTCCTTTATTTATATTCCCTATGTCTGTGCTTAAAAGTTACATTCATAATTATGCAATTTTTGCAACTAGAACATTCTCTAATCATTTTTAAAATCTCTGTGGGTTGAATAGGGTTACTATCTTTCTTCTTTCTTTCTCTCCTTCCTTCTTTTTTATTTTATTAAACAAAAATTTGGAGTTTACATTCTTTCTTTCCTTTTTGTTAGTTTGGCATCTAAAAATCACCAATTTAGTATCTTTTCAAGCAAAAAGGACTTGATTTTTTGATATTTTCTTCTGATGACACTGTATGTATTTTTGTTGGTATCTTTTATAATTATTATTATTATGACTTAGAATTATCTTGTTCTTGTTTCCTTGCCTTGTGATTTTAAAGCTTAGACTACTGAGATTTTTTTGTTTGGATTTCAGTTCTACTTTAAAACATTTAATAAAATTACCCACACATTGTGGCACGTGCTTATAATTCCAACCCTGAGGGTTTGAAGCAGGAGAATTCTAACAAATTTGAGGTCAGTTTAATCTCCCTAGCAACTTCTAGGCCAGACAGAACAAAAATAAGAAACTAACAAGAAAACATTCAAAATATATTTAGTAAAATTAACAATATTTATTGTACATATTAATGGGTTTCATTATGATATATTGTGCTATCATCATCTACCCTTGCAGCTACTGTTTTTTTCAGTCATCTTTTCTTACTCCACGAGACATCCCATGTTCTCTAACAGTCTCTCTAACAATGTCGTGGAATTTTGTTGTTGTTTTGTTCCTGTATTGTATTTTCCACATATGAATAAAAGAACATGATAGTTGCCTTTGTGTGGATGATTTCACTTAGAGACATCATAGTATCATCTATTTTTAAAAGAATTTGCCATTCTTCTTTGCAAATAATAGTCAGTACAATTGTATTACATATATATAATTGTATGTATGCATGCATGCATACATACATGTCTATATCTCTCTATATACATATAGTATAGTAATGCACCATATTCTCTTTATTTGCTTATATGTTGATGAGATCAAGAATGATTCCTCACCTTAGGTATTTTTGAACAGTGTTACAATAAACACGAATGCATACATTTCTTATGTATGTTTAAATTCTCTCCCTTACATAACAAAGAGGACTATTTCTTGTTACGGGAGGTTCTCCCACTCCTCCAGCCTATCACCGCTGAGATACCAGCCCATTGGGGTGTGGTCTCTCTCCCTTTAAAAAAGCGGCCACTTCCCTCTCCTCTCTCTCTTCACTTCCTGCTCCGCTGGCGACTAGACTTCCTTCCTGGTTGTGCAGAGGGCTGACAGTGATCTGTAAGTTTTTTCCCCTTTAAATAAATACCACCCTATTAATCATAATTCCAAACTGGTGTGACATTGTTTATGACTTACGTCTTCAATTTCTGATTTGAAGGATGGTTTAATTTTGAATATTTTTTTATTGAGCAACTGCCCTACTTTATTTGCAAAATGCCTATATTACTTTACATTTTCACTAACTACATATAATTGCTCTTTTCCCCTATATCTTAGTTAGCATTTCTTATTATTACATTTTAAAATAATAGCCATTGTAACAAGGATAAAATGGTATCTCAATATAGCTTTGGCTTGAATTTCATTTTGGTAAATAATGTTGACTATTTTCCCCAACATATTTCCAACATTAAGTATCTATAATTAAAAAAATTTGTTTATTGAGTGTGTGTGTGTATAAGCATACATTCATGTGCTATAGTACACATATAGATGTTGGAAGACAATTAGAAGTCAGTTCTTTCTTTTCACCACATAAGTATAGGTGATTAGATTCAACCTGTCAGTATTGGTGGCAATTTTACACATTGAGCCATGCAACTAACACTCCTTTCATACATAAATAATTTTGTTATATTGGTTTTAAGAAGTAAACTGGACAGGCAGTAGTCCACAATTATTATAAGTGAAGGCATTAGTTATAAAAGGACATATAGAAATTTATCAAATGTACTTTCTGTTATTTTATTGAGACATAGTTTCAACATGTTGTTCAGGTTGGTTTCAAACTTGGGGTCCACTCAGTCTCCCTGACTCAGTTTCTTAAGCCGTTAAGTGCAGGTGCATGTAACCATACTGGCTTCAAATGTACTTAGATTATTTTGTTATATGTGTGTGAACATTTTCCCCACATGTATATATGTGTGAGTATCTGGTGCCCATGATATTAAGGTGATGGAAATCCTGGCTAAAATGGTTGTGAACCATCATGCGGATGTGTGGAGTCAATGCCAGTGTTCTAAATTTCTAAGTGTAGTAAGGAGGAGCGGGTCCTCTGTTTCATCCCATCCTGCTCCCGGCTCCCGGCTAGCTTACATCTGAAATAATTACATGAAAACTGTATTCATTTAAACACTGCCTGGCCCATTAGTTCTAGCTTCTTATTGGCTAACTCTCACATCTTGATTCAACCCAAGATTCTCTAATCTTGGCCACCACAGAAATTCTTCACTTGAAGGTAAATCTTGAATTCAGCATTCCCTGTGTGTTAAAACCCAAACACTGCAGAAGCATCATGCTGAAAACAAATACTGCAAGCTTAAAGAAGAGCTGGGCTGATAAAAAAAAAAAAAGTCTGTTCATCCTTCATGAGGTCCTGCGTTTGTATCTCCAGAATCCACCTAAAAGGTTGGGCAAGCCTCTATCTCTAAAGCTGCCTGTAGGGTGTCATTGTCTTTGTCCTTGTAACATTGAGCCCTGAATATTCAGAACAAAGTAGTGTGTGTGTGTGTGTGTGTGTGTGTGTGTGTGTGTGTAAAAGGCAAAAGGAATTTTCTGAGTACACGAGCAAGCAAGTGCATGTGTAAAAATTCTCGGAACACAGGCTCTTTAAATAGAATGTATACTCCGGGTTTACTCCAGGGGAAAGAAGTCAGAGTTAGGTTGGTTGGTCAGTTGAGCTCCTTTTGAACAGAAAAAAAACCCGATGTGCTGTCCGATTTAAGGAGGCGGGTCGCTATCATTCACGAATCACAGACGCTGTTACTCTCTTGCACGATCTGTCCAATGAAGAGCACGGACAGTCAGAGGGTGTCGCCATTGCCGCCCTGTTTGAGTCCTGTGTAGCTGCAGGGAGGCCAGTGGTGGATTGTCTTGGGCGGTGGCGCCTTCTGCTACTCTGCAGGCCCTTTAGAAAGGACACCTGCTCACGCCCCAAAGCAGGAAATGGTGAGTTTACCCTGGACTCCTGGAGTCGTGCTTGACGGTTTTGTGACACTGCAGAGGCTTTGTCAATAAGTAGCGCTGCCGCCCTGACGTTCCCCTTGCGCCGTGCTGCAGAGTCCGAGGTGGGAGTGTGTCACCACCGCCCTCAAACCCAGGTGCATTTTAATGAGTATGCAGCGGGTAGCGGGGAGCCTGCGATGAGGTCCCTCGGTCCGGCCCTCCCCTGCCCTGCCTGCCCTACTGAAGCTGCGTCTTCCAGTCCCCAGTGCTCCCGGGTGAGACCCCGCCTTTCCAAACACTGCATCACTGGCGAGTTGGTGCTGATGCTCTCTGGAATTCAGACTGCTGGGAAGGAACTTTAGTGACAGCGCTGTTACCCTTTTAAAAGTATTGGGCATTGAACCTCAGGTCTTCCTCATTCTAGGCAAACCTTTTACCTCTCTAAACTTTAACCCTGTCCCGCATCCTGTTTTTTGCTGTTTGTTAATGCAAAAGGATTTGTTTGGTCCCTCTGGTTGAGAGTGGGAGAAAATGCCCATGCTTTCAAGGAAGAGGAAAATTTCAGTTTGTTTCACAATTGTTTGTTTTCACCCGTCAATTTGGAGAAATTGTTAATTGTCTAAGCAAAAGTAAAATTTTTGGAAAATGTTTCCAGCATTACTGACTGTGGAGGAAAAAAAAAAGCATGAAATGGAGGCAAATAACTTGAATGTACAAGAAAAAAATGTCGTTTCTTTTCGCTAGTTTTGAATAAGCAGAAGGAATTGTGAGTTGGGAGGTTTTGCTATGTATTTTCCAGCCTCATTGTTCATTATTAATGTGCTTAACTTGTTTATATCCTCTTGATTTAATTTTAGCATGTTGTATTTACTCAGAGTTTAACCACTTAGTTTCACATATAATGCTTTTTCTTTTCTTTCTCTGTTTTAGTTGTGTTCAGATATTATCAGTTGGTCCTCTGCATTCCACTGGACTGTCTTGTAACCTTCTCTAATATATGACTTATTTTTGTAGCTTGCCTGTCTTACTTTTTTTTTTCTTACAAGAGCCACCTGTGACGTAGAGTTTGACTGTATTGTCCCTGAGTTTCTCTTTCATTAATTTCTCACCGTATCGTTTCCATGTCTTGCTGTCTTTGGTTTTGGATCTGACTTGTTCTTTTCCTAGGACCTTGTATTTGCATCATTAAGTTGAATTCTTTATTTCACATGTCTCTGGATTCTCAATGTGTCTCCCTGGAAACTGAGGTTACTTCTTTTTGGCTCTTTGGTCTCTTTAATTTAAAAAATAAAGATGGACTTAGAAGGAAACCAGAGGACAATTTAATAGAGTTTGAGGGGAAAAGAAAACCCAACAGGTCAGGCAAGCTTCCATTACTAAGGCATTTGTCGTGACCTAGTAAAAAGGACAAAAAAAAAAAATCTTGCCTTTTAATTTGACGTGGAGATCAGAGAAACATTGAGGAAGCCCAGGGTGTCAAGGAAAGCATACTTGTTAAATGCTGAGATTTGATTCCGAGTTCAGAAGAGACCCAATTCCAGGATCTTGTTTCCTAGAGCGGAGGACTGCACTGGAAACACATGATTAGAAACAGAATCTAGACAGCTTACTGAGAAAGGAAAGCCATCCCCAAAAGTGAGAGTTAACTGGTGAGCCGAAGAGGGAGTTCCAAGGCTTAGGCAGTGCAGTCCATGACACTCTGTAAAATATCTGCAGAATGACAAGCTCTCCCTAATGTGTATACCAGGTGCTTTCCTTGTGTGTGCTCTGTTCCTGAGTGAAAGTCCCAGTAACAAAGGGCTTCTGATCGTCCTTTGCAGACTGACTCTTCCATATAATAATCTTCACATAGCTTTTTTTTCAGCCCCTATTTTGCACATAAACGTTTGTAGCTAAAAACATACCTTTTGCTACTGTCTTTTTCCCCAATTGCATTAACAATAGATCCCCCCCCCAGGCACAATATATCCTGATTATGGTTTCCTCTCCCTCTACCCTCTTCCAGATCCTCCCCCCTCTCCCTTCCATCTGCATCTGCTCCCTTTTTGTCTCTCATTAGAAAACAAACAGGTGTCTAAGGGATAACAATAAGGTAAGATAAAACAAAAATGAATGCATCTGAATTGGACAAAACAGAAGAAAAAGAGCCCAAGAGAAAGCACAAGAATCATAGTCCCACTCATTCACACTCAGGAGTAGCATTTTAAGAAAACACTGGGTGGTTTTGGTGCATGCCTTTAATCCCAATACTCCAGAAGCTGAGGCGGATGGATTTCTGTGTGTTTGAGACCAGCGTGGTCTACAGAGCTAGTTCTAAGACAATTAAGGCAACGAAATAAACCCTATCTTGGGGTGGAGGGAACTGAACTGAAGCCATAATATATGCACAGATGACCTAGTGCAGACCTGTTCTGGCCCTGTTCAGAGACTGCTGCTTCAGTCTCTGAGCTCATATGATTGGGTTGATTTTAGAGGCTCTTGTTTCCTTGGGATTCTTTATTCCCACTGGGTTCTATACTCTTTCTGCCTCCTCTTCAAAGGAGTTCTCTCAATTCTGGGGGAGGGATTTTATGCAAACATTCCATTTAGGGCTGAGTGTTCCAAGGTTGCATTCTCTTGAGTAATATGTGGCTGTGGGTCTATTTGTTCCCACGTGCTGCAGGAGGAAACTATTCCAGTGATGGCTAAGCAAGGTACTGATCAGATATCTCTTTCTAGGTCTGGGGTAACTCACTCAGAATAGTTTTTGTTTTTCTAGTTCCATCCATTTGCCTGTGAATTTCATTGTTTCTTTTTTTTCTTAACCATTGAATAATACTCCATTTTGTCAAAGTACCACAATTCATTTTATCCATTCTTTTGTTGATGGATGTTTAAGTTGTTGAGAATTTCTGACTGTTATGAATGGAGCAGCAATAAACATGGTTGAGCAAGTAACCTTTGTACTTGTGTACAGCATCCATTGAGTATATGCCCACAAGAGGAACTGCCACACTGTTTCCATAGTGACTGTACAAGTTTGCCCTCCCACCAGCAATGGGTGAGTGTTCCCTTTACTCCACATTTTCTCCAACATGAGCTGTCACTTCTATTGATTTTAGTCTTTTTGAGAAGAGTAAGATAGAATATCAAATTAGTTTTGATTTACAGTTATGCAATGGCTATAGATGTTGAACATTTCTTTAAATGTTTCTCCACTTTTTGGGTTTTCTCTGTTTTGACCTGTACCCCGTTTTTAGTTGGGTTGTTTTCTTGATATCTAGTTTTTTGAGTACTTTATGTATTTTGGTTATCAGATGTGGAGTTGGTAAAAATCTTTTCTGATACCCAACAATAGAGATTTGTCGGAATGATGGTATTAAAAGCTTCTCGGTTTCATGAAATTCCATATATTAATTGTGCCTGTGCTAATGGTGTCCAGAAAGTTTTTTTTTCCTATGTCAATGACTTCAAAGTTATTTCTCACTTTTTCTTCTATCAGGTTCAGTGTATCTGATTGTTTTTTTAAAAAAGATTTATTTATTATGTATACAACATTCCTTCCATGTATGCTTGCATGCCAGAAGAGGGCACCAGACCTCATTATAGATAGCTGTGAGCCACCATGTGGTTGCTGGAAATTGAACTCAGGACCTCAGGAAGAGCAGTCAGTGCTCTTAACCTCTGAGCCATCTCTCAAGCCCCCAGTGTATCTGATTTTAAGTTGAGATCTTTGATTCATTGGGAATTGAATTTTCTGCAGTGTGATAACTAAGAGTATATTTGGATTCTTCTGCATGTAGCCTTCCATCTTGAACAGCATTATTTGTTGAAGATGCTATCTTTTTTTCCAATGTGTATTTCTGGCTTATTTATATATAAAAAAACCCAAAACCAAATAAACAAACAAAAAACCATAACATGTCCATTAGTGTGGGTTTATTATGAGGCTATCAATGTAATTTTATTGATCAGCAAGTCTGTCGTATTATCTTGTTGTTTTTTTTTACTGCAGCTTTGTAGTACAACTTGAAATTGGGAGTAGTGATACCTCCTGCAGTTTTTTTTTTAATTGTTCAGGATTATTTTAGCTACCCTGGGATTTTTTGTGTTTCCATATGAAGTTGAGAATTGTCCTTTGAAGGTCTGTAAATAATTGTGTTGAACTTGTGATGGGGATTCCATTGAATCTGTAGATTTCTTTTAGTATGATGACCATCTTGAATTCTACTGATCCATGAGCATGGGAGACCATTCCAATGTCTATAATCTTCTTCAATTACAGTTTTTTTTTTATCATATAAGTCTTTCACTTATTTGGTTAGAGTTACCTGGAGATACTTTATATTATTTGAGGCTTTTATGAAGGGTGTTGTTTCCTTGATTTCTTTCTTAGTCAATTTTTCATTTGTATATAGGAGGGCTACTGATTTTTGTGAGTTGATTTTGTATCCAACTACTTTACTGAAAGTGTTTATCAGCTGTAGGAGTTCCCTGGTGGAACTTTTAGAGTTACTTATATATACTATCATACTTTCTGCAAATAGATACTTGGATTTCTTCTTCTCCTATGTGTATCCGCTTGGACGCCTGTACTTATTGCTCTAGCTGAGCCTTCAAGTACTATATTGAATAGGTCAGGAGATAGTGGACAACTTCATCTTGTTTCTGATTTTAGTGGAATTCCTTTGAGTTCCATGCTATTTAAGTTGAAGTTGGCCTTGGGCTTGCTGTAAACTACCTTATTATTTTTTCTTTCTTTTACATGACAGCCCCACTTCCCCCATCCACTCCTCTGAAAGGGTAAGGCCTTCCACTGGGAATCAGCAAAGTCTGTCACATTAAGTTGAGGCAGGACCAAGCCCCTCCTCCCTGCATCAAGGTTGTGCAAGACATCCCACCATAGGCTATGGGTCCCCCAAAGCCAGCTCATACACCAGGATAGATCCTGATCCCATTGCCAGGGGTGCCTCAAATGGACCAAGCTATACAACTGTCGCCTGCATGGAGAGGGCGTAGTTAGGACCCATATAGTCCAGACATTGTGAGTTTCCACAAACTTGGTAACTGCCTCTGTAGATTGCCACATAGCGGCCTTGTCCCTCCTTGCTCATATATTCCCCCCTCTCTTCAAAGGGACTCTTGGATCTCGGTCCAGTGCTTGGTTGTGGATCTCTGCATCTGTTTCCATCAGATACTGGATGAAGGTTCTATGATAACAGTTATGGTAGTTACCAATCTGATTACAGGGGAAGGCCAGTTCAGGCACCCTCTCTCCACTATTGCTAGGAGTCTTAGCTGGGGTTGACCTTATGGATTCCTGGGAATTTGCCTAGCACCGGTTTCTTCCTAACCCAATAATAGCTCCCTCTATCAAGATATCTCTTTCATTGTTCTTCCACTCCATCTCTTCCCCAACTTGACCATCCATTTCCTTATATTCTCATCCCTAATCTCCTCCCTCTAATGCCACCCACCACACCCCTAGTTTTCCCAGGAGATCTCATCTATTTCCCATTCCCAGAGTGATTCATGTGTCCCTCTTTAGGGTCCTTGTTACCTAGCTTCTCTGGAGCTGTATATTGTAGTTTGGTTATCCTTTGATTTACATCTAATATCCATTTATGAGTGTTTGTCTTTCTGAGTTTGGGTTATCTCACTCAGGATGATTTTTTTCTAGTTCCAGCCATTTGCCTGCAAGTTTAATGATGGCATTGTTTGTTTTTACAGCTAAGTAATATTCCATTGTGTAAATGTACCACATTTTCCTTACCAATTCTTCAGTTATGAGGGGTATCTAGGTTGTTTCCAGGTTCTATTATGAATAATGCTATGGATATAGCTGAGCAAGTGTCCTTGTAGCATGATTGAGCATCCTTTGGGTACATGATCAAGAGTGGGTATCACTGGGTCTTGAGGTAGATTGATTCCCAATTTTCTAAGAAACTGCCATACTGATTTCCAAAGTGACTGTACTAGTTCTCCAAACTCCACATCCTCTTTAGCATGAGCTTTTATTAGTGTTTTTGATCTTAGCCATTATGACAGGTGTATGATGGTATCTCAGAGACATTTTGATTTGCTTTTCCCTGATGATTAAGAATGTTGAACAGTTCCTTAAATGTCTATTGGCCATTTGGGATTCTTCTGCTGACAATTCTGTTTAGATTTGTATTTAATTTTTTAATTGGATTATTTGGTATTTTGAAGTCTATTTTTTTTGTTTTTTTTTTTATATGTTTTAGAGATCAGCCTTCTATCAGATGTGGGGTTGGTGAAGATCTTTCCCCATTCTGTAGGCTGTCGTTTTATCTTATTTACCATGTACTTTGCCTTACAGAAGCTTTCCAGTTTCAGGAGGTCACATTTATTAATTGTTGCTCTCAGTGTCTGTGCTGCTGGTGTTATATTTAGGAAGTGGTCTCCTGTGCCAATGAGTTCAAGGCTACTTCTCACTGGACAGAGTGAGGCTTGTAGATTACAGGGTCAAATTGGGAGTGGGTGGAGTGGCCTTCTTATGGGAGCCTTGCCTGCTGGTTGGGAGAGGGGCACGAGTTGTGCCCTCTGGCTTAGGGCCTAAAGGCTGGGCTCTCCAGCTGGGAGACCAGTCACTTACCTCTTAGTCCAATCTATACAAGTGTGTCTATGTCTCAGGGAGTTGCTGAGGTCACAGAGGATGGGTAGGTTTGGGGGTCAGAGAATGACTTGTAGATTATAGGGTCTGATGGGGGGGTGATGGTGGGATGATCTGCCTGCAGGAACCTGGCCTGCTGGCTGGCTAATATGGCCGCAGTGGTGGAGGGCGGGGCTGCCTTTATTATCTTGAAAGATTTTTCTTTAATCCCTAATCTCTAGTAATTTCATCATGAAGGGGTATTGGATTTTGTCAGAGTCCATTTCTGCATCTAATGAGATGATCATGGGGTTTTTGTCTTTCAGTTTGTTTATATTGATTTATATATGTTGATGTATCCTGCATCTCTGGGATGAAGACCACATGATCATGGTGGATGATTTTTTAAATGTGTTCTTGGATTTGGTTTGCAAGTACTTTTTTGAGAATTTTTACACCTATTTTCATAAGGGAAATTGGTCTGTAATTCTCTTTCTTTATTGGGACTTTATAAGGTTTAGGTATCAGGGTAACTGTCACATATTAAAAAGAATTAGGCAGTGTTCCTTTTGTCTCTGTTTTGTGGAGTAATTGGAGGATCATTGGCTTTAATTCTGCTTTTAAGGTCTAATAGAATTCTTTATCAAACACCAGGGCCTGGCTGTTTCTTTGTTTATTTGTTTGGGAGACTTTTAATGATGGCTTCTATTTCAATAAGGGTTATTTGCCTTTTTAAACTGCTTATCTAATCTTGATTTCATTTTGGTAAGTTAAATTCTGGTATATATCGAGAAAAGTATCCACTTTCAGATGTTCCAATTCAGTGGAGTACAGGTTTCTTAAAGTATGTTCTTATGATTTTCTGGATTTCTTCAATGTCTGTTGATATGTCCTCATTTCCGTATCTCATTTTGTTTATTTGGATCCTCTCTCTGCTTTTTACTTAATTTGGATGAGGATTTGTCAATCGTATTGATTTTTCTCAAAGAACCAACTGTATGAAGATGTATTGTTGTGATTGATTCAATTTTTTATAAAGCTGAATGACCAATAGTGAGACAGGAGAGTGATTATAGGCGGGACTTCCAGGCAGAGAGAGAACTCTGGGAAGCAAAAAGGCAGAGTCACAAATGAGATGTGGAAGGAAGCGGGATGGGCAGCGCAGAGACGAGGTAACAACCCACGTGGAGAACATAGACTTAAAATGTGGGTTAATTTAAGTTGTAAAACTAGTTAAGAACAGCCTAAGCTAAGGTCAAGCTTTCATAATTAAATTTATTTCTATGTCACTATTTGTGGGCTGGCATTCCCAATGAAAAAGTACTGTTACAACTAACTCTCAGATTTATTGAAGCTTTTTAATTTTTTTCAAGGAGATTGTTGTTTGTTTATTGTTTTCAGCACTGAGTTTGATTATCTCCAAGTATATATATATATATGTGTGTGTGTGTGTGTGTGTGTGTGTGTGTATGTTGGTGTGCTGATAAGTTACTAGTTTGAGATCTATTCAAGGGGTTTATGTAGGCACTTAGCACATGAACTTGCCTCTTTGATCCACCTCTAATGTGTCCCATAACTTCAGGTATGTTGTGTGTCCATTTTCACTCAATTCTAGAAGGTCTTTAATTTATTTTTCTGTTTTAACTCATTTTTCTATCAGTAAAGAGCTGTTGAATTTTTGTAAGTTAATAACATTTCAATTGTTTCTGTTGTTGATATGGTTAGATAGGGTTGCAAGGAGTTATTTCAACTTTGTTGTACCTGTTGAGATGTGCTTTGTGTCCAAGATATGGCTATTTTTGGAGAATATTCAATGAAAAAATGAAAAAAAAAAACCTTAAGAACAGAAAGAAGCCTTCTAGACCCACAAAAATGGGAGCCAAGCGCAGCTTCTAGATAGCAGCATCTTTTTTTTTTTTTTTTTCAGATAGGCTCTGTTTGCTGGGCACAAACAGAGATGCAGCTCCTTTAACAAGGCTTCCTGGTTCATGCTAGTTGCACAAACAGCTCTGGTTCTTTCAAGGAGGTTCAGCTACATAACACTTAAATGGGGTTTGTGAGCTGAGTACTGCAAGTTGCTTAATGGCAACATAGACCCGCTTGTATCCCTGGAGCTAGGGCAGTGAGCACGGCTCTCAGAAGCGGTGAACGTACCTCCACCGTATTAAAAGGCCAAGAGAAGCAGAGCCAGCATCCCGGCAGACCACACTGCTAACCATTTTAAAATACTACTTGTCAGAAAAGTGTTTCAGATACACAATAGGATAGATTCAGACATCAAAGACCTCTTAAATGAGACACAATGTGTTTAAAAAAATATATGTAGCTTGGGAGACAGAAGGAAAAAAGTACAGATAAAACAAAGTCTTTAAAGGGACAGTAAAAGTAATGTAAAAGACTACAGTCTCTCCTCTCTCTTCCTGTCCTCCACCGCTCCTTTTTTCAGACAGGTCTCCTCTCCCCTCCCCTCTTTCCCGTTCCCTTCCCCCAATTAAAAAAAAACTCTCCACATGAGCCCTGTTGCTTGATGGTGTTGTCCCCCCACCCATTTTTAAAGTTATAACAGACTATTCTCCAACTTGCTTTTTATTGCCCACAAGTGATACTGCCTACCGTGGATTGGGTCCTCTGATATCAAACATGAATCGAGAAAATGTCTCATATATTTGCCTACAGACCAGTATTATGAAGACATTTTCCAGTTGTGATTTCTTATTCTCAGATGACTCTAGCTTGTATCAAGTTTACAAAAACAAAACAAAGAAATCCGCAAACTAACCAGTGTAGTGGGTGTGTGTGTGGGATACCTGCAGAGGCCAGAAGAGTGGGTCAGATCCCTTGGAGCTGAAATTACAGGTGACTTTGAGCTGCCTTTTGTGAGTGCCCGGGACTCCTTTGTAAGAACAACAAGCACTCCTACCCACTGAGCTGACTCTCCAATCCCCTCTGCTCTTATCTTCTGGGAGAGATTGCCATTGTTGTCACATAGTTCACTAAATGTCCCAGAAAACACATCAGAAAGAGCCTGAGCTTGTTTTTTCTCTTTCATAAAGTTATGCCTTGCTTTGATTTGTTTTCATTGTATTTATTTGTAGGGCTGGCTGTGATGTGCTTGGACCACAACAGAGAGTGGGGGTCAGGGACAGCTTTCAGAAGTTGGTTCTCTTCTTTTATCATATAGGCCAGTGATGCAACCCATGCTACCAAGTTTGGCAGCACTCTTCCTTATCTGGCCTTGGTGTAACACATTTTGACAGAAGATCTTTCATGTTATTTATCAGACCAATGATGAGATTTTTTTTTACATTTTTATTCTATGAGAATTTTATATGTGTGCATAATAAAATATGATTATATCTATTTCCACCTGAAGCTTCCTGTATATCCTCCCTAAATGACTATTGCCCAACTTCATGTCTTTTTTTTCCTTATAAACCATTAAGTTTAATCAGTACTGCCAATATGTGCACGGTATGGTACCATTCCCTGGAGCATAGGAAACTCCCAGTGGCTACACAGTAAACGAAGAGTGATTCTCCCTCCCCAGCAGCAACCATCTGCCACTAGCTCCTTAGTAAGGATTGAGGCATAGAGAGTATCTCTCTGTTTATGCCAAGATTTTGTCTGACTTGATCTCGTGTAGGCTAACATAGATACCATGACTTCACAGGCACAGTAGTCACGTGATGCCCAGAAGTCAGCATTTTGTAGCACCCCTCTCCACTTCTGGCTCTGAAATTCTTTCTACCTCTTCTATGATGTTCCCTTAGCCTTGGGCATGGGGGAACTGATTAAAATGTTCTGTGTAGGGCTGACATCCACAGTCTTTTTCTTTGTTTGAGTCAGGGTCTCACTATATGTGTAGCTCTGTTTGTCCTTGAATTTGCCACATAGGCTACACTGGCCTTGAATTCACAGAGATCCATCTGCCCCTGCTCCTCTTTGTTGGAATAATATGTGCACCACCATACCTGGACACATTCGTCATCTTGATAAGAGAGAATTCATCCAAGTTTAATTGGGGTTTCGGTTTCTTAGTATGTCAGAAATAGGTAAAAAGTTGGAAAGATACTAAGAGTATATAGAATACTATAAAGCATTGCATGGCGGTGATTCCCCCTTTACCATTAAGCTAATTGTTTCTGTTCCAGTGGGTGTCCTCAGGCTTCATAATTCGCTTCTATTGACAAGTAGACGTTTCTAAATCTGGTGGGTTCCAAATTACTAAAGATGCACTGTACAAAGAGTATCAAGGCAAACATCACAAGAGGTGTTGGTGTTGTGTTGTTCATTTATCATGCAGTTCCTTACTGGCCTGAGAATTGTGCAACAGTGCACAAGTTAGAATGAATACTAAATGTGTATTCACTATTTGTAACTAGTGAAAAGTAGTGCTAATCATGATATATAAGAAACAGATGAAGAACAGGCACGAAGTGAAGGGATCAACGCACTCTGCATCTCCCGTGCTTTCTCACCATTCGTCTTATAAGTGTCTGTGGATTCTTTCAGGAGCCAGTGACCTTTGAGGACGTGGCTGTGAACTTCACTCTAGGAGAGTGGGCTTTGTTGGATTCTTATCAAAAGGAGCTCTACAGAGATGTGATGAAGGAAACCTTTAGCAACCTGATCTCCATAGGTAAAAAAATACAGCATAATTATTTTCCTTGTTCATTCACAAAAGTAACTGTCTCTTGCTCTTCTGTATAGTTGCCTAATTTGAAATATTAAAAGGAAAGATATTATTGACTATTTGTATGCTTTTTTACATTTTACCATGGGATGAGAGACAAGAATGTAATGGTTTTTAATGTAATATGTAATAAAACTTTCCTTGGGTTTACCTTTCAGGGAAAACAGAGGAAGAAAATATTGGAGAGGACTACCAAAGTATTAGGAGAAATCTGAGGTAATTTACAGTCAACAAAAAAAAGAATTTACAGTAAATACTTGAAAGTAGTAGAAAATCTGATACCCAAGTAAATAATCCATGTACAGCTAAAGGTAAATTAATTTAATCTGAAACTTCATCGAACTTGAGCATTCAGAATTGTAGGATCCCAACTTTGTGATGTAATATTGCACAATACCACATAACCTAAGCTATATGAGACTTTTTTCCAATTCTTTCATTATACGAAAACTTTACTGTGTGCACAAAATTATTTAATATAGTTTTTCGGGTTACCTTTAGACTTTGAATGCAAAACATATGTGAATAAAAGTGTGTTTGGGATATATTGTAACGTAGCTTCAATAACTATGTTAAAAATACTCAGCTATTGGTCTGGAGAGATGGTTTAGTGGTTAAGAGCATTGCCTACTCTTCGAAAGGTCCTGAGTTCAATTCCAAGCAACCACATGGTGGCTCACAACCATCTGCAATGAGATCTGGTGCCCTCTTCTGGCCTGCAGACATGCATGCAGGCAGTATATTGTATACACATTAAATAAATAAATATTTAAAAAAAAATACTCAGCTATCCCAATTCCATAAAGCCTGACCCACACCATTTTGCATCAGGACTAGTCAACGTTAGTAACTTTGGCAAAGACCCTGTTTGTTACATAGCCAAATATGAAATAGGAATAGTTAAAGAATAAAATATAACATGGGCTGAACAAATTACTGTGTATCTGCAGTGTTTTTACACCATTCTTTTTGTAATCAAATTGTAAAGATTACAATTTGTGGATTGTTTTAGGAGACAAAATGTTATCAGAGAAACTAAGAAAATTGTGTGTTTTTCCCAGGGCCTGTGGCTCAATGTTCAATTTTCTTTCTTTCTTTCTTTCTTTCTTTCTTTCTTTCTTTCTTTCTTTCTTTCTTTCTTTCTTTCTTTCCTTTTTTTAAAGATTTATTTATTTATTATGTATATGACATTCCTTCCATGTGCACCTGCATACCAGAAGGGGGCACCAGATCTCAGTACAGATGGCAGTGAGCCACCATGTGGTTATTGGGAATTGAACTCAGGTCCTCTGGAAGAGCAGTCAGTGCTCTTAACTGCTGAGCCATCTCACCAGCCCCTGTTCAATTTTTTTTAGGCATAAATTCTTGTGGCAATAGTCACAACTCTTTTTCCCCTAGGGTGAGCTCTTTCTATGTGGTTTATGTTAGCTTTAAACTTGTAGTCCCTTTGCCCTTGCCTTCTAAATACTGCAGTAACAAGTGTGCACCTCAATACCCAACCTCTAGTATCTCTCTTGGCTAGCCATAAAACTATAGTAATATTCTTTTCATTTTTTTTTTTTTTGCAGCACTCATGTGGTTAAAGGATTATATGAATCTGAGTGTGGTATTCAGTATGGAGAAACCCACCGGCAGATTCGAGAGCCTGTTGGTAATGAGGACATGCCTCCTGGAGTAGCAGTCTGTGACAGCAGTGTGTGTGCAAATGATGCCATTGGTCTTTCACAGCCGGATGTGCATCGCAGCGATCCAACTGGAGAGAAACCATATGAGGATCAGGAAGATATGGACAAGTCTTTTAAACATAAGAAATATTGGAAAGAATTTACATATTCCGAGTCCTCTCTTACCCTTGAGAATCCTTCCAGAGAGAAACCCTGTGAAAATAAACTCTCTAATGAGCACTGGAGGAATCTTGCTTCTGCTCAGGATTCTCAAGCAACGCGTAGTGGAGATAACGTTCTTGAATATAAGCAGTTTGAAGCCGCTCTCATGGCGTGCAGTTATGTTCAGTCTTATGAAAAACTCCAAACTGGAGAAAAGACATTTGTGTGTAAGCAGTGTGGCGAAGCCTTCATTAATTCTAGTCATCTTATCAAACATCATAAAACTCATACTAGAGAGAAGACTTTTGCATGTAAGTACTGTAGAAAAGCTTTCATCCATCCCAGGGCCTGTTACAATCATGAACGAACTCACACTGGAGACAGACCTTATGTGTGTAAACAGTGTGGGAAAGCATGTATTCATTCTTACCACCTTCTCCAACATGAAAGGAGTCACACCCGGGAAAAACTTTATGCATGTAAGCAGTGTGGGAAAGTGTTTGGACGTTCTTCATACCTTCGTAAACATGAGAGAATTCACACTGGAGAGAAGCCTTATTTATGTAAGCATTGTGGAAAAGCATTCAGTGATCCCACAACCCGTAACAATCATGAAAGAACTCACACTGGAGAGAAACACTACGTTTGCAAGCAGTGTGGGAAAGCCTTCATTCGTTCTTCTCAGCTTCTGATCCATGAAAGAATTCACACCGGAGAGAAACCGTACTCATGTAAACATTGTGGGAAAGCTTTCACCTATTCCAGTGCCTGTTACATCCATGAAAGGATTCACACTGGAGAGAAACCCTATGTTTGTAAGCAGTGTGGGAAAGCATTTACCTGTTCCACATACCTTCACAAACATGAAAGAATTCACACTGGAGAGAAACCTTATTCATGTAAGCAGTGTGGGAAAGCCTTCATCCAGCATAGAGCTTGTTACAATCATGAAAGAATTCACACCGGAGAGAAACCATATGTATGTGTGCAATGTGGGCATGCATTCACTTTTTCAAAATCCCTTCAAATCCATGAAAGAAACCACACTGGAGAGAAGCCATATGTGTGTGAACAATGCGGGAAAGCCTTCACATGTTCCACATACCTTCACCAACATGAAAGAATTCACAATGAGAAGAAATCCAGTGGATAGAATGTATACCAGTGTAAATCCTGAGTGTATTCATAGCCAGCTTGCAAGGAATAAAGGAAGTATGGAGAAAAAGTGAGAGGATATGAGACCAGTAGCTGTATAATTTTTTCTTACATAGCAAGCGTACATAGGATACAATCTGTTGTTGTACCAGGCATGTTGATACATGCCTTTTATTCCAGCAGTAGGGCAGTGGAGGTTTAGAGGATGGCAACATTGAGTAAAGTTTGTTTCAGATAAGAATCATTAAATTTTCTCCTGTAGATGATCATTGTATAAGCAAGAAATGTGAAGGGCTGGAAGCAATATTTGGTAGAATATTACTGAAAACCTGAAATACACTAAAAAATTAAATATTGTAATTTTTGTTCCTTTCTTATGTACATACAAGACTGCTTGACTTAATTTAAAAAAAAAACTTTTAAAGTACGGTTTGGCAAGTAAAATAACTTTGACATTATTCTACCTGCCTGTTTTCCTCGTGGTTGCAAAGCTGGGGCACAACAGGAACTTTAACCCACAGTGGAAAGCCACCGGGATGCTGCAAGGAATAACAATAACCTCTATGAAGGAATAACACTATCACCTGAATAAAGAAACTATTTGAGTTTTGGTGATAAAATCTGTTTGGTAAATCAATTGAATTTCAATTTAATAGCAGTTTTTAAATCAAGTAATAATACAGTTTCCTTTGGTAGAAAGCTGTATTGGATTTGTCAAATTCAGATGGCATTTGTAACCATCCGAGTATGCTTAATTTTTAGGTATATTTTGAGTTTTCGTGTTTCATGTGAAGTTGAAAAAATATATTTGTCCATTGTTAGTATTTTCTGGCTGTCATTTTCTGGCATGTACTTTTTTAAGCTATTATTGTTTGTCAGTTTCCTAAATTTAGGTGCGTACTTAGATTTTTTCTCAGAGTGACATTTTTACATAGATTTTATATTTTGTAATTTTAGTGTATATTTTCTTTTAAAGTTTTTGATGTTTTATTATTTATTTATGTGTGTGTGTTTGTGTGTGTGCCGTAGTAGAGATGTGCAGCTCAGTGGACGATATTCAAGATTTTATTCCCTGCCAGGCTTGCTCAGCAAGCAGTTTTACTCATTGGGTCTCATCACCAGCCCAATTGCCATTTTTGAACTGTTCTTTCTTTTATTTACAGATACATTATCTCTCTACCTAGGTCTGTCTCTCTGGGAACTCACTATGGAGACCAGGCTGACCTCAAACTCAGACAGATGTGCCACACCGTGCTTGAAACTGTGTATCTTTAAAAGTTAAAACCTATTGCCATGTTCATCAGTTTGAAACTGGTTTTTAAGATGTAAAATTTCTTTTATGCTTATATTGTTCAACTTTTATTATAAGTGTTTCTTTGCTCATCGAAACATAAAATATATTAGGCTGATGTGTTTCTGTGGACAAAAGATGAACACGACCATACCATGTATTTCAATAAAATGTAATGGATTTTAGTGAATCTTTTCAATTGTGATTAATGATAGTGTTAGTCCTCATTAGGTGTAATTTCTAACCTGCTTAATAATTGTTTTAAATGACTTGAATACACTTTAATGGTTTGTGGTTCCTATTTATTAAAAGTACTTTGTGGTTGAATATAGTTCTGTCTTTTGTGTTGTAATAATGGTCTCACCTGGAAGGTTGTGATATAGTGAGAGGAAGTAGTCATTTATGAGTACGAGTTAATCTCACTTTTAAAGGGTGGCAATTTTGTTCGTTTTCGTGATTCAGATTATTTTTGAATGTTCAGGTAGATGTCCAGGATGTTACTGTTTTTCCTTGTTTCTGTTTCATCCTAGTTACTGAGGAGAATTTCCTACTTTTGCAAGTATTATTTTTTAAGGCCTTGCTTTTTCCTATTTTACTTGTTATCTACTAAGTATTTCATTAAAATATATTGAACTCTATTTTCCACTAATACCAGTGCTTCTTAGATTTCATAAGATTGCGTCCTTTTAAATCATGGCAAGTGGGAAAGATGAAGATGATTTATGTTAAATACATCCAAACTGATGAACATTAACCCTAGCCTATAATGTTACTTTGCCATAGTTACTTAGTGTAAAGTTTGTTAAAGTCATCAAACCATGTGTATTTCTTTTGGGTATAATAGGCTGTGGCGTGCTTGCTAGTTTTATATATTTGTATACATGATCATCACAGTGCATCTCTACTGCTGCCCCTAATTATGATTCCAGAAAATATCATTCAACATAGGGCTACCAGTGTGAGGTTAGGCTTTAAGAGCATATGCCATTTATCTTTGCTCGTTTGCTTTCCCCTTGTCATGTTATTTAAAATATAAAAGCTCATGCCAGTTATCTTTCTTATGTCGATGGAAATACCTAAGTCCATTCAGTCAGATGTCTTAAAAATCTCCTAATTTCCTTGCTCACTGTAAGCCAGGAGCATGTATGTATGAGTTTTCCCAATAGATGCCTAGTAATGGACAGAGAAAGCACCATCGTTTCAAACAAGTTTGTGGTTCTCAGAAAATATGTATTAGGCTATACTTTTCAAATATATCTCACATGTCAGCATGATTGATTAGGAACTCTAAGAATTAAGAATGCAATATGGAGATACCTTTGTTCTCTATACCGTTGTTATGGAAACACTGTTGCAATGCCTGGTGTTGATAATTTAAAAAGAGTTAAGGGGTATGCAGATATTAAATACTTACGAGGTGGAAAGAAAGCTAGGGTTAGAATCCAGTTTCAGACACTTATGCAACTTTTTTACCTTAGTTTTGATCCCCACCACTGCCAAACAAGAAGAGAAAATAAAGGTTGTTAATGAAATTAATCTTTGTAAATATGATTTACTCAGAGCAGATTTACTTCATTTCATCGTATAACTTTTTCATTTACAACAACACAAGGTAATTTACAAGGTAATGGGATACATTCTCTCATTTCATTTCTGTTCTTTAATTTTTCTAGGCTTTTCGAAACCTCTTTATGTGTAATAAACTGGGTAAAATAATTACAGAAAACTGTGTCTATAAATGTTGAACTTCACATTAAAAAGTAACTTTAGTTTTTGAGAGTTGGAATGAGAAAGCAACTTTCATACATTACTATTAGTTGGAGCTCTTTGCTTAGAATTCTATTCATTTTATCAGAACCTCTTTTGTTTTAGGGGTTCTTTGAAATCTTTACCCATTGTCCATGTAAAGAAGCAGAAAAATTTCTTACAAATTTTTTAAAAAGTATTTACTAACCTTCTTACAGTTTCTTCAGTGTGATATTTTTATTTATGTATTTTATGTATACATGGGTACCATTTGCATATACATCTGCATGCCAAAAGAAGGCCTCAAATGCCTATAGATGGTCAGGAGCCACCATGTGTTTTCTGGAAGTTGAACTCATGACCTCTGCTCTTAATCTCTGAGCCATCTCAGCCTCCACAAAACTTTTTTTAAAAATATAACTTCTTTATTGACTCTTTGCAAGTTTCACATCATGCACCCCAATTCTATTCACTTCCTTGTCCTCCCTATGCCCCCCTCATCCCTGCCACACACACCCCACATAAGGAAACGATTCAAAGTAAGCAATCAAGAGAACAAAAGTAGAAGCAAAACAACCCCCAAACAAAAACGAAACAAACAAAAGACCCACAACAAAAACAAAACAAGAGCCACAACAGAAAAATCGCTTCATTTCTCCTTCGTTCCTGCTCCAACACCTTTTCATCCATCCCGGTGGCAATGGAGGTTTCAGCGCGCATACCTCTTCGTTCATCGGCTTTACTGTCAAATGTTCATTGCAGCGAGTCACTGGTCTGGTCAAGGCCTCTGGTTTCTGGTGCAGCATCACTAGATCCTCACCGGAACTCCTCTGGGACATCCTGTGGCTGCCACTGGTTTTGGAGATTTTGCGGGTGTCATTCCACAGGACCAGTCCCTTCACCAACTCCAGTCTGTCCTAGATGGGGTAGGTGCTAGGCTAGATTATCCCACGGCCAAGCTATAGGCCTGGATAGTAGCCAAGCTGGTCAGTTCAGGCCCCTGGGGTCACCCACCTTGGGCAAGTGAACAGAGTCTGCTTTCCTACATGCATGCCTTCGGATGGTTCACCCTGGCCTGTGATGTGATGGGGGCCATCTTCTCCAGCATGCAGGGTCCAGCTCTCGCTGTGGTGTCTAGCGAGAGGCAAGGCCAGCTCTCACAGAGCCAGCAAAGAGTGTGGCCAGCTCAGCATAGCCCTCTGATTTCATCTTGCATGGTTCCCAGGGCCATGAGGTGACACAGGCCACAGACATCCACATATGCCCCAGCTATAGCCGGACCACAGACTCAGACATGGCCGTTGGCAGCAGCTTGGGCCTAGTAGACATCCTGGTATTTGTAATACCGTTTGGCCAATAACTTAAGCATATTTTGAGCTAGCGCTTACATCTTAAGTTAACCCATTCCTATTAATCTGTATATTGCCACGTGGCTGTGGCTTATCGGGTGAAGTTCTGTCCGGCACCTGTCTCCAGCGGGACTACAGGGCTCCTTACTGACTTTGCCTACTCTCTCCCAGCACTCATTTAGTTTTCCCCGCCTAGCTCTATTCTGCCCTATCACAGGCCAAAGCAGCTTCCTTATTCATTAACCAAGGACTTCCCACATCACCTGGCTCTGGGTGGAAGGATTGGCCACTCAGGTAGGAATGGTTGTGGCTCTAACCTTGAGCCTCTATGTGACTTTTGGTGGCAGTGCAGGACCTGGACTTCAGCACAGACCCCAGTCATGGTAGAACCATGATGCTCGACAGTGCCTGGGTCTGCATATCACCACTGCCCCAGCAGCAGTATGGCTCTGAGACACCAACATGGCCTCAAGCTGTGGTATTTCCACAACCGTCCATGGTAGCAGGTGCACTGGGCATCATCACGGACCCTGTTGTCAATAGGGCCATGGACTCTGACAGGGCCTCAGCTGTTGCTCTGGCCCAGACGTCACCAGGACTTTGTGTGTAGCAGTGCAGTATACTCAGATCCGGAAGCTTCCTGGCCCTTAGACACCACCCTGGGCTCAGGTGACTGATCTGACCCTGGGCACTCTCATAGCTCATGGTGGGAACAGGGGCCCCATGCGTCAGTCCAGCCCCCAGCTGCTAAAGGGCCACAAACCCTGGCATGGCCTTCAGCAGCAGCCCGGGCCCAGATGACACCATGACCCCATGTAGCAGCACAGTCCACTCATATCTGAATGTCCCCTGCTGTGATGTGGCCCTCAGACTCAAACCAAGTCAGTCTTTTGTCCAGACCTCTGTATTGGCCCTAGTAGCAACCTGGGCCACAGACTTCATCACAGACCTGTAGAGGTATTTTATTTGTATTTTAGCAAATAAAGCTTGCCTGAAGTTTAGAGTGAAAAATAGCCACACTGATCAGCCAGGCGGTGGTGACACACCTTTAATCCCAGTAGACATGCTAATTTGTCATAGAAACTGGGTGATAGTACATGCCTTTAATTCCAGAACTAGAGGAGAATATAAAAGGGGAGGAGACAGCTCTCACACACAGTCTCATTCTGAGATTCCTGCAGGCAGGATCGTCATTTCAGACTAAGAGCCAGGGGCTGGATGCTTTGCTTTTTCTGACCTTCAAGTTGAACAAGGTCAGTTTCTATCTCTGGCTTTTTTATTAATCCTGCTATACAGACCCTGACTGCAGCTAGGCCACAGACCCAGACATGCCCTCAGGCAGCAGTTCAGCCTGGTTGACATCCTAACTCCATGTGGTAGCCCCGGAACTTGGATCAGGCTGAATCTGGTAGAAGTATGGCTCCATCATACAGGTCACAGGTCACAGGTTGTGGTCTGAACCACAGGCTCCCTGTGACATGGGAGTCAACATTGACCTCAGCTGTGGTAGGACCATGGACCCAGATATGGTCTTTGGCAGCAGCCCAGGCCTGCTTAGCTCCATAGTCTCAGGTAGCACCAAAGGCTACCCCGATCAGTATGGTCCCAGCAGCAGCATGGAGTTTGGTCCAAAACACAGACCGAGGCCCAGGTCACTGGAATCAGCAAACACTCTACAGTACCAGGAGCAATGGATATCAACACAGACCATGGCTACTGTAGGAACCAGGAAGCCCATATGGGCCTTGGCATCAGCCCAGCTGATATCATCATCCTGGCACCAGGTGGCAAGCAGATCTGCTCCTCAGCCTACTTCTCACCACCATCACCATGAATCCAGGTAGCAAACAGGCCTCCAACTCCTCATTCAACTCCTTACTGTAATCGTGTCTTCCCTTCTGCATCTTCCCATATCTATTCCCATGAACTATTCCATTTCTTTATTACTTCCAAATCTCCACTAAATATTTCCTTGTGGCGCCATTTGTGCCCCATCATCCGGGGCAAGGAAGACCCCGGTGACTATCTTCCTGCCAGCCAGGTACCCAGCTAACCCCCATCTGTGCAGTTGAGCATCAGGTGGGGGGTGTTTGTCTTCCCACCATCCAGAGCCTGAAGGATGTAACAGTTTTTAACACACACACACACAAAAATCAATACTTCTGAGATAGTATAACAGGAATCTGATGTTCTCTGAAAGAGCAATGGTACTTTCTTCTTGATCAGAGAGAAAAGGTGGAATTAATGTTCTGTGGGATTATCTTGTTTCAGATGCCTGGGTTCTTCTTCAGCATATCAGATCTTGTACAAACCTGCTTCTGTAATGATGTGACCTTGTGGCTACTTTTGGTGTAAATTTTATTAGCAGACACTCTCCTCATGAGAACCTAAGTTTAAGGGATTAATAATTATATATTTCTGAAGGTGTAAGTCATAAACAATGCCACACCAGTTTGGAATTATGATTCATAGGGTGGTATTTATTTAAAGGGGAAAAAACTTACAAATCACCATCAGCCCTCTGCGCAACCAGGAAGGGAGTCTAGTCGCCGGCGGAGCAGGAAGTGAAGAGAGAGAGGAGAGGGAAGTGGCCGCTTTTTCAAAGGGAGAGAGACCACGCCCCAATGGGCTGGTATCTCAGTGCCGATAGGCTGGAGGAGTGGGATGACCTCCTGTAACACCTCCCCCTTTTGTTTAAATAAGAGAGTTCTAAACCTACTATGAAATTATATACAATAAGTACAAATATCCTATTCTAACTAGCTTAGGTCTTGTATAATAAATAACTTGGCCAAGTCATGAGAGAAAAGTAACTACATCTATATAGTCTTCAACCCCATCGAAGATCTGAGAAGGGAAATAATGTTACCTGGTTAATTAGGAAGTTCAGTAAAACAACTTCCAAAACATGCAACAAATCACAGAGACAACTAGCTACTTAGGCAATCACCCAAAGTCACATTAGCAGCATTGAAGCAACCAACTTTGGCTAAGACCTAACATAACTGACATACCATTTTCAAAGGCAAGCAACTTTTCAAAACTATCTTACCCTGTCTTGGCAGGATAAGACAGCCCTGTTTTATCCATTGATGCACGCTCTGTATCTTTGTCAGTGGTTGAGGTATGGGCATTTCTTTGCCCCAAGGCCAGTTCTGTCAAAAAGAAAGGCTCCAGGTGGAGTGTCTTTGGTGCTCAACATTCTCTCGGGAATAGAGTGGTATTGCCAGGAGCAATTGTGTCTCACTACCACAAAACTCTGAGTTAGATTAAAGGCCATTTTCTACAGCTCTTTGAAGAAGTTGAAGATTATCTATCTATACTGAGTATAATCTCTATATATCTAAAGAACCTGATTAGTCTAATTATAAATGACAAACTTAGATGACTATTAGTCTATATAATTCTCAATATCTATCTAACTTAAAGACTAAGACAATAAACAACTGTGAAACAAATGAGGACAATGACCTCCAAATATAAACAATGTTCAAATATACATTGCAGTAGGTAAATATATATCAATACACAAACATTATATAAGTATCTTAATCAGAGGTAGAAATGTACACTGCAATATGGTAAATATATACAATATATATCAATACAATATATGTCAATACATAAAAATGTTTTAAACAGAGGTAGAAACATGCATGCATACAATAGTCAATATAATTTAACTTTGTATCAATATACAAGAATCTATACCAATATATTTGTCTAAAAACAGTAACTCACAATTACAAATCTATTATCCCATAATCCCTCTTTTTTTTTTCCAAAATGATCCCTGAGCTTATAAAATTCCTCCCCAACCCTCAATCGTATACTAATTATAATCAACCCCTAAATGATGTCCCTAAACCCAAGGGCAAACTTTACTGGGAGAGGGGACGTCGTCCTCTAGAATTACTTCCAGCTGTCATGGGGGCGACATTCTTTCTGGGGGATCCTGTGAAAGTAAAATGATGGTTAAATTTCAAGATCAATGTCTTTTAAAATTGCCAATAGTCTCTGAGTATTTTGTGCAGGTCTGGCCAAAATGTTGTATAAGATGTGCACCATTTCAGCTAACCAAGTTGGAACTGTCTTGTGCAGCTGGTACCCAAAGCAGGTCTTGTAGTAGCGCTATCAGTATCATGACGTCATATCAACCAGGTGGAGTTGTTGTTATGGGGCCCCATCTTCTTCCTGGAAACTTCAAATGCCACTTCAGGAAAAACTCATTGTTGATTATGAAAAACTTAAACATTAATCATATATACATATATATACATATATATATATATTCAATGAAAGACATGATAGATATATTCAATGAAAAGTATGATAGATATGAAGAAAAGCAAAGATGTTTTCTAAACTCATATTTCTTTCTGTCCCACATCATGGCTCTTGACATGAGACAGAAACTCCAGAAATTCTGGGTTTTTCTCTTACTAACAGGCTTGGAATTGGAGAGGGTCTGAGCCAGAGTCCAACTTCAAAACCAGCTTTATAAATTTAGAAATATGGTTTAATATTACTTACACGACCCATTCAGTTTTCTTGATATTTCCTATTGGGCAGGTATTTTTCCATCTGTCAGTATCCAAACATCCAGGGCCCCTTGAATTTCTCAAAGATGAGTGTTTTCCTGTGGAGATAAGAACAGAACCCTGCCCCCATTCTATATGTTTTTCTTACCACCTGTATGAATATCATCATTGTGGATGAGTTGTCATTTCTCCTTTCCAAGAGATTTCTCCTCTTCAAATTGAAACTTTATTAATTTTGATGGTATCCACAATTTTTCTTCTCCTGTGGAAACAAGAGCAAAACCCCTTCCCCAACGTAGCACATCTCCTGGCTTCCACTGAGAGGTCAGCACATCTTTGAAATAAATTGGTTGATTTAGTTCAGCAGACTTTTCCATTAGCCAATGTCTTTCTGCTGCTGTCATTCCTTTCTCATTAGCGTTAAGAAAATTCAAGGTTAATAAAGCATTATGTAATTTATTTCTGGGGGTATTTTCGGTCCCTTTCTGTTTGTTCAGCATATCCTTTATAGTACGATTTGATCTTTCTATAACTGCCTGACCTGTAGGATTATTTGGTATACCTGTAATGTGTTTTATATTATAATAATCAAAGAAGCATTTCATTTTCTTAGATACATATGCTGGACCATTATCTGTCTTTATTTGCGCAGGTATACCCATGATGGCCATAACTTCCAATAAATGTGTGATTACTGAATCAGCCTTTTCTGAGCTCAGGGCAGTAGCCCATTGAAAACCTGAATACGTGTCTATGGTGTGGTGTACATATTTTAATTTACCAAATTCCATAAAGTGGAACACATCCATCTGCCAGATTTCATTTCTCTTAGTGCCCTTTGGGTTACTCCCTGCAGGCAACAGTGTTTGATTATAGAAAGAACAAGTAGGATATCTTTTTATAATGTCCTTAGCTTGTTGCCAAGTAATGGAAAATTCTTTCTTTAGGCCTTTACTATTGACATGATGCTTCTTATGAAATTCTGAGGCCTGCAACACACTTCCAATCAATAATTGATCAATCTCAGCGTTGCCTTGGGCTAGAGGACCAGGCAGACCTGTATGGGACCGGATGTGTGTTATGTACATCGGACAAAGCCTGTTCCTGATTATGTCTTGTACCTGGATAAACAATGAAGTCAACTCTGTGTCATCTGGTATAAATTCAGCATTTTCAATATGCAAGATAACTCTTTCTGTATATTGTGAATCTGTAACTATATTAAGAGGTTCTTTAAAATCCCTTAGCACCATAAGAATGGCATATAATTCTGCCTTCTGGACAGAATTATAAGGGCTTTGTTCCACCTTACTCAATTCATCTAACTTGTAACCTGCTTTCCCTGATTTATTTGCATCAGTATAGAACGTACGGCCTCCAGTTATTGGAGCATCACGTACAATTCTAGGAAGAATCCAAGAAGTTCTTTTTATAAGGTTAAGTCTACCACTTTTGGGATAGTTGCTATTAATTTCTCCCAAAAAATTAGCACAAGCTCTTTGCCACGGTTCATTGTCTTCCCATAACTTTTTTATTTCTTCAGTAGTAAAAGGCACTATAATTTCTGCTGGGTCTATACCTGCTAGTTGACGAAGTCTCAGCTTACCTTTTATAATTAATTCAGAGACCTTTTCCACATAAGTTTTTAATTTTTTACTTGGTTTATTAGGTATAAATATCCACTCTAAAATAATATCTTCCCTCTGCATTAGAATCCCTGTAGGAGAAATTCTGGAAGGCAATATGACTAGGATGCAGCTAAGATTTGGGTTCACCCTATCCACATGTGCCTCCTGTAATTTTTCCTCAATCATTGTCAGTTCCTTTTCTGCTTCAGCTGTCAGTTTTCTTGGACTATTCAAATCTTTATCACCATCTAAGGTTTTGTTTAAATGAACTATTAGATCAGGTGTTATCCCAACAGCTGGTCGTAGACTGGAAATGTCTCCTAATAATCTTTGGAAGTCATTAAGAGTCTTTAACCGGTCTCTCCTAATTTGTGCCTTTTGCATTTTAATTTTCTCTAACCCTATTCTGTAACCTAGGTAATTAATAGAATTTCCTCTTTGAATCTTTTCAGGGGCAATTTGTAATCCCCACCTAGGCAAGACTTTCTTTACTTCTTCAAACATCTTTTCTAAAGTATCTTTATTTGAATCAGATAACAAGATGTCATCCATGTAATGATAAATTATGGACTTGGGGAATTGTTTACGAATTATTTCCAATGGCTTACTTACAAAATATTGGCACAATGTAGGACTATTGAGCATACCCTGTGGGAGGATAGTCCATTGATATCTCCTATTAGGCTGAGAATTATTATAAGTAGGCACTGTGAAGGCAAATTTTTCTCTATCCTTTTCTTGTAACGGTATAGTGAAAAAACAATCTTTCAAATCAATAACTATAAGAGGCCATCCTTTTGGTAATAGAGAAGGCAAAGGAATTCCAGATTGTAGTGGGCCCATAGGTTGAATTACTTTGTTGACAGATCTTAGATCTGTCACCATTCTCCATTTACCAGATTTCCTTTTTACAACAAACACAGGAGAATTCCAAGAGCTGGTTGATTCTTCAATGTGGTGAGCATCTAGTTGCTCCTGCACCAGCTGTTCCAATGTCTGTAGTTTATTTTCAGCTAGAGGCCACTGTTTGATCCATATTGGCTTCTCAGTTAGCCATTTTAAAGGTAGGGCTGTTGGTACCTCTAAAGGTTTGGTATTTGCTGTATGTTCTTGTACAGCCTGAAAGGCTGGTGACCTTTTTCTATAATACCTCATCATATCCCTCCCAGAATTATGAGTTCCTGGAACTACAGGAATGTTAATCTGGGTATTCCATTGCTGTAGCAGGTCACGCCCCATAAATTTATGGCAATATTGGCTATATATGGCCTTAGTCTTCCTATTTGCCCTTCGGGCACTATGCATTCAACCCATCTTGTGCTTTGTTTTACACGAGATAGGGTTCCAATTCCCAGGAACTGAACATCTACCTCTTGAAGAGGCCAATTTGGATGCCAAGATTCTGGGGTAATGATACTTACATCTGCACCTGTGTCTAATAAGCCTTCAATAAAAGTGCCATTTATACAGACTCTTAGCTTTGGTCTTTGTTCATTAATAGAAGTCTGCCAAAATATATGTTTACTCTGTCCAACTGGGTTTTTTGACTCATTCTCCACACGGATTTCATCATTTAGACCAGTATTACTTTTTACAGCAGAAATTGGAGCTTTTAATTTTCTTGGTGAGGCATGTTCTCCACTGTGACTGGGAATGACTGGGCCACTGTTGGCTTGGGGGCCTGCGAGAGGCCCCTCAAGGAGTTTCCCGACGGTATCGGGTTGCCTTGTTTGTCTGTTGTTGACCTGCATTTGTTGGACCAATGTCTGCCTTTACCGCATCTCCTACATATACCTGAAGGCCTAGGTCTCCTATTTTTGTCATTCCCAGAGGAGATATTATTCCTAGAAATTCTGTGCCTGCAATCCCTTTTCAGATGTCCTAATTTACCACAATTAAAACACCTGGCAGTTTGATGTCTCCTCATTGCTGTGGAAATCGCTTCTCCTACCCAAGATTCATCGTTATAGCTAAATGTCTCAACATTCATCGTATGCTGAATCCATTCATACATAGGTGCTGATCTAGACTTTAAAGGCCCAATTATCTTTTTGCATTCTATGCTTGCATTCTCAAAAGCTAGAGATTCAAGAAGTATTTGCCTAGCTTCTGTGTCTGTTACCCCTATGTCCAGAGCCTTAATTAATCTTTGCAAAAAGTCAATAAAGGGTTCTCTCTGTCCCTGCCTAATTCTGGTATATGATTCAACCCTTTTTGCTGGATCTTGTATCCTATTCCAAGCATTTAAAGCTGCGTGGTGACATAGACACAGTACTTCATCATCATAAAGAGCTTGGACCTGTAGATCAGCATATTCTCCTGCACCAAGAATTTGATCTTGGGAAACCTCGATACCTTTTGCTCTTCCTTGCTGTTCCATATGTTTGGATTCTTCTCTGAAATAAATTCCAAACATCAAGGAAGGCCCATTATCTAAAACTGCAGACACTAACTGATGGAAATCATGGGGGGTAGCTCTAGCATTAGAAGCCCAAGTCCTTATCATTTCTTTTACATATGCAGAGTGCAAGCCAAAATTAACAATAGCTTGCTTAATTTCTTTTAGATCATTCATTGCTATTGGCGTCCATCTAGCTTCTCTGACTCCCTTTGAGCCTTTGGAAGTTGACGCTTTGTCAGAATTAAGTATAGGGTATGCCGCTAAAACCTTGGGTAAGCCAGTTCTAATAGCAGGTGTTGGCATTGTATCCTGTCCTTGTGCCTTATTACTCTGTTCCCAAGCTCCAATCATTTCTTCAATCATTTCAAGTCTCTTTATTATTGTCTCTTTTGAATCCTGAATCTCCTGACCTGCATGAGTTTCTAGTAAAGATTGTATGGTTCTTAGGAGTGCCATGATCTTCCTAAATGATAGAATATGCAAAAGAATACTGAAACCTAGTAACCAGTAAATTAAGTTATCCCCATAGTCATATAAACCTTCCATGATATAACCCATTGTATTGGTAACCAGAACAGTAAAATTCGTGTTGGAAACGAAAACTGCCATATTACGTATTATCCAGCAGGTGGCGCTGTTGCCAAGTCACGATGAAAACAGGGTCCTGTTTCAGAGTCCGCCTAGTATTTGTTAAAAACTGGAAAATGTAAGTTGCTCAACAAAGTAAATGTAATTAAATCAATTCCAGAGACGGAACCAGAAACCCAGAATCCAGGGGTAGAGAAGAGCAACCTGGAAGCCGCTTATGCCTCCACGTGACAGAGTCACCCTGAGGGGTTGCAGCTTTCAGCAACCGCGTGCTCTGGTTCGCGCCACTTAAGAGCTGTGCTTGCAAGGGAGATTTAAAAGTGACTCAGAAAAGAGCAAACCATGCGGGCAGAGACTACGCTGGCCTGTGGAGTTTAAATCCACGTGGGGAGGCCAAGGCCGCCACTGCAAGGCACAGGCAGTGGCTGAGGAAGGGAGGGCTCCCACCAAGCCAAACTCGTGGCCGGCAGCCGAGCAGGGAAAGGAATTATGATTAATAGGGTGGTATTTATTTAAAGGGGAAAAAACTTACAGATCACCGTCAGCCCTCTGCACAACCAGGAAGGGAGTCTAGTTGCCAGCGGAGCAGGAAGTGAAGAGAGAGAGGAGAGGGAAGTGGCCGCTTTTTTAAAGGGAGAGAGACCACGCCCCAATGGGCTGGTATCTCAGCGGCGATAGGCTGGAGGAGTGGGAGGACCTCCCGTAACACATTTCTACATAAGCTATTTCACTAAAGAGATTTTCAAAGATTGAATTAAATTCCAGTTTTAAGGGAAATTATATATGATTTCTACATTAATTCCCATTATTTTACCATGAGAAACAAAACTCTAATCTCTACTTAAAACTTAAAACTATTCTTTAACTTTTTGAAGATTTGACATGTTTTCCTAGATATTGTGAAACAGAAGTTCCCAAAGTTCTAATCAGTGGTTCTCAACTTCTCTAATGCTTCAGCTGTTTAATACAGTTCTTCATGTTGTGGTAACCCAACCATAAAATTATTTTGTTGCTACTTCATAACTATAATTCTGTTTAGAAAATTTACCTCAATTTCTGACTCCATGTTTTTATTATACTAGAACAAATTAGGTGATCATTTCATCTGTTAGCTACATATGTCTGTGTCTGCTCATATATCCATATCAATGACATGCTTGTAGAAGTCAATGGAATAGAATTCCTCCTTCTACTATGTTGGTTCTGGATATCAAATTTAAATTCAGGTTTCAGGCTTGAAAGTAAGAACCTTTACCAACTCATTATCACTCTGGACTCCCTTTCAAAGATTTGTCTACTATCTATAAAAAAATGGATAACTTTTAAAGGAAGATGCCTTCACTTACTGAGCCATCTCAATAACCCTATGTTTTTTCAATTAAAACATTTTAAGGTGGATGCAAGCTAGCTTAGGTCGGGCAGGGAGGACATCTTCAAACAGGAAGTAGAAAAGTTTGTTACAAACAACACTGCATTTTAGATATGATAGCATAAACTACTGATTAGCAAATGAGGAACTAAAATGCACAGATTCATTTTACAGAAAAGATTCCAAATACTATAAAGTTCACAGTGATCAGAAGCCCTGGATTGATGAGGTAGTAGCAGATGGATACAGCATTTGCTAACAAGTGGGAACAATGTCAATGTATTCGATAACTCACACCAGTTAGGAAAAATCCCTTAGAGCTACAGAAATATCTAGCAGATCCACCAGACAATGAAGATATGACTGGGAGCCTGACACACCTAGGGCATCTAAGACAGGAATAGCACAGACAGCAAAGATGAAGACTGATGTGTGAGTATGATCCTACAGCAAGTAATGTCTACCACTGCGGGACTGTTGCTACAGTCTGTAAAACACAAACAGTGTTTTCCTCCTCTGTGACATGGATACCTCAGGAACAGCTAACTAGAAAATAAAAGACTGGCCTATAGATTAAACCAAGTCTTGGATATACCGTGGACAGGAATATAAGATCTGCAAGTGTTATGGACAAAGACATTTAAATTTGGCAAGAAAGCCACAGTGTGAAAATGGAGAAAGCTGATTTTGGCACAGTTGTGCAAGAGACAAATCTGCACTGGGACACTGCATACTCACAGGTCGGATTTTGTGGCTTGCAACTGCACTGTTCACTTCTCTTCCAACAGTAGTTGAAATGTAGTTTCATCATAGTTTCTATGATGGCACCAGGAGGAAAAGGATTGAAAATCTACCCCAGCAAAGAAGACATACTGAATGTAAAAATGAAATATTTAACCTTGAATAAATATCTCTCATTAGTCTTGCAGTAGTTTTTGTTGCTAAACTAGGTTTTTTAAAAAACGTTATGTATGTTTCTACAACCATGCCCAGGTGTACTCTATTCTTTCAGTGCAAAAACCAAATACCTTCCCTCTAATTTTCTCTTCCTCTGTGTGCTTTTAATACATCTCTTTTTTTTTTCAAGACAAGGTTTCTTTTTGTAGCCACAGCTATACTGGGACTTTCTGTATAGACCAGACTGGACTGGAACTCAGGGATCCACATTTTTTTGCCTGCTGGGTGCTCAAATTAAAGGTGTGTGCCACCACCATATAGCAACTTAGAAACTCTTAGCTCATACACATCACATGCTACTTAGCTGATACCCCAATATTAAAAGATAATAAAAGTTGAAGAACACCTTGTTTTTAACTATTTTACTTAGCCTTTGTATTAGAGGAAGAACACAACCTAAAACTTTCTACAGACTAGCTCCCTTTGAATACTGCAAATATCTTAACTGAAAGAAAGGCAACCTACTGACTGGGAGAAGATCTTCACCAACCCCGCAACAGACAAAGGTCTGATTTCCAAAATATATAAAGAACTCAAGAAACTACACTTTAAAATGCATATTAACCCAATTAAAAAATGGGGCACTGAACTGAACAGAGAATTCTCAACAGAAGAAGTTCAAATGGCCTAAAGACACTTAAGGTCATGCTCAACCTCCTTAGCGATCAGGGAAATGCAAATCAAAACAACTTTGAGATATCATCTTACACCTGTCAGAATAGCTAAAATCCAAAACAACAATGATAGCCTTTCCTGGAGAGGTTGTGGAGGGAGGGGTACCCTCATCCACTGTTGATAGGAATGCAAACTTGTGCAACCACATTGGAAATCAGTGTAGCGTTTTCACAGGAAACTGGGAGTCAACCTACCTCAGGATCCAGCAATACCACTCTTGGGAATATACCCAAGAGATGCCCAATAATACTACAAAAGCATTTGTTCAATTATGTTCATAGCAGCATTGTTTGTAATAGCCAGAACCTGGAAACAACCTAGATGCCCCTCAATGAAAAAATGGATAAACAAAGTGTGGAATATGTACGCATTAGAGTACTACTCAGCGGTAAAAACAATGACATCTTGACTTTTGCATGCAAATGGATGGAAATAGAAAACACTATCCTGAGTGAGGTAACCCAGACCCAAAAAGATGAATATGGTATGTACTCACTCATAAGTGGATTCTAGCCATAAATAAAGGACACTGAGCCTATAATTCGTGATCCTAGAGAAGCTAAATAAAAAGATGAACCCAAAGAAAAACATAGTTATCCCCCTGGATATTGGAAGTAGGCAAGATTGCCAGGCAAAAATTAGAAACTTGGGGGTGAGGGTGGGGTGGGAGTAAGGGGAGATGGGGAGAAAAAAGTGAGAAGGGGAGGATGGGGAGAGCTTGGGGGAATGGGACGGTTGGGATGGAGGAAGGGTGGATATGGGAACAGGGAAGTATATATCTTAATTTAGGGAGCCATTTTAGGGTTGGCAAGAGACTTGACTCTAGAGGTGTTCCCAGGTGTCCTTGGAGATGTCCCCAGCTAGATCCTTGGGCAGCTGAGGAGAGGGAGCCTGAAATGGCGCTATCCTACAGCCATACTGATGCATATCTTGCATATCACCTTCATCTGGCGATGGATGAAGCTAGAGACAGAGACCCACATTGGAGCACTGGAAGGAACTCCCAAGGTCCAAATGAGGAGCAGAAGGAGGGAGAACATGAATAAGGAAGTCAGGACAGCGAGGGGTGCGCCCATCCACTGAGACGGTGGGGCTGATCTAATGGAGCTCAACAGGCCTGCTGGACTGGGACTGATGGAGCATGTGATCAAACCAGACTCTCTGAATGTGGCTGACAAGGAAGGCTGATTGAGAAGCCAAGGACAATGGCACTGGGTTTTGATCCTACTACATGTACTGGCTTTGTGGGAGCCTAGTCTGTTTGGATGCTAGCTTTGTGGGAGCCTAGTCTGTTTGGATGCTCACTGGCCTTCCTAAACCTGGATGGAGGGGGCAGGACTTGGACTTCCCACAGGGCAGGGAACCCTGACTGCTCTTTGGACTGGAGAGGGAGGGGGAGGGGCTGGGAGAAGGGGGAGAAAAATGGGAGGAGGGGAGGAGGTGGAAATTTTTAATTAAAAATAAATAAATAAATGGAAAAAAGATTAGTGAAGAAGACACTTGATATCAGGTAGAACTAAGAAAGCATTAATGAGGCTGAATCATGAAAGAAGTAGTTTTTAGTATGAAATATCATCCTAGACTCCCTTTAAGCCATAAAAAGGAAAGAATGAAACAAAACAGTAGCGGTAAGAACAAAAGTGAATCATAATGTTTATGAATAAAATATTTAGACTTCTAGAATTAAATTTAAAGCAAAATTTGCCAGTTTAATCTTAATGTACTACAATATAAAAGATGTATCTTTAAGCCTAAGCCTGTAAATAAATATTAAAATAAAAAAAAAGAATACAACAGGTATGGGAAGAAAAATCCAACCAAGAAAATAACTTGAGATATGGAAGCTCCAATGAATAAATAAAAGAAACATGAAAATCTGAGGCAGAATCACTACTATGTGAAGTATCAAATCCAAAGTAAATGATTTCAATGCGAGTTGATAGAGCAGCCTCCATATCCTAAGATTAGAAGCTATCTTGTTACAAGGTCAATGTAAGTTCATTTTTATTTACTGCAAAACTCAAGTTGATGGGGGCTTGAACCTATTCCTGGAATTTGGTTCCACACTCTACAGTTAACTCTGCCCTGATAAGGTAAGGTATTCTGCCAAGGTCTTGAGATGTTCTGCCAAGATGATCTGTCAAATAATCTTAACTGCTGCTTGCTCTGTGATTCACGTGCCAAGTCCATACATTGCCAAATTCCTCTGGAAACATCCAGTCTGTGCAATTCTCCTCCATTGGGAGGCCTGAAAAGTTCATACACACTGTTCTCCCAAATCCTGCTTTGGAAAGCCAGTCCTGTGTACAGTAAAATAAAGCTAACTTAACTGACTTTAAATTTGGTCTTTACACTCACTCAGTGAAATTAACAGAATGAATTAGATAAAATCTTAAAAAAAATAATCCAAGACCGCCGGGCGGTGGTGGCGCACGCCTTTAATTCCAGCACTCGGCAGGCAGGCGGATCTCCGTGAGTTTGAGGCCAGCCTGGTCTAGAAGAGCTAGTTCCAGAACAGGAACCAAAAAGCTATGGAGAAACCCTGTCTCGAATATCAAAAAAAAAATAATCCAAGAATGCAGGAAATGCCATAAAAACCTATATACAGCATGCTATAGTTCAAACAATAGACTTTCAGCCCTGTGGTATGTGGGTACTCACACACACATGCACATAAACACTCTCTCTCTCTCTCTCTCTCTCTCTCTCTCTCTCTCTCTCTCTCTCTCTGACACACACACAGTGGAGGAGAGAGGGTTAGGGAAAGAGATAAAATAATATTTTTTGCAAGTAAATCATAGAAAAAAGAGGGAACAAATAATCTAGACACCAAGGACTCATTCAACAGAGTTGGTGTTGTCAGGACTTAAACCAGTTCAACAAACTCTTAGTCAAACTAATCAACATAGAAAGTTCTCTAGAGGTAAAAAGAAAAAAGAATAGACACCAACAAAGTTCAGAAAATCATTATGAACTACCTTGAAAGCATATGCTCTACTGAATTGGAAACTCTTAAAAGAATATGTTAATTTCTAGATACATATGATCCACCAAATTCAACAGAGAGATAAACAACTTGTACACACACACACACACATACACACACAAACATTGTAGTGCAGAGGCTGCCTGTTCATTTTCAGACACCCAGACCCGAGATACCAACACAGAAACTGTATTAATTAAATCACTGTTTGCCCTATTAGCTCTACCTTCTTATTGGCTAGCTCTTACATACTAAACTAGCACATCTGCATTAATCTGTGTATCGCCATGTGACTGTGGCATACTGGGTAAAGTTCCGTCCCCAGCGTCTGTCTGTGGTGGGACTACATGGTGATTTGCAACTCTGCCCCCCCCAGCATTCAGTTTAGTTTTCCCTGCCTACCTCCATTCTGCTCTGCCAGGCCCAAGACAGCTTCTTTATTAACCAATAGTATTCAGAGCATACAGAGGGAAATCCTACATCACACACTGAGATTGTGACATAAAAACTTCCAAAAGTGGGGTTAGTACAGACTCTCTCTCATTCTGAATTCTATCAGATCTTTAAAGAAGTATTAACTAAATGCTACACAAATGATTCCATAAAATAAAAATGGTAGGTTGCTACAAATCCTATTTATAAACCCTGTATTGCTTTGATTTGGAACTGGATTAAAAACTTAAGAAAAAATTATAGGACTGTTTTGTCGTGGGTATTTCCTCTGCCCATGACCTTGGGCTAGCTGACCGGATAAAGGCAGAGCTTCTTATCTGCTGATGTAACCCCTTTAAAAGAAAAAGTAGTTGGTAGCTTGCTCATTTGTTTGATGTTCAGACATCAGACTGCTGGTTCTATTCATCTATGGGCAGAACGGGAGACTACAGTGGCTATTTACCTTGTCATGCATCTGTAAGTATATCCTAATAAATTCTTGTTACCTCAAAATACTGGCAAACCGAATCCAAGAACACATTAGAAAAATAATCCATTATGATCAAGTAGGCTTCATCCCAGAGATGCAGGGCTGGTTCAACATATGAAAATCTATCAATGTAATCCATCATATAAATAAACTGAAAGAAAAAATTTATATGATCGTTTCATTAGATGGTGAACAATCTTTTGACAAAATTCAACATCCCTTTATGATAAAAGTCTTGGAGAGATTAGGGATACAAGGGTCATACCTAAATATAATTAAAGCTATTTACAGCAAGCCGACAGCTAACCTCAAATTAAACGGAGAGAAACTCAAAGCCATCCCACTAAAATCAGGAACACGACAAGGCTGTCCACTCTCTCCATACCTTTTCAATATAGTGCTTGAAGTTTTAGCAATAGCAATAAGACAACATAAGAGGATCAAGGGGATTCGAATCGGAAAGGAAGAAGTTAAACTTTCGTTATTTGCAGATGATATGATAGTGTACATAAGCGACCCCAAAAACTCCACCAAAGAACTCCTACAGCTGATAAACAGCTTTAGTAATGTGGCAGGATACAAGATCAACTCCAAAAAATCAGTCGCCCTCTTATACACAAATGATATGGAAGCAGAGAATCATCACCTTTCACGATAGCCACAAACAGCATAAAATATCTTGGGATAACTCTGACCAAGGAAGTGAAAGAGCTATTTGACAAGAACTTTAAGGCATTGAAGAAAGAAATTGAAGAGGACACCAGAAAATGGAAGGATCTCCCTTGCTCTTGGATTGGGAGGATCAACATAGTAAAAATGGCAATTCTACCAAAGGTTATTTATAGATTCAATGCAATCCCCATCAAACTCCCATCAAAATTCTTCACAGATCTTGAGAGGACAATAATCAACTTTATATGGAAAAACAAAAAACCCAGGATAGCCAAAACAATCTTATACAATAAAGGATCTTCTGGAGGCATTACCATCCCTGACTTCAAACTCTATTACAGAACTACAGTAATGAAAACAGCGTGGTACTGGCATAAAAACAGAGAAGTCGACCAATGGAATCGTATAGAAGACCCGCTTTTTAGCCCACAAACCTATGAACACCTGATTTTCTATAAAGGAGCTAAAAGTATACAATGGAAGAAAGAAAGAATCTTCAACAAATGGTGCTAGCACAACTGGATGTAAACCTGTAGAAGAATGAAAATAGACCCATATCTATCACCTTGCACAAAACTCAAGTCCAAATGGATCAAAGATCTCAATATCAATCTGAACACTCTGAACCTGATAGAAGAGAAAGTGGGAAGTACCCTACAACAGATGGGCACAGGAGATCACTTCCTATGTATAACCCCAGCAGCACAGACATTAAGGGCAACATTGAATAAATGGGACCTCCTGAGACTGAGAAGCTTCTGTAAAGCAAAGGACACTGTCACTAAAACAAAAAGGCAATCTACTGACTGGGAGAATATCTTCACCAAACCTGCAAGAGACAAAGGTCTGATCTCCAAAATATATAAATAACTCAAGAAACTAGACTTTAAAATGCTAATAAAACCAATTAAAAAATGGGGCACTGAACTGAACAGAGAATTCTTAACAGAAGAAGTTCAAATGGCCAAAAGATACTTAAGGTCATGCTCAACCTCCTTAGCGATCAGGGAAATGCAAATCAAAACAACTTTGAGATATCATCTTACACCTGTCAGAATGGCTAAAATAAAAAACACCAATGATAGCCTTTCCTGGAGAGGTTGTGGAGGGAGGGGTACCCTCATCCATTGCTGATGGGAATGCAAACTTGTGCAACCACTTTGGAAATCAGTGTGGCGGTTTCTCGGGAAATTTGGGATCAACCTATCCCTGGATCTAGCAACACCACTCTTGGGAATATACCCAAGAGAGGCCCTATCATACAACAAAAGTATATGCTCAACTATGTTCATAGCAGCATTGTTTGTAATAGCCAGAACCTGGAAACAACCTAGATGTCCTTCAATGGAAGAATGGATGAAGAAAGTATGGAATATATACAAATTAAAGTACTACTCAGCAGTAAAAAACAAGGACTTCTTGAATTTTGCATACAAATGGATGGAAATAGAAAACAGTATCCTGAGTGAGGTAAGCCAGACCCAAAAAGAGGAACATGGGATGTACTCACTCATAACTGGTTTCTAGCCATAAATAAAGGTCACTGAGTCTATAATTTGTGATCCTAAAGAAGCTAAATAAGAAGGTGAACCCAAAGAAAAACATATAGTTATTATCCCTGCTATGGGAAATAGACAAGATTGCTGGGCAAAAAATTGGGATCTTGGGGGTGGGGTGGGATGGGGGTAAGGGGAGAGAAAAGTGAGAAGGGGAGCATGGGGGAAACTTGGGGAAACGGGATGATTAGGGATAAAACAAGGTTGGATAGAGGAGCAGGGAATCACATAATTAAGGGAACCACCTTAGGGTTGGTAAGAGACTTGAACCTAGAGTGGCTCCCAGGTGCCCAGGGCAATGTCCCCAGTTAGTTCCTTGGGCAGCTGAGGATAGGGAACCTGAAATGACCCTATGCTATAGCCATACTGATGAATATCTTGCATATCACCATAGAACTTTCATCTAGCGATGGATGGAGATAGAGACAGAGACCCACACTGGAGCATCGGACTAAGCTCCCAAATTCCCAATGAGGAGCAGAAGGAGGGAGAACATGAGTATGGAAGTCAGGACCACGAGAAGTCCACCCACCCACTGAGACAGTGGGGCTGATCCTTTGGGAGCTCAACAAGGCCAGCTGGACTGTGACTGAAAAAGCATGGGATAAAACTGGACTCTCTGAACATGGCGGACAATGAGGGCTGATGAGAAGCCAAGGACAATGGCATGGGGTTTTGTTCCTACTTCATGTTCTGGCTTTGTGGGAGCCTAGCCAGTTTGGATGTTCACCTTCCTAGACCTGGATGGAGGGGGGAGGACCTTGGACTTTCCACAGGGCAGGGAACCCTGACTGCTCTTTGGACTGGAGAGGGAGGGGGAGAAGGGTGGAGGAGGGGGAGAGGGGCGGGAGGAGGGGGAGGGAAATGGGAGGCTGGGAGGAGGCAGAATTTTTTTTTTCAATAAAAAAAATTTCTTGTTACCTATCTAAATGGGCTTTCATGGATTTACCAACATTTTGCATCCTGTGTGGGGCTAAACCAACAGCCACTTGAATCCAGCTCGCAGTCAGCCCGTGTGATCTGCCAGTTGGTTTGAGTACAGGTGTACATTCCCAAACACCATCTTTTGAAATTCCCACTCTGCCAGACTCTCTGTGACTACAGGCATATCCAGCTTCCAGGCTCATGCTAGTGCCACCATGCCCATCCCAGGGAAAAAGCTATCCATAAAAAATTATCAAACCAAAAAAAAATCTGATCTATGGGTCCCTCCCAACAGATTTTGTTTTCTCGGGGTTATGAATTATTGCTGCTGTTGGGGATTGGTTATAAGTTACAGTAGGGCTGTGGTGGAACAATGAAGTTTAGACTCAGGAATCTCTTTTGAAATAGAAAAAGGGGAAATAGATAGTATAGGATAATAAGGTAGATTAGTATATATACTTGTAAACTATTTTAGCAATTATTAGTTTTAGACAATTTATTTTGGTATAGATTTTTATATATTAATACATATGTAAAAGTATTTTTGCATTCCTGTCTAATATTATTTGTATATTGATACAAATTTAAAATTATATTGGTCATATTTGTATATTCCTATTTCTGTTTACAATGTTTTTGTACAGAAATGAAAAATAATTTTTGTCATACTGTATGTATGTTTCTACTTCTGCTTAAGATATTTTATATATTGATACAAATTAATGATATTTTTGACATATTGCACTATACATTTCTACCTCTGATCAAGATATTTCTATATATTGTTACAATTTCAAGGTCATTGTCTTCATGCTGCATATATGTTTAAAGACTGTTTACTTTTATAATATGAAGCTTTAGTTTTAAGCTATATAAGTTAATAATAATTACAGGCTGATATTTGCCCATATTAATCCTACTTATAGTTACGTTAGTTAGGTTCTCTAGAGGCACAGAGATGTACTCCATATTGACAGGTAATCTTCAAACATCTCAAAGACCTACAGAATATGGCATTTAATGTTTCAATAATTTAGAATTCTGTTAATGTTAGACTTAGTTAGTGATTCTGATAGCACTGATTTGTGAGAGAATGATGGGTACCAAAGACACCTCATATGGAGCTTGTTTTCTTCTTGGCAAAACTAGCCTACTGGGCAAAGAACTGCCTTTGCATTGACTGCTGACAGTAAGTATGCTGTCTGATCTGGACAAGCAGGATACAAGGAAATGTTGATGTTAGCCACAAGTATGATACAGTAAAAGTACAGCTGACAGATCTATGGACAGATCCACAGGAGTGTGATCTTGTGGAGAACCCAATTTGCAAGGCTTCAGAAACACTTGTCTTTTGGTAGTCATTGTCAATTCTGTAGAAATCTTGCGAAATCATGATAATTCTCCCTTCCATAATGGGATTCATCCCAAAATATGCCAGCAGAGTATAAATCATTCTTTAAATCTGACTTTTCTTGTACTGGCAGCTAGATAACTTTCCCCACTGGGGCCCTGGTATGAAAGCATTCACTCAGCCAAAATTTTGTTTTCATAGTCAAATATACATAAAGCTAGTTTCCCACAATTATCCTATTAACAGGACTTAATGACAAGAAAGGAGCCATAAGTAGGAAACACTGAGCAGAGAGACAGTATGTCTGCTCTTACTGATAAACAGGTCTCGGTGACCCTGAATTCTCTAACAGCCAAACTCAGGAGAAAATAATCTTCTGGACTTTGCTCTACCTTAACAAGCTATTAATATTCTGTACTTACCTTCACCTTTCATTTGACAGAAGCTCCTAGTCTAGGAAATTAACTGTTTGTACCTTTACCTCTAAAATATATAAGAAAAATATGTGGGTCATTAAACCAACCCCAGAGAAAGAAATTCCTTCTCACCTGAGTGCCAGTGGATACAGTTCCAGGATGCTTGGCCCGGGGGGCAAGCTCCATCCTAATTCTCACAGTATCTTCCAGGGAGCTTTGCTACCATGCCCTTTCTGAGACATAAGGCACCTACCTTCTCAGTCACTTGTCCATCCTGTTAACCCTAAAAAATAAATGCTTGTTATGTCTGTAGGTATATACACTAAAAACTGTGAGATGGGCAGAAACAGTGATGAGGAGCAACAAGAAACAATGAAGAATATCAAGGAAAAACATCAAAAGGGAAACATCACGAGAGCATTAGAGAGAGCATGGAAAAAATAAATAGGATGTAATAAAAAATTGTGAGTTAATTTATTTTGTTTATGCTCAGATATCTTAGCCAGTTTTCACCTGCTGTATTCCTCCTGAATTCTGAGAGGTTTAGTGGAGTTTAACCCCGACATAAACCTTGATAAAAAGTGACTGCTGAACCTCACCAAGATAGGACAGGACACTCTTTCAAATTTTTCCTCTACTGAAAATGGTCTCTCAGATTTTTAGGCCTACAGCCAAATCTGGTTGCCTCAATGTTACAGAGAGACTTTGAGTGACTATCTAATTAGCTAGCTGTTTCTGTCATTTCTTGAATCTTTTGGCAGTCACTTGCTTGCACTTCCTGCTTCCTCAGGTAATATAATTTTCCTTAGCAGGTCTTTGATGGGGTTAAAGGCTAGATAGTCAGAGTTACTATCCTATCATATCTTAGCTAAGACATTTTAGGTACAAGACTTAGACTCCTCAGATATGACAATTAAGAACTAGAGTTCAACAACACAAACTACAAAAACGTCTAAAAACTGGTGAACACTGAACAATTCTCAGCTGAACCACCTCTGAGTAAGAGAAGAAATAAAGAAATTTAAGACTTTCTGTAATTAAATGAAGATGAATCCACAACATACCCAAACTTAAGGGACACAATAAAAGCAGTGCTAAGAGGAAATTTCACAGCATTAAGTGTCCACTTCAAGAATTTGGAGAACTTTCACACTAACGACTTAATAGCACACCTGAAAGCTCTAGAACAAAAAGAAGCAAACTCACCCAGGAGGAGTAAATGACAGGAAATAATCAAACTCAGGGCTGAAATCAATAAAATTGAAGCAAAGAGAACAATATAAAGAATCAATGAAACAGAGTTAGTTCTTTGAGAAAATCAACAAGATAGACAAACCCTTATCCAAATTAACCAAAAGGCAGAGAAAGAAAGTAATCCCAATGAACAAAATCAAAAACAAAAACGGGAAATGACAACAGACTCTGAGGAAATATAGAGAACCTTTAGGTCATATTTCAAAACCCTACACTCTACAAAATTAGAAAATCTAAAAGCAATGGACAAATTTCTTGATAGGTTCCACATATGAAATTTAAATCAACACAAGAAAGGCAATTTAAATGGACCCATAATATCTAGAAGGTACTTGCCAAGTACGTATGAGGACTAGGCATGTGTTTGAATGGATTTCTTAAACTTATATTTTTAATTTGTGAGTTAATGGAAATAAAATGAATTTATTGATAAAAAGTCTCCCCCGCCCCGCAAAAACAGCCCAGAGCCAGATGGTTTCAGAATTTCAAAGAAGATCTAATATCAAAACTTCTCAAATTGCTCTGTACAATAGAAACAAAAAGAATATTGCCAATTTTTTTAATGAGGTCACTATTAATCTGATATTGAAGACATACAAAGATGCAACAAATAAAGAGAACTACAGAGTAATCTCCCTCATTAACATTGATGCAAAAATACTCAGTAAAGTAATGGCAAACCAAATCCAAGAACACACACACACAATCATCTACCACGATCAAGTAGGCTTCATCCCAGAGATACAGGCATGATTCATCATATGAAACTCTGTCAATATAATTCACAATTTAAACAAACTGAAAGAAAAAAACACATACTCATCTTATTAGATGCTGAAAAGGCCTTTGACAAAATCCAACAGCACTTTATGATAAAGGTTCTGGAGAGAACAGGGATACAAGGAACATACCAAAATTTAACAGAAGCAATATACACCAAGACAACAGCCAACATCAAGTTTAATGGAGAGAAACTCAAAATGATACCATGAAAATCAGGGACAAGACAAGGATGTTCACTCTTTCCATACCTATTCTATATTGTACTTGAGGTTCTAGCTAACGTGATAAGGCAACAAAAGAAGATCAAGGGGATACAAATTGGAAAGGAAGAAATCAAACATTCCCTATTTGCAGATAATATGATAGTATATATAAATGACCCAAAAATTCTTACCAGGGAACTCCTACAAATGATAAACACCTTCAGTAATATGTCAGTGGATACAAATTAACTGAAAAAAATGTAACTCTATTATATACAAATGATAAATGGGCTGAGAAATAAATCAGAGAAACAACAGCCTTTACAATAGCCATAAGAAATATAAAATATCTTGGGGTAACTCTAACCAAACAAGTGAAAGACTTACATGACAATAATTTTAAGTCTGTCAAAAAAGAAATTAGGGAAGAAATCAGAAAATGGAAAGATCTTCCATGTTCATGAATTTGTAGGATCAACATAGTAAAAATGGAAAGATCACCAAAAAACCACTACAGATTCAATGCAATCCCCATCAAAATCCTAAAACTATTCTTCACAGATATCATAATAACAGTAATCAATTTCATATGGAAACAAAAACCCAGATTAGCTAAAACAATCATGTCTAATAAAGGAACTTCTGGAGGTATCACTATCCTTGACGTCAAAGTCTATTATAAAGCTATAATAATAAAAGCAGCTTGATATTGGCATAAAATAGTCATGTGGATCAACGGAATTGACTTCAAGACCCTGACATAAATCCACACCCCTATGAATGCCTGATTTTTGCAAAGAAGCCAAATATACAATGGAAAAAAAGCATCTTCAAGAAATCATAATTAATTTTGACATATAGAGAAATGCAAATAGATTCATAGCTATCCCCATGCAAAAACTCAAGTCCAAGTGGATCAAAGACCTAAGCATGAATCCAGTTACACTGAACCTGATAGAAGTGTAAATAGGAAGCAGCCTTGAATGCATTGGCACAGAAGACCACTTCCTGAATATAAACCCAGTAGCACAGACACTGAGATTGAGAGTTAGTAAATGGGACCTCCTGAAACTGAAAAATTTCTGTAAGGCAGAAGACTAAATAAGTTTGTCAATAAGAAACATGGCAGCTTACAGAATGGGAAAAGATGTCACCACCCTTCATATGCAGAGGACTGACAACCAAAATAAAGAACTCAAGGAGCTAGATATCAAAATACCAAATAATTCCATTAACAATGGGGTACAGATTTAAACAGAGATTTCTCAACAGAAGAGTCTTGAATGGTCAATATACACTTTTAAAAGTGTTCAACATCCTTAGTTATCAGGAAAATGCAAATCAAAACAACTCTGAAACACTTTACTATATTACACCTCTAAGAATGGCCAAGATTGAAAGTGCTAATGACCGAATATGTTGGAGAGAATGTGGATTTAGGGGAACACTCCTTCATTGCTGGTGGGGATGCAAACTTGTACAGCCACTTTGGAAATCAGTATGGTAGGAAAAAACAGAAAATTGGCAATCAATCTACCTCAAGACCCAGTGATACTGCTCTTGGGCATATACTCAAAGGATGTTAACCATATTCATACCACAAAGATACTTGCTCAACTATGTTCATATAACCATTATTCATAATAGTCAGAACCTGGAAAAAAACGATACCCCACAACTGAAAATGGATAAAAAGTGTGATATAGCTACAGAATTGAGTATTACTCAGTGGAATAAAAGCAGTGACACCATGAAATTTGCAGGTAAATGGAATTAGAATAAAATCATTCTGAGTGAGGTAACCCAGACCCAGAAAGACAAACATGGTATGTATTCATTCATAAATGGGTATTAGATGTAAAACAAAGGATAACCAGGCTACAGACCTCAGGCCCAGAGAAGCTATGTAACAAGGAGGATCCTAAGAGGGACATATGAATTTTTTTGGGAAAAAGAAATAGATGGATGCCATTGGTAAATAGGGGGCAATAGAGTAGAGTGGAGTGGTAGGGGGATAGGAACATTGATATAGGTATGAATAATTTGCATTGGTATGGATTTTAAGGTCAATTTTGTTATATGTATATGTATTTCTGATCTTTATTAAGGTATTGTGATTGTGTAGTTTATTTAAAAAAGTAATGTATAATTAGGAAATATAGGTTGTTAATGGATAATCATCAATAATAGTCAAGTTTGTAGTCATGTTAGTTAGATTTTCTATATATATATATAGATATATTTCAGTTAGATAGGCATTCTTCATATCTTTCAAAGACTGCAGAATATGGCATTTAAAATATTTTAATAACTTAGGGTTTTTCATGGCAATGAGACATGTCTGCTCCTGGCAGCACCAATCTACTTCAAGAGGAAGATGGGTATCAAAGAGGCTCCTTATGGAGTTTGATAGCCATTTGGGCAAGAAACTGCTCTTGCCTGGACTGTTGCATAAACTGGACACAGAGAACCCACAGAGAGAGGACTGCTGAACTTGCCTGAAGGTAAGATGGTCTTTTGGGGTTCCTGATTCATGAAAGAGTCTGCGAGACATTCTGCAGGACACAGCAGAAAGTGACTGAACTGTCTTTGGAATTTCCTGCTTCATGGAAATGTCTGCTGGATACTATGGGCCTATAGGCCGAAGATGGGTGTCCCAACGGTACAGAGGAACTTTGGGTGACTGTCCAGGCAGCGAGTTGTCTCTGTCATTTCTAGAGTTTTGGAAGTTGCTTACTTCTTGTTTGCTTAGGAAATATTATATTCTTCTGGAGTCTTTGATGGAGTTGAAGAATGGTTAATTATAGTTATAGTTTTCCTTAGTTATGATAAAAGATAAAAGATATAAATATTGTAACTGTAATTCTTGCTTTATAACTGTTTTTGTTATATGTAATTTTACTTTGTTAAAGTTAAAGCCTTCCTTTTTTGTTTAAACAGAAAAAGGGGAAATAATGGAGGTGGGTCTTATATCTTATCTGTTGCTTTCATTGGTTAACTAATAAAGAAAATTGCTTGGCCCTCTGATAGGGTAGAATTTAGATAGGCGGAGTAGACAGAACAGAATGCTTGGGAGAAATGATGGAGGTGGGTCTTGTATCATATCTGTTGCTTTCATTGGTTAACTAATAAAGAAAACTGCTTGGCCCTCTGATAGGGTAGAATTTAGATAGGCGGAGTAGACAGAACAGAACGCTGGGAGAAAGAAGCTGAGCCAAGCAGTCGCCATGATTCTCCCACTCCAGACAGACACAGGTTAAGATCTTTCCTGGTAAGCCAGCTCATGGGCTACACAGATTATGAGAAATGGGTTAGATCAATATGTAAGAGCTAGCCAATAAGAGGCTAGAGCTAATGGGCCAAGCAGCGTTTAAAAGAATACAGTTTCCATGTAATTATTTCGGGTATAAAGCTAGCCGTGCGGGCGGCCAGGTGCCAGGGACACAGCCCCACCACTCTTATTACTACAGAACATGAGGGATCGGGATGGTCAAGATGGGGGTAGGGCAGAGGGGGAGAGTAATGAAAGAAATGTCTTGATAGGGGGGGCATTATGGGGTTTGGGAGAATCCTGGTACCAGGGAAACTCTCAGGAATACACAAGGATGAACCCAGCTAAGACTCCTAGCAATAGTGGAAAGGGTGCCTGAACTGACCTTCCCCTGTAGTCAGATTTATAACTACCCTAACTGTCATCATAGAGCCTTCATCCAGTATCTGATGGATGCAGATGCAGAGATCCACAGCCAAGCACTGGGCTGAGCTCTGGGAGTCCAGCTAAAGAGAGAGTGGCGGGATTATATGAGCAAGGGGGAGAGTCAAGATCATGACAGAAAACCCAGAGACAGCTGACCTCTACTTGACGGAGCTCATGGACTCTGGCTGGACAGCTAGGGAGCCAGCATGGGAGCAACCTAGCCCTCTGTATTTGGGTGGCAGTTGTATACCTTGATCTTTTGTGGGGCCCCTAGCAGAACCAGGACCTGCTCCTGATGTATGAGCTGACTTTGGAACCTATTCCCTATGTTGTTCAGCCTTTATGCAGTGTGGAAGAGCTTGGTCCTGCCTCAACTTGACATTCCATGCTTTGTAATTCCCAAGGGAGACCTTACCTCATCTGAATGGAGATGGAGGAGTTGATGGGTGTGAGTAGAAGTGAGGTTGGGAGTGAGAGTGAGAGAAGAAGAGGGAGGGAAAATTATGGTTTGTATGTAAAATAAAATAAAGGAAAAACATAATGGTAATAAACCTTTGCTCAACACACAAGTGACAAAGAATTAATATGCAGAATATACAAAAAACTAAAGAAACCACCAAAAAAAAAGACACCTTAAACATGAGCTAATAAAATGAACATAGTTCTCTAAGATAAACTGCAAATGGTCAATTAATGTATGGTTATCCTTCTTCCTCATAGCAATCCTCAAGAATTAAAACTCCTGTGATTTTCAAATTATTTTGAAAACATTTTTTATAATTTTTTATACACAATATGGGAAGGTTTCTAAAGAAGAATTTAAGAAGACTTCCAAAACCAAATGAGGAGACAATTTATACAATTTGATACTACCTTTTTGCAATACATTTATACTATCAAATAGGAAGTTATCTGGAGACAAATGAAGAGCAATTTGCCTCTGAGGAAATCATATTTGCAAAATTTACTTTATTAATAACTTTTAGTTTGGTCTTTTCTTTTTATTCTTTTGGAAGTAAAGGAGATTAAAGCCAAGGCTCAGTTTATTGGGATTGTTTTGAAAAGTTTCCTTCATTCAAATCTCATAAATATTTACTGTTTACTCACAACCTCATTTTTTTCACCAAACTGTCAACATTAGGATTATAACCATTAGTTTTTCAGAACTATATACACAGAGAATGAAGGCCTCTATTGTGTATGTGTAATTCAGAATGTTCCTTATCTACCATGTTGACACATGTGGGATGATTGAAAACTAGTACCTAATACAAATGCTTTTTTCTCTGGCCATCACTCAGCTTCCACAAGCAAACTCAAACTTTTTAATTTAGTCATAAATGAGACCAAGATTGTATATTATAGCTTCTAGATCAGTATTTTTATGAGACTCCCGAGTGTGTAAACAAGTGAGCCTTTGATTTATGTGCTTGCTCTTGGGGCTCTTTCCATTTTGTTGGATCGCCATGTCCAGCCTCGATGTGGTTGTTTGATTTATATCTCTGAGAAAAACATTCTTTTCTAATAAAAAGGTGGATCTTGAGAGGGGAGGTGGGAAGGAAATGGGAGGAGAGGGAAGGGAAACTGCAATCAGGATACAGTGTATGAGAAAAGAATTTATTTTTAATAAAAGGAGGTAAAAAAGTATAAAAAGGAGAGGAAAGCTGGATTTTTTTTTTTGACAGCAATGATAGACTGAACTGACTTTCTGATGAGTATGGATAGCATTTGTGATCTGTAGTGAGGCTATCATGTGTTCAAATGCACAAAACTGGTACTATACAGATTATGCACAATGAATAGTTTATTTAAAAAAAAAACCCAACTTTTTAAAAACTAACTTTACATCAAGTGATAGAAGCATTATTACCAGTGTAGGCCAGGGGTTAGTGATCAGCAGTTTGTGTGTATTAAACACACCTCATTGACATTTTTTCCTTTACCATAATTTATTTGAAAGCTACCTTGTAAATCTTGTAATGCTAAGAGGTATTGATAGTGATGGGAAACAAAGTCCAGTATACTTTCTGAAACACTAGATGAAGGCGAAAAACAAGTCCACACAACTAGGACTGCACTCCTATAAGCCAACTTTCTGGAACTTCTTATGTAGACTAGGCAGGACTTGAATTCAGAGATCCTTCGAGTGTTGGGATTAAAGGTGTGTGTCATTGTGTCCTGAAACTGGCATCTTTAAAATGGGATTAACTTGTACATATTAATTACTTCCTCTTGCTACATTACTACAGACAGGTGAGATAATTATTTAAAAGATTGGAATTTTATTCAACCTCTTACTTGAATAAACAATACAATACTGTTCAACAATAAGAAAACCAAACGATACTGAATTGTAAATCAGTTTATTTATGTGCATGTGTGCGCTTGTATGGGCGCAGGTGTCCTGGGAGGTCAGATGTGTCGGATATGACTGTGAGCTGCTGGACACAGGTTCTAGGATTAATGTTGACTCCAATGAAGTATCAACACAGGATCCTTTAACAGCTGAGCCATTGTAGTGCACAACATTCCTTAATACTAGTAATAGTTACAGCGCTTAAGTATACTTATAATGAGTTATGGCATGTAAAAAGCACTAAAAAATCTTATTTGGGATTGGTGCAGGGCTCAGGGGGTAAATCTCTTGACCCTTAGCCTGCCAATATACAAACTCTTGAAGGCTGTCTTCTACTCTTGTACATCGGCAATAAACACAAACATCGCCTCTCTCTCTCTCTCTCTCTCTCTCTCTCTCTCTCTCTCTCTCTCTCTCTCTCTCTCTCTCATACACACACACACACACACACACCAAAATGCAAAAAAAAAAAAACTTATTTGGAGAAAATAGACATCACAAAATACAACCATAGTATCTACGTTTGAGAAAACTGGAGTGCCCATTCAAATACGTGGAAATTGCCAAGGAATTAACAATGAGAAGTTTTTTTTTTATTTTTTTTTAATTTATTTATTTATTAAGGATTTCTGCCTCCTCCCCGCCACCGCCTCCCATTTCCCTCCCCCTACCTCATCTACTCGAAGAGCAATCAGGCTTCCCTGACCTGTGGGAAGTTCAAGGACCGCCCACCTCTATCCAGGTCTAGTAAGGTGAGCATCCAAACTGCCTAGGCTCCCCCAAAGGCAGTAAGTGCAGTAGAATCAAAAACCCACTGCCATTGTTCTTGAGTTCTCAGTATTCCTCATTGTCCGCTATGTTCAGCTAGTCCGGATTTGTCCCATGATTTTTCAGACCCAGGCCAGCTGGCCTTGGTGAATTCCCGATAGAACATTCCCATTGTCTCAGTGTGTGGGTGCACCCCTCGCGGTCCTGAGTTCCTTGCTCGTGCTCCCTCTCCTTCTGCTCCTGATTTGGACCTTGAGATTTCTGTCCGGTGCTCCAATGTGGGTCTCTGTCTTTGTCTCCTTTCATCACCTGATGAAGGTTAATATTCAGGAGGATGCCTATGTGTTTGTCTTTGGATTCACCTTCTTATTTAGCTTCTCTAGGAACATGAATTATAAGCTCAATGTCCTTTATTTACGGCTAGAAACCAAATATGAGTGAGTACATCCCATGTTGCTCTTTTTGGGTCTGGCTTACCTCACTCAGGATAGTGTTTTCTATTTCCATCCATTTGTATGCAAAATTCAAGAAGTCCTTGTTTTTTACTGCTGAGTAGAACTCTAATATGTATATATTCCATACTTTCTTCATCCATTCTGCCGTTGAAGGGCATCTAGGTTGTTTCCAGGTTCTGGCTATTACAAACAATGCTGCTATGAACATAGTTGAGCATATACTTTTGCTGTATGATAGGGCCTCTCTTGGGTATATTCCCAAGAGTGGTATTGCTGGATCCAGGGGTAGGTTGATCCCAAATTTCCTGAGAAACCGCCACACTGATTTCCAGAGTGGTTGCACAAGTTTGCATTCACACCAGCAATGGGTGAGTGTACCCCTTTCTCCACAACCTCTCCAGCAAAGGCTATCATTGGTGTTTTTTATTTTAGCCATTCTGACAGGTGTAAGATGGTATCTTAAAGTTGCCTTGATTTGCATTTCCCTGATCGCTAAGGAAGTTGAGCATGACCTTAAGTGTCTTTTGGCCATTTGAACTTCTGTTGAGAATTCTCTGTTCAGATCAGTGCCACATTTTATAATTGGGTTGATTAGATTTTTACGGTCTAGTTTCTTGAGTTATTTATATATTTTGGAGATCAGACCTTTGTCTCTTGCAGGTTTGGTGAAGATATTCTCCCAGTCAGTAGATTGCCTTTTTGTCTTAGTGACAGTGTACTTTGCTTTACAGAAGCTTCTCAGTCTCAGGAGGTCCCATTTATTCAATGTTGCCCTAGTGTCTGTGCTGCTGGGGTTATACATAGGAAGTGGTCTCCTGTGCCCATCTGTTGTAGGGTACTTCCCACTTTCTCTTCTGTCAGGTTCAGTGTGTTCGGACTGATATTGAGGTCTTTAATCCATTTGGACTTGAGTTTTGTGCATGGTGATAGATATGGGTCTATTTTCATTCTTCTACAGGTTTACATCCAGTTTTGCCAGCACCATTTGTTGAAGATCCTCTCTTTTTTCCATTGTATACTTTTAGCTCCTTTATCGAAAATCAGGTGTTCGTAGGTTTGTGGGCTAAAAAGCGGGTCTTCTATACGATTCCATTGGTTGACTTCTCTGTTTTTATGCCAGTACCACGCTGTTTTCATTACTGTAGCTCTGTAATAGAGTTTGAAGTCAGGGATGGTAATGCCTCCAGAAGATCCTTTATTGTATAAGATTGTTTTGGCTATGCTGGGTTTTTTTGTTTTTCCATATAAAGTTGATTATTGTCCTCTCAAGATCTGTGAAGAATTTTGATGGGAGTTTGATGGGGATTGCATTGAATCTATAAATAGCCTTTGGTAGAATTGCCATTTTTACTATGTTGATCCTCCCAATCCAAGAGCAAGGGAGATCCTTCCATTTTCTGGTATCCTCTTCAATTTCTTTCTTCAATGCCTTAAAGTTCTTGTCAAATAGCTCTTTCACGTCCTTGGTTAGAGTTACCCCAAGATATTTTATGCTGTTTGTGGCTATCGTGAAAGGTGATGATTCTCTGCTTTCCCTCTCTGCTTCCATATCATTTGTGTATAAGAGGGCGACTGATTTTTTTGGATCCTGCCACATTACTAGAGCTGTTTATCAGCTGTAGGAGTTCTTTGGTGGAGTTTTTGGGGTCGCTTATGTACACTATCATATCATCTGCGAATAACGAAAGTTTAACTTCTTCCTTTCCGATTCGAATCCCCTTGATCCCCTTATGCTGTCTTATTGCTATTGCTAAAACTTCAAGCACTATATTGAAAAGGTATGGAGAGAGTGGACAGCCTTGTCGTGTTCCCGATTTTAGTGGGATGGCTTTGAATTTTTCTCCGTTTAATTTAATGTTGGCTGTCGGCTTGCTGTAAATAGCTTTTATTATATTTAGGTATGACCCTTGTATCGCTAATCTCTCCAAGACCTTTATCATAAAGGGGTGTTGAATTTTTTCGAATCTACTATGTAATGACACCCAAAAAAATACTAACACTGATACATTTTCAATTTCATATCGAATACAACTATTCAAAAACTACCCAGCGGCTAGTGAGATGGTTCAGCAGCAAGCCCATAAGCCTGAAGACCTAAATCCATCTTCAGGACTCGCATGGTAAAGAGAGTTGTCCCCTGACATCCAAATGTGCACCCGAAACACTTATGCCCAAACACATACATGCCAACACATAACTGCAATTTTAAGAAGCATTTACTAGTATAGTCTACCAGAAACACATTTCAATCCAACAAATCCAATATAACTCTACTGTAAAGGGTAAAGCATTACCTCATGATTTAAAAAACAACAACCATAAAAATACTCTTTAAACTGATGGAAATGCAATTGACTTGCCCAAGTCCATCTCCACAATTCAGTTTATGTTCTTGCTCCTTAGGGTGGTGTCTTCATGGCCTTCAAATGTGAGCTCAGTTTTACTCAGCTCTTTGAGCAGCAGGGCCAACAGGCATGTGCAATCATACTAAAATTATTCACTAACTTATACTTTCAATGAAAAAGAAAGTAAAGTCAAAAAAGTCTTGAGTAAGAATAGGCAAATGTTGTAAACACGCATAACTTTTACTTAATTTCTTTCAGGTTTTATTTAGGGATATTTATTTACATAAACTAATTTGCTCAAGATATCCACATTTCTTTTATAAGATTCAATTACATAAGAAAATCACAACATTCTTTCTTTTTCTAAGACTCCTGTAGCTCAAGATGACCTTGAAATAGTTTTGTGAAAGAGTCTCACTTTCTCTTTTTTTTTTTTTTGAGTTGGGGTCTGAGTATCCCTGGCTGATCTGGACTGCAGAGAGATCTGCTTGCCTCTGCCTCCCACCTAATGGGATTAAAGATGTGTGCCACCACACATGGGTCTCTCCTATGACAATTTAATTTGTTTGGAACTGGTTTTCTAAAGTTTCATGCATTGTATCCATGCCCTCTGTATTCAGTGTTGCGGTTTTCTATAATCTATCCCCTGTACCAAGTGTTGGAATAAAAGGCATACATTATGATGTCTGGTGCAAGAGTAGGTGCTCATCCTATGTTCACTTGCACAGATGGGGAAAATTATACTTATGCTGATTTTATATTATCGCCAGTATATTTTCATGTTTTTATTTAAAGATATATGTGTATATTTTTCCTGTATGTATGTGTGTGCAACATTCAGAAGGCATTGGACCAACTGCAGCTGAAGTTACATAACTGTGATCCACCATGTGGTTGTTGTAAATTATACTCAGGTCATCTAAAAGCACAGCAAGTACCCAACCACTGAGCTATCTCTCAAGCCCAATCTTGCTGTGGGACAATGGTCTGTACCCTGTCACTTGTGTTTTAAATAAATGCTGAATGGCCAGTAGCCAGGCAGGAAGTATAGGCAGGGCAACCAGACAGGAAGTATAGGCGGGGTGAGAACAGGAGAATTTGGGGAAGAGGAAAGGTTCAGTCTGCAGTCCTCACCCAGACACAGAGGAAACCAGACGCAGAGCAAGCAAGATGTGTGACTGCCTCGCTGAAAAAGGTACCAAGCCAAGTGGCTAACACAGACAAGAATTATTGGCTAATATAAGTTATAAGAGTTAATAAGAAGCCTGAGCTAATAGGCCAATCAGTTTGTAATTAATGTAGACCTCTGTGTGATTCTCTTGGACCTAACGGCTGCAGGCCCGGGCGAGACAGAACCCTCCATCAACACATTCTCTCCATTTGTTTTTGGAGAAAGTATACACAGAAAAGTACAAAATGTAAAACTTACATAAGAAACCTCACTCACAAGCAAAGCAAGACAGAGGCTGGTGGGGTAGCTTAGAAGGGAAAGGAACTTGTTGCCAAGCTTGAGGACCTGAGCTCCATCCCTGGGATTCACACAATGGAAAGAGAACTGATTCCAGCAAGCTGTCTGCTGAGCTCCAGATTTACACCAGAGCATTGGTGAATCCTTGTCCAACACTTCATGCAAATAGATAAATAAGCAAACAAATAAATAAAATTTACACCAGAGCATTGCTGTATTCTTGTCCAACACTTCATGCAAATAAATAAATAAGTAAACAAATAAATAAAATTTACACCAGAGCATTGCTGTCTTCTTATCCAACACTTCATGCAAATAAACAAACAAATAAGTAAATGATAAATATTTTAAAAAGCAGGTTGATTACTGTTACACATTGTTTACACAAGTATAAGCTCTACCCACTGGGTTTCTTTTCACTGTGAGATCTTTCATGTCTTTGAAGGTATGAGAAATACACAAACTCTTTCCCACATGGATTACACTTGTAGAATTTCTCTCTAGTAGTGTGAGTTCTTTCATGTATTTGGAGGGATGTGGAAAAAGGGAATGCTTGCCCACACTCCACACATACATATGGCTTCTCTTTAGTGTGTGTTTTCTCATGCCTGTAATTAGCACTGGAATGAGTGAAGGTTTTTCCACAATATTTACATGTATAGGGTTTCTCTCCAGTGTGAATTCTTTCATGTTTTCGAAGGTATGAGGAAAACATAAACGCTTTCCCACACTCTTGGCAAACATAGGTTTTCTCTGCAGTGTGAATTCTTTCATGGTTGTAACAGTTGCCCGCACTGATGAAGGATTTTCCACATTGTTTACATGCATAGAGTTTCTCTCTGTTGTGAATTCTTTCATGTTTGTGAAGGTTTGAGGATCGTCTGAATGCTTTGCCACATTGATTACATGCATAGCGTTTCTCACGAGTGTGGCGTCTTTCATGCTGGAGAAGATGGTAAGCATGAATACATGCTTTCCCACAGTGTTTACATATATAATGTTGCTCTTTTTTGTGAGTTTTTTCATGATTTTGACGGGCCAGGGAATACATGAACGTTTCACCACAATGTCTACAAGAGTAAGTTTTCTCTCTTGAGTGAATTCTCTGATGTCTTGTCAAGTGACTGGAATGAATGAAGGTTTCACCACATTTCTTACACGCCAATGGTTTTTCTCCAGTATGGATCCTTTCCAATATTTGAACACAACTTTTTTCCTTCAAGGTCTTCTCAAATTGCTTACATTCACGTTGCTCATCTCCAGTGCAAGTTCCCCCATAATCTTGATGAGAACTGGGATTACTAAAAGATTCATTAGATTGCTTACTTTCACATACGTTCTCTCTAGCAGGAGCACTCTCAAGTGTTTGAAAGGACTCAGAATAAAGAAAATCTTCCTGACTCGACTCCTGTTTAATAGCCTTCTCCACATGTTCCTGACACACATATGGTTTCTCTTCAGTTTGACTTTGAATGGTCATATGGGAGGATGAGTGATCATTGATGTCTTTTGCATAGATGCTGCTTTCATGAACTATGAATGCAGGATGACCGTGTGCGTTAACAACATTCTTGTGTATCTGTTGGTGGGTCTTTGCACATTTGCTACTGTGTTCATAGTCACAGAATCGCTCAATGACCTGAATTCTGAAAAAACAAAAATGGGGGAAAAATTATTCCTCTTTTATCACTAATAGTAGATGATGGATTTTGTGGTCTCCGCCTGTGTAGTATTCAGAAGGCACTGGCAGGAAGTGAACAAACTGAGGGCAAACTAGACCACAGTGAAAGACCCTGTCCTCAGAAGGAAAAGAAATGTACTGAGTTTGTTTCCATTAGAACTACTAAACAAGAAGTACTGAACATTCAGCAAGGGCTGAGGACAGTATACAACCATAAAAGGTTCTGGAGTAATAGTTTGATAAACACTGTCTATGACATAGTTAACAAAGCTTATTCCTTATGCACTATGAGTCAGACATTCTCAAATTTTAAATAGCTGAATATCCTTCAGGCAATTCATTGAAGATGGGTCTCAATCGAAATGCCAAACTCACCTTTTCTTCCCACATAAACCTTATAAGGTCCAAAGGTAACTTGCTAAAAATACATGAAATAAATTTGTAGACAACAGGCAGTTTTATATAAGGACCCACCGGTAAATGTTTCAGCTAAAGGGTGCACTGCATTTTGTTACTGCTCTCTCAAAACAGTGCAGAAAGAGGTGCAGTTCAAAAATTCCATGCAAGTACTACATTAGATTTAGGATTATCCACTTTTGAGTTCTCAAGCTCAGTGAAGTTTTACAGAAAATTTGAGATTAGGTCAATTTACATTTTTTGCTTCTTTTTCAAGATGGGGTTTCTTTGTGTAACAGTCCTAGCTGTCCTGGCATTAGCTCTTGTAGACCAGGCTGGCCTTGAACTCACAGAGATCCACCTGCCTCTGCCTCCCAAGTGCTAGGATTAAAGGCGTGCGCAGCCACTGCCCGGCTTGCATTTTGATCTACTGGGATGGTTTCCTTATTTCTCAGATTGGCTCTCCCTCTCAAATATCTGATGCAGATTCCCTTTGCTGTAGGTGTGAATTACCTCAGGTTTCTCTGGAGTTCTTGGCAGTCCACATCAATATTTTCTTCCTCTGTTTTCCGCAGAAATTAAAAGCAAGAAATCATTAGGTTACTCAACCTTATACACAAGCTATTACTTTCCAGCCTCTTCTCTAGTATAACATGACCAGGCAGGCTACATTTACCACCACATCCCTTTCAATATTTCAAGCCATATAATTACACAGATGACTAAGAAAGAGTTTTTCTCCAAATGATCACGAAAAGAAATGACACTGATTTGTTGTTACCTATGGAGATCAGGTTCATACATGTTTCCTTCATCACATCTCTGTAGAGCTCCCTTTGACAAGAATCCAACAGAACCCACTCTCCTAGGGTGAACTTCACAGCCACATCGTCAAAGCTCACTGGCTCCTAAAATAATTCACAGCATTATTAAAATGCAGTTATTAGAAGAAAGATTAAAAACACAGGAGATACATTAGTCACCTGATAAGTTCCCTCCATGCGTTCTTAATACATTCACTTTATATCAGGGCTAGCACAAACTTATTAATTATCCTTTCATCTTCTCACACAATTCTAAGAGTTGTATATGCCTATCTAATGAAGGAAATATGGATTGCTCTGCTCTGGTTTCAACTATTCTTTGTACCTTAGACTACAAGTTCCTCCAACTGAGAACCCACAGTGAACAGCAGCTCTGCTGAGTATGCATAGTTATAAGTGTCTGTTAGCAAACTTCATCTACCTCTAGAGACTGGGGATTTCACATAAATGGGTGTAAACAGCTTAACTATAGAGAGGTGCTTAAGATATGGCTCAGAGGTTAAGAGCCCTGCCTGCTCTTCCAGAGGTCCTGAGTTCAATTCACAGCAACCACATGGTAGCTCAAAACCATTTGTAATGAGATCTGGTGCCCTCTTCTGGCATGTAGGCATACATGCAGGCAGAAAACTGTATTCATAATAATTTTTTTTTAAAAAAAAGAGGTGCTCACTGCTATGCAGTAGTTTATGACAACATAAAATAGTATTTCACAAACTATCATCGCTGTCATTCTCAGCATACTTCTTAAATAGTGAAACATGGTTTTATAATATCAAAACCTGAAAGAAAGTTTACATGAAAAATCTCTTATCATTGATCTCAAAGATAATAGGAAACACGGCTGACAAATTTTGCTACTTAGATCACTGAGCACATCTTTTTATGATGTGCTCATTATGAGTAACATCGTTAGGAAGACTGCTTTTATAAAAGTTTCTTATAAAAGAGTATTAGTTCAAAACAAGTAGTTTCTCATCAATCAACCTTGACTTAATACTAACTACAGCAAAGGGTAATTCTCTATGCTCCAATATGAACACTACATACTATAATACTACATACTATAATAATGTCAGTGGCTAGTGACATCACAGGAACAATGGCACTGTTCTGAGAAAGCGATCAATGTCACAAAACATATGCTATCACAGCTGCATCAAATTCTGTAAATCTCAGAAAACTTTTAGATTGTTAAAAAGAATTGTTTATTGAATTCTGTATGCAATAATAAATGTTTGGTACCATAAATACATTAGGAATAAGAAAATGATAGTTTGATCCAGACATGAAGTCACATATGAATATTACCAGACTCACAAAGAGGAGATAGAGGGACCTTGAATTCAAAGCCTGACTGGGCTGAATAGCAAGAACAAGAAATTGAAAAAGAGTATGATAGACTTTGGAAATACATTACTCAGGGAACTCAGCCATAAAGACAAGATGGAACAGGACAGAGGAAAGAACAGCAGACTTCAGCGACATGAGATACAAACAGAAAACTCATTGACAGGAGAGGAGATCTTGATCAGCAACGAACCTGTTGGGGAACTTAGTTTGATTTTTCTATCACTATATACACTTTTAAAAATCCTTAGAGTAAGTATCTTCACATCATCTTTGATGACAAACCTTGTAAGTTTGGTTGCGCATAACAGATATCTTGAAAGGCATAGTTTCAATTTCTTCATTTTCATTTCCTTTATTTTTCTGGACACCAACCTTGTTTAACAGGATTTGAAATACATATTCCCCATGGTGTAGCCTACGGGTGACATTATTGACTGCCCTTCTAGTTGATACATTGTGTGTTTCATTTTCAAAATTTCTGTAATTCCTGAAGGGCCAGAGAAGTGGTTTATTGGGTAACAGCATTTGTTACCATGCATGAGAAAATGAGGTTAATCCCCTGAACCCACATAGTGGAAGGATACAACTCATTCCCAGATGTTGTATTTTGAATTTCTCACACGGTGTACATGCATGGGTGTATTCACATGTGCATACAGAGAGAGACACTAAAAATAATAAGTGTAACATTCTATGGTAGTAACCACTTAAGTTTGGGATTGTTCTGAAGTATTGCATAAAATTATTTTAAGGGAGACAAAAAACTGGCTCAGTGTGTAAGGGCATTTGCACCCAAACCTGAATTCAATTAGTGCAAGTAAAACACCTGACTCCTGTAAGTTGTCCTCTGACATCCAGAGATGGGCACACCACACACACCTCATAAATGTATAAAAGAATTTAAATACAGTTGAGTGTTCTATTAAAACACTCTGTATCCTCCTGCAAGCTCAGTGGACCGCTGAAACACAGCCTGCTACAATACAAGAGGACCAAGAGGTGAGTGACCAACCACTCAGCTGGACACCCCACTCTCTAAGCCCTCCACACAGGGGCAAAACCCGGGGCCCCTCCCCCCCTGCCTCAGCTTCTCTAACCAGCCAGCAGGAGAGTTTCCTGCAGGTAGGCTACCCCAGTACTCCCATCCCATCCACCAGACCCTGAAAGCTACAAGTTCCACCCCACCCAAACTCGCATATACTTCAGCAACCTCAGTGGAACTCTGAAACACAGCCTGCCACTACACAGAGAAGACCAAGAGGTGAGTGATCAGCCACCCAGGAAGACACCCCATGCTCTAGGCCCTCCCTCCGTAGTGGAGCAAAAAAAAAAAAATCCCTGGCCCCTCCCCCACCTGCTATATCCAGACAGCAGGTGAGTTTCCTGCAAGTAGGCTCTCTGAAAGCTAAAAGTCCAGCTCCACCCCCAAACTCTCCAACCCCTCCGGCCCCCCTCCCCCCGCAGCCTCAGAGAAACCTGCAAAACAAGCTGCAACTATGTAAAGAGGACCAAGAGAGCAAACCAGGAGAGCAGGCCAAGAGAGATCTCAGTGGCTCCCTGAGACACAGACACCGACAGTACAGAGCAGACCAAAAACAGTTTCCAAAGATGCAGACAGCCACTGCAAGTCTTGAACCTAGATGCAAAGACACTGCCAGCATCAATTGAAGGAAGAGATGGGTAGGCACCAATGGGAGAATTCATCCAACAACCTAAAAAGCAACACCAGAACCCAGTGATCATATAACAGGAAGACTTCATTATCCTGACCTAAAAGAAGCAGGAGGGGGACTTGATCGGGGGAGGGGGAGGGAAACGGGAGGCAGTGGCGGGGAGGAGGCAGAAATCTTTAATAAATAAATAAATTAAAAAAATGAAAGAAAAGGCAAAAAATTGGAAGAAATTAATGAATCCCTCAAAGAAACCCAAGAAAAAACAATCAAACAGGTGAAGCAAACAGTTCAAGACTTGAAGACTGAAATAGAGGCAATAAAGAAAACACAAACCAAGGGAATTCTAGATATGGGAAATCTGGGTAAACAAAGGAACTACAGGTGCAACCACAGCCAACAGAATATAAGAGATGAAAGAGAAAATCTTAGATGTTGAAGATACTATAAAGGAAATTGATTCACTGGTCAAAGAAAACAAAATCCAACAAATTCTTAACACGAATCATCCAGGAAATCCGGGACACCATGAAAAGACCAAACCTAATAATAATAGGGATAGAAGAAAAAGAACTCCAGCTCTAAGGCACAGAAAATATATTCAACAGATCATAGAAGAAAACTTTCCCAACCTAAAGAATGATATCCCTATAAAGGTACAAGAAGCTTACAGAACACCAAATAGACTGGATCAAAAAAATGTTCCCTCGCCATATAATAATCAAAACACAAAACATACAGAATAAAGACTGATAAGAGCTTCAATGGAAAGAGATCAAGTAACATATAAAGGTAGACCTATCAGAACTACACCCGACTTCTCAGTGGAAACCATGAAAGCCAGAAGGTCCTGAACAGATGTGCTGCAGACACTAAGAGACCATGGATGCAAGCCCATACTACTATACCCAGCAAAGCTTTTAATCACAATTGATGGAGAAAAGAAGACATTCCATGACAAAACCAGATTGAAACAATACATATCCACAAACCCAGACCTATAGAAAGTACTAGAAAGAAAACCCCAACCCAAGGAAGCTAAATGCTCCCATAAAAACGCAGGCAACAGATAATCTCCCACCAGTAAATCCCAAAGAAGGGAAACACACACACACACTACCACCAAAAAATAACAGGAATTAACAACCACTGGTCATTAATCTCTCTTAAGATCAATGAACTCAATTCACCTATAAAAAGTTACTGGCTAAGAGAATGGATACAAAAACAGGATCCATATTTCTGCTGTTTACAAGAAACACACCTTAACCTCAAAGATAGATATTAACTCAGAATAAAAAATTGGGAAAAGATTTTCTAATCAAATGAACCCAAGAGGCAGGTGTAGCTATCCTAATATCTAACAAAATAGTCTTCAAATTAAAATAAATCAGAAAAGATGGAGAAGGATACTCATTTCAGGAACAATCCATGAGGATGAAGTCTCAATCGTGAACATTTATGCCCCTAATACAAGAGCACCCACATATGTAAAAGAAACATTACTAAAGCCTAAATTGCACATCATACTCCACACACTAATAGTGGGAGATTTAAACACTCCACTCTCGCCAATGGAGGGGTCAACAAAACAGAATCTTAACAGAGGAATGAGAACTAACAGAAGTCATGACTCAAACAGAATTAACAGCATCTACAGAACATTCCACCCAAACTCAAAAGAATATACCTTCTTCTTAGCACCTCATGGAACCTTCTCTAAAATTGACCATATACTCAGTAACAAAGCAAGCCTCCACAGATACCAAAAAAAAAAAAAAAAAAAAATGGAGTAATCCCCTGTATCTTATTAGATGACCATGGTTTAAAGTTAGAACTTAACAACACTATTCTCAGAAAGTCTACAAACTCATGGAAATTGAACAGTGAATTGAACCACTCCTGGGTCAAAAAGAAATAAAGAAAGGAAGTAAAGACTTCCTAGAATTCAACAAAAATGAAGGCACAACGTATCCAAACTTATAGGATACTATGAAAGCCGTGCTAAGAGGAAAGTTCATAGCACTAAGTGCCTACATAAAGAACGTGGAGAAAGCTCACACTACTGACTTAACAGCATACCTGAAAGCTCTGGAACAAAAAAAGCAGACTCACCCAGGAGGAGTAGAAAACAAAAAAATAATCAAGCTGAGGGCTAAAATCAACAAAATACAAACAAAACAATCCTGTACAATAAAGGAACTTCTGGAGACATCAGCATCCCTGACATCAAACTCTATTACAGAGCTATGGTAACGAAAACAGCTTGGTATTGGTATAAAAATGGAGAGGTTTACCAATGGAATGGAATTGAAGACCCGGATATTAAACCACACACTTTTGAACACCTTTTTGACAAAGAAGCTAAAATTATACAATAGAAAAAAGAAAGCATCTTCAACAAATGGTGCTGGCATAACTGAATGTCAATACATAGAAGAATGAAAATAGATTCATATCTATCCCCATGTAAAAACTCAGGTCCAAATAAATTAAAGAGCTCAATATAAATCTGACCACACTGAACCTGATAAAAGATAAGTGGGAAGTAAGTTTTAATGCATGGGCACAAGAGACCACCTCCTAAATATGACACCAGTAGTACAGACACTGAGATTAACAATAAAGAAAAAGGACCTCCTGAAACTGAGAAGTTTCTGTAAAGCAAAGAACACAGTCAATAAGACAAACTGGTAGCCTACTGGATGGGAGAAGATCTTCACCAATCCCACATCAGACAGAGGATTGAACTCCAAAATTTTTAAAGAACTCAAGAAATTGGACATCAAAGTTCTAAATAACCCAATTAAAAATGAGGTACAGAACTAAACAAAGAATTCTCAACAGAAGAATTTCAATTGACCAAAAGATACTTAAGGAAATGTTCAGCATCCTTAGTCATCAGGGAAATACAAATCCAAACAACTCTGAGATACCAGAAAGGCTAAAATCAAAACCACCAATGATATCTTATGCTGCAGAGGATATGGAGTAAGGGGAACACTCATCCATTGCTGGTGGGAACAAATTTTTACAACCATTTTGGAAATCAGTACAGTGGTTTCTCAGAAAATTGGGAATCAACCTACCTCAGGATCCAGCAATATTATTCTTGGACATATACCCGAAAGATGCTCAATCATACTACAAAGACATTTGTTTAACTATGTTCATAGCAGCATTATTTGTAATAGCCAGAACCTGGAAACAACCTAGATGCCCCTCAACTAAAGAATGGATAAAGAAAATGTGACACATTTATACATTAGAATACTACTCAGTCGTCAAAAACAATGACAATTTTTGAAAATTGCATGTAAATGGATGTAACTAGAAATCACCTTCCTGAGTGAGGTAATCCAGACCCAAAAAGATAATTATGGTATGTACTCACTCATAAGTGGATACTGAATATAAAGAAAAGGATATTGAGCCTATAGCTCATGATCCTAGAGAAGCTAAGTAACAAGGTGAACCCTAAGAAAAACATACATAGATCCACCTGAAAAGGGGAAATGACAAGTTAACCTAACAAAATTGGGAGCATGGGGATGGGGGGAAAAGAGAGGGTGGAAGGGGAAAAGGATAGGAGAAGTGCGGAGGAGAGCTTGAGGGACTGGGATAGTTGAGATAGAGGAAGGACAGAGATGAGAGCAAGGAAAGAGATATCTTAATTGAGGGAGCCATTATGGGATTACCAATAAACATGACTGTAGAGAAATTCCCAGGAATCTACAAAGATGACCCCAGCTAAGATCCTAAGCAATAGATGAGAGGGTGCCTGAATTGGCCTTGCCCTGAATGATGGATATCTTAAATATCACCATAGAACCTTCACCCAGCAACTGATGGAAACCGAGGCAGAGACTGGCAGCAGAGCACTGGGCTGAGCTCCCAAAGTCCAGATGAAGAGTGGAAGGAATGAGAATATGAAGAGGTCAAGACCATGATGGGGACACCCACTGAAACAGTTTACCTGAGCTAATGGGAGCTCATCCACTCCAGCCGGACTAGGAAGGAACCAGCATAGAACCAAACTAGTCCCTATGAATGTGGGTGACAGTTGTATGCCTGGGGCAGACTGTGGGGCCACTGGCAGTGGCACCAGGAATTATACGTACTGCTTGTACTGGCTTTTTGGGAACCTATTCTCTTTGGATGGATATCTTGCTCAGCCTAGATATAGTAGGGAAGGCCTTGGACCTTCCCCAAAGCAATGTGCCTTACCTCTCTGAGGAGTGGATGGGAGGGTGTGTGGTGTGTGGAGGGAATGGGAGAAGGGAAGGGAGTGGGAACTTGGATTGGCATGCATAATAAAAAAAGGCATCTTGTTTTCTTTTTTTGAAAAATAAGAAAAAATAATTTGTCTGAAAAATCGATACATATATTAAAGATACTACTTAAGGCAGCATGAACAAAAGCTGTAAAGAAGCCCACAAAAATACAGAATGATGAAAAAACTGCCAAAATGGAAATATAATTCTTACCAAAGAATATGTTTCTCCTACAAAAGTTTGTATTTGGGTGGGTGAGATGGTTCAAAATTAAGAGCATTTATTGCTCCCCCCAGAGAACCAAGGTTTGATTCCCAGCAGCTATATAGGGGCTCACAATCACCTATAACTCCAATTCCAGGAAATATGAAGCCCTCTTCTGACTTCTTCAAGCAATGCTTTAGTGCGGTGTACAAACATACATGCGTGCAAAACACCCATACACATAAAAGTCTTTAAAAAAAGAAGGAAGAAAGGAAGGAAGGAAGGAAAGAAGGAAGGAAGGAAGGAAGGAAGGAAGGAAGGAAGGAAGGAAGGAAGGAAGGAAGGAAGGAAGAAAAGTACTAAAGCTCCTAACTGCTCTTGACTGAGAAAGAATTCAGATTGGGGAGTTAAGGTTGTATATTAAAAGTACCATATTCAGAAACTTCCTGGAGATAAGCCTAACCAAGCTGGGAAAAGACATCTACAAGGAAAATTATCCAATAATAAAGTAGTTGAATTATTATGCCTATGATGTCAGAGAAACAACACTGTAGATGTAAATAATTCTGCTGAAAGCAGTCTGTCCAGTCAATGTAATCCTAACAAATGTTTCAATGATATGCTTCACAGAACTACAGACAGTCAAACTAAAATATTTGTGGAAGTATAAAAGACCCTGCAGATACAGAGACCAAGAGAATACAGCACTGTGTTTCCAGTCAGTTCTATGGGGTGGGGTCTTTTTACTTCGAATAGAAATAATAAACAGGCATGAAGAAGGTCTTTAACCACTTGTCTTTGGCCTCCTTCTATCCCTCGTGGGTCGGTATCGAGGAATCAACTTCCTGTGCATTTTTTCAAGTTCTACTATGTGCTCTGGAAGCTGGAATTCCTCAACTCAGGGACCTAAACACTTGCTTCCTCTCTGAATCTCTTCCACTAACGGCATCTTTAAGTTATTTTTTTCTCCTGTGGTTTGTGAAAGCCTTCTAGCCTCTTCAGTTTCAGCCTCTACCCTTGTGGCCATCAGCCTGTGTCGTTCTTCCTGCCTTGTTTGCCGTCTGTTCAGCTGCTGCTACAAATGATCAGAATGACTCAGCAGAGACTGAATTCTAAGATACTGAAATAGGTAAAATGCAAACAAACAAACAAAAAGATTTCAAAGCTACAAGTAGAAGTGATCAATGACTTCAAAGAGTATACCAACAAGGATACCCAAATTACCCAGAATACCTTGAAACAGCAGAGACTAAAATGGACAAAAAACCCCACCAACATGAATAAACGTGTCAATGATATCAAAAAGAAAGTCAAAGGATACTCAGATTGTGAGGGGAAAACATAGAGCGGGATGAGTAGAATACTAGAAATTTTTAAAAAATGAATCAAAAACCGGGGAAAGGATCATTAAAAGATAGAACTAAGCCAAAGAAAGCATATCTAGATGAAGATTAAAAATTAATAATGCTGGAAATCCACTGGACAAAATAAGATAAATAGTAAAGACATAATGAAGCTGAATATCAAATCTAGACAAATGGAGAGACAAACACAAAGACACTTAAAACACAGCAGTTGGGTAAAGCACCATTTAGGGTGTGACTGAGAACCCCTGATCAGAAGCTCTGTCTACAAGGACTGATTGATCAGAACCAAAATGATGTGGAGACCAGAACCTGTACTATCTCTTGGGATAGCTTTAGCGACCATAAATAGCCATTCCTTGTCCATCTCTACGTCAGAACTAACATCCTGTGACTAACAGATAAAATTCTTTTGGAATTTATTAACTTAGTTTCTACCAGTCCCCAAACTAAGCATATCAACAGGTGGCATTTGAGGCCTATATGAGAGATTCCCTATTTTACTATAACCACCTTTCAAATGTATCTATGTATGTATTTTTAAAAAGCTTTGATTTATGACATTTATTCTGGTATTATAAAACATCATGAAATTCCTTCCTCAGAAGAGGAGGCAGAAGAAATGTAAAAGCCAGTGGTCAGGGAAATGCTGTCTTCTGGAAATGCCAGAGCACCTGTACCCATGAGCTCACAGCACCTGTCGTTACCTGTCCAAGATTGGGCATAGATGGGGAGATACTGTACCGGTTCCCCATTTACTGAGCAGTTAATGGCAATGGACAGTTTTCTGGAGAATTATGTTTAGAGGAAATAGTCCACTGACAGGACGGATTCCCTTTCCAAACACCCATGCACGGACTGCTGGATTATTAAATAATAGTAGCAACAACAGCAATAATAAATTTGGAAGAAAGGCATGTTGGGAGTATATAAGAGTTGCTGGAAGGAGGGACGGGGTGGATATGATCATATTTCATTGTATATATGCATAAAAATTTTAATACGGAAAAAATTTTAAAAGAACCCAGAGGGATCACGGGGGTAATCTAAAGCAGGTCTAACGGGAGTGCAAGGACGAGAAAACAGCGCTCACTGTCCAAGCTCAGACAGCCTGGAGTGTGAGCAGCGCTGACCCCCCAGAGCTGCTATGTCTGCAGCGGGCGCAACCTGACAGGGCCGGGACTAGAATGAAGCAGCTTCACAGCGACAGGACAGCACCTCAAATTCCCTGCTGCTTGCTCTGCACACACTTCAAGAGCAGGTGGGGAGACGGCGCCGGCGCCGGGGCGTTCAGCTCACACACAGCTGCACAGCGCCAGGGAAACGTGAGGGCGGCAGGCGCCACGTCACACCAGAGCTGCAGCAGAGTCGCAACCCGGGCCCGGGAGCACTCACCATTTCCTGCTTCTGCTGCACCCAGGGGTCGCCCCAAAGGGGCCTACCATCAGCTGGAAGCTTAACCAAAATGGTCTCAATGGCTTCTCGCGACTCAGACTCGGCTACACCGTCTGAATATCCGTTCTTCTCATTGGACAATTAATGCAAAGTCATAACTGCGTTCCCTGATTGGCGGATGATACAGGCGGTGAAGGGGATTGATGGGTTCTTTGGGGAGGTTGGGAGCTTTAAGAGGGTTGTAGTGTGTGTGGCAGGGGTGGAGGAGAGGAGTGGGTGTTGTGGGGGGAGGGAGCATCTTATAACCTGGAAAACACTCCTTTCCTGCAGGGTTACAGCTACAAGAACAGGTTTCAGCAGTAACCTTTTAACCCTGGGTTTCCCGCCTAGAATAAACCTTTAAGGAAACATGTATTCAGGGGTTTTAGAGCAATTTCCCTAGTGTACTTAGTGGGCCACAATAGGTGCTTCCAATTACAAATAGTGCCACTAGTTTGATGGTGGAGCAACCAAATTTAGTACCTTAGAAACCAAAAGCACGATGGCAGGGTAGAAGAGGTCCCTAGGTCAGGAAGAACCCAGGTTGAGGAAGAACAGCCTGGCATGCAAGCTCAAGGATGATGCCTGCGGACTAAAGATGAGCCTTCTCAAAGATTGATTAGAGTCAGTTACCTCGGGCCCTTCTCAGCCCTCCGAATAGCCTTCTGTGGGCATCTTCTGTAGCTGACCGAACAACTTCACGAGCATTATGGAAATCATTTGGAATGGATAATGGGACAGCAGTTTCCTTCGGAATGTACAGAACTCTAAGTTTTCTAACCAGAAAGACAAGAATATGGCCAGATGGCCTTTGAAGCCAACCCAGAGGTTTCCCCCTTTGCTCTATAACCTGTCTACCTCATGTTTCCAATAATGGATTTTTTAAAGTGTCTTGATTTATGATTTCTTTATTCTGTTACTATTAAACTTCATATTCATGTTGGAATGTAGAAAGTGGGATAATGTAAATTCTGTGTCTCTAGGCTATGGTCACTTTTATTGAGGCTCAGGGTAAACATATCCCTGTGAAGTGGATAATGCTTTTGTCTTGACAGGCAGGCTCCCAAGGCTTTCTCACACCTTATGCTTCTATCGACTCATCTGCAGGCAAGAAAATTAAAGCACACACAATTCCTCAGTGTGAGGTGTGCGAGTCTGTGTGGTTAAATTGCAGCAATAGCGTGCAGAGGATTCAGGAGGTATGAAAGGGAACCCTAAAATTCTTGTTAACGAGAGGTGTCTGTGTCCAAAAGTCAAAACAAAGCCTACCTTCACAAGCACAAATATTCCCAAGCATCAGAATCACATTGACTGCTGAAAGAGATACCAGACTGGCCATTCACTACTGATGGATCAGAGACATTGTCCTCACAGTTTAACTCTGAGAGCTTACTAGGACATCTCTCATTTCCTCCATTATGAAATCTGTCTCTCAACACCTTAGTATTCATAAGAGGAACAATGTAATCCCCATTCATAATAATGTTTAAACCAAAAAAAGCTACCACAGACTTTTACTCAGAAGTGGAAAGCACAACGTGAAAAGAGAAAAGTCAGAACCGAAGTAGTAGAGGGGCTATTAGAGAAAGACACAAGGATGTGAGAGGCTGGGTTGAGAGGGGAGAACAGTCACATATGATCAGTTCGCGATATGCCACAAGGAAAGCCATCAATATGCTTGAAAAATGGGTGAACAATTTGGTTATTTAGATTTTGAGTGATTTTTAATTTTTTTATTTGTGAGACAAGGTCCTACTGTTCACCATACTTAGACTGGAACCTGGTATGTGGACCAGACTGTCTTCAAGCTTGTGGAAAGCCTGTTGTCTGAAATCCTAAGGGACTAGATTATAGGTATGTGGCCGCTTATCTAGCCTGGAGTATACAACCCATCAGAAACAAATTCTCCCAATATTCACACACCCAAGGTGGTATGCGTGAGTGTGCGCACACAAGACAGAAACATAAACACACATGTACACACACACACATACACATGACAACTATTGAAAATGTGCCATTCATACTACACCAAGGAAAAGACAGAATATCAAATCCTGAAAGCACTTTTTCTGAATTACTCCAGAAAATCAACAAAAAGAAGAAATTACAATCACAATGCTAAAGACTTCTTGTGCATGATTAAGGGAACAAACGTTGAAAAGTTTTTGGCACCTAAGTAGTTACTGGCATACTCTTTACAGAAGGTATAAAAATCTTGAGTATCATGCTCTGTAATTTGATGTATGAAAACATCTAATTGGAATGCATTGTTATGGAGGGTTTGTACACGACAATGAAAAAGACCACTAACATTTCAAAATAAACTGGCTGACACATCCCATCAGAATAAATAATTAGTACTGAGTATGCTTGTGCATGGTTATAACAACAGTCTTTAGGGAGATGAGAAAGGAAGATGGGAAGCTTGGGCATTTCAAATTGGAGGATCTCAGCTCTGTGATACACTAATATTACTAAATTAATTAGCTATGTGAAGCTTTTTACCATGATTTATTCTGCAAAAATCTTTCCATCATGTTCAAAATTGTTTAAAGCATTTTTATTGAAAATATTTTTATGCAGTATATTTGTATCATTTTATAACATCATCTTTTGGCTTTTAAGATAAAGTATATCTTAAGCAAATATTACTTTTCTACTTAAGTTGAAATCAATTTTCAATAAATTGCATTAAGGATATTCAACTGTTTCAAATTCTACATGTCTGATATTCAATTTTATTCACTGTGGCATAGACAATGTTTTCCAAAAGCCTAAAAACAACAGTGTTGCTGAACCTCATGTGATTGTATGTTGTCCTTGAGAGCTTCTAATGATAGTCACTCTTTTACTGATCACAAATTCTTAAAGAACAAAGGTTGACACTCTGTATTTTTCCTTGGGTCCATGTCTTTCTATGCAGCCATGTTGGCTTCAAACATGACAGCCTCCTGGCACTGTCTCTGGAATACTATAACATTCAAGATCACTACACTGGCCTTCAACAATTCTCTTGGCTAATCATCACAGTGCTGTAATGCTCTTCTCAATTCTTTTGCAGAATTTACAAATAAGAGAGATTATGAATGTGAACATGGCAGTCAGTGTGCAGAAGCCCAGAAAGAGATTCTAGAACACATGGCCAGTGCAGACAGACATACTTCCTGCAGTAGTAATATGTGAAAACAGGTTGTATATCAGAAACATCATTGGCCATTCACCTATAGTGGTATATTAAATGTGTTTTAATAAATACAGTTTGCCAAAAGATCAGAAGGCAAAGCAACCAGAGTAGTCAGTCATATAGACCAGGGAGTGGTGGCCCACAGGTTTAAGTCCAGGACTTGGGAGAGAAAGGCAGATAGAGTGACTTCAAATAAGTCCAAAGCTACCCTGGGCTATACTAGGTCAATCCAGAAACAGATCCAGGAAGTGGTGGTTCTCATCTTTAATCCCAGTGTTTTGAAGTCACACACTTTTAATCCCAGCACTAGGGAGGTGGAGACAGGAGTAATTTGATTGAGCAAAGAGAAAAATTTAAATGGGAAGAGACAGGAACTCAGTGGAGTCTGATGATTCTTGGAGACAGGATCTTGTTCCTTCGGTCTGAAGATTTGGTAGAGGTAAAACATCTCTCCAGTGGTTGACTGCTTTGCTTTTCTGATCTTCAGCTTGAACCCCAATATCTGTCTCTGGGTTTTTATTATTAATACTACATCCACCCACAGATATTTTTTTCAGAGGTCAACATGAAGGGAAATCAAATGGGCGTCAGAAGATGTGGAGAAGGATTTAAACGTAAGAAAAGTTGGAACATTTTCACTCATTCTATATCTTTCTGTCTTTTTTTTATATCCCCTAGTAATGCATTCCTCTCATAAAACATGTTTGCCTTATTTTCATTGACTTTCACATGAACTGTTGCTTGTGGCCAAATTTACCCAAGAGAAATCTACCCCTGGGATTTTATTCTTGGATTTCATTCTTGGATGAAATCGCTGTGACTGTCTGGAGAACAAATATATTCTGTAGAGTTTATTTTGTTGAGTCTTTTAGTTATAGATCTGAGGGAAAAGGTTTCCCCAATGGAAGTGTTGCGGCTTTGAAGGGAAAGGTATCCTGGCAGTTGGGAGCCAAGGAATACCCCAAAGTAACACCACACAACAACCTCACACAAGGGATTTATTGGGAGAGACACAAGAGGGTGGTTACCTCTGCTCCAGCAAGAAGAAGCAGGTAATTGAAGAGGAGACAGACTTATTTGTAGAATTTCTTAGAGGAGGAGTTTTACAGGGTGGAGATTTCCAGCATGTTTTGTTGAGCTTTCAAGTTGTGAGCTTGGGCCAAGCCCAGCCATGAATGGAATTTGACATTAAGGATTGGTGGATTGTCAAGATCAGAGATTGGTGGAGTTTGGAGCTCAGAGCTTGGCTGTAGGTTGACTTTTCTGCTCCTCCAGCCAATTCCCAAATAACCAAGCAGAGAATTGTATTAATTATAAATGCTTGGTGGATAGCTCAGGCTTGTTACTATCTCTTATATTTTAAATTAACCCAATTTCCTTTTTATTTCTTTTCTTTAAAAAATATCTTTTTTATTTTACATACCAATCCCAATTCCCACTCCCTCCCCTTCTCTCATTCCCTTCACATACCCCCTACCCCACTTTCCCCATCTACTCCTCAGAGAGGGTAAGACAATTGCTGTGGGGAAGGTCCAAGGCCCTCCCTACTACATCTAGGCTGAGCAAGGCATCAATCCAAAGAGAACAGGTTCCCAAAAAGCTAGTACAAGCAGTAGGGATAACCCCTAGCTCCACTGTCAGTGGCTCCACAGTCTGTCCCAGCCATACAACTGTCACCTACAGTCAGAGGGTCTAGTTTGGTCCTATGCTGGTTCCTTCCCAATCTGGCTCGAGTTGGTGAGCTCCCACTAGCTCAGGTAAACTGTTTCAGTGGGTCTCCCCATCATGGAGTTTACCTCTTTACTCATATTCTCACTCCTCCCACTCTTCAACTGGACTTTGAGAGCTCAGCCCAGTGCTCTGCTGCAGATCTCTGCCTCTGTTTCCATCAGTTGCTGGGTGAAAGTTCTATGGTAATGATTAAGATATTTATCAGTCTTATTATAGGGTGAGGCCAGTTCAGGCACTCTCTCCTCTATTGCTTAGGGTCTTAGCTGGGATCATCTTTGTGGATTCCTGGGAATTTCTCTAGAGCCAGGTTTCCTGCTAGCTCCATAATGGCTCCCTCAATCAAAATATCTCTTTCCTTGCTCTCATATCTGTCCTTCCTTCATCTTGACTATCCTGTTCTCTCAAGTTCTCCTCCTCCCTCCCCTTCTACCTTCCTTTCCCCTTCTCCTCCCACCCCCAATGCTCCCAATTTTGTCAGGTTATTTTGTTATTTCCCCATTCCAGGTGGACCTATGTATGTTTTTCTTAGGGTTCACATTGTTACTTAGCTTCTTTAGGATCATAAACTATAGTCTCAATATTCTTTGCTTTACAGCTAGTATCCACTTATGAGTGAGTATATACCATATTTATCTTTCTGGGTTTTAACCCATATTTCTTTTTTTTTGTTTTTTTTGGGGGGGGGGTTTCGAGACAAGGTTTCTCTGTGGCTTTGGAGCCTGTCCTGGAACTAGCTCTGTAGACCAGCACTCGGGAAGCAGAGGCAGGCGGATCTCTGTGAGTTCGAGACCAGCCTGGTCTACAGAGTTAACCCATATTTCTTATCTAAACTCTGCTACATGGTGGTACATTTTTCAATATGACAAGTTCTTCTTCCTTCTCTCCACATCTCCTTACAACTGTGAGATTTCTCCCTTCTTCCTCTTTGTGTTCTCTTTTTGTCTGCAAGTCCCGCCTAAACTCTACCTATCCAGCTATTGACCAGTTACCTTATGTATTAAACCAATCACAGTAACATATATTCACACAGTGTAAAGGAATATTCCACATTGGGGGGGGGTTGTTCATTTTTCAAGCGAGTAGGTGAGCTCAGACCTTTTATTTACCCTATGGAGCCTAAATAAAGAAAATGATCCACAGTTTTCCAGGGGAGAGGAGAGACTTGTCAGAAAGTTTTCAGGGTGATTAGAATGAGCACTTTGGTCATTAACATGATAAACATACATACACACAGACTCATGAATTATTTACACACAGGCAGGCATATAACACTGTGGGTTCCAGCTTCCTAAGACTTACAGAATGGTAAAAAAAAAAAATCTTTTGGGATTTTTAAATTGTTTTTATTGAGCTATATATTTTTCTCTGCTCCCCTTTCTTCCCATCCCCTCCTCTTCTACCCTCTACTACAATCCCCATGCTCCCAATTTATTCAGGAGATCTTGTCTTTTTCTACTTCCCATGTATATTAGAACCATTTATGTCTCCTTTAGAGCTCTCTCTGTTGTCTAGGTTCTCTGGGATTGTGAATTGTAGGCTGGTTTTTCTTTGTTTTATATCTAAAAGCCACTAATCAATGAGTACATATTATATTTGTCATTCTTGGTCTGGGTTATCTCACTCAATATGTTGTCTTATAGATACATCCATTTGCCTTGCTAATTTCAACATATCATTATTTTTTTCCCACTATATCTGTACTGCATCTTCTATGTCCATTCTTTGGTTGAGGGGCATTTAGGTTGTTTCCAGGTCTGGCTATGACAAATAATGCTGCTATGAACATAGTTGAGCACGTGTTCTTGTAATATGATTGAGTATCATTTGGGTATATACCCAAGAGTGGTATTGCTGGGTCTTGAGGAAGGTTGCTTCCTAATTTTCTGAGAAATAACTATACTGATTTTCAAAACAGTCTACACCTCCACCGGCAATGCAGAAGTGTTTCCTTTACCCCACATTCTCTCCAGCATAAGTTGTCTTTAGTGTTTGTTGACTATTCTTACAGGTACAAGATAGAATCTCAGAATTGTTTTGATTTGAATTTCTCTGATGGCAGAGGATATTAAACATTTCCTTAAGTGTCTTTCAGCCATTTTAGATTCATCTATTGAGAGTTCTCTGTTTAGGTCTGTATCCAATTTTTATTAGATTATTTGTTTGTTTGAGGTCCAATTTCTTGAGTTCTTTGAATATTTTGGAGATCAGTCTTCTGTTAGATGTGGGATTGGTGAAGATCTCTCCCCATTTTGTAGGCTTTCATTTTGTCTTGTTGACTGTGTCCTTTGCTTTACAGAAGTTTCTCAGTTTTAGGAGGTCCCATTTATTGTTTCTCTCAGTATCTGTGCTACTGGGGTTATATTTAGGAAGTGGTTTCCTATGCCAATGCGTTCAAGTGTGCATCCCACTTTCTCTTCTATGAGGTTCAGTGTGGTTGGTTTTATGTTGAGGTCTTTGATCTATTTGGACTTGAGTTTTGTGCATGGTGATAGAAATGGGTCTATTTTCATTCTTCTACATGTTGATATTCAGTTATGCCAGCATCATTTGTTGAATATGCTTTCTTTATTCCATTTTGTATCTTTTTGCTTCTTTGTAAAAAATCAGGTGTTCATAGGTATGTAGATTGATATCTGGTCTTTGATTCAGTTCCATTGGTTTTACTGTCTGTTCTTATGCCAATACCAGGCTATTTTCAGTATTGTAGCCCTTTAGCAGAGTTTGAAATAAGGGATTTTGATGCCTCCAGAAGTTCCTTTATTGTACAGGATGTTTTTTTACTATCCTGGGTCTTTTGCTTTTCCATATAAAGCTGAGTATTATTCTTTCAAGGTCTGTGAAAAATTTTGCTTGGATTTTGATGGGTATTGCATTGAATTTGTAGGTTGCTTTTGGTAAGATTGCCATTTTTACTATGTTAATTTTAACTAGCCAAGAGCATGAACGATCTTTCCATTTTCTAGTGTCTTCTTCAATTTCTTTCTTCAAAGTCTTAAAGTTCTTGTCATACAGGTCTTTCACTTGTTTGGTTAGAGTTACTCCAAGATATTTTATGCTATTTGTGGCTACTGTGAAGGGTGATGTTTCTCTCTGATTTCTTTCTCAGCCCATCTATCATATGAGTAAAGTAGGGCTACTGATGTTTTTTAAGTTAATATTGTATTCTACTATATTACTGAAAGTGTTTATGAGTTGTTGATTTCTTCTATGTCTGTTGTTATATCTCCTTTTTTTGCTTCAGATTTTGTTAATTTTGATATTTTTCTCTCTGCTCTTTCGTTACTTTGGATGATAGTTTTTCTATTTTGTTGATTTGCTCTAAGAACCGACTTTAGCTTATTGATCCTTTGTATTGTTTTCTTTGTTTCTGTTTTGTTGATTTCAGCTCTCAATTTGAGTATTTCCTCCCATCTAGTCCTCCTGGGTGAGTTTGCTTCTTTTTGTTCTAAAGCTTTCAGGTGTGCTATTAATTTACTGGTGTGGGTTTTTTTCAGCTTCTTTATGTAAGCATCTATTGCTATTAACTTTACTTTCAACATTGCTTTCTTCATGTCCCATAAATTTAGGCATGTGGTGTGGTCATTTTTACTGTATTTTAGGAAGTCTTTAATTTCTTCCTTTATTTCTTCTTTGGCCCATTAGTGATTCAGGTGAGCATTGTTTAATTTCCATGTGTTTGTGGGATTTCTGAAATTAGTGTTGCTGTTGAATTCTAATTTTAAGCCATGGAGGTCCATTAAGGTATGTGGGGTTATTCCATTTTTATTTAATCTTTTGAGGTTTGCTTTGTTACCTAGTATGCGATCAATTGAGAAGTTTCCCTGAGGTTCTGAGAAAGTATATTCTTTTATATTTGGATGGAATGTTCTATAGATGTCTGTTAAGTCCATTTGTGTCATAACATCTGTTAGCTCCCATATTTCAATGTTAAGTTTCTGTCTGGCAGACCTTTGCAGAGGTCACAGTGGGATGTTGAAGTCTCTCACTATTTGTGTGTGTGATTTAATGTGTGAGTTAAGCTTTAGTAATGCTTCTTTTAAACATGAATGTGCCCTCATATTTGGGCTACCATCATTCAGTATTGAGATTTTTTTCTTGGTGGGTATTTCTGTGACAAATATGAAATATCCTTCTTTGTTTCTTTTGATTGAATTTAGCTTAAAGTCTATTTTGTTAGATATTACGATTTTTTTTCCTATCCCTTTACTCTGAGGTGATACCTCTTTTTAAGGTTGAGGTGTGTTTCTATTTATTTATTTATTTATTTATTTATTTATTTATTTATTTAAGATTTCTGTCTCTTCCCTGCCCTCGCCTCCCATGTCCCTCCCCCTCCCCCAATCAACTCCCCTTCTCTCATCAGCCTGGAGAGCAGACCAGGTTCCTTGCCCTGTGGGAAGTCCAAGGACCTCCCACCTCCTTCCAGGTCTAGTAAGGTGAACATCCAAACAGCCTAGGCTCCCAGAAAGCCAGTATGTGCAGTAGGATCAAAACCCAGTGCCATTGTTCTTGACTTCTCAGCAGTCCTCATTGTCCACTATGTTCAGGGAGTCGGGTTTTATCCCATGCTTTTTCAGACCCAGGCCAGCTGGCCTTGGTGAGTTCCCAATAGAACATCCCCATTGTCTCAGTGTGTGGGTGCACCCCTGTGGTCCTGAGTTCCTTGCTCATGCTCTCTCTCCTTCTGTTCCTAATTTGGACCTTAGGGTTGTAGTCCGATGCTCCAATGTGGAACTCTGTCTCTGTCTCCTTTCATGGCCTGATGAAGGTTAATATCCAGGAGGATGACTATATGTTTGTCTTTGGATTCACCTTCTTATTTAGCTTCTCTAGGATCACGAATTATAGGCTAATTGTCCTTTATTTATGGCTAGAAACCAAATATGAGTGAGTACATCCCATGTTCCTCTTTTTGGGTCTGGCTTACCTCACTCAGGATAGTGTTTTCTATTTCCATTCTTTTGCATGCAAAATTCAAGAAGTCCTTGTTTTTTACTGCTGAGTAGTACTCTAATATGTATATATTCCATACTTTCTTCATCCATTCTTCCATTGAAGGGCATCTAGGTTGTTTCCAGGTTCTGGCTATTACAAACAATGCTGCTATGAACATAGTTGAGCATATACTTTTGTTGTATGATAGGGCATCTCTTGGGTATATTCCCAAGAGTGGTGTTGCTGTGTCCAGGGCTAGATTGATCCTGAATTTCCTGAGAAACTGCCACACTGATTTCCAAAGTGGTTGCACAAGTTTGCATTCCCACCAGCAATGGATGAGTGTACCCCTTTCTCCACAACCTCTCCAGCAAAGGCTATCATTGGTGGTTTTGATTTTAACCATTCTGACAGGTGTAAGATAGTATCTTAAAGTTGTTTGATTTGCATTTCCCTGAATGCTAAGGAAGTTGAGCATGACCTTAAGTGTCTTTTGGCCATGTGAACTTCTTCTGTTGAGAATTCTCTGTTCAGTTCAGTGCCCCATTTTTTACTCGGGTTAAATAGCCTTTTACAGTCTAGTTTCTTGAGTTCTTTATATATTTTGGAGATCAGACCTTTGTCAGTTGCGGGGTTGGTGAAGATCTCCCAGTCGGTGGGTTGCCTTTTTGTCTTAGTGACAGTGTTCTTTGCTTTACAGAAGCTTCTCAGTCTCAGGAGGTCCCATTTATTCAATTATGCCCTTAATGTCTGTGCTGCTGGGGTTATACGTAAGAAGTGGTCTCCTGTGCCCATGTGTTGTAGAGTACTTCCCACTTTCTCTTCTATCAGGTTCAGTGTGTTTGGACTGATATTGAGGTCTTTAATCCATTAGGACTTGAGTTTTTGCATGGTGATAGATATGGATCTATTTTCATTGTTCTACAGATTGACATCCAGTTTTGCCAGTACAGTTTGTTAAAGATGCTCTCTTTTTTCCATTGTATACTTTTAGCTCCTTTATCGAAAATGAGGTGTTCATAGGTTTGTGGGTTAAAGTCCGGGTCTTCTATTAGATTCCATTGGTCGACTTCCCTTGATTCCCTTATGTTGTCTTATTGCTATTGCTAGAACTTCAAGCACTATATTGAAATGGTATGGAGAGAGTGGACAGCCTTGTCGTGTTCCTGATTATAGTGGGATGGCTTTGAGTTTTTCTCCGTTTAATTTAATGTTGGCAGTCAGCTTGCTGTAAATAGCTTTTATTATATTTAGGTATGACCCTTGTATCCCTAATCTCTCCAAGACCTTTATCATAAAGGGGTGTTTAATTTTGTCGAATGCTTTTTCAGCATTTAAGGAAATGATCATACGTTTTTTTCTTTCAGTTTATTTATATGATGGATTACATTGATAGATTTGCCTATGTTGAACCAGCCCTGCATCTCTGGGATGAAGCCTACTTGATCATAATGGATAATTTTTCTAATGTGTTCTTGGATTCGATTTGCCAGTATTTTATTGAGGATTTTTGCATCGATGTTCATGAGTGACATTGGCCTGCAATTTTCTTTCTTGGTTAAGTCTTTGTGAGGTTTTGGTATCAGGGTGACTGTAGCTTCATAAAAGGAATTTGGCAATTACTCTTCTGTTTCTATATTTTGAAATACCTTAAGGAATATATAGGTATTAGCTCTTCTTGGAAGTTATGGTAGAATTCTGCATTGAAACCATCTGGTCCTGGGCTTTATTTGGAAGGGAGGTTTTTGATAACAGCTTCTAATTCTTCGCGAATAACAGGTCTCTTTAGATCGTTCACCTGGTCTTGGTTTAGCTTTGGTATATGGTACTTATCTAAAAAAATGTCCATTTCTTTTGCATTTTCCAGTTTTGTGACATACAGGTTTTTGTAGTAAGATCTAATGATTCTCTGAATTTCCTCTGTGTCTGTGGTTATGTCCCCCTTTTCATTTATGATGTTATTTATTTGGGTGTTCTCTCTCTGTCATTTAATTAGTTTGGATAGGGGTTTGTCGATCTTGTTGATTTTCTCCAAGAACCAACTTTTTGTTTCATTGATTCTTTGGATTGTTTTCTGTGTTTCTATTTTGTTGATTTCAGCCCTGAGTTTGATTATTTCCAGTCTTCTACTCCTCCTGGGCATGTCTGCTTCTTTTTTTTTTCTAGAGCTTTCAGGTATGCTGTTAAGTCTCCAATGTATGCTTTCTCTGTATTCTTTAAATGGGCATTTAGTGCTATGAACTTTTCTCTTAGCACTGCTTTCATTGTGTCCCATAGGTTTGAGTATGTTGTCTATTTTCCTTAATTTCAAGGAAGACTTTAATTTCTTTCTTTATTTTTCCTTGACCCAGATGTGGTTCAGTAATTGACTGTTCCATTTCCATGAGTTTGTCGGCTTTCTGGGGGTAGCTTTGTTGTTGCCTTCTAATATTAATCTGTGGTGATCTAATAAGACACAGGTGGACACTGATATTTTTTTGTATCTGTGGAGGTTTCCTTTGTTTCCGAGTATGTGGTCAATTTTCAAGAAGGTTCCATGAGCTGCAGAGAAGAAGGTATATTCTTTCCTATTTGGGTGGAGTGTTCTATAGATGTCTGTTAAGTCCATTTGCTTCATTACCTCCAATAATTCTCTTATTTCTCTATTAGGTTTCTGTCTGATTGACCTGTCCATTGGTGAGAGAGGTGTGTTGAAGTCTCCTACTACTAGTGTGTGTGGTTTGATGTCTGCCTTAAGTTTTAGTAATATTTCTTTTTATAAAAGTGGGTGCTTTTATATTAAGGGCATAGATATCCAGGATTGAGACTTCTTCCTGATGCATTGTTCCTGTTATGAGTATAAAATATCCATCTCGATCTCTTCCAATTGAATTTAGTTTGAAGTCAGTTTTGTTAGAAATTAGTATGGCCACGCCTGCTTGTTTCTTAGGCCCATTTGCTTGAAAAACCTTTTCCCAACCCTTTACTCTGAGTAGATGCCTATCTTTGTGGTTGAGATGTGTTTCTTGTAAACAGCAGAATGTTGGATCCTCTTTTCGTATCAAATCTCTTAGCCTGTGCCTTTTCATAAGTGAATTGAGTCCATTAATATTAAGTGATATTAATGACCAGTAGTTGTTTATTCCGGTTATTCTTACTGTTTTTGGTAGTAGAGTTTGTGTGTCTCCATTCTTTGAGTTGTGCTGGTGAAGGGTCGCTAGATGCCTGAGTAATTGTGGGCAGTGTTGGCAATGTTGGATTCCTTGGGTTGTGATTTTTCTTCTATTACTTTCTGCAAGGCTGGATTTATGGCTATATATTGTTTAATTTTTTCTTATCCTGGAATGTTTTTTTTCTCCATTGATAGCGAATGATAGCTTGGCTGGGTATAGTAGTTTGGGCTTGCATCCATGGTCTCTTAGTTTCTGAAGTACATCTATCCAGGACCTTCTGGCTTTCATGGTTTCCATAGAGAAGTCAGGTGTAAGTCTGATAGGTTTACTTTTATAAACTTGACCTTTTTCCTTGGCAGCTCTTAATATTCTTTCTTTAATCTGTATGTTTTGTGTTTTGATTATTATATGGCGAGGGGATGTTTTTCTTTGATCCAGTCTATTTGGTGTTCTGTATGCTTCTTGAAAATTCAAAGGAATATCTTTCTTTATGTTGGGAAAGTTTTCTTCCATAATTTTGTTGAAAATATTTTCTGGGTCTGAATTGTAACTCTTCTTCTTCTTCTATCCCTATTAATCTTAGGTTTGGCCTTTTTATTGTGTCCCATATTTCCTGAATGTTTTGTGATGAGAATTTGTTGGCTTTGCTGTTTTCTTAGATCAGTGCATTTATTTTCTCTGTGGTTTCCTCAGAATCTGAGATTCTTTCTTCTATCTCTTGTATTCTATTGATTATGCTTGTTTCTGTAGACTCTGCTCGTTGCTGTAGACTTTCCATATACAACTGGTCCTCGGTTTGTGTTTTCTTCCTTGCTTCCATTTCAGTTTTCAATTTTTGAACTGTTTCCATTACCTGTTTGATCCTTTTTTCTTGGTTTTCCAGGGTATCATTTACGTATTTATTCATTTCTTCAAACTTTTTGTTATACTTCTCATCCATTTCTATAAGGGCATTTTTTACATGATGTTTAAGGGACTCTATTGCTTTCATAAAGTCAATTTTTTCCATTTCTTCTCTGTTAGGGTGTTCAAGTCCTTCTGTTGTAAGATCATTGGGTTCTGGTGTTTTCATGTTGTTTTTCAGATTGTTGGGTGAATTCTTGCCTTGGCACCTGCCCATCTCTTCCTACCGATGCTATCTAATGGGTTTTCTAAAACAGGATCAGGTTTCCCTGCTGGCCAAGGGTCCTGCTTACAAAATGCCCTGCTCTGTTTCCTGGTTCCCGCCATGGGCCAAGATCTCTCTCACCACTTAAAAGGGTCTTCAGGAACAGGATCAGGCTCCCAGTTCACCAGGGACCTCGCCAACAAGAGGCCAACCACTCTGCAGGCCAGCCACTAAAACAAAGAAACTCCTGCTGCCCTCTGCCCCGAGCACCCGACCCAGCACCCAGACAGGCTGAACTGGGTGATCCCTCGGCCCTGTGGAAGGGAGGGAGAAGGAACAAAGCCCCTGGGCATAAGCTGGGATGGGCCAGGGAGAGAGCGGTTGCATCCTAGGAGGAGCAGCCTCAGCAGAGGGGGGCAGTACCCACAGAATGACCGGGGAGATAAGGGTGTCGGGGAATGCCCCCACTTTGATTCCTGGGTCCCCCCCTGGACCAAGAACACTCTCACCACTCAGGAGGGTCTTCAGGGACAGGACCAGGCTCCCCGTTAGCCAGGGACCTCACCAACAAAAGGCCTACCATTATGCAGGCCAGCCACCAAAGAACCTACTTGATTTAATTGTAGTGGGACGATCTACTCTCAGTGTGGGCTTCACTGATTCCTGCTTGGCCTTTTGCGTCTCAGCCACGTGTCTGCGTGCAGCGCCAGGTGTCCACCGTGCGTCTGCATCTGAGGTGTGTTTCTTGAATGCAGCAGAAGGATGGATTCTGTTTTCATATCCAGTCTCTTCGCCTGTATCTTTTTGTGGGGTCAAGTCCATTTATATTAAGAGGTATTTATGGAAAGAAACTATTAGTTCCTTTTCTTTGGGTTTTGTTGGTGGTGATGTTATTTTGTGTTTTTCCCCTTTTTTGGGATTTGCTGCTGTGAGGTCATCTATTGTCTCTTTTTTTTTTTTTTTTTTGTGGATGTAGCTAACTTTCTTGGGTTGGAGTTTTCTTTCTGGTTCTTTGTGTAGGGCTAGATTTGTGGCTAAGTATTGGTTAAATCTGGTTCTGTAATTGAATATCTTGTTTTATCCATCTATGGTGACTGAAAGTTTTGCTGGGTATAGTAGTCTGGGCTGGCATCCACGATCTCTTAATGTCTGCATAATGATTGACCAGGACCTTCTGGCTTTCATTGTTTCCATTGTAAAGTCAGGTGTAATTCTGATAGGTCTTCCTTTATGTTCCTTGACTTCTTCCCTTTGCACCTCTTAATATTCTTTTTTAAATTCTGCATGATTAGTGTTTTGATTATTATGTGGTAAGGGGACTTTTTAAAAAAAGTCTGCTTGGTGTTCTGTAAGCTTCTTATATCTTCATATGCACATCTTCCTTTAGGTTGGTAAAGTTTTCTTCTATGATTTTGTTGAGTATATTTTCTGTTGTTTTGAGTTGGACTTCTTCTTCTTCTATCCCTATTATTTTTTTTTTGTTTGGCCTTTTGATGGTTTCCCATATTTACTGGATATTTTGTGTTAAACATTTGTCAAGTTTAATATTTACTTTGACTGATGATTCTATTTCCTCTATCATATCTTCAACACTTGAGAGTCTCTCTTCCATCTCTTGTATTCTGCTGTTTATGCTGGCATTTGTAGTTTCTAATCATTTTCCCATATTCCCTTGGCTTGTGTTTTCTTTATTGTCTCTATTTTGGTTTTCAAATCTTGAATCATTTCTTTCACCTGTTTGATTGCTTTTTCTTGGTTTTCTCTAAGGGATTCATTGATTTCTTCCAATTTTTTGTTTGTCTTTTCCTCCATTTCTTTAAGAAATTTTTTCCTTTTCTCTTTAAAGGCCTCAAACATTCTACTAAAATTATTTTTTAAGTAATTTTCTTCTGCTTCATCTGGATTGTTGTGTTCAAGTCTTGTTGTTTTAGAACCACTAGTTTTTGTAGGTATTTTGTTGCTCTTTGTAGTTTTGAGTGTGTTCTTACTTGTCTACCCATCTTTTCCTCTGATTGGTTAGCTGGGGCTGTATCTCTGGCTATCACTCTTCCAGGCACCAGTGTATCCATGTCTCAGTTGGTTGCTTCTTATGTTGGAGTAGGGGACATTTTCCAGTCACCAAGTAGGTCACTTGGCATTCCCGAGGTCACTTGGTGTTCCCAGAAGTCACTCAGCACTCCTGCACGTCATTCTGCAATCCCGGAGGTCATCTGTGCCTGCTCCCACAGAGGTTGCTTTCTTGGGCCTGCTTCCACAGAGGTTGCTGGCTCAGGCCTGCTCCTGCGGATATCTCTGGCTTGGTCCTTTTCCAGAGGAGGTCGCTGACTACTTCTTTTGGATTTTTATCTCCAGGTTTATGTGGATTCTTACTCTTGTCTTCACCTCTGACAACTGTTTCTGCTTAATTGGAAGAGAGTACCAATGCACTGTGATGAGAATGCAATGATTACTAGATTTCTCCCGAGTGACTTCTCACTGGGAATTTGAGAATGCATCCCTCTAATATAAAACTTCAGCTAAAGTAAGGGACTTTTCCCATTTATTCCTTTTCAGTATTCAGGAGCCACATAGCCTAGGTTAAAGAGGGATTCAAACATATTTGGCCCCTTTGTTTTGTATTAGGAATTCCTTTTCCTCCCTTCCCAGATTTCTTTTTTTAAATTTATCCTCTGACTGTTTCATTTTTTTTCTGTCAAATGGAAAGAGAAAATGTCTCCATATTTGACATTTGCATTCATACACCTTTCTCTGTGATGTCTAATATTCCTAAACATCTGAATACATACCATGTTAAATTTACAGTAGAAAGTTAAATTAAAGCTGGGCACTGGTGGCACATGCCTGTAGTAATAGGAGCGGCAGGGCTGCATCCCTGGCACCCAGCCGCCCACATGGCTAGCTTTAGCTTATGCCCTGAAATAATTACACCGAAACTGTATTTTTTTTAAACACCGCTTGGCCCATTTCTATCTAGCCTCTTCTAGGCTAGCTCTTGCACCTGGACTAGCCCATTTCTAATAATCTGCTGTAGCCCACGAGCTGGCTTACCAGGAATGATCTTAACCTGCATCTGCCTGGAGTGGGAGAATCATGGCAACTCCTTGACTCAGCTTCTTTCTCCCAGCATTCTGTTCTGTTTACTCCACCTATCTAAATTCTACCCTATCAGAGACCAAGCAGTTTGTTTATTACTTAACCAATGAAACAACAGATAGAAAGATGACCCTCCTCCATCATTTCCCCTTTTTCTGTTTAAACAAAAAAGAAAGGCTTTAACTTTAACATAGTAAAATTACATATAGCAAAACAGTTATTAAGCAAGAATCACAGTTACAATATTTATATCTATTTTATCTTTTATCATAACAATGGAAAACTATAACTACCTATCCATTCTTCAACTACATCAAAGACTCCAGAAGGATATAATATTACCTAAGCAAACAAGAAATCCAAAGCTCTAGAAATAACAGATATCTCACTGCCTGTACAGTCACCCAAAGTTCCTCTGTACCGTTGGGGCATCCATCTTCAGCCTTCAGGCCCATAGTATCCAGCAGACATTTCCATGAAGCAGGCAATTTCAAAGACAGTTCAGTCACTATCTGCTGTGTCCTGCAGAATGTCTCGCAGACTCTTTCATGAGTCATGAACCCCAAAAGACTGTCTCAACTTTAGGCAAGTTCAGCAGTCCTCTCTCTGTGGGTTCTCTGTGTCCATTTTATGCAACAGTTCAGGCAAGAGCAGTTTCTTGCCCAAATGGCTATCAAACTCCATAAGGATCCTCTTCGATGCCCATCTTCCTCTCGCAGTAGATTGGTGCTGCCAGGAGCAGATATGTCTCATTGTCATGAAAAGTCCTAAGTTATTAAAATATTTTAAATGCCATATTCTGCAGCCTTTGAGAGATATGAAGAATGCCTATCTGAAATATATCTCTATATATCTAGAAAATCTAAGTAACATGACTACAAACTTGACTATTATTTATGATTATCCATCAACAACCTATATTTCCTAATTATACATTATATTTTAAAAATGAACTACACAATCACAACACCTTATTCAAGATCAGAAATACATATACATATAACAAAATTGGCCTTAAAATCCACACCAATGCAAATTATTCATACCTATATCATTTCCCCTTTAAATGTAAAAGAACATTTATAAACAATATTTTGGGAGCATGGGAGCAGTTTTTTCTCTCCAAACTGCTTCCTGCTGAATGGGGGCATCATTAATTAGGTCTTTCATGGTATAACCTGTGTGCTAGTTTCATCTCAGTTGGCAGTTGAGCAAAGCAATTTTCTGAAGATGTTCACAACAACCTTTCAGGAGGGCATGGTCTATCATACCAAATTGGAATAGAAGAAATCCACAGGGTCTGGTCCTCTGTGAAAACAAAAGAAGACCCTCTCCAAAGCATCATATTCTTAGACCCAAATTTTGAAATCGTAATACCCTTATATCCATTCTGGTTTAGCTTGGCAGCCCATGTAATGAAATGTCTCTCTGTATTTAGCTCCTTCATAGTCAAAAATTTTAAAGAAAACACAATGTACATAATCCAGACTCTCTGTGAACTTTTCATTTTTACGTGGATTATTTTTCTTTATTTCTTTTAATCTCTTAACTATCTGTACTCTGTCTCTTTAAAGACTTTACCTTTTTTTTTTAAAACCATTAACTTTATTCTCTATATTCTTTTTTTTCTTCTCTCTCTCAAGCCTACGTACATTCATCCAACAGTGTGGTCTTTTATGTCTGAATCTGTTTTATTGTGAATCTGTAACATTTTTTTACTATCCAGGAGCATTTCTTAAAATGTTAAGCAGCTGTTAAAAACTTAAGTTGCACCATGTAGGGGTAATACGGTACTGCCTGTTTACTGCCAAGTCTAAACCTTAGCTAAGCTGTTATTATGGTAATTATGGCAGTTACTGCCTGAGGTCAGCACAGTTCAGCATGGAGCAGCCACTCCTGACTCAGATCCATTTGGTGCCCCTGAGCTGAGCACAGTTCCAGGCACACAGCAAGTCCATATTGGAGCCACACTCAGCAGTTTAATTTTGAGACTGAGCGTGTGGCACAGAAACTCTTTTCATCCAAGTTACAACCAAATCTGACATGCAGAGCACTGCACAGTCTGAAAACACGTCTCTTCCGCCATGCTCTTCCGCCAGCCTAAGCCTGATTCTGCCATCTGCCCAGGTGCAGGCGGGGAGCGCTGAAAGCACTCTCCTTCTGATCCCAAGAGGGAACAGAAACATCCAGTCCCATAAAATCCATTGAAATGCTTTAAAGCCAGAGTTTGCAGTGGCGGCACAGTCCCAAGAAACCACACTTTAAAATGACGCAGCTTTTTTTATGCTGCTGTTGCCGAATCAGGAAATCTCTCTACAGCATGCCACCAACAAACAGCAAAAATCTGTGTTAAATTCTCTCTCCCTTCTTTTAAAGCCTTCTCAGGTTTTTAAGTGGATTTAGTCCATCACGTCTGGGTGCCATCTGTAGTAATAGGAGGGGCAGGGCTGCGTCCCTGGCACCCAGCCGCCCACATGGCTAGCTTTAGCTTATGCCCCGAAATAATTACACTGAAACTGTATTCTTTTAAACACCGCTTGGCCCATTTCTATCTAGCCTCTTCTAGGCTAGCTCTTGCACCTGGACTAGCCCATTTCTAATAATCTGCTATAGCCCACGAGCTGGCTTACCAGGAATGATCTTAACCTGCATCTGCCTGGAGTGGGAAAATCATGGCGACTCCCAGCCTTCCGTTCTGTTTACTCCACCCACCTAAGGGTGGGCCTATTAAATGGGCCTAGCAGTTTCTTTATTGCTTAACCAATGAAATCAACAGATTGAGATATGACACTCCCCCATCACATGCCTTTATTTATTTATTTATTTTTATTTTTATTTTTTTTATTGAAAAAAATTTCTGCCTCCTCCCAGCCTCCCATTTCCCTCCCCCTCCTCCCGCCCTTCTCCCCTTCCCCCCACTCCTCTCCCCTTCCCTCTCCAGTCCGAAGAGCAGTCAGGGTTCCCTGCCCTGTGGAAAGTCCAAGGTCCTTCCCCCTCCATCCAGGTCTAGGAAGGTGAACATCAAAACTGGTTAGGCTCCCACAAAGCCAGAACATGAAGTAGGAACAAAACCCCATGCCATTGTCCTTAGCTTCTCATCAGCCCTCATTTTCCGCCATATTCAGAGAGTCCAGTTTTATCCCATGCTTTTTCAGTCACAGTCCAGCTGGCCTTGGTGAGCTCCCAATAGATTAGCCCCACTGTCTCAGTGGGTGGGTGCACCTCTCGTGGTCCTGACTTCCATGCTCATGTTCTCCCTCCTTCTGCTCCTCACTGGGACTTTGGGAGCTTATTCCGATGCTCCAGTGTGGGTCTCTGTCTCTATCTCCATCACTCGGGAGGCAGAGGCAGGCAGATCACTGTGAGTTTGAGGCCAGCCTGGTCTACAAGAGCTAGTTCCAGGACAGGAACTAAAAAGCTACGGAGAAACCCTGTCTCAAAAAAAAAAAAGAAAGTTAAATTAATATAAGGTTGGCAAAACACTTCGGGGAATTCTTGATGCTAGCCTATGCTTCTGTGACAAGACAGGATGCCATTGAAAGCAGTGATATCAGAAATCCTCATCAGATTCCAAAGTGGCAAGTATGTGTCCCTGTCATTACAGAATTAGAATTTACATGTCTTCTATTATTGGAAAGTCTTTACTTTCTCCAGATAATTGCGTACAAATATTTGTCTGCTTTCTGTTTTGATTCTCAGATAATTTTTTTTACCATTTTTAAGTGTTTGCCCCATGTTTCCAATATGTTTCCTTTTGAATTATTATGGAATTAACACACGTGTTGGCTGCAATGGTGTCTGGTGAGAGTTGTTAATTGGTCACTTTCAAATCTGTAAGATTAAGAGACAGTATCACATATAATCTGCTTCAATTTCCTTGATCAAGTTAAATGAAACTAATCGTGTTTATTCCTTGCAGACATTCACATAACTATAGGGAATCCATGTAATAAGGTTGTATAATGGAACATAGATTGTACGCAATTCTGAACACAACATGGGGAAATGGAAATATATCAACAATATCTAGGCTTGGGGTCAGTGAATGAAAAAAATGCTGAAGAAAATAAAGAAAAGAAGTGGATTTATTGATTGTGGCATTACTGTGATTTTGCTAATACTTTGGTGTGGTACTGAATTAACAAGTCAAGAAGAGTTTGGGAAGAAAGTGCTCAGATGTGAAAAGCCATTTAGTGGACATCTTGGCAGATCTTGTTTGAAAAGGGCATAGAAAACATGGTCAGAGAAACCCAGAAGTTGACTACTAGATGAAATTATTCATATGGCACTCTATTTGCCTTGGAGGTTGTGACGATTTGAATAAGAATGGCCTGCATGGCCTCATATATTTGAATTCTTAGTCATTGGGGAGTGGCACTATTTGGGAAAGATTAGGAGGCATGGCCTTGTTGGAATGGGTGTGGCTTTATTGGAGGAAGTGTGGCACTGGGAATGGGCTTAGAGGTTTCAAAAGCTCAAGCCAGACTTAATGTCTGGCTTTCCCTGCTGCCTATGGGTCCAGATGTAGAACTCTCAGCTAATTTACCAGCACCATGACTGCCAGTGTGCCACCATGTTCCCCACCATGATGGCAATGTACTAAACCTCTGAAACTGTAAGCCAACTCCAATTAAACGCTATCTCTTGTAAGAGTTCTCAGGGTCATGGTGTATCTTCACAGCAATAGAACAGTGACTAAGACAGATCATCTGTCACTCCAAGTAAGATTCACAGTTGTCTCACATGACCTAACAGTCTCAAGAACCTTGGGTACTGGAGGAAGACTTCTTTACTTCCCAATAGATGAGGCTCTCTGTAATTCCTTTTCTTCTGCTCTGGTCATACCAGCTTAGGCATATGTGTGTTTACAGTTTTTGCTGTAGTAACACTAGAACTGAAAAGAACATATTTAAAGTTACAGATTTTACTCTCTGGCTTGCCTGCTACCTGTAAGAGAATAGTGACCTGTCAGAATGATGTAAAATTATAAAGGAAAGTAAATAAATGTATAAGGTAGAAAAGTTTGTTATACTATGAAAGATTAAATTGCTTCTCACATAGAACACATTTTCCAAATACACAGTTTATAAAAAAATGTAATATAAAGAGGCATGTATACCTCAAGGTTGCAAACTTTCAACCATGCTATTAAGTCTTTACCATAGATGAAAGCAAGTACACAAACATTTGCAGAGGGTTTACTATCTTTCTTTAATGGATTTTCTTCACATGCCGATTCTGTGTGCATGAATAAAACCATTATAACTCCCACATCTACAAAAGAGTGCAAGTTCTGGGGTTAGTGTTATTTCTCATTAGACTGATTTTTGTCTTTCCCTGTGTGTTCCTTATTTATTTTGAAAATATACTTTTTATTCAATAAAATTTTCTTTTTCCCACTCCTCAATTCCCTTCTGGCCCTCTTCACCTTCCCCAACTCAACTTTATGTTCTCTCTTTCAAAAAAAAATGAAACAAAAATAAGAAGCAACCCCCCCCCTATACACACAAAATAAAAGAAAATCAAAAGAAACAAGAGAAAGACCAATAAGATAAAAAAAATGAAAAATAAAGCAAAATGGAGCAAAATAGCATGGAAAATTCCACTGAGTTCATTTTGTGTTTGTTATCTACTTCTGGGCATAGCACCTACCCTGAACACTGCTTGAGGTACCTAGTGAGATTCCACCAGCGAAAACTGATTTCTCATTTGGGAATGGGTGTCAATTGCAGACAGATTGTTGGTTAGGGTTGGGAACTTGTGTCTACTTCTCCCTCTCAGTGCTGGATCTCCATTTGCTATGAACTTGTGCAAGTCTTATATCTGCTGCCATAGTCTCTGTGAGCTTATACATGCATGATTCCTGCTGTGTCTGAAAAGCACCATTTCATTGGGATCATCCTGTCTCTTATCATCTTTCTGACTCATGGTCTGCAAAGATGCCTGGGCCTTGATGAAAATATCCCATTTAGAACTGAATGCTCCTTGTCTAGTTGTGGGTCTCTCTGTAAATTCTCATCAATTGCAAGAAGGAGCTTCTCTGATGTAGGTGGAGGAAGGCACATACTGTAGCAGTATGTCATTAGGAGTCATTTGGTTGCTATGTTCTTGTAGCAGTCTTTCAATCAAAACAAACAAGCAAACAAAAACAGGTGCAGAAATATTCACAGAAAAATTTTACCACACATTCAAAGAAGATATACAAGAAATACTTGTTTTTTTATGTTAACTTTTTATTCATTTTACATACCAACCACAATATTCCCCTTCCCTTCACTTCCCTCCTCCCACTGCCCCTTACCTTCCCCTAAATCTACCCCATCCACTCCTCTGAAAGGGTAAGGCCTGCCATGAGGAGTCAACAAAGCCTGGCACATTAAGTTGAAGCAGGACCAAGCCCCTCTACCATACATCAAGGCTAAGCAAGGAATTCCACTGCAGGAAATGGGTTCCATAAAGTCAGTTTATGTACCAGGGATAGATCCTGGTCCCACTGCCAAAAACCACTCAAACAGACCAAGCTACACAACTATTTCTCACTTGCAGAGGACCTAATTATGTCCCATGCAGTCTCCACAGCATGGTCTAGAGTCCATGAGTTCCCACAACCTTGAGTTGGTTGTCTCTGTAGGTTTCCCTGTGATGATCATGATCCTCCTTGCTCATATAATCCCTCTTCCCTCTCTTCAAATGGACTCCCAAAGCTTGGCCAGGTGCTTAACTGTGGATCTCTGCATCTGCTTCTATCAGTTACTGGATGAAGGTTCTATGATGACAATTATGGTAGTTACCAATCTGAATACAGGGGAAGGTCAGTTAAGGCACCCTCTCCACTAGTGCTAGGAGTCTTCCTGGGGTCATTCTTGTCGATTCCTGGGAATTTCCCTAGCACCGGATTTCTTCCTAACCCCATGATGGCTCCCTCTATCAGGATATCTCTTTCATTGCCCTCCTTACTACATCCCTCCTCCAACTCAACCTTTCCATTCCCTCAGGTTCCCTTCCCCCATACCCTCTCCTCTAACTGTCCTGCCCCCAGTTTACCCAGGAGATCTCATCCATTTCTTCTTCTAAGGATGATCCTTGTGCCCCTCTTAGGGTCTTCCTTGTTACGTAGCTTCTCTGGAACTGCCAACCAATACTTCTTAATTATTTTTTAAAATATAGAAGCACAAATCTTACCAAAAGCAATCTACAGATTCAATGCAATGCCCATCAAAATCCCAGCAAAATTCTTCACAGACCTCGAAGAACGGTGCTCAACTTCATATGGAAAAGCAAAAAACTTAGGATAGCCAAAACAATCCTGTACAATAAAAGAACTTCTGGAGGAATCACAATCCCTGACTTCAAACACTACTACAGAGCTACAGTACTGAAAACAGCCTGGTTTTATTGGCATAAAAACAGACAGGAGGACCAATGAAAGTGAATCAAAGACCCAGATATTAATTCACACACTTTCAAACACCTAATTTTGACAAAGAAGCAAAAAATATAAAAGACATATTTAAAAGAAAGAAGAAAAAAGAAGAAAGAAAAAAGAAGACATATTTAAAATATTGTGATGGCATAACTGGATACCAACATGTAAAAGAATGAAAATAGATCCATATCTATCGCCATGCACAAAACTCAAGTCCAAATGGATCAAAGACCTCAACATAAAGCCAGCCACTATGAACCCCATAGAAGAGAAAGTGGGAAGTACACTTCAAAACACTGGCACAGGAGAGCACTTCCTAAATATAACCCCAGTAGCACAGACACTGAGAAAAACAATTAATAAATGGGACCTCCTGAAATTAAGAAACTTCTGTAAAGCAAATGACATGGTCAATAAGACAAATTGACAGCCTACAGAATGGAAAAAGATCTTCACCAATCCCACATCAGAGAGAGGGCTGATCTCCAAAATATACAAAGAACTCAAGAAATTTGTCACCAAAAGAACAAATAATCCAATAAAAAATGGAGTATAGACCTAAAAAGAGAACTCTTAACAGAGGAATCTAAAATGGCTGAAAACACGTAAGGAAATGCTCAACATCCTTAGTCACCAGAGAAATGAAAATCAAAACAACTCTGAGATTCCATCTTACACCTGTAAGAATGGCCAAGATCAAAAACACGGATAACAACTTAAGCTGGAGAGGTTGTGGGTTGAAGGGAACACTCCTGCATTGCTGGTGGGAGAGTAAGCTGGTGCAGACCCTTTGGATGTCACTGTAGTAATTTCTCAGAAAATTTGGAAACAACCTTCCTCAAGACCCAGTAATACCACTGTTGGGTATATACCAAAGGATGCTCAATTGTGCCACAAGGATATGGGCTCAACTATGTTCATACTAGCATTATTTGTCATAGCCAGAACTTGGAAACAACCTAAATGCCCCTTGACTGAAGAATGGATACGGAAGATGTGGTACTCTTACACAATGGAGTACTACACAGCAGAAAAAAAAATAATGACATCTTGAATTTTGCAGGCAAATTGATGGAGCTAGAAAACATTATTTTGAGTGAGGTAACCCAGGTCCAGAAAGACAATCCCAGACAACCTAGACAACAATGAGGACCCTTACAGAGACATATATAGATCTAATCTACACAGGTAGTAGGAAAAGACAAGATCTCCTGAGTAAATTGGGAGCATGGGGACCTTGGGAGAGAGTTGAAGGGGAGAGGAGAGGCAGGGAGGGGAACAGAGAAAAATGTAGAGCTCAATAAAAATCAATACAATTTTAAAAAGATATATGCATATATATATATATATATATATATACATATATATATATATGCACAAGAAACACTTCCAAATGGCTTCTATGAAGATAGTACCATTCTAATATCAAGACCAGATAATGACAACAAAAGAAAAGAAAACTATGGGTAAATTTCCCCATTAAGCAGTGAAATATCTTCATTAAGCTATTTGCTAACTCAGTGTATGCGTATCTCAAAAAGTTATCCACCATGATCAAGTTGGAGAATGATCAAGATTTAGGAATGGTTCAATATAAACAAGTTAATGAATGTAAAAATCATGTAAATGGACCTAAAGCCAAATAATTTATGATCATCTCTCAAGAGAAAAAACCTCAAGTTCTCCTCAATTTTCTTCTCCCCTCCTCTTCTCCTTCTACCCATCTTTCTACCCCTTGCCCCCATGCTCCCAATATTTTCAAGCAATCTTGACTGTTTCCAATTTCCAGGTGAATCTATGTATGTTTTTCTTTGGGTTCACCCTATTGCTTAGCTTCTCTAGGATCATGAACTATAGGCTCAATGTCCTTTGTTTATGGCTAGTATCCACTTATGAGTGAGTACATACCATATTCATTTTTTTGGGTCTGGGTTACCTCACTCAGGATAGTGTTTTCTAATTCCATCCATTTGCATCCAAAATTCAAGATGTTATTGGTTTTTTTCACCATTGAGTAGTACTCTAATATGTATATGTGCCATACTTTCTTTATCCATCCTTCAACTGAGGGGCATCTAGGTTGTTTCCAGGTTCTGACTATTACAAATAATGCTGCTATGAACATAGATGAACAAATGTTTTTGTAGTATGATTGAGCATCTTTTGGGTATATCCCCAAGAGTAATATTGCTGGATCCTAAGGTAGGTTGATTCCCAATTTTCTGAGACATTGCCATACTGATTTCCAGAGGGGCTGCACAAGTTTGCAATTATACCAGCAATTGATGAGTATTCTCCTTACTCCACATCCTTTCCAGAGTAAGCTATTATTAGTGTTTTTGATCTTAGCCATTCTGACAGGTGTAAGATGGTATCTCAGAGTTGTTTGGATTTGCTTTTTTCTGATAGCTACAGATGTTGAACATTTTCTTACGTATCTTTTGGCCATTTGAAATTCTTCTGTTGAGAATTCTTTGTTTAGTTCAGTACCCCATTTTTTAAATTGGGTTATTTAGAAGTTTAATGTCTAAATTCTTGAGTTCTTTATATATTTTGGAGATCAGTCCTCTGTTTTATATGGGGTTGGTGAAGATCTTCTCCCATTCAGTAGGTTGCCTCTTTGTCTTATTGACTGTGTCCTTTGCTTTACAGAAGCTTCTCAGTTTCAAGAGGTCTCATTTCTTTATTGTTGCTCTTAGTGTTTGTGCTACTGTAGGTATATTTAGGGAAGTGGTCTCCTGTGTTCATGCATTGAAGGCTACTTCCCAATTACTCTTCTGTCAGGTTCAGTGTGATCAAATTTATATTGAGATCTTTAATCCCTTTGGACTTGAGTTTGGTGCATGGTGACAGATATGTATTTATTTTCATTTTTCTCCATGTTGACATCTAGTTATGCCAGCACCATTTGTCGAAGATGCTTTGTTCTTTTCCATTATATAATTTTAGCGTCTTTGTCAAAAATCCAGTGTTCATAGGTATGTGGATTGATATCCAGGTCTTCAATTCAATTCCATTGGTCAGTGTCTTTGCTTTTATGCCAATACCAAGCTGTTTTCATTACTGTAGCTCTGTAATAGAGCTTGATATGAGAAATGGTAATGTCCCTAGAAGTTCCTTTTTTGTATAGGATTGTTTTGGTTATCCTAGATTTTTTTCTATATGAAGTTGATTATTGTTCTTTCAAGGTCTGTGAAGAGTTGTGTTGGGATTTTGATGGGGATTGCTTTGAATCTATAGATTGTTTTTGGTAGGATGCCATTTTTACTATGTTGACCCTTTCTATCCAAGAGATCTTATAAGAGATCTTTCTATTTTCTCGTATTCTTCATTTCTTTCTTCAAAGACTTAAAGTTCTTGTCAAATAGGTCTTTCACTTCCTTGGTTAGTGTTACCCCAAGATATTTTATGTTATTTGTGGCTATTGTGAAAGGTAATGTTTCTCTGATTTCCCTCTCAGTTTTTTTTTTTTTTATCATTTGTGTATAGGAGCGCTACTGATTTTTTTGAGTTGATCTTGTATTTTGCCACATCACTGAAGGTGTTTATCAATTGTGGGAGTTCTCTGGTAGCATTTTTTGGGGTCACTTATATACACTATCATATTATCTGCAAATAACAAAAGTTTGACTTGTTCCTTTCCAATTTGAATCCCCTTGATTTTCTTTCGTTGTCGTAATGCTATTGCTAAAACTTCAAGAACTATGTTGAAGAGATATGGAGAGAGTGGACAGCCTTGTCTTGTTCCCAATTTTAGTGGAATAGCTTTGAGTATTTCTCCATTTAATTTGATGTTAGCTGTCGGCTTGCTGTATATTGTTCCTAGAGACTGGGGCATCCCACCATGTGGCTGTTCACTCACCTCTTAGGTTTTTTCAGTATTGGAGCCAGCTGTATTTCAGAGTATCATGGAGATTGAAGGTGAATAGTGGGTTTGGGAGCAGGATGTAGATAGTAGTTTGGCTGGGTTTGTGTTTTGGGGCAGCCTGGCAGTAGGGAACTCCCTGGTGGCTGGCTAGAAAAGCCTGGGGAGTTTGGGGAGGGGCCTGGGGTTTTGTCCTTCTGGGGAGGACCTAGAAAGTGGAGTGTCTGGCTGTGTGACTGTTCACTGACCTCTTAAGTCCTCTCAGTATTAGTCAAGCTATGTTTCAGAGTTCCACAGAGATTGCAGGCGAATAGTGAAATTTGAAATTTTAAAAGTGCTAGAGGAAAATGTAGACAGTACTCTACTGGATGTAGATTTAGGGAAGTATTTTCTAAATAAGACTCAATTTCACCAGCAATTAAGACCAACATTTGACAACTGGGGTAACAATACTCTCTATAAGAGCCATAGACTCTCTGAAAGAAACTCCAGCACCAGGCATAGACCTTCCCTCTCTAGTGGTTTCAGAGGAGTGTAAGAGACTCCTCTAACAAAACAGGCTATTATTGTTGCACCTGGATGTCTCCTAGAAGTAGAAGGTAAGTCTCTATTGCTGGGGACACCATATACTTCAGACACAGGACTTGGGGGATTCAATCTTGATCCCATCTGAAAGCCTCACTGAGGGCTGGCTTTCATAGCATTGGGGGGTAGTGTGTAAGCTGCCCCAAAGGGAAGCAATCTAAAGTCCCGCCCGAATGAGAGTCCTGTGACTCACAACAATGACGAGCACAAGATACCCTAAAGATGCAAGAGTAGTTCTTGTATTTTGACAGTAACCAACAACTCCCTGCGTGGACTTGTCTGCTCAGCAGGAGAAAAATCATGCCTAGTAATGGAAAGCTAGCCAACTATCCAGGATCACTGAGGTCATGGATCTTAGAGGAGTACTTTATAAAGGAGTATAATTTATAATTGTATTCTGAATAATTAGTCTATACCCACAGATAAGCATAGCTCTCACCCCTCATCAAGGAAGCTTCTTTTTGTAGCAGATGGAGACAATTGCAGAAAGTCACAGCGAGTCAACATACAAGGTTAAGTGATCACAAGATTTCTGCCCCTATTAATACATCTAGAACACCTGCTATATGCCTAAGGCCCAAGGAGCACGTCAGAAGAGGGACAAAAATAATACAACAGATGACCGGGAAAGTGGCTGTGGGATTGTATTAGAAATGACAAAGAAGCTACCCTTATGATACCTCGATAATATGGCTACCTAAATAAGATCTGAACAATGGCAACACCAACAGACATGCTAGCAAGGAAGGGGGATATTTTAAAGGATCCCACCACATACAAAGAATTAGAGGCAACTAATGACTTCTGAGAGAGGGAGAATTAGTCTCCCTAGGAACAAGTAACACCATAACTGGCTCTCCAGTACTCAAGTGGTCAGTCCTGAAATCACATAATACAAGCAACACTAAATGAACTCAGCAAGTTTTATTTATATATTTATGCATTATATGTGCGACAATAATTAGACACCATATGTTTGAGAGAGAGAAAGAGGGGGATATGGGAGTGTGTGAGTGGAGGAATGGAGGGGGACATGTAAGTATAATTTAATTTTAAAAATTAAAAAATAAACAATAAATAAATTAAAAGCATTAAAATAAGAAGAAAGATGAGTGTTGTGATATATTGAGCTCCGGGGGTTGTTATCATAATATGTTGGTAACTTGTTCTCTTTTCTAATTAAGTATTGCCAGTCTTACTGTGCTAAATTTAGAAATTAAAAATTGTCAGAACATAGTACACATGGTATTTTGAACATTTGATCTGGATCTTAGAAAATATTCTTTTCAACCAATGCAGGCACTACTCCATTTCTTTTCAAGTTTTGTTCTTTTTTATTGCTGACTTTTTTAAACATTTTAGTTTATAATATGTTAAATATAAACAAAAATAAAAATATACATTTATTTTTTTATCAATTTCTAAAACTGGTAGAGCCCAATAAACTTTTGATTGGTTGATATTTTTACTTTCTATGATACACAGTCTTTGTATGTAGCCAAATTAGACCTCAAACTTGTGATTCTCCTGTCTCTACCTCCAGAATGTGAGGAGTAGAGGCTTGTCCTGCCATGGGGTAACCTATCATATTTATGTTTCAAAATATTTGTAGAGAGGTAATCATTCAGTATGAACGTTGGGGGGCAACATTAGGATGAACACTGTTTCATACTTGTTTATCCAGCTTTACTAGTAAACCAGAGTTTTTACTTTCAAAGCATATTTGCTAAGTTTTCTTTGATTTCTGCAACCAAATTACTTAAAATAAGGTAAATGTTGTACTTTTTAAAGTATTTGTAAAGTAATAATTATTGTCTGCATTAATTTGTAAGGATATCTGCCAGTTAATAATTATGTTTTGTTTTCATTAGGACCCAAAACATCTGTAGCACAGCACATCTGCACATTGGATGACCGGCTTAACAGAAGAGGGGATTCCTCTGCTGGATAGTAAATTTAATGCTTTACTACACTATTGGTCATCGAAGGTGAGCAAAGTTTTATCATCAACATTTTTTTCTTCTCAGAATACATTCTTGATGTTATTTATTCATATTTAACAAACAGGAACAGAAAATAAATTTAGTTCTTGAAAGTCTAATTTAAAAAAATTGGTGGTATTTATGTTTATTCTTAGTCTAAATCCAGTGACTGGCTATATAGTGAATGTATAATTAAGAATTAAAATTAGGGAATTAAATATGACTCATTATCTTGTATATTGAATCTGGCATAATTTGTCTTATTATATTAAGCAATAAGGAGACAAAGCTTATTTTTATTTCCATCTAATAATCACATATAATTTCAATCAAAAAATAATTACTGGCTCAGGGGATTTTTTAAATTTTTTATTATATCATAGGGCACATCACTTGTGTTAGACTGACTTTCATTACCGGAAAATGAAGCGAAAGTGACCGATAAGACAGGCCAGGCTGTCCAGTGTGACCAGAGAATGATGAATGCATACAGTGCCCAAGAAAAGGCATGCTCCTACACAATGTTCCCAACCACAGAAGCCTTCAAACTGCCTTTACCACACAATACAGTCCTGGCTTTCTGCTCTGCTCTCCCAGCTCCTGTCTTCCCTGTGACACTATCTTGACCTGAAAGGTCTCAGGACAGCTCTCTCCAGTTGGTCTCTCTACAGACTCAGAGTGCTTCATCCGTGGCACAGACTGAAGATTCTCTGGAGAGGGAGAGGGAGCAGGGAGTGTTTGTGGGCCCACTGAGGTCCTTTTATATTCCCAGATGCTGAGTGAAACTTTTCTGGGCTGGGTTTCTGAAGAGGCCCTTGGGAGTGGTTTGTATAAGGGTATGGCATAGATAAGGAACAGAGACTCACTTCAAAACTCTGTGTGCTTTCCGCTAAACCTTCCTGTGGGCTTCACATTCAAGTTCCAGGCTGGAGAAGCACCTCTACTAACACAGTCTGGGTACCTCACAGAAGCACCAGGCCAGGTAACAAGGAGCCAGGAGGCCAAGGATTAAACGGCACAACAGCAGTGATTTCTGTAGTCTGGCCTAGCCTGGTACTGGGGTGTGGGACTAGAAACCAGAGTATTACAGATACCTGGGCTGTTTGCCCAGAGTGCTTTGTCTTTCAATCTCTTGGGTGTCCACTTCAAGTACTGTATTAAAGGCCTTCATTTTCTTTGTGGATGTGACTGGAATGAGAGAGAGGGAGACAGAGACAGACAAAAAGAGAGAGAGGGAGGGAGACACAGAGACAGACTGAGATGTACTGGCATACTGTGGGTGAAAGCAGAGATGCTGTTATGACTCATACAGTGCACAAGGCATCATCCACTCCAAGAAAGAATCAGCCTTTGCTGATACACTATTGCTGAGGTTGAGAATCACTGCTACAGGTATCTGACTTCCACAGCTGGGCCCTGCTTCATCAACACTGGGTCATACAAATGATTCCGGTATTTCCAAACACAACAGTGCTACAGACTTCACCATGGTTTTGCTTTATTTATTCAGTATTACCAACAAGAACCACTTACATTATTTTGCGTGTTTCTGATTCTTAGCAGTGGGTTCACTGTCTCCTATTTCTCCATCTTGCCTGCCTTCTCTGCAGTTATGAACAAGGAGACACAAAAGCAAGCCCCCTTGCTAAAATCAATGTACAGGCAACATTTTTGCATGCTTGCTCACAAATAGGTTTGAAAATGATTGTAGACATCAGGGAGGAAGTTCTCTAGACTACACATCGTGAGACTATGTACATTTTTTTAATTTTTATTTTAGCTTTCCACCTAAAACTTGCTCATTTTGTGTGTGCAGCATTGGGGCAATGCATTCCATGGGAGTCTCTGGTCAAAGGACTCTCATTCTACCGTGTGGGTCCCAGAGATCAAACTTGGAATATTAGGTAGCTCTTGCAGTGATAGAAGGACCTCCTAAGAGCTGACTGGGACAAAGTGGCTTTATCCCTGAACCATCTTATGGGGCTCAGCCTATAAATTTTTAATTTCTACTTTCTATGCTCCTAGCAACATTTCTGAGGGTTTCTTATACCTCCTAGGTCAGCAAACACAGGAAAATTTCTGCTTTAGGGAATTTTACTATAAACAGAAAATTCAATGACTGGCTTCATTTCCTTCCTTTTTTACTTCTTTCCTATATCCCCTTTCTTTTGTTTACTCTGCTAATGTCTTAGTAACCTCTTTCTGTTCATATCCTTTCCCTATTTTTTTTTACATCAAATCACTACTCATTGGTTTAGCCTGTTACTCCTTTGTTCTAGATATATTTCTCTTGCCAGTTTTAGACAATGTAATGATCTACCAATTTTCTATTTGCTTGCTAGCATTATCTGAGCTATCTTATTGACAAAAGAGCCTATAATTTGATAGTTGCCTGATGCTGGAATTTTACATATTTATTCTATCATAGCCCAGGAAAGCAAACTTATTCTCCTTTTTGTTATTCTTTATGGTTTGATATTTATTCTTCATACCTTCACTCTCTCTAGATTCCAACTTAATGTGGAATTAGATGCAAATAATTTTTTTATTTTTTTTATTGAAAAAAAAAATTTCCGCCTCCTCCCAGCCTCCCACTCCTCTCCCCCTCCCTCTCCCCCAACTTCTCTCCCCCTCCCTCTCCAGTCTGAAGAGCAATCAGGGTTCCCTGCCCTGTGGAAAGTCAAAAGTCCTCCCCCCTCCATCCTGGTCTAGGAAGGTGAACATCCAAACTGGCTAGGCTCCCACAAAGCCAAAACATGAAGTGGGATCAAAACCCAGTGATATTGTCCTTGGCTTCTCAGCAGCCCTCATTGTCCGCCATATTCAGAGAGTCCGGTTTTATCCCATGCTTTTTCAGTCACAGTCCAGCTGGCCTTGGTGAGCTCCCAATAGATCAGCTCCACTGTCTCCGTGGGTGGGTGCACCCCTCGTGGTCCTGACTTCTCTGCTCATGTTCTCCCTCCTTCTGCTCCTCATTGGGACCTTGGGAGCTCAGTCCAGTGCTCCAGTGTGGGTCTCTGTCTCTATCTTCATCCATCGCCAGATGACGGTTCTATGGTGATATGCAAGATATTCATCAGTATGGCTATAGGATAGGATCATTTCAGGTTCCCTATCCTCAGCTGCCCAGGGAACTAACTGGGGACCTCGCCTTGGGCACCTGGGAGCCCCTCTAGGTCCAAGTCTCTTGCCAACCCTAAGATGGCTCCCTTAATTAAGATATGTGCTTCCCTGCTCCCCATCCAACCTTCTTTTATCCCAATCATCCCGTTTCCCCAAGTTCTCCCTATCCTACCCTTCTCACTTTTCTCTCCCCCTCTCCCCTTACCCCCCTCCCACCCCACCCCCAAGATCCCGATTTTTTTGCCCGGCAATCTTGTCTACTTCTCATACCCAGGAGGATAGCTATATGTTTTTCTTTGGGTTCACCTTCTTATCTAGCTTCTTTAGGATCACAAATTATAGACTCACTGACCTTTATTTATGGCTAGAACCCAATTATGAGTGAGTACATCCCTTGTTCATCTTTTTGGGTCTGGGATACCTCACTCAGGATAGTAATTAATTTTTATTCGTACCTTTTTGTATCTTCATTGGATTCATTGTCTTACCACAAATGAATACAGAGTCTACCTATTTCTCTTGATATGTATTGCCCAGATTTTGTGGGTTTTTTAAATATTACACTTGATTTTGAATAATTCAATACTTTAACTCTTCTAATAAGCTTAATCTGTCTCTAAGTTGCTTCAATATTGCTCTTTTAGAAATGACTATGGCACGGTGTGGGAAGGTCTCATGAGACCTAACCTCTAGCTGAAGAGTTGCTCAGACCTGATGGTGGCTAGAGAGGAAGACATTCAATGGATGGACCCAAACCCATGGGTACATGGGGAGCACAACCTAGAATTGGTGGGTAATTAAAAAAATGAGAATGTGGAATTGGGAGGAAGAGAGGTAAGGAGTGGATCTAGGAGTCAGGGGAAGAGGTGAGAGTAGAATATGGATATATTTATATATATATAATGTATATATAAAATTCCCATAGGATGAATACAAATATTATATTTTAAAAATTACTATGTAATAAGGACATATTGCATGAGAAAAAATGAATTGCCAATAAACAGGGAAAATATTGTTTAATTGTCCCAGAGAGGACAGCTCTGCTCCTTTTCCTTTTTTCAGAAGACTAGTTTTATAATGCAGTTTTTTCCCCTTAAGGAATTTGAGAAGTTTTTTTTAAATCATATTTACAGCTGAATCACCGAGTTTTAAATAAAATGTCACTGCAGAAGTAATTTGCAGAGGTGCTATCATATAAAATCGACTCAGGGCTGAAACTGGGAATTTATACAACATTTCCATTTTTATTAACATGGAAAAGTCCGTTTTGGAAAATACATTTATGTAAATCCATGTATATTGCATAGAAGATACTTTAAATTATCATGGGATATCTACAGGGTATCATTGAAACCATTCCTGTGTCTACATGAGTTCTTCCTAATGACACAAGAGGAGGTGAAGTTTCCAATTAATCAATGCCTTTCCACAGACTGAATAGAAACAGACAGAAGCATAAAGATGTCCCATACTTCATATTTATAGATATATGAAAACATTAAATAATTTAAAACATTCCATTTTAACTTCCTTTTTATTGATTTTATTGAGCTATACTTTTTCTCTGCTCCCATCCCTCTCTCTCCCCTCCCCTTCAATCCTCTCCCATGCTCCTAATTTACTCAGGAGAGCTTATCTTTTTCTACTTCCCATGTAGATTAGATCTATGTATGTCTTTCTTAGGGTCCTCATTGTTGTCTAGGTTCTCTGAGATTGTGAATTGTGGGCTGGTTTTTTTTTTTTTTTGCTTTATGTCTAAAAGCCACTTATGAATGAGTACATATGAAATTTGTCTTTCTGAGTCTAGGTTACCTCACTCAGTGTGATGTTTTCTAGATCCATCTATTTGCCTGCAAATTTCAAGATGTCATTATTTTTTCTACTGTGTAATACTCCATTGTGTAAATGTACCACATTTTCCTTATCCATTCTTCAGTTGAAGGGCATTTAGGTTGTTTCCAGGTTCTGGTTATGACAAACAATGCTGTCATAAACATAGCTGAGCACATGTCCTTGTGGCAAGATAGAGCATCCTTTGGGTATATACCCAAAAGTGGTATTAACTTCCAATATGATAAAAAGCTGTTGTTAAAGCAACTTAGAAGTCTCTTAAGGGCTTCAGTTTTTATTAAGTGTAAAGAGTGAGAAAAGATTCCTGAGAGTAGGAGGGGCTTCAAGGGAGAAATTCCCAATTACATTTCAGAAAATGAGTTTATATCAGGATTGAAATAACCACATGATATTTCAATGTAGTTGGTTGACGTGATGAGTGCCAAGACACTGACACTGAATCATCCTTGGTATTCAAGAGACAACCCAAAAACCACTTGACCACAAAACCTCAAGTATGCCCTTTCCATTAAGGAATGTTTAACTGTGGATTTTAAAATGGGCATACCTGGGGAAGTGAGCATATGCTTCTCTTTGTCCACAGTCATACTTTATTCAGAGTTATTTCATTATTTTAATTATGTGTATGTGTCTCTACTTGTGGGGTGGACGAATAGTGTACAAATATAAGTGCAGGTACCCACATAGGCCAGAGAGGGTGTCCGCCCCCCTGGAGTTACATGCATGTGAGCTGCCCAAAGAGGTGTTAAGAACTGAACTTTTGTTCTCTACAACAGCAGTCTCCAGCTCAACCCATGAACATTCCTTTTTGTTTGTTGGTTGGATTGGGTTGGTGTTTTGGAGACAAGGTTCATTTGTTTAGCCATTGGCTATCCTGGAACTCACTCTGTAGACCAAACTGGTCTCAGACTCAAAGATCCACATGTCTCTGTCTCCAGAGCCCTGTGATTAAAGGCATGCACCACTACATCCTGCAGCTCATGCACATTCTCATGTGGATTTAGATGAACAGTGAATTAACATGTTGAAGTAATCTAAGAAGTTTTCTCACCTTTTCTATATTTCTATATACTGAGTGACTGATTTTTCAGATATTATTAGGACTCATTTGTGAGCTCTCTGGGGCACAATTTTAGGGAGAATGAGACCCAGAAAGACTCAGTAACTTTTTCAAACACAGAACTTTTAATTTGCTGCTGCTCTGTTTCAGAATAGAGTTCTCATTAATGTGTTTCTGATCTCACCAGCCACAGAAGTCATGCCTCATCGGAACTACAGCACCGTGTCAGAGTTTATCCTCTTTGGCTTCTCAGCCTTCCCGCGGCAGATGCTACCCGCTCTCTTCCTGTTGTACCTGCTGATGTATCTCTTCACACTCCTGGGGAACCTGGTCATCATGGCTGCCGTCTGGTCAGAACGCAGACTCCACACACCCATGTACCTCTTCTTGTGTGCCCTCTCCATCTCTGAGATCCTCTTCACTGTTGTTATTACCCCGCGCATGCTGGCTGACCTGCTGTCTACGCATCAGTCCATCACATTTATAGCTTGCGCTAACCAACTGTTTTTCTCCTTCACGTTTGGCTACACTCATTCCTTCTTGCTCATGGTCATGGGTTATGACCGCTATGTGGCCATCTGCCACCCCCTGCATTACCACGTGCTCATGAGCCTCCAAGGCTGTGCTCGTCTTGTGGCCTGGTCTTGGGCTGGTGGTTCCCTCATTGGGATGACGGTGACGTTAATAATTTTCCACCTCACTTTCTGCGACTCTAACGTGATCCATCACTTTCTCTGTCATGTGTTTTCCCTCTTAAAGTTGGCCTGTGGGGAAAGGACAGCGCTTGTCACGGTTTTTGTGATCCTGGTGTGTGTAACACCCCTCATAGGATGCCTGGTCCTCATTGTCCTCTCCTATATCTTCATTGTGGCTGCCATCTTGCGAATCCCCTCTACTGAGGGCCGGCAGAAGACTTTCTCCACATGTGTGTCTCATCTCACGGTGGTGATTGTGCACTACGGCTTCGCCTCCATCATCTACCTCAAGTCCAGGGGACCCCATTCACTCTACACGGACACCCTCATGTCTACCACTTATACAGTCTTCACCCCCTTTCTTAGTCCAATTATTTTCAGCCTCAGGAATAAGGAGTTAAAGAATGCTATAAATAGAAGCTTCCACAGGAATTTCCATCAACAAAGTTCCTAAGAGTCAATTCTGTTGCAGGTTTCCCTAGAGCTCTTGATGAAATGGTTCACCCATGTACGTCTGTGTTTGCCTCACACTAGTGGTTTGTTTCTGACACTTCTTCAGTCTCAAGAAGCTGTGGTCTCTTGTGACCTGGCATGACCATGTCCCTCTTGCTATCTTCATCTCTGATAGAGTCATGCATGTAAGGTGTTTTCTATATTTTATGAACACTTACCAATTTTCACTTTTGGATATATTTTACACTTCTATTCAGTTCTGTAATTTTTAGCTGATATTCTCACAGTGCAATATATCTGTCCCTCTTTGTCCTTTGGCCCTGCTCATGAGCCTGAGTTCTTAACTTTTCCAGTACAACGTTATTTAATCCTTCAGATAAATTGACAGCGACTGATTAAAAGCAGTTCTTGTATGAGGATTTGTGTCTGATACTGAAGCCTGTGATGTATAAATTCATGGGGAAAGGAAATATGATAGTTGCATACTTGGTCATGGACATGATTCAGATTAAAGGAACAAATGTAAATATAACCAATGGCCACCTCACTGCTAACAGAGCAATAGCAAAAAATATATAGGCGTTTAAAGCTACTGTATTAGTTCTTTGCAGCTCTCATAATAGAAATATATTTAAGCAGATGGCTTATAAACACCATTAACTTCTTATTATGGAGAAAGTTAGGAAATAGTAGATTAAATGTTCAGTGGAGGCAATCATCTTGGCTTATACCCAGTGTCCTCTAGTGTGCCCTCACTTACAAAAATGGGAAAATAGTCTTACTTGAATTTCTTTTTTTTTTGTTAAAATTCATTTGTGTGTATGTGTCCATGATGTGGGGGTGTCACAACACCCTCATAGAGGTCAGATAATAACTGTATAGAGTCAATTTTTCCTTCCACTGTGGCACGGTATCCGGGAACAGAAGCAAGCACCTTTATAGGCTGAGTCACCATGCCAGACTACCTCCCTTAATTTTTTAATAATTATTTAATATTATTAGTTAAATTTGTTCTTGAGCGTTCACTTTTCATATATGCATAAATTGTCTTTTAATGACTCCTACTTCCAGACTCTATAAATTTCACCTCCTCCCCACAAGACTTTCCCACATTTGTGCCTTTGTTTTCTGAGCCCCTGGGTTTAACCAAGACCATCTCTGTGACTACAGGCTTGGAAACATGCACTAGAACTTGTTAAGGTTACCACTGAGTGAACAACTGTAAAAAAAAAACAACAACTAACTTCTCCTCTCTAGGACTTGTTCAGTAGCCAACAATTGATTAGGAAGGAATAGAGTGCCATGAACTCCTTGACAATTCATAGTGAACTGTTCAGTGTGCCAACCTTGTGCAGGCCCAGTGTTGCTACAGTGCCTGTCTCATCCCATTGGTGATATTCTGTAGATAATATTTGTAAAATATGAGGCCTAGAGAGGATATATGTATCACAAGAGCAAAATAGTATATTTTTTCCCCAGACGTACCAGTCGTGACCACATCACTAGGCTGAGGCAGGAGACTGTTTATTTGAACCCATTGCCTGGATTATATAATGAGACATTTTCATTTTGGAAAAAAAAAGAAATTTATTGATTTCAACACTGCCCAAAGACTACATGCATTAAAACAACACGTTAGGGCTACTAAGCTACCACAGTAGTAAATATGCTTGCCACAAAACCCAATGACCTGAGTTTCATCCCAGGGAACACACTGTGAAAAGAAAGAGTTGTTCCCTGATCCCCATGGGACACTTGCTCACACATACACAAACACACATACATTCACACACAAAAAATGTAAAAAGAGATTCTAAAAATTATAAAACATTACACTGTCCTCTATAGAAATGGACCAAATACAATATAGCAAACAATATTCATAGAAACAATTATAAAAGAGATACCATAAAGCATCTATTGGATAGCTTCTTCTACAACCACCCATAGTTCTTGACTATCAAGGTCAAGTACTTGCTAGAAGGCTGGAGAGATGGCTCAGTCGGTGGTGCAGAGCATGTGCTGCTCTTTCAATTTCAGTTCCCAAGTACTCGATGTCCTCGGCTGACTTCCGCAGACACTCTCACACATATGGCATAACCTCAGAGACTCATTAGTAAACACATACACAACACATGAGTAAGAAATAAAAATAAATCTTAAAATAAAGGCATTCCATAAGGGCAGAGACTGGAAAGATATTGCCACTAGATTGTATATGGAAGCTTCTACACTAGCAGGTTTTCATAATGGCTTTTATATCAGGTATGGTTTCCCTCTTGGTGGGTGGGCCTTGAGTCCAATTAGAGAGGTGATGGCTGCTGGCAAGGTATGTGTGCCATTATTTCACCCTTAAGGATATCGTGCAAGGCTGGTTGTTTTCGTCTTCAGGGAGAACGCTTACCGATCACACCCAGCTTGGATCCTCCAGATCTTGTGTCCAAACATATGGTGTAGTCATCATTAGAGGCTCATCTCTGCCTGTGTGAAACAACCAAGGGCAAGTTTTGGGAATATCTTAGATGAACCTGACCAACAAATCAAAAGAGGGCTTATTCTGAATCTTTCTATACTTCTCCAGACTCATTTGCTTATACCTAACTGAGAGTAAGAACCATCTCAGAAAACATTATCTAGACACCTGATTCAGCTTTTTCAACATGATAGAGAGTGAGACGCCCAGCCCATTTGGGATATCCAGTATTGATGTGGTGGCTAATGAAATGCTGATAGAGTTGTCTTTTTCTTTTGTTCTGTGTGCATGCATGAATGCATGAATTCATGTATGAATGCATGAATGTGTTCACACATGTATGTGGGGGTGCATACAAGTGCATGTATGATGTAGATGTGTTTGTGTGGAGGCACTAGAAAAGGACATTAAGTATCTTTTCTAATCCTTTACTGAATAAACCAGGTTCAGTAAAGTCCCTGGCTCAAAAGAATTGGTTAACCGACATGGTGTTATGCCTGTGACCTATATGCCCATCAATTCTCTTGTTTCTGGTCCCTATAATTCAGGAGATTAGGCATGCACAATTATGTCCAAATTTTTGTGTGGGTGCAGGGATTTGAACTCAGGTCCTTTAAATTACACAGCAACTCTCTTATCCACTGAGTCATATCCCTAGGTTTCTGCAGAGATTTTTCTGGGGTGGGGGAGTTAAGTTGAAAACTAAAGGGAAAAACAGGCAGAGAAAGATTAGAGGAAGCATAGAAAGAAGAGGTGTCCCAAGTAAAAGGAGGAGAGAGAAGGAAAAGGGGGGACAAAGGAAGGAAAAATGAGGGAAGGAAGGAGGTATATATAGAGAGATAACCAAGAAAAATAATACATATTAATAGATGATAGTCATTAGTAGACAGCTATGATAGATAAGTAGATAGATGGATTAGATAGATAGATGATAGATGATAGATATATAAATAGATGATAGATAGATGATACATAGATAGTAGATGAATAGATAGATAGATAGATAGATAGATAGATAGATAGATAGATAGATAGATAAGAAAGAGCGTGGTACATTATTTTTGGGTTTCTAGTCACCCTCCCTGGATATAGAGGACCCTGAATCTCTCATCCCTAGTCACATTCAGTGGAAAGGCATCTGGGACTCTGTCACTGGGGAAGGCACCTGTGGTGATAAAACTCCCGTTGCAGCTCTAGTGGTCTATAAACAGGGCTCTGCAGGCTGCACTATAGACCGTCCCCAAATTTCTCCATGAAGGTAAGTGGAGCTCTTTCTTTCCAGGATAAGTAGATCAAATGCTGTGGGTACTGGACAGCTAAAGACAGAGGAAAAATAGAGCATAAAGCAGCTTTGAATTCTGGGTCAGGAAAAGACTGTGGAAGAATGTATAGTGGATTGTCTACTGACACAGGGTCCTGGTTCCTAGCTCTGAGGTCCTGTTCTGGTTTCTAGTGGCCCACAGAATCTATTTACTCCCTGCCACACCCCCTTTCAGTGTTAAGTCATTGGTTTCAGGGTTCATTCTGGGGTGATGAGCTTTCATAATGTATGGAAAGGAGAACATTTCTGAGGCAGGGCAAGATCAAGTGTCTGTGCTGTGTGTTTATGTCACCTGTACTGTGTGGATGTGCACATAGTTTCAGGTGTGTGCATGCATGCATGCGTGCGTGCGTGCGTGTGTGTGTGGCATACACCCCTATTAGATTCTCATCACTGTCATAGAAAATTATCATACAGATTGTGGCTTAGAACAAGAGAAATTAACTCTTGTAACTTTGAAGACTAGCAGTCCTATACCCATGTATCAACAGAGCCACACACCCTAGAGAAACTAAGGGAGACTCTTTCCTTTGTCTACTAGCTTCTAGTAAAAATATCATTCCAATTTTTGCCTTTAGCTTTATGGTCTCTTCATGACTATGTAGCTTCTACTATCCTTTTAATTTTTAAAATCAACAATTTACTGTGAGTGTGCTTGCATGATGTGTATGGGTCTAGGCATGCACGTACCATAGGTAGAAGTCAGAGGAGAGCGCGTGAGATTTAGTTCTATCCTTTTACCTTCTATGTGGATCTTGGAGATCAAACTCGGGTAATCAAGTTTGGCAGACAGCACCTTTACCTATCTTGCCAGCTTCTACTTTTCTTGAGGATGCCAGTTTCTGCATAGAGACCACATTCTAATCTAGGATGAGCTTATCTCAAGAGCTTTGTCTATATCGGTTAAAATCTGAAAAGACTATATTCCAGATAAGGTCAGATAAGATACAGTGTGGGGTCACAGAAGGACAAGTGTCTCTGGGAGATGTTGTTCAACCAAAACAAAACTCTTGGGTGTATTGCTGCTATTTGTCCTTAGTTTAAATTGCTCACTCTACACACACTTACTGAGAATTTACCAGGTACCTTGTATGTGTTTGAGCTCTCAGATACATACAAGGTACCTGGTAAATTCTCAGTAGGTGTGTGTAGAGTGAGCAATTGTCTTCATTTCTGTCTGTTTATTGAGTATAACCAAGAGTGTGCAGTTGAGAAACACGGTGTGGCCATCTGTGTCTGTACTTGTGTCAATGACACAGATCTACAGAGCTGACATAGGTTTTGTATGCTCCCCTTGAAAAAGGTAGGCACTGGGACCAGATTGGGGGCACATCTCTATGTTCACCCACTGGGGCCTCTCTGCCTGGATTTTTTTGTCAGTGCTGGAAATGCTGGCCTTTCGTTTTTCTGTAGATCCAGTTTCCTGTAGATGACTTCAAGGGTCCTCTTGGAGAGTCTTTCAAAGGAGTTGTCCTGAGAAATTATAGAATGGGGCATATATTAGAGAGGAGAGCCAGGGAACATTTCTGTCATTTTAGTAACACTTGCTCAGTTAAGAGCAGGACTTCTGGAGCCTGTGGGTGTTGAGGTCTGGGAGGCAGGCAGGAATAGAGGAAAAACTACTCCAAAGTTAGGGTGAGATCCTGGAATGTCATGGTGCCCCTGTGGATAACCTGACTTGTGAGTGACAATCAATGTATAGACATCCATCTGCAATGGTAACAGATAGTGCTGATTCTAACAATGTCAGCTGGTAGGCTTTACGCTGAGCATTTGGCATGGCATCCTCTCTGTGATCCGACAAGATCAGGAATTTGTTTACCAAAATACTCAACTAAAACCTGTGACTGGAACCACAGGTCTACACGATTCCACAACCTGTAATCGACTCAGAAAATTATCTCTACTGTGAGAGAAGACTGGGGAGAAAAGGAGAGGAACTATGAAGGTACAGTTGTTCAAGAGATGAGACACAAAACCAATGCTGAGGCTGGGGGTATGAAGTGGACACACAGGGCATGAAATCTAGAAATGTTGGCTAATGGGCGGGAAGGGCAGAGAAGCGGGAAGGGCATGAGCTCAACTGGAAGGGTTCCCTGTAGACTATAATTGCTTCTCTCATGTGTGACCCTTCTTTGAGTAAAGCTCAGCTATTCATTTTCCAGGATTCTTGGTTCAGAAGTCATAGACGCAAGAACCTTCTGTGCCTGGTAGAGCCAAGTTTGCAATATTGGAGTGAGTCTAGTTGCATAGTTATTTAGCATTTGAAACTCTTTATGAAAACAGTAGCCTAATTAGTGACAGAGGTACATGTAAACATACATGAAAAATATCTACACACAAATTCTTGTCAAAATGCAGACTTTTGAGCTCATTGTATTCTACCATATGACATTTAAAAACTTTTCTAGTTATTTGTACATGTGCCCTCTCTCTTTGCGTGTGTGTGTGTGCATGTGTTTGTATGCATGTGTGTGTGTGTGTGTGTGTGTGCATGTATTGTGCAGGTATGTCTGCCATGGTGCATATGTGGAAGTCGGAGAACAACTTGCAGGGAGCAGTTCTCTCCTACCACGGGAGACCAAATGCAGGTTGTAAGGCTTAGTGGCACCCTGACCAGATTGGGCTTTTGTTTTTCAATGCTTAGTTTTAAAGAAGTCTTTTGCCAACTATAAAGATCACCCAACATTTCTTTGAGTAACTATGATTTTATCCTTAATATTAGCATTTAAAATCATATGTATATTTAGAGGTGTATGTGTGTGTGCATGAATGTGTGTGTGTATGTGCGCGTGTGCATGTGTGCATGCGTGTGTGTTTTCTTCAAATGTTCCAGGGTGTGCATGTGAAGGTAAGAAGTAAACTTGAGGGAGTTGGTTCCCGCCTTCTACTAAGTGGGTCCTGGAGACTGAACTCAGATTTTCAGGCTTGGCAGCAAATGCCTTCACCCACCAAGCTATCTTGACAGCTCTTTCAATGTTCTCCATTCTCTCCTTGACTGTGATCTCACAGGGAGGCCAGCTTTGCTTTCACCTCTATAGAAAGATACTTTCTACCACAGCATCCCCTAAACAATTCCTTCTTTGGGTATGGATCTGTGCTGTAAGAAAGCAATCTTCATAATTCTCAGTAGCTGGTTCCTCCATTCTGAAGTTGGTCTCTTTGGTCTTGCTCTAATCCCTAGTGCTTTATTTGGAAAGCTTACTCATCTGACTCAGTGACCTGGAAGGTGCTTTCATGCCTGCTCCTTCTCTTAATCATTTTCAAGGTTCAGTTAATTAATTATTCATGAACCTTTGCTCTACTATGGAAGTTTTTGTCTAGTTTTGTTTTATTTTGAATTTTCACTTTGTCACAAAAAGACCCAACAGCCGTCTTGAGAGCACAGGTTTTTTTTGGTCACCTCAAGAAGAATTAATACCTTACTGTTTCAGTCTTTCAATTTCATCAAGGTATTTAAAGTACCTATTATGTTTCATGCTCCTAGATGGTCTAACTGATCTCCATGGAGGACTTCTATGGTTCCTATTAAACTACTTCCTATATATTTTATCTGTTACTTTGAATAAATACCTTGTTTTTACTCTTTTACTTTTAGTTAACTTTGATATTACCCACCCAAAAAATCACAAGCAGAATAGAGAACTTCCTTTTATCATATTTTTAAAGATTTATTTTATTTTTAATTATGTATATGGGCAGGTATGTGCAAATGACTGCAGGTGCCTGCAGAGGCCAGAGGCATCAGATTTCCTGGAGTTGAATTTGAGGGAATTGTGAGCAGCCCAACGTGGGTGCTGGGATTTAAAGTTTGGCCCTCTGAATATTACCTACCTTCTCTTGAGAGTACCACACATAAGCTTAAGGCAACTACAAGAGCACTAACATCTATAAAAACACTTTTAAACAAGCGGTAGGTCTTACTTACAGTCTGTGACTTTTTCTGTTAACATTCTTTCAGTGTTCTTGTCTCAATTCCAACTTTTCATTTTGATTAGTTCTTGGGATTTTCCTCCTACTTTCTCCCTCTCTCTTCTCTTATTTGTGTGTGTGTGTGTGTGTGTGTGTGTGTGTGTGTGTGTGCATGTTATTAGTGTGATATGTGTGTATGTGTGTGTAGTGTATGTGTACATATGTGTGCAGGTGTACAAGTGATGGGGGAGTGTCATATATCAATCTGTTGATTTCATTGGCTCTAAGCAATAAAGAAACTGCTAGGCCCATTGGATAGGCCCACCCTTAGGTGGGTGGAGTAAACAGAACAGAATGCCGGGAGGAAGAGGAAGTGAGGTCAGACTCCACAGCGCTCTTCTCGGGAGCAGACGTCCGCCATGCTCCCGGCTCCTGGGCAGACACACGCGATGAAGCTCTGAAGCTCCGACCCAAGATGGACTTAGGCTAGAATCTTCCCGGTAAGACCGGTGCTACACAGATGATAAGAAATGGGCTAGTATATAAGGACGGCGGCAGGACTGCGTCCCCAACACCCCAAGCCGCCTGCCCTGCCCGGCTAGCTTATGCCCCAAATAATTACACAGAAACTGTATTCTTTTAAACACTGCTCTGGCCCATTTCTAATCATCTGTGTAGCGCCCCTAGGTGCGCTTACCGGGAAGATTCTAGCCTAAGTCCATCCTGGGTCGGAGCTGGGGCATGGTGTGCGTCTTCCCTGGAGCAGGTAGCATGGCGTCTCTCCTGAGGCGTCTGCTCCGGAGCTCAGAGCTGTGGAGTCTGACCTCACTTCCTCTTCCTCCCGGCATTCTGTTCTGTTTACTCCACCCACCTAAGGGTGGGCCTATCCAATGGGCCTAGCAGTTTCTTTATTGCTTAACCAAGGAAATCAACAGATTGATATATGACACTCCCCCATCACTTCCCCTTTTTCTGTTTAAACAAAAAAAGGAAGGCTTTAACCTTAACATAGCAAAATTACATATAACAAAACAGTTATCAAGTAAAAGTTACATCAGAAACATTTATACATATAACAAAATTGACCAGTGATGGGGGAGTGTCATATATCAATCTGTTGATTTCCTTGGTTAAGCAATAAAGAAACTGCTAGGCCCATTGGATAGGCCCACCCTTAGGTGGGTGGAGTAAACAGAACAGAATGCCGGGAGGAAGAGGAAGTGAGGTCAGACTCCACAGCTCTGAGCTCCGGAGCAGACGCCTCAGGAGAGACGCCATGCTACCTGCTCCAGGGAAGACGCACACCATGCCCCAGCTCCGACCCAGGATGGACTTAGGCTAGAATCTTCCCGGTAAGCGCACCTAGGGGCGCTACACAGATGATTAGAAATGGGCCAGAGCAGTGTTTAAAAGAATACAGTTTCTGTGTAATTATTTGGGGCATAAGCTAGCTGAGCCAGGCGGCTGGGGTTTTGGGGACATAGCCCCGCCGCATCCTTATTACTACATACAAGTCTATAAAGCCAGAGAGGGACATCAGGCATCCTCTATCACTCTCCACCTTTGCTTTGAGATAGTCTCTCACTGAATCATGTTTTGTTCCTAGCATCTATGTTGGGTGGTCCACGGTTGCCCATTACTCCAGTTCCAGGGGATCTGATACCTATTTCTGGTCTCCATAGGCACCTGCATGCACATGGTACACATACATACAGCCGAGCACACACATAAACACATAAGTAAAATTACTAAATAATCTTTTAAAAATATGTATGTGTATACATGAGTATAGTGTGTGTGTGTGTGTGTGTGTATGCGCGTGTGTGCGTGTACCATCTCTTCATTTGCTTACTGGTCTGAGATTATTCATTTGCTGTGTTTTGTTGGGTGTGGTTATCCTCTTTATGTTGGCATTTTCCTTCTAGTACCTTCTGTAGAACTGGATTTACAGATAAATATTGCTTTAATTTTGTTTTAACATAAAATGTTTTGCTTTCTCCATCTATTGTGGGGTTGAAAGTTCTACTTGGTATACTACACCCACACCCACACATACATATATGCACACACTTCAGATTCCCTGAAACTGGAGTCATGGTCAGTTGTAGGCCTCCCAACATGAATTCTAGGAACAAAACCCAATTTCTGTTCAGCAGTAGCCATTGCTTTTCATAGATGAGATAGATGAGCCATTTCTCCTGGCCTCAGATAAATCTCTTGAAAATAGTAGTATGACCACTAATTTTTAATTAATTAATTAATTTTTACTATTTAGTGAGTTCTGACCACGAACTTAACATACTTGATTTTGTTTGACCCTGCACAAATTATTACAGTCTGTTCACTGTACCCGTGAGTTTTACTTGTGTCTCAAATGTAGTCCTATCCAGGTTTTATGGAGTCTGCATTGAAAATAAACTACCCTTTTTCTTTTCAATATTCTTTTTTTATTAACATAGTTTTTATTGATTCTTTGGAAATTTCACATGATGTATCCCCAGCCCACTCATTTCTCAGTCCTTTCATGTCTGTCTGCGCTCCACACATGTAGCTTCTCCCTTGAAAAGAAGGACTAAAAAATAAATATAATTTTAAACAGACAAAATCACTTCACTCCTTCATTTTTCCTGCCTCTCCACTGTCTACTCATTCCTCTTAGAGGCACTGGGAGCTGTGATGTGTCATGCAGCGACTCTTATGCCTAGACAGTTGTGCTTGCAAATGTTCATTGAAATTGTTGTTGTTGGTCTGGTTCAAGGCCTCTGGTTCCTGGTACAACATCAATAATGAACTCTCACTGAAACTTCTCTCAGATATCTTGCTGTTGCCCCTAGTCATGGAGATTCTGGGCTGTGATTCCATGGGACTGTTCTCTTCATGTGCTCCCATAGGTCATAGATTGGGTAGATGCTGAAGTAGACCAACTCAGAGCCCTGGATGTGAGCCTGGGTGGTAGGTGAATGGGTCAGTCTGGACCTCCACCAGATCCCCTGCCTCAGGTGAGAGTCAGGGCCAGGTCTCGTGCACACATGGTGGGGGTTGGGGCAAGTGTACAGGACCAGCTCTCCCATTGAAGCCACTGGTAAGGAAGAGGGCAGTTCTTTCAGGCCATCAAGAGTCGGGCTAGCTCTCCTGGGAAGGGTCTTTTTAATATTTCTTTCTCTCTCTCTCTCTCTCTCTCTCTCTCTCTCTCTCTCTCTCTGTGTGTGTGTGTGTGTGTGGTATATGTGTATTATATATTTGTGCCCCTGTGCTTGTATGTAGCCAACTTTGGAAATTATTTCTTAGATACCACTTTATTTTCTGAGACAGGGTCTCTTGATTGTTCCTGAGGCTATGTTAGGTGACTAGTGTTACCCAGGAATCTTCCTTTCTCCACCTTCCCAGTGCTGAAATTTTAAGTGTAATCCATCACACCCAGCTTTTAAGATGTGGTTTATCACACTGAACCTCATAGAAGAGAAAGTGGAAAGCAACCTTGAATGCATTGGCACAGGAAACTGCTTCCTGAATATAATGCCAGTAGCACAGACACTAAGATCAACAATTAAGAAATGGGACCTCCTGAAACCGAGAAGCTTCTGTAAGGCAAAGGATATGATCAACAAGACAAAATGACAGCCTACAGAATGGGAAAAGATTTTCACCGACCCCGTATTATACAGATAACTGATCTCCAAAATATACAAACAACTCAAGAAGCTAGATATCAAAATAACAAATAATCCAGATTTTAAAAAATGGGGTGCAGATCTAAACAAAGAATTCTCAACAAAGGAATCTCAAATGATTGGAAGGCACTTAAGAAAATGCTCAGGAACTTTAGCCATCAGGGAAATGCAAATCAAAATGACTCTGAGATACCATCTTACAAAACTCAGAATGGCTAAGATAAAAAACACTGAAGATAGTTTATGCTGGAAAGGATGCAGAGTAAGGGAACACTCCTCCATTGCTGGTAAAAGCACAAACTTTTACGGTCACTTTGGAAATCAGTATGGCGGTTTCTCAGAAAATTGGGAATTAATCTACCTCAAGACCCATCAATATCACTCTTGGGCAGATACCCAAAGGATGCAGACCCATATCACAAGGACATTTGTTCAACTATGTTCATAGCAGTATTATAAGTAATAGCCAGAACCTAAAATAACCATCTGCCCCTCAAACAAAGAATGGACAAAGAAAATATGATGCATGTACAAAAAACAAAAAACAATGGCATCTTGAAATTTGCAGGCAAGTGGATGGAACTGGAAAAAACATCCTGAGTGAGGTAACCCAGACACAGAAAGACAAACATGGTATGTACTCATTCATAAGTGGATATTAGACATAAAGCAAAGGATAACCAGCCCACAGTCTACAACCCCAGAAAAGACAGGAAACAAGAAGAATCCTAAGAGAGACATACATGGCTCCCCCAGGGAAGGGGGCAGTAGACAAGATCGCTTTAGTAACGTGGCAGCATGAGTGGACAGGGGGGGTGGTAAGGGAGTGGGGAGGGGAGATGGGGAGGACATGAGGGATTAGGAAGATCAAGTTAGGTGAAAGACAGAGAGGGAAAGCAAGGAAAGAAGGAAACCTGGCACTAGGGAAATTCCCAGGAATCAACAAAGATGACCCCAGCTTAGAATCTAAGCAATAGTGGAGAGGGGACCTAAAATGCCCTTCCCCTGTAATCAGATTGATGACTACCATAATTGTCATCATAGAACCTTCATCCAGTATATGATGGAAGCAAATGCAGAGATCTACAGCTAAGCACTGGCCTGAATTCCTAGAGTATAGCTATTGGAGCAGGAGGAGCCATTACTACCAAGAGGGCCAAAACCATGATAGAAACACCCACAGAAACAACTGACCCAAGCTAGTAGGACTGGCACTTAGGGAACCTGCATAATACCAAACTAGGCCCTCTGAATGTGGGTGACAGTTATGTGGCTTGGACAGTTTGTGGTTCCACTAGCAGTGAAACCAGTATTTATCCCTTGTGCATCAATTGACTCTTTGGAGCTCATTCCCTATAGAAAGATACCTTGTTCAACCTAGATACACGGGGTGTCGGGGGGAGGGCTTTGGTCCTTCCTCAAGTGATATGATAGGCTTTGTTGATTCCCTATGGGTGGCCTCTTCCTCCTTGAGAAGAGGATGGGGGATGAAGTGGGGGAGAAGATGGGGGGAATGGAAGGAGGGAGGGGAAATTGGGATTGGTATGTAAAATAAGATTTTTTTAAAAAAATAAAATGTGGCTTATGAAAATGAACTCATACCCATATGCTTTCATGACAAACAATTTTACAATGGAGTTAAATCCCCATGCCCTTGCCATTGGCTGTTAAATAATTCAGTATAACAACTACTTATGTGATATGTACATAATGGTAGATATTCTAAGCTATTTAGAATAATCTAAGGTCTGGAGAGGATCCTCATAGACTATGCAAATACCACCATATATTACATAATGTGCTTGAGTAGCAAAACATTTTAATGTGTGGTGAAGAATCTTGGAAACAATCCCTGTGACTACCAAGGGATGACTTCATAAATACATTTTTTCAGGTACGCTGATCATGTTTTAGATAGATAAAGAAACTTCTCAGATATCTTTTAAGAAAAGTACACACACACAAACCTACAAACAGAAAAACCGTGTGAACCTAATTGCTAAGTCATGTGCCATTACCCCTTTTAGGTATGGCTGCCATGTTGGGGCTAAATTACTCATTTGTGTCAGAGTTCATCCTCATTGGCTTCTCTACCTTCCCTCACCTTCAGCTGATGTTCTTCCTGCTCTTCCTCTTCATGTACCTCTTCACGCTGCTGGGCAACCTGCTCATCATGGCCACCATCTGGAGTGAACACAGCCTCCACACACCCATGTACCTCTTCCTGTGTGCGCTCTCCATCTCTGAGATTTTCTACACCTTTGCCATCATCCCACGCATGCTGGCTGACCTGCTCTCCACGCTTCACTCCATCGCCTTCCTGGCCTGTGCCAGCCAGATGTTCTTCTCCTTCACATTCGGCTTCACCCACTCTTTTCTCCTCACAGTCATGGGCTATGACCGTTATGTGGCAATCTGTCACCCACTGCGCTACAATGTGCTCATGAGCCCTGGTGGCTGTGCCTGCTTGGTGGCTGGGTCCTGGGTTGGTGGTTCATTAATGGGGACACTGGTGACAACAGCTATTTTTAGTCTCACTTTCTGTGGACCCAATGAGATTCACCATTTTTTCTGCCATGTTCCCCCTCTATTGAAGTTGGCATGTGGAGAGAATGTACTGGAAGTGGCAAAGGGTGTAGGGATGGTGTGCATCATAGCCCTCCTGGGATGCTTGCTCCTCATCCTCCTCTCCTATGCCTTCATTGTGGCTGCCATCTTGAAGATACCATCAGCCGAGGGTCGGCAAAAGGCCTTCTCCACCTGTGCATCCCACCTCACGGTGGTTATTGTGCACTATGGCTTTGCCTCTGTCATCTACCTCAAGCCCAAGGGTCCCAAGTCTCTGGAAGGAGACACTCTGATGGGTATCACCTACACGGTCCTCACCCCCTTCCTCAGCCCCATCATCTTCAGTCTCAGGAACAAGGAGCTGAAGAATGCCATGAAGAAAGCTTTCCTCAACAAATTATTTCTGCGAAATTCCTGAAGAGACTGTTTTTTTTTTTTTTGGAAGAAATGTTATAGGGAGAAATTCCTTTGTTCTCCCTCTGTCTTTCCATTCTCTATTTCTCCTCTTCCTCCTTCTTTTCCTCTCCCCCTCCTCCTCCTTCTCTCTTTTTCTTCTCCTCATTTCTCTTCTCCCCCTCCCCTCTTTCTCTCTCCCCTCCCTTCCCACTCTTCTCTCTTCCCCTCACCCTTCTCCTTGCCCCTTCTTTCTTCTTAATGGTTATTTTTATGTATCTCCATCCCAAATTTAACATACCATATAATTTACCATTTTAAGGTTTACACAACCAATAGCTGACACTTTAGAACTCTTTTTATCTCATCTAACCCCCTTCTCTGAATCCTAGCTGAGTTCAGTGTTGTAAAATATAATCTCAGTACTTGGGAGGCCAAAGAGCCTGGATTACACTGTGAGGTAAAGACATACCTGGACTACATAATGAGGCTCTGTCTCAAAGAGGGGGAAGGAGGAGAAGAGAGATCTTTTGTGCATTTATGTATGTGGTAGTGTGTATATATGTTTGAAGCCAGAGGATAAACTCAGATGTAGCTCATCAGGAATATTGTCTACCCTTTTTATTGGGAGTATTTTTGAGACATTGTTCCTCTGTGTATCCCTGGCTGTCCTGAAACTCACTCCGAAGACCAGATTGGCCTTGAATTTAGAGATCTGGCCTGCCTCTGTCTCCCAAGTCCTGGGATTAAAGGTGTATACCACCACTACCAGCACAATTGTCTATTTTTTTTATTTTTAAGACAGGGTCTCTCGCTGAATTTGGGGCTCACCAAGTAGGGTAGGCTGGCTGACTTTCAAGCCCTAGTGATCCTCCTGTCTCTGCCTCATCAGGGCTGAAATTGTAAGTGCATGCCAGCCATCACGGTGAATACTGGGGATCAAACTCAGGACTTCAAACTTGTGAGGCAATCACTTTTCTGATTGAACCACCTCTCCAACCTTGAAGAAACTCTCAACCTTCAACCATCTCTTTCTGTCAGTCCCTCAAAACCACTAATATACTGTATCTGTGGATTTATTTCTTCAGATTTTTTTATAAATAAATAGAATCACACATACAATATATATTATTTGTTTGTTTTGTTTTTCAAGACAAGGTTTCTCTGTGCAACAGTCCTGGCTGTTCTGGAACTTAGTTTGTAGACCAGGCTGGCCTCACACTCACTGAGATCTGCCTGCTTTTGCCTCCCAAGTGCTTGGATTAAAGGCTTGTGCCACAACCACCCAGTCAATGTATATTCTTTTATGAAGGATCTTTCTACACAAAATCATGTCTAAGATTCATCTCCATTGTAGTGTGGACAATTGCTTTATTTCTTTACATGGGTTCATACTATTCCATTCATTGAGCAGTCTACATTCACCCCAAAATTAATGGGCATTTTGAGCCATTACTAACTATGCTGCTATACATATTTATATAGAGGTTTTTTATGAACATATGTCCTCATAACTTTTTTTTGGTTCTTTGAGACAGGGTTTCTCTGTATAGCTTTGGAGTCTGTCCTGGAATTCACTCTGTAGACCAGGCTGGGCTCGAACTCAGAGAGATCTGTCTGCCTTTGCCTCTCAAGTGCTGGGATTAAAGGTATGTGCCACCACCACCTGGGCATACCTTTTACTATATATACTGGAATGAAATTTATGGGTGGTAATGTATACTTATGCTTAATTATATGAATTACTGGCATAAATGTTTTCTAAAGTAACTACTTCAGTTTATATTCCCACCAGCTGGGTGTGAGGGTTCTGATTTCTCCACATCCTTGACAACTCTTCATCATTTCCTGACTTTCTGATTATAGCCACTTTGGTATGTTTAAATGAACTTTATCTTATTTAAAAGATTTAATAAATGATATTTATTGTGTGTATGTGTGTGAGGGTGTGTGTGTACCATGAAGTGGAGGTCAGAGGACAATTTTGTAGAGTCAGTTAAAACTCTCCCTCCATCTTTCTGGGTTAAAATTCAGGACTCTCCTTTCTGACACCTTTACTTACCTATTGGAGTCAATGTGCTAGCACCTTTGTTTTAATTAAAATTTGTAGGGCTGCTTTTCAGACCAAGTGGGCAGTGTATGGTAGGCAAGCATTCTATTTACTAGTAGAACTATAGTAGATTATATTTCAGTGAGCTATAGTCCCAGTCTTATTGAGCTTTTGATTTGCATTTCCCAAAAGAGTAATGAGAGATCTTAAGTAAAACAAGGAAAAGCATATGAGTTGTTTTGCTTTATAGAGGAGGTAGGGTCATTAGTCCCATTTGGAAGATGATGGGGGAGTGTCATATATCAATCTGTTGATTTCATTGGTTAAGCAATAAAGAAACTGCTAGACCCATTTGATAGGCCCACCCTTAGATGGGTGGAGTAAACAGAACGGAAGGCTGGGAGAAAGAAGCTGAGTCAGAGAGCCGCCATGATTCTCCCACTCCAGGCAGATGCAGGTTAAGATCATTCCTGGTAAACCAGCTCATGGGCTATAGCAGATTATTAGAAATGGGCTAATCCAGGTGCGAGAGCTAGCCTAGAAGAGGCTAGATAGAAATGGGCCAAGCGGTGTTTAAAAGAATACAGTTTCTGTGTAATTATTTCGGGTAAAGCTAGCTGTGAGGGCGGCCGGGTGCTGGGGACACAGCCCCGCCGCTCCTATTTCAACACGAAGATGAGCAAATATAAAGAGAATAAGACATTTAACTACAGTCTTACCAACTAAACCACGAAGTTAGAATGGAACTGATTCTTGGATCTGGAACTGAGTAGTAGAAATGTATTTCTCATGGGTTGTAAATTCAGAATGTCGGCCTCTTCCAGGTTGGGAAAGGAAGGTTCATGGGAATAAGAGACAAAATCTGGAATGCATGAACAAAATGAGTTCAAAATAAGGGACATATTCTTATCATTATTTGGAAAAAAAACATTAAGTGTATAAGACTTGAGGGGGTACATTGTAAATTGAGACAAACTGGCTCTCGTGTTTTAAGGCAGAGATTATAGATAAAAAAAATGAGCATCATGAGTAAATATAGGAAAAGTTTATATTATCTAAAATGTCTAGAACCAGCAATGTCTCAGACCATATTTTTAGATCTTAGAATATGTCCATGTATGTAGTAAAATACCTTGGGAATAGAATCCAAATGTAAATACAAAATATATTTGTTTCATAAGCATCGTATGCACAAATTTAAATGCAACTTCATGCAGTTTTAGTGTAACTGCATCTGAGTTAACTGATGTGATTCATCACACAGTCAAATGTGGAAATTTCCACTTGTGGAATCATGGGATATTTCAGATTTTGATTTTCACATTAGGAATGCTTAAGCTGTACCAAGTGATTTATCCTAAAACACTCATGCCCTCTTCTAAAGACAGATTTTTGGGCCAGTGAGATGGCTTAGAGGTAAAAGTCCTTGACCACTGAGCCTGAGTTTGATCCATGAAATCACACGGTAGAAGAAGAGAACCTACTCTTCCCAATTGTTTTCTGAGCTCCGCATGTGTGCCACGGCATGTGTGCACTCCTGCATCTCTGCTGCACCCACAGCTCCTCTGCATAGTAAATAAATGCTTTTAAAAACCAAAGGCAAGTTCTTTGGTAATATTAGAAATTGTGGGAGTAAGTCACAATATTTGGGAGATAGACATCCTTTGCTTTCCCTATAAAACCTGAAGGTTTTCAGATGCCAAGGTAGCCTACTCATCAATGCCTGAAATTGTCACAGATGAGAAGAGCTAAGCAGCCAGCACAAGTCCTGAAGAACAGTTAATGCTCCTCTGGTGAAAATGATAACAGCAAAGAGGGCTCAGTAGTTAGACCCTAGAAATGGTTTTTTGTTTGCGTTGTTTGTTTTTGCTGCTGTTTGTTTGTTTAGTTATTTGTGTTTGAGGCCAGGCTTCTCTGTGTAGTGCTGGCTGTCCTGGAACTCACTCAGCAGACCAGGCTGGCTTTGAACTCTAGAGGTTCTCCTGCCCCTGCCCCCCAAGTGCTGGGATTAAAGGCATGTGTGCACCACATGTAGCTGGTACTCTAGTAATTTCACCACTATTTCCCTGTGCTCATTAGAGAAAAAGTCAACTAGTTGTTTAATTGGATAAATATGAAGTAATATAAAGGTTAAAAAAATAAAATAAAAAATTTTTGGATCAGAAAGATGGCTCAGTTAGTAAAGGCACGGATGCCAGGCCTGATGACCTGAGTTCTAGCTCTGAAACTCAGACGGTGGAAAGAAAAAAAAAACTTTTGCAAGTTGTTGTCTAACCTACACACACACACACACACACACACACACTTTACATTTTTTAATTAAGACAAACCCAATTATTTGCTTTAGTTAGCATTAGCTATCATATAAATTTAAAACAGCCAAAAGAGTTACTGGATGAATGTCATATTTCTAAACTGAGGTCAGGGTGATGGAGATTAGGAAGGGAAGCATGCTACCCTCTCTTCATTTAAAATGACACACTTGCTCACGTGGATTTTTTTAAAATTATTTTTGAACTGGATGTAGTGGTGCATGCTTTTAATTTCAGCAATTCTGAAATGGAGGCAAGAAGATCATGTGTTCAAAGACTTCCTCAGCTAAATAGCAAATCTGAGGATAGGACATACAAGACAACATCATCAAAATATTTTAACTTTGTATTTATCAGCGTCTCAAACCGAATGCCACATATATATGTGTGTATAATTTATATATATATAATATACAATATATAAAGTTTATATATAATTTATACATATATATGCTTTATATAAATTTATATATCTACTTTAAAAGTGAGGAAAATGTGGAGTGAAAAGCATTATGCTGAACATAGTTTATGAACGTTAATGAAACTTTTGGTGTCTCTATGTTGAGTGCTCATCACGACTGTCTTTCCAGCTAATCTTTCCTCAACAATGACAAATGCTTACATTTCTTTTCTTTCCATAGACTACAAATACAAGCCATCATTAATTTTCTAAAGATAGAATGAGTAAATGCAAAATTTTTAAAAAGCCTGCCAACACAGCAGTATGTGACTAATGAGACCCACATGCTGTAGGAGAGGAGATAACCTCCAGTTCTGACCGTTAACACTGGTAATTCCCACCAGAACCCAGAAACCCTGTCCTCACCTCTCTGTTAATCAGCTTCTAATTTTGAATCCCATACTCCCTGCGTTCTTTACTGTTTGCTCTTCCTTCCTTCTTAATGGTTCCCTCTGTGCATGCTTTGGTCTCCCCGGGGCAGAGCCCAGAGATGTAATTAAAGGGCAAGTACACAAAGTCAGGGCTGTTGACATGGAGGTCCCCAGACCTTCAGACACCCCTTCCTAGACTAATTGGTGCTAAGTGTTCTGAAACTCATTGTTAGAGAATAAGGCTAGCTTGGGAAAGGAGATAGGCTGCCTTCAATCTACTGTTTTTCTTTCCTTCCACACTGACCCAATGGCCTTGCTTGTGGGTAAATTCTAGGCTCCTACACAAGGTATTTTTTCTCTTATCTTACCATAAGATGTCTCTCCCCAGCGGCCAGAAGGAACTTCCCAATGAGAAACTCTGAAAACGCTGCTTTGTTATATCTAATTCTAGCTTTATGATGAGAATCACATGAAGAGTCACCACTTCGCATCCACATTCAATCTCTGACTCTCTTCAGCTTTCCAACCACAGCATTCTCCTGTGGAAAAGCAAGCCAACTCAGACCTCAGGCTCCTCCCATTTGCTCTAGCATCTTTCTGGGATTCCATTTCTTTTATTTCTATGTGCATTAAGATCTGACCCGAATGCCACCTCCTCAGGAATGGCTTCACTGATGCCCCCCGAATGGCTCTTCTCCTCTATTAAAACCACTCATTGTAGTTCATTTAGAGTTTGTCAAAATTTATTATACATATTAACTAATACAACCACCTGTACCTATCTGTGAGGACTGGTTTTAGTCTATCCCTGCAAGACACCAAATTCTGAAGCTATACAAATTCCTCATATAATTTAGTGTCATATACAATGGAAACCAAAAAAATAATCCATGTATTTTATATCACTTATATATTATTTGGAAAGAGTAATACACTATAAATGCTGTATAAACTGTTATATCCTACATTGTTTAGATAATAAGCAGAAAACAGTGCAAATTCCACTTTTAAATATGGCCAAGACCAGTGAGATGGGTCAGTGGGTAAAAGCTTCTACTTTTGGTCTGAATTTAATCCCCATGTCCAACATGAGGGAAGGAGAGAACTTATTCCTGCAAGCTGTCCCTCTATGTGTTCAGAGATATGCATAACATATACATACCATGCATACATAAATAAACAAATGAAATGTTGTTTAATATGTTCAGTCTGCATATTGTTAAATCTAAGGATGTGGGGCGTGTAGAGGTGGAATTCTGACTACACAGTTGTTTTATGTACATATAAACACATATATGTGCTATGTGTTATATTAACATCTACATGCCATATATAGCACATATAACCTACATGTGATAGGTGTGTTTGAACACTATGCACGTATCGTTTGTATGTATAGTCCCTGTCAAATGCAACCACTGAGATTGTTGTTCCTGTCTAATTGGGTCATAATTGTTTAAGAGTTTATTTTCCTTTCTAATTGTGTGTGTGTGTGTGTGTGTGTGTGTGTGTGTGTGTGTGTGTGTGTGTTTGGAGGTTTGTGCATGTAAGTTAGTGCCTACAGAGGCCAGAAGAGAGTGTTGGGCTCATGAGAGCTTGCGTTATAGGTGCTTGTGGGCTGCCTGATGTGGATGCTGGAAACTGAACTTGGGTCCTCTGCAAAAACAGCATCTACTGTTAGTCACTGACTTCACTCTCCACCTCCGAGTCAAGGTTTAACATCAGCAATGTGAAACTGTCTGACACACAGCAGGAGCTCAGTATATTTTGTTGAGTAAACATAGCAGGGCTTGTGTCTTTTTTTTTCCGTTTATGTATAGCCAATATAGACAGTGAGCTGTTCTGTATATTGTAAGATAACGTTAAGCAACATTCCTGTCTTTGTTCTATCAGCTGCTGTTTCACAGACCCGTTGCCTGGCACCGTAACCATCAACATAACTACCGGAATTTCCAAATGCTTTCTAGGAGAGGAAGAACCACAGTGGGATGAAAAACTGGGATATGGTGATGAATGAATCCCAATCCCAAGCCATAGCACTCTTGCTTTTATTTGTAACCTAGAACTGCATTCACATGGTAATTAATTTTAAGTGCCAACAGATGTGGTGACATTTTGTTTGTGATCTAACAAATAAAGCTTGCCTGAAGATCAGAGCATGGAGCTAAGCCACTAGTTAGCCATAAAGGCCAGGTAGTAGTGGCACACACTTTTAATTCCACTACGTGGGAGTGACATGCCTTTAATCCCAGCACTAGGAAGGTGGATACAGGAAGTGATATGGCTGGGCAAAGAGAGGAATAAAAGGCAAGAGGAGACAGAAGCTCGAGTTAGTCTGAGGTTTCATAGAGACAGCATTTATTCTGGGGATTCATAGACAGGATCTTGCCTACTTTGGTCTGAGAATTTCATAGAGGTAAAAGGTATGTCTAGTGGCTGGCTCCTTTACTTCTCTGATCTTTCAGCATATACGCTAATATCTGACTCTGGGTTTTTATTATTAATACCAATTTGAATTCACGCAACAAACCTGTCTAGGTCATGAACTGTTCATATGCCTGATTTTTTTTATTGATAAAAGGAGAATAAAAAAAAATTCCACCTCCTCCGAGCCTCCCATTTCCCTCCCCCTCCTCCCACTCTTCTCCCCCTCTTCCCACCCTTCTCCCCCTCCCCCCACTCCTCTCCCCCTCCCTCTCCAGTCCAAGGAGCAGTCAGGGTTCCCTGCCCTAGAGCAATACTGACAAATATCTTACATATCATCATAGAACCTTCATCTGGTGATGGATGGAGATAGAGACAGAGACCCACACTGGAGCAATGGACTGAGATCCCAAGGTCCCAATGAGGAGCAGAAGGAGGGAGAACATGAGCAAAGAAGTCGGGACCACGAGGGGTGCACCCACCCACTGAGACAGTGGAGCTGATCTACTGGGAGCTCACCAAGGCCAGCTGGACTGTTACGGAAATAGCATGGGATAAAACTGGACTCTCTGAACATGGCGAACAATAAGGGCTGATGAGACACCAAGGACAATGGCATGGGGTTTTGATCCTACTTAATGTGCTGGCTTGGTGGGAGCCTAGCCAGTTTGGATGTTCACCTTCCTTGATATGGACGGATGGGGGAGGACCTAGGACATATGCCTGATTTTTAAGCAGTGTTTTTAGATATGCCGGGATAGTGTTTCTCGAACCCATTAGCATTTGATTGTATTGTGGTTTGAATGTAAAATGGTTTCCCATAGGCACATATATTTAAACACTTGATCAGCATCTAGTGGTGCTATTTTGTAAAGTTGTAGAATTTTTAGTAGGTAGAATCTTGTTGGAGGAAATGGGTCACTTGGCAGTAGGCCTGGAGGTTTATAGCCTAGCTCCACTTCCTGTTCGCTCCACTTTCTGATTTCAAATACAATGTGGCTGCCCAGAATCCAGTCAGCATGCCTTCCCCAACAGAAGCTCCCTCACCAGGATGGAATGTATTCCTTTAAGATATAAGCCAGAATAAACCTTCTTTAATTCTTTTCTTTTTTGTTCAGTTATTTCATTATAGCATTGAGAACAGTAACTGATACAAATTGTAGATAGTACAAATTATAAAATAGATGACCCTCCCCAGGGTGTTGTAGATGGGTACAGTCTAATCTGTTGAGAAGCTGACTGAAATTTCAAAGAGCCATTATATTCATGTTTCCTCTCCCTTTCTGAATGAGGTGGGACATGGTTCTTCTGCACTCTGCACTCAGCACTACCGGATCCAATTTGGAATCTGTATTATTAGGTTCTTAAACACCTTAATTGTACCAGTGACTTCTTGGGATTCAGCCTGGATGTGCCCTTTTATGTTTATGGTATTTCAAAGCTTCCATGTTCACATGAACCAATATAATATCAAATAATAATATCCATTGACCTATGCATCTATTAACCACATGCTTATCACCTGGTTATATCTCTTTGATTCCTAGTTCTTGTCTTGGTTAGAGATGTACACACACACTTCTCTGTGTGACTACTGAGCCTCAGGTAACATCCCAGACACAATGGCCTCTCTCTTGTACCCCTTAATTGAACATGGATATTGGAACATGGAGTTCACAAATGATTTTTAAAGCTGATACTTCTTAACTGTTTTATTTTTAAAAACAATTTCTATTTATTTACTGTATTTTTTACAGATGTGCACATTTGCACACATGCATGTACCACATTTGGAAGTCTTGACATCTTGTGCATGTTGGTTCCATCCTTCTACTATGCAGATCCCAGGAATCAACCTCAAGTCATCAGGCTTGGTGGCAAATGTCTACCCACTGAGCCTCCTTGCTGGCTACTTCAGGCATGCTTTCTTTGTGCTGGAAACTCTCAATTGTCCTACATCAGATGTGCTCCTTAATTCTAGCAGCCCTCCTAATCATTGTAATTCAACTATTTCAGTGCTAGGAAACCAAGTCTAATAAAGAACAATTTACCCAAGGAAAAATTTTCTTTCTGTCATTTAAAAACAGTGCACAATCGTCCCAACAGGTCATCATTTCTCTTTGAAAGCTTGTTGCTTGTCACTTCTGTGAAGTGCTGCCATGTGATGAGTAATGTGGACCAGTCTTGGAGGTGAAGCACCACAGAGAGTAGTCAGTTCCTGGCAAAAGGGATTCTGGAAGAAGAGACTGTAACTTTCAATTGGAGCACTATTAATATGTCTCCCCGTTTCTCTTCCTTGTAGACCACAGGCTTTGGTCCAGTGTCCTGTAGAATCTCCCACACTACGTGCCAAGACATATGCAATAAAGTTGTTGGTCTTCAAGAGGACAATTCTTTGGCTCATATCAGTCTGATGAAAAATTCAAGTCAAACTTCTAGTATGACTGAATCATAGGTGTTATTTTATTGAATGTGTGTGTGAAGCACCATGCAATGACGTTCACAGACATTGCCTCTATTTGATCTTGTATTTTTGATCTTTGTTCTTTGTCTTAGAAGGCAGGTACTTCTTATAGGGCAGGCTTATACAAAGGATGAAAAAGATCATTTCTACACATTTACTGCACAATCTTAGCAACTGAAGAGACAAATTTGTTTCACCTGGTTAGATTTACTTCTTAGCATTCTAAATCAATTTATTCAACAAATAATTGGGAGTCTATCATATGCTACCATTTAGCCATGGATCAGATAAACCCCTGTACTCCTCTGTAATCCATTGGCTAGAAGTAGAATAAAACTAGCAAACACAGAGAAGCTGTATGATAATATGAACATAGATGAGAGTAAACACCAAGAGAAAGAGTACATGGCAGGAGTGTGACTAGAGAAGAGTCAAAAGAGTTGTTTTAAGTAGCAAACTGAGCCAGATGTCAGTTTAAAACAAGATCTAATCTTGATTTGCAGGTGGGTGGGATGTAAGGTAAAGGGAAGGAGTCATAATGTTCCAAAAAATGGAGTTGGATTTGTGTTTTCTCTGATGTGAGGGGGTGGTAGAGACAATCATAATATGAGAGGGCCTAAGGACACAGCTCAGCAGCTTTAAAGAATTAGCCATAAAAGGATGAGGACTGCAGCTTGGACCTCTGAAATCCACATAAAATTTTGGTGAGAGTGGTAGCCTAAATTAATACTAGCACTAGAAGATTAAGACAAGGGATCCCCAAAACAAGACGACAACAAGATGACCAGTGAGACTAACCCTACCAGGGAGCTCTAGATTTGAATGTGGTTTTTTGTCCTCAATAAATAGGTTGGAAGAATGATTGAGAATGATTCTCAACATCCACATCACACCTATACATGCTCTCTCTCTCTCTCTTTCTCTCTCTCTCTCTCTCTCTCTCTCTCTCTCTCTCACACACACACACACACACACACACACACAAAAGCATTAATACAAAAATATGAAGATGTGCTAGTAGTATGCCTCACTCATGAAAACATAAAAATAAAACCAAAATACCTGAGAGTTAATCATTAGGTTCAAGATGCCTACTCCACATTCAAGAAAAGATGTCAAAAACAGGTTGGGAAGGTTAAGAATTCAGGGTTTATCCCTCTGTAGAAGATGTATACAGCTATATCTAATGGGACACCTAGGGAGGGATTCGAATGAAGTACACGATGCAGTTATTGTCATGCTTGTCTGTGTTCCACTTTATTTACTTTTAATTTATTAGATTTTTTTAAAAAAATACTAATCCAAGTATCCACTCCCTACCCTCCTCTCATTCCCTCCACATACCTTCCCAACCCACCCTCATCCAATTCTCAGAGAGGGTAAGGCACATTGCTTTGGGGAAGGTCCAAGACCCTCCCTCCTATATCTAGGCTGAGCAAGGTATTCATCCAAAGAGAACTGGATCCCCAAAAGCCAGTACAACAGTTGAGACAAATCACAGTGCCACTGCCAGTGGCCTCTCAGTCTGCCCCAGCCATGCAACTTTCAACCACATTGAGAGGAACTAGTTCGGTCATATGCTTGTTTTTTCCCAGTCCAGCTGGAGTTGATGAGCTCCCATTAGCTCAAGTAAGCTGTTTCCATGGGTCAATCCATCAGTCTTGACCACTTTGCTCATATTCTCATTCCTCCCACTCTTCAACTTGATTTTGGGAGCTCAGTCCAGTGCTCCAGTGTGGGACTCTGCCTCTGTTTCCATCAGTTGCTGGATGAAGGTTCTATGGTGATATTTAAGATACTCATCATTCTGACTACAGGGAAAGCCCCTTCTCTATTGCTTAGTGTCTTAGCTGGGATCATCCTTGTGTATTCCTGGGAATTTCTTTAGAGCAAGTTTTCTGCTATCCCTATAATGGCTCCCTCAATCAAGATACCTCTAAACAGAGAATTCTCAGTAGAAGAATCTCAAATGATCGAAAGATTCTTAAGGAAATGTTCAACATCCTTACCTACCATGGAAATTCTCACTCTGTAGATGAGGCTAACTTTGAACTCAGAGCATCGCCTGCTTCTGTCTCCAGAAGGCTAAGAGTCAAGGTGTGCACCACCACTGTCATCTTGTCTTTAGTAAACTTAAGGATTATGCCTCTCTAGTACAACCAGACAAAAAGTATGTCATTAAGTCTTCCATTTCTTGTTGCATTATGGATGTGTGTTGTTGGGGATTGTAGATGACTGGAGTTTGGAATATGGAGGGCAGTAAATATCTCACAATAAATACATAAGGCAATTCTGGTTTGTTTAGTATTGTGAGGCTTGTATTAGTCCACCAGAGAAATACTCAAACAAACTGAGTGCTAATAATGTGTCCTGTAGCTGGTCAGAAAGGTTATGACTTTCTCTTTATTCTCATAGTTATTTCCATTCCCAAATAAATCCCAGATGTGATTTACATATGACTTACAAAGTCATATTTACATATGACTATAACATGAAAGTATCATAAGTAAACATATACTGATAGAGAATTTTCACAAAGAGTAAAATTTGGTGTACCCATCTACAAGAATTTTCTTATAGGTCATTAAATTTTCTCTGGGTAGAGTTTGCTTAGGAAAGCTTTCTTCATGGCATTCTTCAGCTCCTTGTTCCTGAGACTGAAGATGATGGGGCTGAGGAAGGGGGTGAGGACCGTGTAGGTGATACCCATCAGAGTGTCTCCTTCCAGAGACTTGGGACCCTTGGGCTTGAGGTAGATGACAGAGGCAAAGCCATAGTGCACAATGACCACCGTGAGGTGGGATGCACAGGTGGAGAAGGCCTTTTGCCGACCCTCGGCTGATGGTATCTTCAAGATGGCAGCCACAATGAAGGCATAGGAGAGGAGGATGAGGAGCAAGCATCCCAGGAGGCCTGTGATGCACACCATCCCTACACCTCTAGCTACTACCAGTACATTCTTTCCACATGCCAACTTCAATAGAGGGGGAACATGACAAGCAAAATGGTGGATCTCATTGGGCCCACAGAAAGTGAGATTGAAAATAGCTGTTGTCACCAGTGTCCCCATTAATGAACCACCAACCCAGGACCAGGCAACCAGGCAGGCACAACCACCAGGACTCATGAGCACATTGTAGCGCAGTGGGTGACAGATTGCCACATAGCGGTCATAGCCCATGACTGTGAGGAGGAAAGAATGGGTGAAGCCGAATGTGAAGGAGAAGAACATCTGGCTGGCACAGGCCAGGAAGGCGATGAAGTGAAGCGTGGAGAGCAGGTCAGCCAGCATGCGTGGGATGATGGCAAAGGTGTAGAAAATCTCAGAGATGGAGAGCGCACACAGGAAGAGGTACATGGGTGTGTGGAGGCTGTGTTCACTCCAGATGGTGGCCATGATGAGCAGGTTGCCCAGCAGTGTGAAGAGGTACATGAAGAGGAAGAGCAGGAAGAACATCAGCTGAAGGTGAGGGAAGGTAGAGAAGCCAATGAGGATGAACTCTGACACTCCTGAGTGATTGACTCCCTGCATGGAGGCCATGCCTGAGGTGAGGTAGGTAGAGGTCATCTACTAGATGGAGAAAAATTATCAGCTTTCACCTTACCTGGACACACCAAAGAGTTTGATCCTGTGAGAAGAGTGCAGAAGTATTAGTCTTGCTCCTACTATTATAGCCTAAAAATTAATTCAGTCATCATATCAGTAGAGGTGGTATTATTTTCTCCTCCATTTTGAGTGTCTTTCGCATACTTGCTGAGATTATTGTAATGTAGAAATATTGGGCAAATTGTCAAAGTGAATCTGCTAAAAAGGTAGATCTAAGATCAATCCGACACTTGTACTGACCTCTTAGACTGTATATCCCAGGTGTTCCTTTGCTTTGCATCCCTTTGAAATTGTTCCTTTACTGGAGCTTCCAACCATTGCTATCCTGACCTTATACTTTCCTGTGAGAAATCCTGGTTAATTCCCATTTTCAGGGGCCCCAGTAGATGCCAACTCATGACTATAAGCCCTGGCAACGTTCAAGTCCAACTTAATGTACATCAGTCTACTGATTCCTTTTGGATTGCAAGCTCTGAGGTAATCAGCTCAAATGTGTAACAACGTACAGTAGCAGAAACTGTTTCAATCCCATCTCTGCCTACTGTGAACTTCAGAAAATTTATTCACACTGTTTTTCTCTGTATTTCTCTCAATACCGCAAAAGTTGTTGTAAGAAATAGTAAGTTTTAAATCCATAATGGCACAGGCCTTTAATCTCAGCAATCGGGCAACAGAGGCAGGAGGATCTCTGTGAGTTTGAGGCTAGTCTAGTCTACATGTTGAGTTCCAGGACAAGGTCCAAAGCTACAAAAAGAAAGCCTGGATTGAAAATCCAAAACAAGAAAAAAGAAATAATAAGTGTTTCTTAAATTTTTATTAAAAGGTGCCCACCCAGGGCTGGAGAGAATGCTCAGAGGTTAAGAGCATTGCCTGCTCTTCCAAAGGTCCTGCGTTCAATTCTCAGCAACCACATGATGGGTCACAACCATCTGTAATGGGGTCTGGTGCCCTCTTCTGGCCTTCGAGCATAGACACAGACAGAATATTGTATACATAATAAATAAATAAATATTTTTTAAAAAAGGTGCAATGTAGCATCTTTAAGTCTACATAAGAGGGGAAATGCTGTTTTTGTCCAGAAAGTTATATGATTAATGAGGTCTCCACATTTCAATATGAATCACTTAACTATAACATATTTGGTAACAGACAATGCAAAGTTCGAAAGATCAGATCATTTTTCTGTTTCCTGGTCCTTTGTTTTTGGCCTGTTGTACATACTTGATGTAAATGGAATCCTGAGATATATATCCTTCTGTATTTGACAACTTTTGTACAAGTGACTACATTTTTCTATTATAATTGTTGTTGTTGTTGCTATTTACTGTGTGTGTGTGCACGTTTGTTTGAGCAAGGTGTGTGTGTGTGTGTGTGTGTGTGTGCATATGTGTGTGTAAAATGCATCCAGGTGCCTGAGAAGGCCAGAAGAGAATGTTAGATCCCTTAGAGCTTCTGAGCCCCTCATGTGGGGTTTGGAAACCAAACGACGGTGCTCTGGAAGTATAGCAAATAGTTGACTTCTGAGCTGACTCTCCAGGCACTAGTGAATGCCCTCTTCGATCAGCTAAGGTCTGTGATTGTTTAAAGGTTTATCATGAGAAATCAAAGAAAAACTATCAATTTTAGTGCGTGGTGGCTGTATTCCTCAATTACCACCAACTTTAAGGTTACCGGCTTCTATTTCAGATGTCATTTAATCATTTCCTGCTATTTATGGTTAGCACCTACCAATCAGTTCAGAAATGGTGGGCCCAACAGCCCTATATAACCCCAACACTCTGAGATCATGGAGGTGAATGGTTTCTGGAAATAACATCCTGTAGGATAACACTGAATGGATGCCACCAGGACATATGGACTCTGCACTCATACAGTTCTTCTGTGCACAAAGCAGGGTTTCTTAACACAAGACTATTGAAATTGGAACCTAATAATTCATTCTGTGATGAACCCTCCTGTGCCTTTTGTGGTGTTTAAAACATCCCTGGTCTCTACTGTGAAGACAGCAGGAGCTGCTGACCAAATGTGACAAGGAAAACATTTCAGAAAGCATGAATGACTCCGTAGAGAAACATTTCTCCTTGTTAAAAATTGCTGACCTAAAATAATACAGTTGCCTTATTGATACTCTTTCTCTGCAGACTGCATGAGTTAGTTGCCCAAGTTCCACTTGTCCATTTGGCAAATATATGTTTCTGTTTAAGACACAGATTCAACATCATGTCCTCCTTAGAGTTTTTGTGTGTATTTTTTCCCAAAACAGATCGAGACACTCTTTCCTAAGTGACTATAATAAACCCAGTTTACTACTTGGTCATGGATCCTTCTATCTGCATCACGCTGGGCTCACATCTGCTTATAGATCTGGATTGTGAGTTCTTCTATCAATGACTGTTGTAACTCTAATTACTACTGTAACTATAATGTATTAAACACAATGGATTCCCATAAGCACATCTGTCTTCTCTGTCTGTCTTGTGCACCCTTGTGTGTCTGTCACTAGGCTCAGCACCCTCCTGTGGTTCTGGAATCTTTCCCTGGCTGTGGGAAGGAACTGCTGTGCTCCCAGTTATCTATAGGAGAAGGGAGATTCCCACAGAGAACTCATCTCTCTCCCAGGGAAGGACAAGTGTGGAGCAGACAGGCCAGGATTTGAACTTAGGACCTAGTGTTCACAGAGCTTGTCTCCTTGACCTCCTGTTATTCTACTCATTGCTTACTCATGACTGTTAAAAAGAAAACCAGAGGCTGCTCTCACTCAGAGATGTCTTTTCTCTGTGAATAACCATGCCACTTCTATCCTTATATTACCAATGACCCAAGCAATACACAGAAAGGGAGAACTCTGTAATTAGAGCTGATCACCCCGGGAAGAGGAGACTGAGATAGCATATGCCACCCATTGGCGTGATAGGAACTTGAGTGGTTATTCAAAATTGGGAGGAGAATAAAAGACCTGTGGCTTTCAGGGAATGGTGAGGACAAAGGAACGAGGAAAAGACAAAGTAAAGAGGATTTCTAAAGGTAGTTAGAATGCTACAGACTTTCAGGAGGAACACATGGCTTTGTACAATTGTCCAAACCTAGGCCTGAACAACACTATTATAAACCTGATATAAACTTGAAATTCAGGAGCATACACACACACACACACACACACAGGGAAAGGCCGAGAGGCAGGCATAGGGGAAGGACAGGACACACTAAGTCTCACAGGTACCTATGGTTGGTGCCATTTTGATATCCAGATGCATGCAGACTAAGGCTGGCAGGGATAAATCCTACCCGTACACATCTTTAGTGTTTCTTAAATTCAGCATTAGGGACCTATAGGAAAGTATCATTTATTTTTAAATTGATAATATATTTTAATGGCTAATCATGGATATGAACATTTATGCAAAACAATGACTAATTTGGTGAATACCTATATATTAATAGATGTGTCATGATTAAGTCAAACTGGTGGCCAAATAAATTCACCTCAATGCTCAGCAGTTTCTGTGTTGTGCCAGACACAATTTTAACGTTGCCACATGTGATATATGTTTACTGACTACAGTTCCCCATCCTAATGAATTTGCTGCCTGTGATCAGTAATTCTGCATTCACTCTCCTCAAAGAACAAGCTTCTGGCCACCACTCACACAAGGCACAAACAGGCAAATTCTACCTGATTCTGATGATGTGGACTATAATAACAAGGTTGAACTTGTAGAAATGATGAGGAGATGTTATGCCTAGACCATGTCTTTATGGAGAGACCTGCGCCCTGAATTCTGACACATTGATTTTCACAGATCATCAAATATTTCCTGAAGAACAGACCGTGTTTGAGAACCAACGGCTTATCCAGCTTCTCTCTAAGATCCCATTTTGCCCCTCCTGTTTCCTCTTCACTGACATCTCTCAGCTCCCTTGCCCTTCTTTGCATCTATTACTTCTGTTTTCCTCCTGAATTCATTATTTTCTACATGCCTAGGATTTGGCCTCTCAGTCTTCAGTGTATTCTGTCTTCCATATGCCTGCCCCCAGCCTGCTGCTGGACTCTGGCTGCACAGACCAACACATGTTAACACAGAAATATAACCTGGGTAAGAGAGTCTGCCCTGATATTTCTGCAAGTCAGCTTTCCCGCCTGTATAAATGACCTACCTCATGAAGTAGGAGATCCCGAGAAGATACAATCTACTGTGCAGTCATCACATGGTCTTGATAACCCCTGCCCCATATACTTGAATTTCTTGAAGAGTTGCAGAAGAAAGTGAGTTCTCTGAGTCCCTGGCTGAAGCTGGCTTCACAGGTCTTTCCTGGTGAGGTGGATGAGAGGGAAAGGCCACTAACCTGAGAGTCACGGCTCTGCACCTGATCCCTCTATTAGAAATCCCTGATTGAAAATGTCTGTCCATGTGAACACTGTAATAGTCTGACTAGGGCCAGCTTGGCCGGGGGCTTGGAGGAGCCTGGTCACCATTTTTTATCCTTCCTGTGCTACCTGCCCACTGCCTGTTCTGGCTGGCTGTGGTCCAGCTGCTTCTGCTACATGGAGCCCAGGGCCCCTAGAGCACTGCTGGGGATGAGGCCACCTCAGGGAATCTGTGTCCCCACTTCCCCTCCCTGCTTTCCAGGGGTGAGTCAATTACCTGAGCTTCTCTGTGGCTTGAGAAGAGACTTAATTCTCGACAATCTGCAGATGTGGCATGCTAACAGAGTTAATAGGCGAACAGCCCTGCAGAGGTCCCCGGGGATGAGCGGCCTCCAGTACACTTCTCCACTTTCCTCCTTCCTCATCTTAATCTCTGGTCCAGGAAAGAGGGATTTTCAAAGTTACATCATTTTAATTCAAAGAACATACTGTTTCTTTTTCTTGAACAATTAAAAGGCCACAAAATAAGTTTGAGTGCTATGGAAAATTCAGTTACAAAAACATTTTGTGGGAACCTTTAAAGTATCTTTTTAAAATTAGGGGATGTATTTACCTGTTATTTAGTGTGGGTCATGGATAACACACTTGTGGCATTCACCTTGCTGGCCACATCCACAGCGTTACATATATGTGACATGTGAACCAATTCAAACCTCAAAAATGACATTACTCTGGATAACATAATTACACTTTTGAGATATTATATGCTTTATATAATAGATCTCAGTATATAAATCAAGGGGAGTTGACATCTTTCTAATGTTCAACTAACATTTCTACCTACATCAAATCATTTTCATTAGGGCTCATGAGACCACTCCATGGCTAAGGGTGGACGTTGCCCTTGCAGAGGACCTGAATTCAGTTCCCAGCTCCCATGATAAGCAGCTTCCTAATGCCTGTAACAGTTCAGGGTATCAGATGCCCTCATTCTGGTCCCAGTGGGGACAGACATGCACACATTAAAACACATACACATAAATAGAAATAAAAAGAACACCATGATTTTCAGAATTCCCAAAGGAAAGTTTGTTTCCACGAAAGCCAGAGTTCAGTCTATCCCCAAAGCCAGTGGAAAACTCCAGGTTTGTCTCCTCCTTGGAATCGCCTATTTGGACCATTGCACATAAGTGGAAACAGAAGAGTTGTGGCTTTTTCTTAATTGAGTACAGTACTTTCAACGTTTTTTTCCTTGTGTATCATGTGTTAGCAATTCATTCTTTTGTGAAGCTGACTATGTACCTGCTGCGTGGATCTAGCACTTTCTGTATACCACTTAAGTCCTTTCTACCTTTTGACATGTAAATAGTGCCTTTATAATCATAGGTATACAATTGTTTATTTATTGTGGGGGGGCACACCCGTATGTGTGCCTGTGAGCCAGCCACAGCATATGCATCAAACTCGGAGGACAACCTGTGGGAGCCAGTTGGGATATGGATGTCTGGATGGTATCTGCAGATAGTATTATCTTTTCTCTGAACATTTTGAAGTAAAATTTGTAATGACCAAGGATATTCAACCTTTCAGTGTTGACATTCTGGACATGTCATGCTTTTTGGTGATGACAAGATTGTGAATAGCGGGAAGTTGACCCACATTTCTGCTATCAAACATTATCAGAGAAACTTCCGCTTAAAGTAGTTGGCAATTAATTCATAGAGCTACAGCTGGACAATGAGCAGAGAGTAAGACTTTGGAGTACTCAGTAGCGAATGGGATGTCTTCATCAAATCCCTGCCCTCAAGGATCCAGGATCTTTGTAGAAGAGGAGGAGAAGATTGTAAGAGCCAAAGGTGATAGATGACTCCAGGTAACAGTGTCTTACAGACACAACAGGGCTGATGCTCTTATGAACTCAAAGACCATGGCATCACACACATGACCTGCAAGGATTCAGTCAAGATGGGGTTGCAGCCCCGGGAATGGGGTTGACACAAGGTCCCAGTCCTAAATAAAAAAACTATTGCCAATTGATACCTGTTGACAAAGGGACAATCAGTGTTATACACACACAACAGGGTACATTAACCACATTCTATATCAAGTGCCATGCCCAGAAATAGTGGCCAACACAAAACAGATTCCATGGGGATTTTTATTTTGTTCTTATATATTGTGTTTCATTGTTTTTTATTTACTTTTTTTGCAATAGAAAAAAAGAACATGGAATTGAATGGGTAGAGAGATTCAGAGGATCAAAGAGGACTTGCAGGGAAGGAAAAACATGACCAAAATATGTTCCATAAAAGAATTTTAATTCAGCCAATTGGTGGTAGCACATGCCTTTAATCCCAGGACTCAGGAGGCAGAGATAGGTGGATCTCTGTGAGTTTGAGTTCAAGCTGGTCTACAAAGAGAGTTCCATGACAACCAGGGCTATTACACAGAAGAACTCCGTCTCAGAACCAAAAGGTAAAAAAGAAAGCCAGAGTTGGGGGAGGAAAGGAAGGAGAAAGAGGAAGACAGACACACACACATAAACACACACACACACACGGAGAGGGAGGGGGGGAGAAACTATCACAGGTAGACAGAGGCCTGAGATAAGACAGACTCATAGAAAACGCCCCCCAGCATCCTACTGCCTCCAATTAGATTCTATCTCTTGGAATGTATACCACCTCCCAAACCCATCTTCAAACTATTAACCCATTACTATATTAACCTATTGAGTCTTCCTGATCAAGTACCCCCTCAATGTTTGGACTTACTATCTAAAGACCACATAACAGATGAGACTTTAGGGGGTAGATTCACATTCAAACAATAACACCCCCTTAATAAGGTTCAGAATTTGCATCATCTTAAATTCAACCACTCCTCCAGGTCATTGAGTTGCTTCACACTAACAGTAAGTGAGCCAACTGATGATGCTTCATACAATCCTTTGAATATGAAGCCAGGAGAGTCCATGTCTTCCTTCTGTGTTTACTTAAATTGTACATAAGAAGGGAAATCTAAAAGGCTCCACGTGGGTTTAGAAACTGGAGATAGAACCAGATGAAGGGTATACTGTGATCTCTCCCCAAACGAACAAAACCAAAAATCAGGTTGGCAAACAACTATGCCCTTGAAGATGTAAAGATTCCAGGAAATCACTGTGATGAAACTCAAACACCCAGTGAAACTGGGGAGAGGTACTCCAAAGACAGGATACAGATGAAAACCCCAGTGCCGTGGATGAGGGACTGCTCTGTAAGTTGTAGGCTACTGAGTTATCTAATGTTTTCCTCAGCCCCAATATATGCAGGCTATTGTCATTACTGTTGGTTGTACACTAGAAATAGAGACAGTAAGTGCTCGTTGCTGAAGACCACACATGCTGTGGTCACAGGACAGGGAAGAATTGGGCTAAAACTAAACTATGAGTCTCTTTCCTGAGGATTCCCAAAGACACTGCAAAAATGCATTAATACAAGCTTTTAGGGAATAACTATCACCAAATGTACAGATATGTTATGGATCCAGAGTGTTATGGAATCAATATGCCAAACAAGATGTTCTCACAGGGCAATAGTGGCATGGTTGTTATGGGTATAATTAGCATTTTAATTGAAATTAAGGTAGATCTACAGGAGATAGCTACTGGGTACTCTAAACTAAGCAAAACCTTATGGCTGAGGAAGAATAGTCAAGTAAGTAAACCACTTTTATTTTGATAAATGGATACAGTGTATCTTGGAAATCAACTTCTAAACATTTGTGATTTTGCCCAGATGTTACCATAATATTCAGGGCTACCGTTTTTTTTTAAGTGAACAACAGAAATTGTAAACACGCATTCATCCATGAATGCTGAGAATAAATGCACTCTACAGTGACAGGGTGTCCCAGTGCTCTGGGATACACCAATAAAAACATACCAGCACCACCATCATCATCAACAATGATACAGAAAATACCCCAGGAAACAATAAAAACATACCACCACCAACACCATCATCAACAATGATACAGAAAATACCCCAGGAAAATGTACGGAAGGAATATCAAAGACTGAGGAGGAGGAGGTTGTAGGGTAGAGCTGTTTCCTCTGAGTTTAACATGCCCACAGGCAATTACAAAGCAGAGAGCACTGGATGGCCCCACACAATCACAGCATTGGCCATCATGTACTAGAAATTGCTTTGGTGGTTATGGCTATGGAAATGCAGTGAGCAAAATAATACAGCGTTCTTATGTCTATGCAGGTGGTGAGACAGATGTTATCCTTACACTGTAGGAGTAGTTGGGTCACGAGACCTTCATAGAGTAGAGCCAATATCCTCTTTTCTGCTATCCAGAACATCAGTGAAAGGCTGACTAAGGGTACATCACCAAAGATGCAGCTTTCGTGAGGTCATTACTCATGCTGGGGGTGAGGTGTTTTTAGGTGATCTGGCTTGTTTTGAGTCATCCGGGCTCCTGTAAGTACCCCCTCATTCTTGCTTCTTATATACGATTCAAAATACATAGGTTCATACAGGTAGACAAGGTTGGAATCATTTCTCTCATTTTCTTCTGCTCTATTTAGAATGAATAGACCATTATAATGCATTCACAAGAAAAAGGCAGATGTCCCTTCCAAATGTCATGTTACACAGCTGTTTGGATAGGTTATAAAATGTTACCCCATAGGCTTGGTTTATTTGGAAACATGTCTCCAGGGTGATAGCGCTGTTTTGTTAGATTGTAGAAAGTTAGAAGACAGAGCCAAAGAATACCACAAAGTCACACCATGCAACCAACCTTACACAAGAGATTTATGAGGGAGAAATACAGAATGGCCACTGCTCCTGATCAGGAAGAGAGACAACAGAGGATTCAATGGAAGGGAAGGCTTTTATAAGGATTTTTAGAGCATGTACAATGAGCTTGGTTGGGAAAGTATGTAAGGATAGGAAATACTGCTTGGTCATTAATGTTGAGTCAAGTGGTGGAGGGGGTTCCAAATCTTGGAGTTCGAGGTCAAGTCAAGGGAAGGATATTTTTTCTTTGGAATCTGCCTTGGGTTTCATGTCAAGTCAGGCTCTAGGTGTTGTTCTTTGGACCTGGTATTGGGGTCAGGTTAGGATCAGTATGTTCTTTCCTTCGTCCTGGTTTGAGGTCAAGTCAGGGTCAGAATGTTGTTTCCCTGACCCATTTACCCTACAATGGTATGGGGTGGGTGTCTATACTGCCTCACCTTATCCAAGCTGGACTCCTGTTATCTATGTACTACAGAGCCTTCATCTTCTGAGCCTCTTGAATCCACCTCCCAAGGGCTAGAAAAACAGCCGTGCATCACAGTGCCCAGTGTATGTTAGGATCAAATGCAGTTCTTGCATGGGGGGAAGTGCTCTACCAACTAAGCTACATCCCAAGCTCTCCTGGACTCCCTTTTTTGAGCATTTGAGAGATGTATGATGATGGACCCAAGGCTGGCCTAAAACTCACCATGTAGCTCAGTCTGTCTGTAAATTCATGGCAACTCTCTAGTCTTGGTCTCCTGAGTGATGGGATTGCAGGCTGCTTGATATAATGGTGTCTTTCTCTTTCTTCTATTTCTTTATTTCTTTTTTGTATATTTGGTAGGATTTCATGTATCTCAGATTTGCTTCAAACTGCAGCCAAGGGTTGCCTTGAACTTCTGATCCACCTGCCCCTACCTCTCCATTGTTAAGGTTACAGTCATGTACAACTGTACTAGTCAGGGTACTTTAGAAGAACAGAATCAATGGGAAGAGGTGTGTGTGTGTGTGTGTGTGTGTGTGTGTGTGTGTGTGTGTGTGTGTGTGTGAATGTATGTATTTGTGTATATATGTCAGTTAAGTAATCAGGCCAGTTCTTTAGTTGGGGATCCGTACACAGGGCTTCAAATTTGTGTTAAGTTGACATTAAAACCAACGATAATAATCTAAGCTTCATAAACTTGACACATAAATTCTAGTTATTGATCTTTTTTTGTCTCTGCCTCTACTACCCCTTTCATGAATCCGTCTCACTCTCTTTCCCTCTGTCCCTCTCCTGCACTTTGTATTTCTCTCTCAAGAGTCTTTTACCGAACCTGCACCCCCCCCCTTTACATAAACTAGCTGGTCAGTAAGCTCAAGTTCTCCATTCTCCTGTCTCTTCCTCCCAGTGATAAGATTACAAGTACACACTGCTATTATCAGCCTTTAATGTGGATGCCAGTGATCAAATTCAGGTTGGTCCTCATGCTTGTACAGAAAGCACTGACCAACTGAGTTATCTCCCCAGTCCCATTATTACTCTTTAACTGTATGTATGTTCATGTGTTTATGCACGTCTGTGTGTACGTGCATGTGTAGTGTGTGTGTGTGAGTGTGTGTGTGTGTGTGTGCAGGGACACTTACAAATGTATAAGTCAAAAGACAATGTTAGATACCTCCATCAATACCTACTCCATCTTAACTTACATTGCAAGGGTCTATTGCTGAAACTAGTCTTCACAAATGGAGCTAGACTACCTAGCCAGACCCAAGGAGCATCATGTCCCTTCTCATGCCCCCTCACCAGCACTGAGGTTATAGCTGTACTCTGCCAGTCCTGGCTTTTTTTATTAACATGGACATTAGCATCCAAACTTAGGTCCTATATTTCTATTAATCAAGCACTTGGCCCACTGAGTCATTGCCCCAGTCCTTGCTTATTGCGCTTTGTAGCTGACATCCTGGCAGTTCTGAAGCTTAGGGAGTTTTCTTTTTCACTGCTATACAAAAGGGCAGTCTTTATTATACTTTTTTTTTCTGAGATAGGGTTTCTCTGAGTAGACCTAGCTGTCATGCTGTTCTGGAACTCTCTCTGTAGACTAGGCTGGCCTTGAATTCAGAGCATCTACCGCCTCTCCTCCTGGAATAATGGGGATCAAGGCCTGTGCCAGCACTCTCATCTCAGCTTTAGAAAACTTAAAGATTGTGCCTCCCTCAGACAACGAGGCAAAAGTATGTCATGAAGTCTTCCAAATCTTGTTGCATTATGGATATGTGTTGTTGAGGATCATAGGAGACAGGAGTTTGGGATACAGAGGGCAGTAAATATTCTCACAATAAATACATCAGCCAATTCTGGTTTGTTTGATATTGTGAAGCTTGTATTATTCCTCCTGAAAAATATTCAGCACAAGTAGAGTAGTAATGTGTATTGTACCAGGTTAGAAAGGTCAAATACCATTTTCTGTCTATTTTTTCATATTTATTTCATTCCCCAAATAAATCCCAGATGTTAACCCTTTCATGGACACTTACATATGACTACAACATGAAAGTATCATAAGTAAACACATACTGATAGAGAATTTTCACAAAGAGTAAAATTTGGTGTACCCATCTACAAGAATTTTCTTATAGGTCATTAAATTTTCTCTGGGTAGAGTTTGCTTAGGAAAGCTTTCTTCATGGCATTCTTCAGCTCCTTGTTCCTGAGACTGAAGATGATGGGGCTGAGGAAGGGGGTGAGGACCGTGTAGGTGATACCCATCAAAGTGTCTCCTTCCAGAGACTTGGGACCCTTGGGCTTGAGGTAGATGACAGAGGCAAAGCCATAGTGCACAATGACCACCGTGAGGTGGGATGCACAGGTGGAGAAGGCCTTTTGCCGACCCTCGGCTGATGGTATCTTCAAGATGGCAGCCACAATGAAGGTATAGGAGAGGAGGATGAGGAGAAAGCATCCCAGGAGGCCTGTGATGCACACCATTCCTACACCTCTGGCTACTACCAGTACATTCTTTCCACATGCCAACTTCAATAGAGGGGGAACATGACAAACAAAATGGTGAATCTCATTGGGTCCACAGAAAGTGAGATTGAAAATGGCTGTAGTCACCACCGTTCCCACAAATGAACCACCAACCCAGGACCCAGCCACCAAGCAAGCACAGCCACTAGGGCTCATGAGCACATTGTAGCGCAGTGGGTGGCAGATTGCCACATAACGGTCATAGCCCATGAGAGTGAGGAGAAAAGAGTGGGTGAAGCCGAATGTGAAGGAGAAGAACATCTGGCTGGCACAGGCCAGGAAGGCGATGGAGTGAAGCGTGGAGAGCAGGTCAGCCAGCATGCGTGGGATGATGGCAAAGGTGTAGAAAATCTCAGAGATGGAGAGCGCACACAGGAAGAGGTACATGGGTGTGTGGAGGCTGTGATCACTCCAGATGGTGGCCATGATGAGCAGGTTGCCCAGCAGTGTGAAGAGGTACATGAAGAGGAACAGAAGGAAGAACATCAGCTGAAGGTGAGGGAAGGTAGAGAAGCCAATGAGGATGAACTCTGACACTCCTGAGTGATTGACTCCCTGCATGGAGGCCATGCCTGAGGTGAGGTAGGTAGAGGTCATCTACTAGATGGAGAAAAATTATTTGTTTCCACACAAAAGAGGTTGATCCTGTGAGAAAATTACAGATGTATTAATCTTGTTCCTACTGTTATAGATTAAGAATTAATTCTGCCATCATATTAATAGAGGTGATATTAATTTCTCCTCCATTTTGAATGTCTTTGGCACACTTACTGCGAATATTGGGACGTAGGAATATTGGGCAAATTTTCAAAGTGAATCTGCTAAAAAGGTAGATCCGAGATCAATTTGACACTTGTACTGACCTCTTAGACTGTATATCCCAGGTGTTTCTTTGCTTTGCATGCCGAGTGAAACTGTTTATTTGCTGGAGCTACCAACCATTGCTTTCCTGCACTTACACTTTCCTGTGAGAAATGCTGGTTATTTCCCAGTTTCAGTGGCCCCAGTAGATGCCAACTCATGACTATAAGCCCTGGCAACGTTCAAGTCCAACTTAATGTACATCAGTCTACTGATTCCTTTTGGATTGCAAGCTCTGAGGTAATCAGCTCAAATGTGTAACAACGTACAGTAGCAGAAACTGTTTCAATCCCATCTCTGCCTACTGTGAACTTCAGAAAATTTATTCACACTGTTTTTCTCTGTATTTCTCTCAATACCGCAAAAGTTGTTGTAAGAAATAGTAAGTTTTAAATCCATAATGGCACAGGCCTTTAATCTCAGCAATCGGGCAACAGAGGCAGGAGGATCTCTGTGAGTTTGAGGCTAGTCTAGTCTACATATTGAGTTCCAGGACAAGGTCCAAAGCTACAAAAAGAAAGCCTGGATTGAAAATCCAAAACAAGAAAAAAGAAATAATAAGTGTTTCTTAAATTTTTACTAAAATGTGCCAACCCAGAAGGTGCAATGTAGCATATTTAAGTCTACATGAGTGGGGGAAATGCTGCTTTTGCCCAGTAAATAATCTGATTTTAATGAGGTCTCCACATTTCACTATGTATCACTTAACGGTATATATTTGGTAATAGACAATGCAAAGTTTGAAAGATCACATCATTATTCTGTTTCCTGGTCCCTTGGTTTTACCTGTTGTACATACTTGATGTAAATGGAATCCTGAGATATATATCCTTCTGTGTTTGACAGCTTTTTACAAGTGAATACCTCTTTCTATTATGACTGCTGTTGTTGTTTCTATTTACTGTGTGTGTGCACATTTGTTTTTGCACAGCTGTGTGTGTATGTGCACGTGTGTGTGTGTGTGTGTGTGTGTGTGTGTGTGTGTGTGTGTGTAACATGTGTTCAGGTGCCTGAGAAGGCCAGAAGAGAATGTTAGATCCCCTAGAACTTCTGACCTCTCAATGTGGGCTTTTGAAAGTCCAATGGAAGTGCAGAAAACAGTTAACCACTGAGTCCCCTCTTCAGGCTCTGATGAATGCCCTCTTCAATAAGCTAAGTATTTGATTGCTTATAGGTTTATCATCTATTTTAGTGAGTGGTGGCAGTGTTTTCCAAATACCACCAGTTTTCATGTTACTGGCTTCTATACTAGATGCCATTTGATCAGTTCCTTCATTTCAAGCTTACCACCTTCCAATCTGTCCGAAGATGGTGATTCCAATCACGCCATACAACCCCAACACTCTGAGATCATGGAGGTGAATGGTTTTGGGAAATAACATCCTGTAGGATAACACTGAATGGATGCCACCAGGATACATGGATGCTGCCTCCATACAGTTCCTCTGTGCACAGAGCAGGGTTTCTTAACACAAGCCTATTGAAATTGGAACCTAATAATTCATTCTGTGATGGGCCCTCCTGTGCCTTTTGTGGTGTTTAAAACATCCCTGGTCTCTACTGTGTAGACAGCAGGAGCTGCTGACCAAATGTGACAAGGAAAACATTTCAGAAAGCGAATGACTCCGTAGAGAAACATTTCTTCTTGTTAAAAATCGCTGACCTAAAAGAATACAGTTGCCTTAATGGTAGGTACACTTCCTCTCCATTCTGCATGAGTTTGTTGCCCACGCTCCCTTTGTTTATTTGGCAAATACATGTTTCTGCTTAAGGCACAGAGTCAACATCATGTCCTCTTTAGAGTTTTTGTGTACATTTTCTTCCCAAAACAGATTGAGTCACTATATTCTAAGAGACTATAATAAACCCAGCTTACTACTTGGTCATGGATCCTTCGATCTGCATCATGCTGGGCTCACATCTGCTCGTGGAAACGGGCTGTGAGTTCTTCTATCAATGACTGTTGTAACTGTAATGACTACTGTAACTATAATGTACTAAACACATTGAATTCCCATAAGCACATCTGTCTTCTCTGTCTGTCTTGTGGACTCTTGTGCACCTGTCACTAGGCTCAGCACCCTCCTATGGTTCTTGAATCTTTCTCTGGCTTTGGGAAGAAGCTGCTATGCTCCCAGTTATCTACAGCAGAAAGGAGAGTTCCACACAGAACTCATCTCTTTCCCAGGGAAGAACAAGTGTGGAGCAGACAGGCCAGAATTTGAAGTTAGGACCTGGTGCTCATAGAGCTTGTCTCCTTGACCTCCTGTTATTCTACTCATTGCTTACTCATGACTGTTAAGGCTGCTCTCACTCAGAGATGTCTTTCCTCTGTGACTGACCAACCCACTTCTATACTTATATTACCCATGACCCAAGCAATACACAGAAAGGGAGAACTCTGTAATTAGAGCTGATCACCCCGGGAAGAGGAGACTGAGATAGCATATGCCACCCATTGGCGTGATAGGAACTTGAGTGGTTATTCAAAATTGGGAGGAGAATAAAAGACCTGTGGCTTTCAGGGAATGGTGAGGACAAAGGAACGAGGAAAAGACAAAGTAAAGAGGATTTCTAAAGGTAGTTAGAATGCTACAGACTTTCAGGAGGAACACATGGCTTTGTACAATTGTCCAAACCTAGGCCTGAACAACACTATTATAAACCTGATATAAACTTGAAATTCAGGAGCATACACACACACACACACACACACACACACACACACACACACACACACAGGGAAAGGCCGAGAGGCAGGCATAGGGGAAGGACAGGACACACTAAGTCTCACAGGTACCCATGGTTGGTGCCATTTTGATATCCAGATGCATGCAGACTAAGGCTGGCAGGGATAAATCCTACCCGTACACATCATTAGTATTTCTTAAATTCAGCATTAGGGACATATAGGAAAGTATCATTTATTTTTAAATTGTTAATATATTTGATTGGCTAATCATGGATATGAACATTTATGCAAAACAATGACTAATTTGGTGAATACCTATATATTAATAGATGTGTCATGATTAAGTCAAACTGGTGGCCAAATAAATTCACCTCATTGCTCAGTAGTTTGTATGGCATTTGTGCCATACAAATTTTAACATTACCACATGTGATATATGTTTACTGACTACAGTTCCCCATCCTAATGAATTTGCTGCCTGTGATCAGTAATTCTGAATTCACTCTCCTCAAAGTACAAGCTTCTGGCCACCACTCACACAAGGCACAAACAGGCCAATTCTATGATGTGGAATATAATAACAAGAATGAACTCATAGAAATGATGAGGAGATGTTATGCCTAGACCATGTCTTAATGGAGAGATCTGAGTCCTGAATTCTGACACATTGATTTTCACAAATTGTCAAATGTTTCCTAAAGAATGGACCATGTTTGGGAACCAATGACTTATCCAGCTTCTCTCTAAGATCCCATTTTGCTCCTCTTGTTTCCTCTTCACTGACATCTCTTAGCTCCCTTGCCCTTCTTTGCATCTGTTACTTCCACTTTCTGCTTGAATTCCTTATTCCTTACATGCCTTGGAATTGGCCTCTCGGTCCTCAGTGTATTCTGTCTTCCATATGCCTGCCCCCAGCCTGCTGCTGGACTCTGGCTGCACAGACCAACACATGTTAACACAGAAAGATAACCTGGGTAAGAGAGTCTGCTCTTATATCTCTGGAAGTCAGCTTTCCTGCCTATCCAAATGACATACCTCATGAAGTAGGAGATCCTGGGAAGATACAAACTGCTGTGCAATCATCACACGGTCTTGATGACTCCTGCCCCATATACTTGAATTTCTTGAAGAGTTGCAGAAGAAAGTGACTTCTTTCAATCCCTGGCTGCCTCTGGCTTCCCAGGTTTTTGCGGTGAAGTGGATGAAAAGGAAAGGCCACTAACCTGAGAGTCACGGCTCTGCACCTGATCCCTCTATTAGAAATCCCTGATTGAAAATGCCTGTGCATGTGGACACTACACTGGTGTGACTAGAGCCAACTTGACCCGGGGCTTGGAGGAGCCTGGTCACCATTTTTTATCCTTCCTGTGCTACCTGCCCACTGCCTGTTCTGGCTGGCTGTGGTCCAGCTGCTTCTGCTACATGGAGCCCAGGGCCCCTAGAGCACTGCTGGGGATGAGGCCACCTCAGGGAATCTGTGTCCCCACTTCCCCTCCCTGCTTTCCAGGGGTGAGTCAATTACCTGAGCTTCTCTGTGGCTTGAGAAGAGACTTAATTCTCGACAATCTGCAGATGTGGCATGCTAACAGAGTTAATAGGCGAACAGCCCTGCAGAGGTCCCCGGGGATGAGCGGCCTCCAGTACACTTCTCCACTTTCCTCCTTCCTCATCTTAATCTCTGGTCCAGGAAAGAGGGATTTTCAAAGTTACATCATTTTAATTCAAAGAACATACTTGTTTCTTTTTCTTGAGCATTAAAAGGCCACAAAGTAAGGTTGAGGGCTATAAAAAAATTCAGTCACAAAAACATTTTTGGGTGGGTGCTCTCTCTCCTTCTCCTCCTGATTTGGACCTTGAGATTTCAGTCCGGTGCTCCAATGTGGGTCTCTGTCTCTGTCTCCTTTCATCGCCTGATGAAGGTTAATATTCACGAGGATGCCTATATGTTTGTCTTTGGGTTCACCTTCTTATTTAGCTTCTCTAGGATCACGAATTATAGCTCAATGTCCTTTATTTATAGCTAGAAACTAAATATGAGTGAGTACATCCCATGTTCCTCTTTTTGGGTCTGGCTTACCTCACTCAGGATAGTGTTTTCTATTTCCATCCATTTGTATGCAAAATTCAAGAAGTCCTTGTTTTTTACTGCTGAGTAGTACTCTAATATGTATATATTCCATACTTTCTTCATCCATTCTTCACACACTGAGACAATGGGGATGTTCTATTGGGAACCCACCAAGGCCAACTGGCCTGGGCCTGAAAAAGCATGGGATAAAACCGGACTTGCTGAACATAGTGGACAATGAGGACTACTGAGAACTCAAGAACAATGGTAATGGGTTTTTGATCCTACTGCACGTACTCGCTTTGGGGGAGCCTAGGTAGTTTGGATGCTCACCTTACTAGACCTGGATGGAGGTGGGTGGTCCTTGGACTTCCCACAGGCCAGGGAACCCTGATTGCTCTTCGAGCTGATGAGGGAGGGGGACTTGATTGGGGGAGGGGGAGGGAAATGGGAGGCGGTTGCGGGGAGGAGGCAGAAATCTTTAATAAATAAATAAATTTAAAAAAAAGAAAACATTTTCTGGGGATAGTTTAAAATACCTTTTTAAAATTAATGGATGTATTTACCTGTTATTTAATGGGGGGCATGGATAACATACTTGTGGAGTTCACCTTGCTGGCTACATTCACAGCGTTACATATATGTGACATGTGAACCAATGCAAACCTTAAAAATGACATTACTCTGGATAACAATTTCATTTTTAGATGTTATATGCTTTATATAATAGATCTCAGTATATAAGTCAAGGGGAGTTGACATCTTTCTAGTGTTCAACTAACATTTCTACCTAGATCAAATCATTTTCATTAGGCCAATGAGACAACTCTATGGTTAGGAGTGGACATTGACCTTGCAAAGGACCTGAATTCAGTTCCCAGCTCCTATGTCAAGCAGCTTACAAATGCCTGTAACTCCAGTTCAGAGTACCAGATGCCCTCTTTCTGGTCCCAGTGGGGACACACATGCACGTGTTAGGACACATACACATAAATAGAAATTTTAAAAAAAACACGATGATTAAGCAGACACAATTCAATCTATCCCTGCAGCTATTGGAAATCTCCAGGTTCGTCTCTACATTGGAATTGCCTCTTTGGACCATTTCACGCGTGGAAATGGAAGAGTTGTGGCTTTTTTCTTTCATTCTGCAGATAACACATCTTTTCTCTGAATATTTTGTAGTAAAATTTGTAATGACAAAGGATATTCATTCTTTCATTGCTGACATTCTAGACACGTCATGCTTGTTGGTGATGACAAGATTGTGAAAAGCGGGAAGTTGACCCATATTTCTGCTATCAAACATTATCAGAGAAACTTCCGCTTACAGTAGTTGGCAATTAATTCATAGACCTACAGCTAGACAATGAGCAGAGAGTAAGACTTTGGAGTATTCAGTATCGAATGGGATGTCTTCATCAAATCCTCCCCTCAAGGATCCAGGATTTTTGAGGAAAAGGAGGAAAAGATTGTAAGAGCCAAAGGTGATAGATGACTCCAGGTAACAGTGTCTTACAGACACAACAGGGCTGATGCTCATATGAACTCAGAGACCATGGCATCACACACATGGCCTGCAAAGATTCAGTCAAGATAGGGTTGCAGCCCCAGGAGGGGGGTTGACACAGGGTCCCAGTCCTATGGAAAAACCTTTTGCCAATTGATACCTGTTGACAAAGAGACAATCAGTGTTATACATTCACAACATAGTACATAAACCACACTCCATAGCAAATGCAATGCCCAGAAATAGTGGCCAACACAAAGTAGATTCCATGTGGATTTTTGTTTTGTTCTTATATATCTTGTTTCATTGTTTATTTTTTTTTAGCAATAGAAAAAAAAGAACATGAGGGTAACCAGCTGATCTGCTTTCGAATGAACCAGGTCTCTTGTGTGTTCTTTCAATCTCCAGGCCCTTGCCAGGCTCACGTAGGGTACAGTGGCCCGCGAACCGAGAGGGTTGGCCATCTGCTGGTGTTCAACGTTTTGTGCACAAAGTCCTCTGCTTCCAGAAGGCACATGCAACGGCCTGGCTGCCCCTGTGGCTCCAATGCTCAGGACCGGCACTGTTACTCTATTTTCACACAGGCCTCTCACAAACAGGAAACAATGCCTTTACCAGAATTTTGCGTGTGTTTACAAGATGGTTTTTCTCCAGGCACTGTCTAATAAGATGGAGTCCAGAGAGAGCATCAAATCCTTAAGAAGTTGAGTTACAATGGATTGTGAGCTCCCAGGAATTGAACCAGGGTTCATATGAAAAGGAGCTAATGCACTCAACCACTGAGTCATCTCTCCAGCCTACAGAAGACATTAATCAATCCAGCAATTAATTAATTTTAGACTGTCTTATATAGTACAAGCTCACTTCAGTAGCTACAGATGACTCTCCTGCATTTACTTTCCATGAACTGGGACTGCAGGGAGGTGCCACCACACCAGGCATGCAAAGTTTTGTAAAACGTTCTTCTCTATATACGTACTTATTATTTTTGTATTTAAGTACTCCTTACATAAGTAAATGTTTTTATTTATCTAAGTAATATTTTATGTAAATGTCTATATAAATTTTTGTGTACGTAAGTAAATATAAAATTTTTGTTTACATTAAGTAAATAAAATAAGTAAATATTATACATAGCTACTAATTTGACATGATGTTTGTAACCTACAAGAGTTTAAGTGTTGAAACAACATAATGTGAACAAAATCAACAACAGAGGCAAAGCACCATGACAACGGAATATAAAATCTCCTTTCATTGCTGGAAGTACTTCACAAGCATCAGATGATTTGGGAATGCACTGAAGAGTATGATTGTCCTGGAGACAGACTTTTCTTTTTCAAATTGAGTGTCATTGTTTTCCTGGAATTAGACGCGCTTCTGACTCATGCGAAACCAACATAGTTGTTTGTTTGTTGTTTGTTTTGTTTTTATCCAAAAGAGGTATTTTTATGATACTGAAAAATATAGTGGCAAAAAACTGGCGGAAGCCATGCTGTGATCTCCCGGAGTGGCCCACAGATGTTCTGTGGATGGAGCTCCTTATGGCTCTTTGGGGAATCCTGCCCACCCGCAAGGACCTCTGTGCGGATCCCACGGAACTCACGAGCTTCAGGCCTTTCTCACTTTCGTAATGCCTGTTCTTATGGTCATTATGGTTTTCCTTTGTCAGTTCTGATTGTGGCTGAGTTTACAGGGAACTAAAGCTGATAATTTTTCTAAAGTTTCTACAAGGAAGTTAAACATCTTTGCTGTCTATCGCAGCAGAAATTAGTTAATCAAAGGTTGCCGCCGGCAGCCTTTGCAGCCATTTTGAGTAAGCAGGGAGAACTCTCTATGGTTAATGGCTCTTGCTTACTTGAGTGTCCTTAAAAAGACAGGTATATGGATGGGGGGGGGCCTACATCCCCAGAACTTAGGAGATGGTTTCTTAAAAGATGGCATTAAGAATTTATAGAAAAAAAATAAGGAAAAGATAAAGGGTATTGAAAGGACAGAGATCACTCTGGTGCCATGGTACGAAAGACAGGTCAGACATTTTTCCGGTGCTCAAATATCAGCAAAGGAATCTAAATCTCCCAGTCCCCTTGGAAGTAAAAGTACAAGGAGAAACTGCCAGGCAGAATAGAAACTTGGTCGGAACAGTTGAAATTAATGAGGAATTTAATCATTACAATTCCGAGAATGTATAAAAGAATACGATTACAAGTGCTTCTCACATAAAAGTGATGTGTAGGCAATAAGAAATTGACTTACAGCTGAAAAATATTACTCTAGGTATGAGATCATATTCCCTGCTATCTACAAAAATATAAAAGCATCATAATGTTAAGGACTAAACATAGAGTTTGAATGTGTTTTATTTTGTAGCCACATGTTTGGAAGCAGCCTGGGCAGAGTCAAATAGGAAGTGCCCAGCTAAACATAATCACTTGGTGAGCAATATACAATTCATGCTTATACAGGGAAAATGTCAATTAATGACGACAAAAAAGTAAGGGAAAAGAAGAGAAACTAAAATGGGTAAATGTTCATGTCCTGGAAAATGATTAAAGGGAAATGAATTGAAATTGCCCATGTTTGCATGCATTATACATAAACATTAGTAAATGCAATATATGCATTATATAACTATTAAATAAAGCTCGAGTTATTTGGGGTAATGTGTTTGAAAAAAAAAGAAAAAAAACATGAAATTGAATGCATAGGGCGATTTAGGGGATCAGGAGGACTTGCAGGGAAGGAAAAACATGACCAAAATATGTTGCATAAAAGAATTTTAATTCAGCCAATTGGTGGTAGCACATGCCTTTAATCCCAGGACTCAGGAAGTAAAAACAGGCAGGTCTCTGTGTTTTTGAGGCCAAACTGATCTACAAAGAAAGGTACATGACAACCAGGGCTATTACACAGAAGAACCCTGTCTCAAAATCAAAAAGTAAAAAAGAAAAAGAGGTAGAGAAGGAAGGAGAGGCAGGGAGAGAGAGACAGAGAAAGAGGAATATATATATATATATTCAGAGAGAGAGAGAGAGAGAGAGAGAGAGAGAGAGAGAGAGAGAGAGAAAAGGGGAAACTATCACAGGTAGACAGAGGCCTGAGATAAGATAGACTCACTAGAAAACGCCTCCAGCATCCTACTGCCTCCAACTAGATTCTATCTCTTGAAATTTATTCCACCTCCCAAACACATCTTCAAACCATTAACCCATTACTATATTAACCTGTTGAGTCTTCCTGATCAAGTATCCCATCAATGTTTGGATTTACTATCCAGGGACCACGTAACAGATGAGACTTTAGGGAGCAAATTTACATCCAAACAAAAGTACCCCCTTATGAATGCCCAAAATTTACAACATCTTAGACTCAACCACTCCTTTAGGTCATTGAGTTGCTTCACACTAACAGTGAGCCAACTGATGATGTTTCATATGATCCATTGAATATGAAGCCAGGAGAGGCCATGCCTTCCTTCTGTGTTACCTAAAATGTATATAAGTAGTGAAATCTAAAAGGCTCTACATGGGTTTAGAAACTGGAGATAGAACCAGGTGAGGGGTATACTGTGATCTCTCCCCAAACAAACAAAACCAAAAGTCAGAATGGCAAACAATTATACCCTTGAGAATGTAAAGATTCCAGGCACTCACTATAATGCAATTGAAACACCCAGTTATAGTGTGGAGATGTACTCCAAAGACAGGATGCAGATGAAAACCCCAGTGCCATGGATGTGGGACTGCTCTGTAAGTTGTAGGCTACTGAGTTATCTAATGTTTTCCTCAGCCCCAATGTATGCAGGCTATTGTTTACTGTTGGTTGTACACTAGAAATAGAGATAGTAAGTGCTCGTTGCTGAAGACCACACATGCTGTCACCACAGGACAGGGAAGAATTGAGCTAAAACTAAACTGGGAGTCTCTTTCCTGAGGATTTCCATAGACACTGCTAAGATGCAATAATACAAGCTTTTAAGGAATAACTATCACCAACAGTGCAGATTTGTTATGAATCCGGAGTGTTATGGAAACAATATGCCAAACAAGATGTTCTCACAGGGCAATAGTGGCATGGTTGTTATGGGTACAACTAGCACTTTAATCGAAATTAAGGTAGACCTACAGGAGATAGCAACTGGTTACTGTAAACTAAGCAAAACCCTATGGCTGGGGAAAATAGTCAAGTAAGGAAACTACTTATATTTTGATAAGTGGATACAGTGTACCTTGGAAATCAACTTCTAAACATTTGTGATTATGCCCAGATGTTACCATAATATTTAGCCTTTGTACTAGAAGGCTACCTTTTCTTAAGTGAACAACAGAAATTGCAAACATGCATTCCTCCATGACTTGCTGAGAATAAGTGCATTCTACAGTGACAGAGTGTCCAAGCACTCTGGGCTACACTATCAAACACACACCACCACCATAGCTGTTTCCTCTGAGCTTAACATGACCACGGGCAATTACAAAGCAGAGAGCACTAGATGGCCCCACACAATCACAGCATTGGCCATCATGTACTAGAGATTGCGTTGGTGGTTATGGCTGTGGAAATGGAGTGGGCCAAATAATACAGCGTTCTTATGTCTATGCAGGTGGTGAGACAGCGGTTATCCTTCACTGTAGGAGTAGGTGTGTCATGAGACCTTCACTGTAGGAGTAGGTGTGTCATGAGACCTTCACTGTAGGAGTAGGTGTGTCATGAGACCTTCACTGTAGGAGGAGTAGGTGTGTCAGGAGACCTTCACTGTAGAAGGAGTAGGTGTGTCATGAGACCTTCACTGTAGGAGGAGTAGGTGTGTCATGAGACCTTCACTGTAGGAGGAGCAGGTGTGTCATGAGACCTTCACTGTAGGAGTAGATGTGTCATGAGACCTTCACTGTAGGAGTAGGTGTGTCATGAGACCTTCACTGTAGGAGTAGGTGTGTCATGAGACCTTCACTGTAGGAGTAGGTGTGTCATGAGACCTTCACTGTAGGAGTAGGTGTGTCATGAGACCTTCACTGTAGGAGTAGGTGTGTCATGAGACCTTCACTGTAGGAGTAGGTGTGTCATGAGACCTTCACTGTAGGAGTAGGTGTGTCATGAGACCTTCACTGTAGGAGGAGTAGGTATGTCATGAGACCTTCACTGTAGGAGGAGTAGGTGTGTCACGAGACCTTCACTGTAGGAGTAGGTGTGTCATGAGACCTTCACTGTAGGAGTAGGTGTGTCATGAGACCTTCACTGTAGGAGGAGTAGGTATGTCATGAGACCTTCACTGTAGGAGGAGTAGGTGTGTCACGAGACCTTCACTGTAGGAGTAGGTGTGTCATGAGACCTTCACTGTAGGAGGAGTAGGTGTGTCATGAGACCTTCACTGTAGGAGGAGTAGGTGTGTCATGAGACCTTCACTGTAGGAGTAGGTGTGTCAGGAGACCTTCACTGTAGGAGGAGTAGGTGTGTCATGAGACCTTCACTGTAGGAGGAGTAGGTGTGTCATGAGACCTTCACTGTAGGAGGAGTAGGTGTGTCATGAGACCTTCACTGTAGGAGTAGGTGTGTCAGGAGACCTTCACTGTAGGAGTAGGTGTGTCAGGAGACCTTCACTGTAGGAGGAGTAGGTGTGTCATGAGACCTTCACTGTAGGAGTAGATGTGTCATGAGACCTTCACTGTAGGAGGAGTAGGTGTGTCACGAGACCTTCACTGTAGGAGTAGGTGTGTCATGAGACCTTCACTGTAGGAGTAGGTGTGTCATGAGACCTTCACTGTAGGAGGAGTAGGTGTGTCACGAGACCTTCACTGTAGGAGTAGGTGTGTCAGGAGACCTTCACTGTAGGAGTAGGTGTGTCAGGAGACCTTCACTGTAGGAGGAGTAGGTGTGTCATGAGACCTTCACTGTAGGAGTAGGTGTGTCAGGAGACCTTCACTGTAGGAGTAGGTGTGTCAGGAGACCTTCACTGTAGGAGGAGTAGGTGTGTCATGAGACCTTCACTGTAGGAGTAGGTGTGTCACGAGACCTTCACTGTAGGAGGAGCAGGTGTGTCATGAGACCTTCACTGTAGGAGGAGTAGGTGTGTCATGAGACCTTCACTGTAGGAGTAGGTGTGTCATGAGACCTTCACTGGAGGAGTAGGTGTGTCATGAGACCTTCACTGTAGGAGTAGGTGTGTCAGGAGACCTTCACTGTAGGAGTAGGTGTGTCACGAGACCTTCACTGTAGGAGTAGGTGTGTCAGGAGACCTTCACTGTAGGAGTAGGTGTGTCAGGAGACCTTCACTGTAGGAGTAGGTGTGTCAGGAGACCTTCACTGTAGGAGTAGGTGTGTCATGAGACCTTCACTGTAGGAGTAGGTGTGTCATGAGACCTTCACTGTAGGAGGAGTAGGTGTGTCATGAGACCTTCACTGTAGGAGTAGGTGTGTCAGGAGACCTTCACTGTAGGAGTAGGTGTGTCAGGAGACCTTCACTGTAGGAATGGTGTGTCAGGAGACCTTCACCTTAGATAAGAGCCAATCTCCTATATTCTGCTATCTAGCACATCAGTGAAAGGCTGACTAAGGGTGGAACACCAAAGATGCAGCTTTTGTGAGGTCATTAATCATGCTCGGGTGCGTAATTTTTGGTGATGTGGCTAGTATTGAGTCATCCAGGCTCCTGTAAGTACTCCCTCATTCATACTTCTTACATACAATTCAAAATTCATACTTTCATATAGGTAGACAAGGTTGGAATCATTTCTCTTATTTTCTTCTGCTCTATTTAGAATGAATAGACCATTATAATGCATTCACAAGGAAAGGGCAAATGTCCCTTCCAAATGTCACGTTACATAGCTGTTTGGATAGGTTATAAAATGTTACCCCATAGGCTTGTTTTATTTGGAAACATGACTCCAGGGTGGTAGCGCTGTTTTGTGAGATTGGAGAAAAGTTCATAGGTGGTCTGAGCTTGAGGAAGGAGCCTGGGAGGGCAGTTTTCCAGGTTCTACCCATCAGTCCACTTCTGACCTGTTTCATTTCACTGCTGTCAGGATGTGTAGTGAGTTCAGCTACACCGACATGCACACTACCATGCTTCTGTCACCATCATGGATTGCATCCTTCTAACAGGGAACCAAAATAAACCTTTCCTATCCCAAGTCGCTTCTCTCAGACATTTTGTCATAACAATAAGTCACTAATAAAATGACCACTTTCCCTCTGATGTTAAAGCACATAGTGAATGATGAAGGGGTTTTAGAGATTTCACCATGCTCTTCATGATGCCACATCTAAATTTTGTGACATTGATGGGGTGGGAAGACTTGAAAACCACAGTGCCTTCAAAGTCATTTCTTCATTGAATGATTTCTTCCTATTCATGTAATCTAAGTATCACCACTTGGACACAAACACAGCAAGATTGACTGTTTTATACAGATTCTTAGTGGTATTTTTATTATTGGAAAATTATATACACAAACACATACACACACAGTATAATATCCATCCCTACCTCTTGCCAACTCTCCACAGAATCCCCCACATCACATCTCCCAACTTCATGTAATTTTATTTTTAACATATCAAGTCCAATTTGTGCTTCTCATGCGCAAAATGGGCTTAGGGTCATCTTCTGAGACATGGCTAACCTACAAATGACCATACCCGTGAAGAACAGTGGTTACTTTCTCTCAGGAGCATCAACTGCCAATGGCACCTCAGCTAGGGATTGGGCCTCACTTAGTTCATCTCTTGTCCATGGAGGAATTCCCAACTGGCTTGACTGCAGTCAGTAACCACAGCTGCTGTGAAATTATGTGCATAACAACCACAATATTGCAGAAGACGACATTGCAGAGCACTCATCTTTGAGGTTTACATTCCTTCTGTCCCCACTTCTGTAATGTTCACTGAGCCTTTGATGTAGGAGAAGGCTAGCCAGACTGTTAGGTAAGGCAAATTCAGGGGCATTCATTAGCCCATAAGTGCTGTGCTCATATACCAAAGGGTCTACGCCCATTCTGTCTCAGTCAAAGATTAAGTTTTTCATATTCTTATACAATAGAATAAAACATTCAGACCAAAAACTCAATATTGCATGAATGCTCCAAGTTGGAGTATGAGTTCTGGAATCTATTTCCTCAGAGCCAAATTGAAAACAATTCATTGACACACACAGGAAAGCAAATCCCACAGTGATGCACTAACAGATTCAGAACCTATCCAATGGCAATTACTATGCAGAATGCACAAATCTAGAACTCCCATGACCTTCACATTCTGTTGATGTTATTTCAGTAGGAATTGAGATGCTAAGATGACATTTCTTTCTCCAGTTATGAGTTATTCCTATTTGTGAACTTCTTTTTTTCATATTCTTTTTTTTTAGTTTTTTTTTATTGATAAAAGGAGAATAAAGAAAAGAAAAAAAACCAAATTTCCACCTCCTCCCAGCCTCCCATTTCCCTCCCCCTCCTCCCACTCTTCTCCCCCTCCTCCCACTCTTCTCCCCCTCCTCCCACCCCTCTCCCCTTCCCCCCACTCCTCTCCCCCTCCCTCTCCAGTCCAAAGAGCAGTCAGGGTTCCCTGCCCTGTGGTAAGTCCTAGGTCCTCCCCTCTCCGTCCATATCTAGGAAGGTGAACATCCAGACTGGCTAGGCTCCCACCAAGCCAGCACATTGCGTTGGATCAAAACCGCGTGCCATTGTCCTTGACATCTCATCAGCCCTCATTGTTCGCCATGTTCCGAGAGTCCAGTTTTATCCCATGCTTTTTTGGTAACAGTCCAGCTGGCCTTGGTGAGCTCCCAGTAGATCAGCTCCACTGTCTCAGTGGGTGGGTGCACCCCTCGTGGTCCCGACTTCTTTGCTCATGTTCGCCCTCCTGCTCCTCATTGGGACCTTGGGATCTCAGTCCATTGCTCCAGTGTGGGTCTCTGTCTCTATCTCCATCCATCGCCAGATGAAAGTTCTAGGATGATTTGCAAGATATTCGTCAGTATTGCTCTAGGATAGGGTCATTTCAGGTTCCCTATCCTCAGCTGCCCAAGGAACTAACTGGGGACCTCAGCTTGGGCACCTGGGAGCCCCTCTAGGGTCAAGTCTCCTACCCACCCTAAAGTGGCTCCCTTAACTAAGAATTGTGGTTCCGTGCTCCCCTATCCAACCTTCCTTTATCCCGATCCTCCTGTTTCCCCACGTCCCCCCTCCTTCCCTTCTCCCTTTTCTCTCCCCATCTCCCCTTACCCCCATCCCACCCCAACCCCAAGATCCCACTTTTCTCCCTGGCAATTTTGTCTACTTCCCTTATCCAAGAGGATAACTATATGTTTTTCCTTGGGTTCAGCTTCTTACTTAACTTCTTTAGATTCGCCTATTGTAGACTCCGTGACCCCTATTTATGGCTAGAAACCAATTATGAGTGAGTACATCCCATGTTCATCTTTTTGGGTCTGGGATACCTCACTCGGAATAGTGTTTTCTATTTCCATCCATTTGCATGCAAAATTCGAGAAGTCATTGTTTTTTACCGCAGCGTAGTACTCTAGTATGTATATATTCCATACTTTCTTCATCCATTCTTCCATTGAAGGGCATCTAGGTTGTTTCCAGGTTCTGGCTATTACAAATAATACTGCTATGAACATAGTTGAACAAATGCTTTTGTCATGTGATAGAGCATTTCTTGGGTAAATTCCCAAGAGTGGTATTGCTGGGTCCAGGAGTAGGTTGATCCCGAATTTCCTGAGAAACCGAAACACTGACTTCCACAGTGGTTGCACAAGATTGCATTCCCACCAGCAATGGATGAGGGTACCCCTTCCTCCACAGCCTCTCCAGCAAAGGCTATCATTGGTGTTTTTGACTTTAGCCATTCTGACAGGTGTAAGATGATATCTCAAAGTTGTTTCGATTTGCATTTCCCTGATTGCTAAGGAAATTGAGCATGACCTTAAGTGTCTTTTGGCCATTTGAACTTCTTCTGTTGAGAATTCTCTGTTCAGTTCAGTGCCCCATTTTTTAATTGGGTTAATTAGCATTTTAAAGTCTAGTTTCTTGAGTTCTCTATATATTTTGGAGATCAGACCTTTGTCTGTTGCGGGGTTGGTGAAGATCTATTCCCAGTCAGTAGGTTGCCTTTTTGTCTTAGTGACAGTGTCCTTTGCTTTACAGAAGCTTCTCAGTTTTAGTAGGTCCCATTTATTCAATGTTGCCCTTAAGGTTTGTGCTGCTGGGGTTATACGTAGGAAGTGGTCTCCTGTGCCCATGTGCTGTAGAGTACTTCCCACTTTCTCTTCTATCAGGTTCAGTGTTTTCGGGCTGATATTGAGGTCTTTAATCCATTTGGACTTGAGTTTTGTGCACGGTGATAGATATGGGTTTATTTTCATTCTTCTACAGGTTGACATCCAGTTGTGCCAGCACCATTTGTTGAAGATGCTTTCTTTCTTCCAATGTATACTTTTAGCTCCTTTATCGAAAATGAGGTGTTCATAGGTTTGTGGGATAAAGTCCGGGTCTTGTATACGATTCCATTGGTCGACTTCTCTGTTTTTATGCCAGTACCACCCTGTTTTCATTACTGTAGCTCTGTAATAGAGTTTGAAGTCAGGGATGGTAATGCCTCCAGAAGATCCTTTATTGTATAGGATTGTTTTGGCTATCCTGGGTTTTTTTTTTCCATATAAAGTTAATTATTGTCCTCTCCAGATCTGTGAAGAATTTTGATGGGATCTTGATAGGGATTGCATTGAATCTATAAATTGCCTTTGGTAGAATTGCCATTTTTACTATGTTGATCCTCCCAATCCAAGAGCAAGGGATGTCCATCCATTTTTTGGTATCCTCTTCAATTTCTTTCTTCAATGCCTTAAAGTTCTTGTCAAATAGATCTTTCACTTCCTTGGTTAGATTTACCCCAAGATATTTTATGCTGTTTGTGGTTATCGTTAATGGAGAAGCTTCTCTGATTTCCCTCTCTGCTTCCATATCCTTTGTGTATAAGAGGGCGACTGATTTTTTGGAGTTGATCTTGTATCCTGCCACATTACTAAAGCTGCTTATCAGCTGTAAAAGTTCTTTGGTGGAGTTTTGGGGGTCGCTTATGTACACTATCATATCATCTGCGAATAACGAAAGTTTAACTTCTTCCTTTCCAATTCGAATCCCCTTGATCCCATTATGTTGTCTTATTGCTATTGCTAGAACTTCCAGCACTATATTGAAGAGGTATGGTGAAAGTGGACAGCCTTGTCGTGTTCCTGAGTTAAGCGGGATGGCTTTGAGTTTCTCTCCGTTTAATTTGATGTTAGCTTTCGGCTTGCTGTATATAGCTTTTATTATATTTAGGTATGACCCTTGTATCCCTAATCTCTCCAAGACTTTTAAAATAAATGGCTGTTGAATTTTGTCAAATGCTTTTTCAGCATCTAATGAAATGATCATATGGTTTTTTTCTTTCAGTTTATTTATATGCTGGATAACATTGATAGATTTTCGTATGTTGAACCAGCCCTGCATCTCAGGAATGAAGCCTACTTGATCATAATGTATAATTTTTCGGATGTGTTCTTGGATTCGGTTTGCCAGTATTTTGTTGAGGATTTTTGCGTCGATATTCATGAGTGAGATCGGCCTGTAATTCTCTTTTCTGGTTGAGTCTTTGTGTGGTTTTGTTATCAGAGTAACTGTAGCTTCATAAAAGGAATTTGGTAATGACCCTTCTGTTTCTATATTGTGGAATACATTGAGGAGTATAGGTATTAGGTCTTCTTGGAAGTTCTGGTAGAATTCTGCATTGAAACCATCTGGCCCTGGGCTTTTTTTGGTAGGGAGGTTTTTGATAACAGCTTCTAATTCTTCGCGACTGACAGGTCTGTTTAGATTGTTCACCTGGTCCTGGTTTAATTTTGGTAAATGGTATTTATCTAAAAAAGTGTTCATTTCTTTTACATTTTCCAGTTTAGTGGCATACAGACTTTTGTAGTAAGATCTGATGACTCTCTGAATTTCCTCTGTGTTTGTGGTTATGTCCCCCTTTTCATTTCTGATCTTATTAATTTGCAAATTTTCTCTCTGCCGTTTGACTAGTTTGGATAGGGTTTTGTCGATCTTGTTGATTTTCTCCAGGAACCACCTTCTTGATTCATTGATTCTTTGTATTGTTTTCTGTGTTTCTATTTTGTTGATTTCAGCCCTCAGTTTGATTATTTCCAGTCTTCTACTCTTCCTAGGTGAGTCTGCTTCTTTTTTTTCTAGAGCTTTCAGGTGGGCTGTTAAGTCTCCAATATGTGCTTTCTCTGTTTTCTTTAAGTGGGCGCTTAGTGCTATGAACTTTCCTCTTAGGACTGCTTTCATAGTGTCCCATAAGTTCGAGTATGTTGTTTCTTTATTTTCATTTACTTCAAGGAAGACTTTAATTTCTTTCTTTATTTCTTCCTTAATCCAGGTATGGTTCAGTAGTTGACTGTTCAGTTTCCATGAGTTTGTAGGCTTTCTGGGGGTAGTATTGTTGTTGAATTCTAACTTTAATCCATGGTGGTCTGATAAGACACAGGTAGTTAGTAATATTTTTTTGTAGCTGTGTAAGTTAGCTTTGTTACTGAGTATGTGGTCAATTTTCGAGAAGGTTCCATGAGCTGCAGAGAAAAAGGTATATTCTTTCCTCTTTGGGTGGAATATTCTATAGATGTCTGTTAAGTCCATTTGCTTCATTACCTCCATTAATTCTCTAATTTCTCTGTTAGGTTTCTGTCTGATTGACCTGTCCATTGGTGAGAGAGGAGTGTTGAAGTCTCCTACTATTAGTGTGTACGGTTTGATGGCTGCCTTGAATTTTAGCAATGTTTCTTTTACGTACGTGGGTGCTTTTATATTAGGGGCATAGATATTCAGGATTGAGACTTCTTCCTGATGAATTGTTCCTGTTATGAGTATAAAATGTCCCTCTCTATCTCTTCTGATTGATTTAAGTTTGAAGTCAACTTTGTTAGAAATTAGTATGGCCACTAATTTATTTATTTATTAAGGATTTCTGCCTCCTCCCAGCAACCGCCTCCCATTTCCCTCCCCCTCCCCCAATCAAGTCCCCCTCCCTCATCTGCTCGAAGAGCAATCAGGGTTCCCTGACCTGTGGGAAGCCCAAGGACCGCCCACCTCTATCCAGGTCTAGTAAGGAGAGCATCCAAACTGCCTAGGCTCCCCCAAAGGCAGTAAGTGCAGTAGGATCAAAAACCGACTGCCATTGTTCTTGAGTTCTCAGTAGTCCTCATTGTCCGCTATGTTCAGCTAGTCCGGATTTATCCCATGCATTTTCAGACCCAGGCTGCTGGCCATAGTGAGTTCCTGATAGAACATTCCAATTGTCTCAGTGTGTGGGTGCACCCCTCGTGGTCCTGAGTTCCTTGCTCGTGCTCCGTCTCCTTCTGCTCCTGGTTTGGATCTTGAGATTTCTGTCTGGTGCTCCAATGTGGGTCTCTGTCTTTGTCTCCTTTCATCACCTGATGAAGGTTAATATTCATGAGGATGCCTATGTGTTTGTCTTTGGATTCACCTTCTTATTTAGCTTCTCTAGGAACATGAATTATAAGCTCAATGTCCTTTATTTATGGCTAGAAACCAAATATGAGTGAGTATATCCCATGTTCCTCTTTTTGGGTTTGGCTTACCTCACTCAGGATAGTGTTTTCTATTTCCTTGAATTTTGCATACAAATGGATGGAAATAGAAAACACTATTTGTGAACTTCTATCAATTATAAAATCATGATTATTTGAAAATTGTTAATATACATCATCTTCTGAAGATCATCACTCTGGCTTAACAAAAGTGTCATTAGAATAACTGACACACAGGCAACAAGGACCCAGACACCTAGGACAGCACCCACAAGTTTCAAGACTGGAGACACCTGATTCTCACTTTCAGCTTGATTGGATGCCTCGTACAGCCTGTATGCTCTGATTGACTAAAGCCTCTCCAATGGGCAGGACGCCTAAGCTGGGAGGGATGAGAAAACTTTGGGAATCATCACAGCTGTTACTACTGTCAGCATGGTCCACACTCAAACTGCTGCCAGCCCCCATTCCTTAGTTCCTGAGGCCAACAGTTCACAAAGATGTCCTGAGCAGCCAGGGAACTCTGTCCAATGGCACCTAAAAATGGAGTGATTCTTATTGGTTTTCAAGGATTTTATGGAGTACCCAGGAAGTGTACTTCTCTGTGACCAGAGCCTGAGTAGCCTGGAAGCAGAAAAAATAGCTCACTCACCAAAATTTTCTATTTTAAATAGCACAAATAAAGACAAGAAGAAAGGAAAAACAATGAAAGACAGAAAGAAAAAGAAAGAAAGAGAGAGAGGGAGGGATGGAGGAAAGAAGAACCAAGGAGAGTGCCTTAAAAAAACAGAAAATCTGTTTAATTGCCTGATTCCTACTGAAATGAAATTCCAGACACAGCCCTTCATAACACTGCTTGCTCCCATACTTGGCCAGAATTGGGGACAGTTGTAAGTGGTGATAATTTATCCAGTGCAAGGACATCTTGGCAGTCCAGAGCCAATAAATACCACAAAGTCACACCATGCAACCAACCTTACACAAGAGATTTATGGGGGAGAAATACAGAATGGCCACTGCTTCTGATCAGGAAGAGAGACAACAGAGGATTCAATGGAAGGGAAGGCTTTTATAAGGATTTTTAGAGCATGTACAATGAGCTTGGTTGGGAAAGTATGTAAGGATAGGAAATACTGCTTGGTCATTAATGTTGAGTCAAGTGGTGGAGGGGGTTCCAAATCTTGGAGTTCGAGGTCAAGTCAAGGGAAGGATATTTTTTCTTTGGAATCTGCCTTGGGTTTCATGTCAAGTCAGGCTCTAGGTGTTGTTCTTTGGACCTGGTATTGGGGTCAGGTTAGGATCAGTATGTTCTTTCCTTCGTCCTGGTTTGAGGTCAAGTCAGGGTCAGAATGTTGTTTCCCTGACCCATTTACCCTACAATGGTATGGGGTGGGTGTCTATACTGCCTCACCTTATCCAAGCTGGACTCCTGTTATCTATGTACTACAGAGCCTTCATCTTCTGAGCCTCTTGAATCCACCTCCCAAGGGCTAGAAAAACAGCCGTGCATCACAGTGCCCAGTGTATGTTAGGATCAAATGCAGTTCTTGCATGGGGGGAAGTGCTCTACCAACTAAGCTACATCCCAAGCTCTCCTGGACTCCCTTTTTTGAGCATTTGAGAGATGTATGATGATGGACCCAAGGCTGGCCTAAAACTCACTATGTAGCCCAGTCTGTCATTAAATTCATGGCTATTTTCTAGTCTCAGTTTTGTGAGAGTTGGGATTGCAGGCTCCTTGATATAATGATGTCTTTCTCTTTCTTCTATTTCTTTATTTCCTTCTTTTTATTTTTGGTAGGATTTCTAAACCTCAGATTGGCTTCAAAGTGTAGCCAAAGGTTGCCTCGAACTTCTGATCCACCTGCCCCTACCTCCCCATTAATAAGGTTACAGTCATGTACAACTGTACTAGTCAGGGTACTTTAGAAGAACAGAACCAATAGGAAGAGATGTGTGCGTGTGTGTGTGTGTGTGTGTGTGTGTGTGTCTGTTTGTGAGTGTGTGCGGGTACCCTTACAAATGTAGAGGTCAAAATCCAATGTTAGATTTGTCCGTCAATACCTACTCCATCTTAACTCATATTGGAAGGGTCTATGGCTGAAACTAGTCTTCACTAATTGAGCTAGATTACCTTGCCAGCACAAGGAGCATCCTGTCCCTTCTCATGCCCCCTCACCAGCACTGATGTTATAGCTGTACTCTGCCACTCCTGGACTTTTTGTTAACATGGACATTAGCATCCAAACTTAGGTCCTATATTTCTATTAATCAAGCACTTGGCCCACTGAGTCATTGCCCCAGTCCTTGCTTATTGCGCTTTGTAGCTGACATCCTGGCAGTTCTGAAGCTTAGGGAGTTTTCTTTTCCACTGCTATACAAAAGGGCAGTCTTTATTATACATTTTTTCTGAGATAGGGTTTCTCTGAGTAGACCTAGCTGTCATGCTGTTCTGGAACTCTCTCTGTAGACTAGGCTGGCCTTGAATTCAGAGCATCTACCGCCTCTCCTCCTGAGTAATGGGGATCAAGGCCTGTGCCAGCACTCTCATCTCAGCTTTAGAAAACTTAAAGATTGTGCCTCCCTCAGACAACGAGGCAAAAGTATGTCATGAAGTCTTCCAAATCTTGTTACTTTTTGAATACGTATTGTTGGGGATCATAGGAGACAGGAGTTTGGGATACAGAGGGCAGTAAATATTCTCACAATAAATACATCAGCCAATTCTGGTTTGTTCAATATTGTGAGGTTTGTATTAATCCTCCTGAAAAATATTCAGCACAAGTAGAGTAGTAATGTGTATTGTACCATGTTAGAAAGGTCAAATACCATTTTCTGTCTATTTTCTCATATTTATTTCATTCCCCAAATAAATCCCAGATGTTAACCCTTTCATGGACACTTACATATGACTACAAAGTTTTGACCAACATGAAAGTATCATAAGTAAACACATACTGATAGAGAATTTTCACAAAGAGTAAAATTTGGTATACCAATCCACAAGAATTTTCTTATAGGTCATTAAATTTTCTCTGGGTAGAGTTTGCTTAGGAAAGCCTTCTTCATAGCATTCTTCAGCTCTTTGTTTCTGAGACTGAAGATGATGGGGCTGAGGAAGGGGGTGAGGACCGTGTAGGTGATACCCATCAGAGTGTCTCCTTCCAGAGACTTGGGACCCTTGGGCTTGAGGTAGATGACAGAGGCAAAGCCATAGTGCACAATGACCACCGTGAGGTGGGATGCACAGGTGGAGAAGGCCTTTTGCCGACCCTCGGCTGATGGTATCTTCAAGATGGCTGCCACAATGAAGGCATAGGAGAGGAGGATGAGGAGCAAGCATCCCAGGAGTGTTGTGATGCACACCATCCCTATACCTCTGGCTACTACCAGTACATTCTTTCCACATGCCAATTTCAATAGAGGATGAACATGACAACCAAAATGGTGGATCTCATTGGGCCCACAGAAAGTGAGATTGAAAATGGCTGTAGTCACCACCGTTCCCACAAATGAACCACCAACCCAGGACCCAGCCACCAAGCAGGCACAGCCACCAGGGCTCATGAGCACATTGTAGCGCAGTGGGTGGCAGATTGCCACATAACGGTCATAGCCCATGACAGTGAGGAGAAAAGAGTGGGTGAAGCCGAATGTGAAGGAGAAGAACATCTGGCTGGCACAGGCCAGGAAGGCAATGGAGTGAAGCGTGGAGAGCAGATCAGCCAGAATGCGTGGGACAATGGCAAAGGTGAAGAGAACCTCAGAGATGGAGAGCGCACACAGGAAGAGGTACATGGGTGTGTGGAGGCTGTGTTCACTCCAGATGGTGGCCATGATGAGCAGGTTGCCCAGCAGCGTGAAGAGGTACATGAAGAGGAAGAGCAGGAAGAACATCAGCTGAAGGTGAGGGAAGGTAGAGAAGCCAATGAGGATGAACTCTGACACTCCTGAGTGATTGACTCCCTGCATGGAGGCCATGCCTGAGGTGAGGTAGGCAGAGGTCATCTACTAGATGGAGAAAAATTATTTGTTTCCACACAAAAGAGGTTGATCCTGTGAGAAAATTACAGATGTATTAACCTTGCTCCTACTATTATAGCCTATAACCTAATTCAGTCATCACATTAATAGAGGTGATATTATTTTCTCCTCCATTTTGAGTGTCTTTCACATACTCGCTGAGATTATTGTAATGTAGAAATATTGGGCTAATTGTCAAAGTGAACCTGCTAAAAAGGTAGATTCGAGATCAATTTGACACTTGTACTGACCTCTTAGATTGTATATCCCAGGTGTTCCTTTGCTTTGCATCCCCTGTGAAATTGTTCCTTTACTGGAGCTTCCAACCATTGCTGTCCTGTGAGAAATCCTGGCTATTTCCCCATTTCAGGTGTCCCAGTGGATGCCAACTCATCACTGTAAGCCCTGGCAAGGTTCAGTTCCAACTTAATGTACATCAGTTTACTGATTCCTTTTGGATTGCAAGCTCTGAGGTAATCAGCTCAAATGTGTAACAATGTATAGTAGCAGAACCTGTTTCAATCCCAACTCTGCCTACTGTGAACTTCAGAAAATTTATTCACACTGTTTTCCTCTGTGTTTTTCTTCATATCTCAATAGTTATTTTAAGAAATAGTAAGTTTTAAGTCCATTAGTGGTATTGCAGGCCTTTAATCCCAGCACTCAGTTGGCAGAGACAGGGGTATATCTGTTAGTTTGAGGCAAGCTTTGTCTACATAGAGAGATCCAGGACAGGCCTATGCTACATAAAGAAATACCTACTAGCAAAATTAAAAAAAGAAATGAAGAAAGAAAGGAAAGAAGGAAGGAAGGAAGGAAGGAAGGAAGGAAAGAAAGAAAGGAAGGAAGGAAGGAAGAAAGAAAGAAAGAAAGAAAGAAAGAAAGAAAGAAAGAAAGGAAAGAAAGAGGGAGGGAGGAAGGAAGACAGAAAGAATAAAAAGACAAAAGAAATAGTAAGTTTTTCTTAAAATTTTCCTAAAAGGTGACACCCAGAAGGTGCAACATAGCATTTTTAAGTTTACATAAAGTTGGGAGGAAATGCTGGTTTTGCCCAGTAAATAATCTGAATTTAATAAGGTCTCCACATTTCTATATGAGTCACTTAACTATATTTCAATGATCTTTTGTAACAGACAATGCAAAGTTTAAAAGACCTGATCATGGTTTTGCTTTCTGGTCCTTTGGTTTTGCCTGTTGTACATACTTTATGTAAATGGAATCCTGAGATGTGTGACCTTCTGTGTTTGACAGCTTTTGCTAAGCATCCTATTTCAAGGTTAAACTGTGTTGCAGCAGCATGTGCTTGTATACGTAAGTGTGTGTGCTGTATGTGCAAGTGTGGTAGTAGGCTGAAATGCCTGTTGCTCATGCAGGGTAGCAAGAAGAGGGCACAGAGTTCTCTCTCTCCTTACTTCCTCGAGACCAGATCTCTCCCTGAACCTGGAGCTCAAGCTTTATTGGCTAGACTGGGAACTAGAAGTTACAAGATTCTTTTTCCTGCTCCTCTCTGTTCTACAGGCTACAGGAATGCATAGGCAGCCTGACTTGTTATGTGGGTGCTAGCATGCAAACACTGGATGTGCTTGTAACTACCGAGCTGCCTCTCTAATCACACAACTTCCTTTATTATAGCCAAACAATACTTTCTCATGTGGATGCTCTTCCCCAGTTGATGGGCATTTGAATTATATTGTCCACTTTGCCTCTGTGAATCGTGTATCAGTGTATATATTCACAGGAGCCTAGCACAAACAAAAAGTTGGCAGGGTCTGAAGCAAAAAAGACAATAGCACATGACTAAACCTCTGTCCGTAGAATTTATTTCTGGAGTAATAAAATGTCTGTCACTAAACAGAAGCATTGAGTTCTATGATATCACGATTATGCTCACTACCACTGAATTTTACATAGTGCTTATATTTCTGATGACTTGTTTTAAAATGAATAATTAATATTATTTTTCAACTTTAAAAATTTTCCACGCAAAGTAGCAAGCGTCCTTAAGAGATTTTCATACATGTTGGCTTTGGGCGGACCTCCCTCATTTCCCTGCCCCGCATCCCCACTGAACACTTCCATCTCTAGCTTTCCCACTTCTGGTTTGATATCACGTGTGTTCTATTGTTTCCCTGCCCCTCTCTCTCACAGTCTCCTTTCCCTGTGCATGAGCTCCTTTCTAGTGTCCTGGTATCCACCAACACTTACACCCATGTAAAGATACACAGTCCACACATTTTCCTGAGGCTTCCCTACCTTTGTTTTTCTTTATGGCTGAATGAAATTCCATTGTCCATATGTACTTCATTTGTATTATCCACTGGTCTGTTAGTGGGCACCTAAGTTCATTCTGTTTCCATACTATTGTTAATACAGTAACAATAGCAGAATTATTAACATTATTCTTGGTTGAGTAATCAAAATGGCCTGCTCTATGGAGCACATGTTGTGTGCATGTGTGTGTATGTGCATGTGTATGTGTATGTGCATGTGTGTGTGTGTGATACAATATGATTAAATTATTCCATGGGCATACCATTACCTCTGTAATGAAGTTTTTTATATACATGTGTGTTTGTGTGGTATTTATGAGAGTACTTTGTGTTATGTATGCATGTGTGCACATGTGTGTGGGGGCTGTATGTGTCTGTAAAGATGTGTGGAGGCCAGAGACCTGTATCATATGTATGCCTCTGTCACTAACCTCTCAATTCCCTTGTGGGAGGATCTTTCACTGAACCTGGAGCTGGCAATTTTTGCAGTAGGCTGTCTGACAACTAAGTCAATTAATCTTCCAGTCTCCAGCCATCCCAGGAATGAGTTATAGCTGTGCTCAGTCACCCCTAGCTTTTTAGATGGATGGTGAGGATCCAAACCCATATCCACAAGTAATTCTACCCTCTTAGCCAAATGCTCAGTTCTTTAACATGTTTTTAGTTTTTTTTTCAGTGCCAGAGATAAAACCCAGAACCTCGTACTGAGCAAGCACTATTACTAGGCAACATCGTGCCTTTTCTTTATTTTATGGGAAGACTTAAAATTTGCCTTTTAGTTGATTTGAACTATATAATACTTTATTTTTAAATGGCCACTCTGCTCTGCAATAGGTATATTATATATTAAGGAATACCGATTCTTTGAACTTTATGTGAAACTTTTTGCCCATTTATCAACAAACCTCTATTCCTTGGTGACTTCCATGCCTAAACGGCAAAATTTTGTTATGTTTACTTTGCCACAATAAGAAATCAGTTTTAGGATTGGAGATTTTAGCTAAGGGGTAGACAAGTGCAAGGTTCCAATTCCATTCCATCCCCCATTATATATTTCACACACACACACACACACACACACACACACACACACACACACACACATATATATATACATATACATATATATATGGAAAATATGTTTGGGAGCTGGAAAGATGGTTCAGGGTTCAGTAGTTAAGAGCATTTGCTGCTCTTCCAGAGACTTGCATTCAATTCCCTGCATTACACCAGTTGTCTCACAACCACCTGTAACTCCAGGTCTAGAAATTTTCACACCCTGGCCTCCAATAGCACCAGCTTGTCTATGTGCATATCCACAAAGACACATACAAACAAATGGTAAAAGAAAATGGTTGGGTCTAGAGGAATGATTCATCACTCAAGAGCTCCAGTTGCTCTTGTAGAGGCAAACTTCGTTCCTAACTCCCATATGGCAGCTCACAGCTGTCCACAACACCAGATACAGGGGATAGGATGCCCTCTTCTGACCTCTTCAGGCACCAGGCATACTTGTGATACATGAACACACATGCAAGCAAAATACTCATACACATGAAGGAAAAGTAAATCATTTTAAAAATATGTTTGTAAAATCACTTTCAAGAGAAGGGTTTATTTTGCTCACAGTTTTTCAGGTTTCAGTCCAGTTGTCCCATGGACGTGGGCCTCATTAGCATATTAGGGAGAGAGGAAGCCCAGAGACTGCATGCACATGTTTGAAAGAGCGTGACAAAAAGGGACAAAGGTCTCGTAATCCTCTTCAAATGGACTGCAAAACCTTCCCCGATGCCCTAAAACCTTCTCCTAGGCCCCAAATCTAAAGGCCACCTCCTAATAATTCCATGGACTGGCAACCACATCCTTAAGAAATGGGGTTTTTAAGATTGTTCCAAATCCAAACTATAGCACAAGTGAGTACATTTTCTATTGTTATTTTTGTTGGTGGTGGTATTTACTGTGTGTGCATGTGTGTGTTTGTGTAAATGTGTGAACATATATCATATGTTCAGATGCCTAAGAAGGCCAGAAGAGGATGTTAGACCCCCCTAGAGCTTCTGAGCTCCTCAATGTGTGGTTTGGAAACCAAACAAGGGTGTTCTGGAAGTGGAGCAGTCGCAGTCAACCATGGAGTTGACTCTCCAGGCCCTGGTGAATGCCCTCTTCAATAAGCTAAGGTCTTTGATTGAGTGTTTTCAAGTTTATCATAAAAAAATCAAAGAAGAACTATCTACTTTAGGAGTGGTAGCTATGCTCCTTCAAATACAACAATTTTTCAGGATACTTGCTTCTATTCTAGATATCATTAGACCATTTCCCCCATTTCAGAGTTAGCACCTTCCAATCAGTTCAAAAATGGTGGTTCCAACAGCCCCATACAACCCCAACACTCTGAGATCATGGAGGTTTTGGGAAATAACATCCTGTAGGATAAAACTGAATGGATGCCACCAGGACACATGGACGCTGCATTCATTCAGTTCCTCTGTGCACACAGCAGAGTTTCTTAACACAAGCCTATTGAAATTGGAACCTAATAATTCATTCTGTGATGGGCCCTCCTGTGCCTTTTGTGATGGTTAAAACATCCCTCATCTTTACTGTGTAGATAGCAGGAGCTGCTGACCAAATGTGACAAGGAAAACATCGCCAGAAAGTATGAATAACCCCATAGAGAGAAACGTTTATCCTTGTTAAAATTCGCTAACCTATAGAAAGTATAGCTGCCTCATTGGTACCCTTTCTCTCCATTCTGCATGAGTTTGTTGCCCAAGTTCCCTTTGTTCATTTGACAAATACATGTTTCTGTTTAAAACACAGATGCAATGTCATGTCCTTTTAAGAGTTTTTGTGTGGATTTTCTTCCCAAATCAGTTTGTGTCACTTTTTCCTAAGCGACTATGATATAACCAGCTTCCTCCTTGGTCATGGATCCTTTGATCTGCATCATGCTGGGCTCACATCTGCTCATGGATCTGGATTATGAATTCTTCTATCAATGACTGTTGTAACTGTAATGACTACTTTAACTATAATGTACTAAACACAATAGATTCCCATAAGCACATCTGTCCTCTGTATCTGTCTCGTGCATCCTCATGCATCTGTCACTAGGCTTAGCACCTTCCTGTGGTCCTTGAATCTTTCCCTGGCTGTGTGCTCCAAGTTGTCTATAGGAGAAGGGAGATTCCCACAGAGAACTCATCTCTCTCCCAGGGAAGGAAAAGAAGGAACAGAAGGGCCAGGATTTGAACTTAGGACCTAGTGCTCACAGAGCTTGTCTTCTTGACCTCCTGTTATTCTACTCATTGCTTACTCATGACTGTTAAAAAGAAAACCAGAGGCTGCTCTCACTCAGAGATGTCTTTCCTCTGTGACTGACTGTGGCCACTTCTATCTTTATATTACCCATGACTCAAGCAATCCACAGAAAGGGAGAACTCTGCAATTAGAGCTGATCACCCCAGGAAGAGGAAACTGAGATTGCATATGCATTGGCATGATAGGAACTTGAATTCAGAAAAATAAAAAATTGGTGAGAGAATAAAAGATGTGTGGCTTCCAGGGAATTATGAAGAAAAGGAAGGAGGAAAAGACAAAGTGAAGAGGATTTCTAAAGTTAGGAAGAGTGCTGTAGACCATCGTGAGGAACACATGGCTTGGCACAATTGTCAAAACCTGGGGACTGTACAACAATAAGAATGACACCTAATATAAACATGGATATCAGGAACACACACACACACACAAAGGGAGTGGTCAAAGGCAGGCATGGAGAAGGTAGGACAGGAAACACTAATATCACATGTACCCATGGTTGGTGCCACTTTGATATTCAGATACCTGCAGACTAAGTCAGGCATGGATAAATCCTACCCATAAATTTTTTTAGTGTTTCTCAAATTCACCATTGGGGACATTTAGGGAAGTATCATTTATTTTGGAATTTTAACATTTTTGATTGGCTCATCATGATTATATTCATTTATGCAACACAATGAATACCTTGATGAATACCTATATATTAATAGATGTTTCATGATTAAGTCAAACTCTTGGCCAAATAAATTCACCTTTCTGCTTAGAAATTTTTGTGTGCAGACACAATTTGCTCATTGCCACATATGATAAATTTTTACTGACTATAGTTACCCTTCTAAATGAATTTGTTGCTTATGAACAGTAATTCTGCATTTACTCTCCTCAAAATATAAGCTTCTGGGACCACTCACACAAGGCTCAAGCAGGCAAATTCTACATGATTTCCATGGTGTGGAATACAACAAATTTGAATGCACAGAAATGATGAGATATTATGCCTAGACCGTGTCTTTATGGAGAGAGCTGTGCCCTGAATTCTGACACATTGATTTTCACAAATTGTCGAATATTTCCTGAAGAACAGACCGTGTTTGAGAACCAATGGCTTATCCAGCTTCTCTCTAAGATCCCATTTTGCCCCTCCTGTTTCCTCTTCACTGACATCTCTCAGCTCCCTTGCCCTTTTTTGCATCTATTACTTATACTTTCCTGATGGATTCCTTATTCCTTACAGGCCTTGGAATTAGCCTCTCAGTCCTCAGTATATTCTGTCTTCTATATGCCTGCCCCCAGCCTGCTGCTGGACTTTGGTTGCACAGACCAACACATGTTAACACAGAAATATAACCTGGGTAAGACAGTCTGCTTTTATATCTCTGGAAGTCAGCTTTCCTGCCTGTATAAATGACATACCTCATGAAGTAGGAGATCCCGAGAAGATACAATCTACTGTGCCATCATCACACGGTCTTGATGACCCCTGCCCCATATACTTGAATTTCTTGAAGAGTTGCAGAAGAAAGTGAGTTCTCTGAGTCCCTGGCTGAAGCTGGCTTCGCAGGTCTTTCCTGGTGAGGTGGATGAGAGGGAAAGGCCACTAACCTGAGAGTCACGGCTCTGCACCTGATCCCTCTATTAGAAATCCCTGATTGAAAATGTCTGTCCATGTGAACACTGTAATAGTCTGACTAGGGCCAGCTTGGCCGGGGGCTTGGAGGAGCCTGATCACCATTTTTTATCCTTCCTGTGCTACCTGCCCACTGCCTGTTCTGGCTGGCTGTGGTCCAGCTGCTTCTCCTTCTGCTACAGGGAGCCCAGGGCCCCTAGAGACTGCTGGGGATGAGGCCACCTCAGGGAATCTGTGTCCCCACTTCCCCTCCCTGCTTTCCAGGGGTGAGTCAATTACCTGAGCTTCTCTGTGGCTTGAGAAGAGACTTAATTCTCGACAATCTGCAGATGTGGCATGCTAACAGAGTTATTAGGCGAACAGCCCTGCAGATGTCCCCGGGGATGAGCGGCCTCCAGTACACTTATCCACTTTCCTCCTTCCTCATCTTAATCTCTGGTCCAGGAAAGAGGGATTTTCAAAGTTACATCATTTTAATTCAAAGAACACAGTTGTTTCTTTTTCTTGAGCAATTAAAAGGCCACAATTAAGGTTGAGGGCCACAAAAAATCTAGCCATGAAAGCATTTTTGGGGACTTCTTTAAAATTCCCTTTTAAACATTATTGGGTGTATTTACCTTTTATTTAGTTGGAGGGAGCATGGATAACACACTTGTGGAGTTCACCTTGCTGGCCACATTCCGAGCTTTACATACACGTGACATGTGAACCAATGCAAACCTTAAAAATGAAATTTCTCTGGATATCTTAATTTCATTATTGAGATGTTATATTCTTTATATAATAGATTTCAGTATATAATTCAAAGGGAGTTGACATCTTTCTAGTGTTCAACTAACATTTCTACCTAGATCAAATCATTTTCATTAGGGCCAACAAGAGCATTCTATTGGTAATAGTGGACATTGCCCTTGCAGTAGTCAGGTTGGCAAACAACAGTGCCCATGAGAATAAAAAGATTCCAGGCAATCACTGTGATGAAACTCAAATACCCAGTGAAACGGGGGGAAGGCTCCCAAGGACAGGATGCAGATGAAAACCCCAGTGCCATGAATGTCTGACTGCTCTGTAGGTTGTAGGCTCCTGAGCTATCTAATGTTATCCTCAGCACCAATATATAGAGGCTATTGTCATTACTGTTGGTTGTACACTAGAAATAGAGATAGTAAGTGCTTGTTGCTGAAGACCACACATGCTCTAGTCACAGGACAGGGAAGAATTGAGCTAAAACTAAACTGGAAGTCTCTTTCCTGTGGACTTCCACAGACAGTGCTAAAAGTCATTGATACAAACAGCTAATGGATAACTATTCCCCACAGTCCAGGTTGGATGTAGAGTCTGACTGGTATGGAATCAATATGCTGGCCATGATGGATCCAGAGGGCAATAATGGCATGGTTGCTATGGATACAGCAAACACTCTAATGGCAATCAAGGTAGATCTACAGTAGATGGCCATTGGGTACTTTAGGCTAAACAAACTCTTATGGCAGTTGAAGGCATAGTCAAATAAACAAGCTACTGATGTGTTGTTCAATGGATACAATGAACCTCTGAAATCAACTTCTAAACATTTGTGATTGTGCTAAGAGATTACTATAACACTCCTCTTTTGTCATAGAGGGCAAACATCTTTTTGTTTTCAGTAAACAGCAGTAATTGCAAACACTTATACTTAAAATTGCCGAGAACAAATGCACTTTACAATGGCATAGTGTCACAACGCTCTGGGATACACGACAAAAACACACCACCACTACCACCATCATCAACAATACAGAAAATACCCCAGGAAAATGTACATAAGGAATGTCAAAGACTGAGGAGGAGGAGATTGTAGGGTAGAGCTGTTTCCTCTGAGCTTAACATGTCCACAGGCAATTACAAAGCAGAGAGCACTAGATGGCCCCACACAATCACAGCATTGGCCATCATGTAATAGAGATTGCGTTGGTGGTTATGGCTGTGGATATGGAGTGAGCAAAATAATACAGCGTTCTTATGTCTATGCAGGTGGTGAGACAGCGGTTATCCTTCACTGTAGGAGTAGGTGTGTCAGGAGACCTTCACTGTAGGAGTAGGTGTGTCATAAGACCTTCACTGTAGGAGTAGGTGTGTCATGAGACCTTCACTGTAGGAGTAGGTGTGTCATGAGACCTTCACTGTAGGAGTAGATATGTCATGAGACCTTCACTATAGGAGGAGTAGGTGTGTCATGAGACCTTCACTGTAGGAGTAGGTGTATCATGAGACCTTCACTGGAGGAGTAGGTGTGTCATGAGACCTTCACTGTAGGAGGAGTAGGTGTGTCATGAGACCTTCACTGTAGGAGTAGATGTGCCATGAGACCTTCACTGTAGAAGGAGTAGGTGTGTCATGAGACCTTCACTGTAGGAGGAGTAGGTGTGTCATGAGACCTTCACTGTAGGAGGAGTAGGTGTGTCATGAGACCTTCACTGGAGGAGTAGGTGTGTCATGAGACCTTCACTGGAGGAGTAGGTGTATCATGAGACCTTCACTGGAGGAGTAGGTGTGTCATGAGACCTTCACTGTAGGAGGAGTAGGTGTGTCATGAGACCTTCACTGTAGGAGTAGATGTGCCATGAGACCTTCACTGTAGGAGGAGTAGGTGTGTCATGAGACCTTCACTGTAGGAGGAGTAGGTGTGTCATGAGACCTTCACTGTAGGAGGAGTAGGTGTGTCATGAGACCGTCACTGGAGGAGTAGGTGTGTCATGAGACCTTCACTGGAGGAGGAGTAGGTGTGTCATGAGACCTTCACTGTAGGAGGAGTAGGTGTGTCATGAGACCTTCACTGTAGGAGTAGGTGTGTCATGAGACCTTCACTGTAGGAGTAGGTGTGTCATGAGACCTTCACTGTAGGAGGAGTAGGTGTGTCATGAGACCTTCACTGTAGGAGGAGTAGGTGTGTCATGAGACCTTCACTGTAGGAGGAGTAGGTGTGTCATGAGACCTTCACTGGAGGAGTAGGTGTGTCATGAGACCTTCACTGTAGGAGGAGTAGGTGTGTCATTAGACCTTCACTGTAGGAGGAGTAGGTGTGTCAGGAGACCTTCACTGTAGGAGTAGGTGTGTCATGAGACCTTCACTGTAGGAGGAGTAGGTGTGTCATGAGACCTTCACTGGAGGAGTAGGTGTGTCACGAGACCTTCACTGTAGGAGTAGGTGTGTCATGAGACCTTCACTGTAGGAGGAGTAGGTGTGTCATGAGACCTTCACTGTAGGAGGAGTAGGTGTGTCATGAGACCTTCACTGGAGGAGTAGGTGTGTCATGAGACCTTCACTGTAGGAGTAGGTGTGTCATGAGACCTTCACTGTAGGAGTAGGTGTGTCACGAGACCTTCACTGTAGGAGTAGGTGTGTCATGAGACCTTCACTGTAGGACTAGGTGTGTCATGAGACCTTCACTGTAGGAGTAGGTGTGTCATGAGACCTTCACTGTAGGAGGAGTAGGTGTGTCATGAGACCTTCACTGGAGGAGTAGGTGTGTCATGAGACCTTCACTGTAGGAGGAGTAGGTGTGTCATGAGACCTTCACTGTAGGAGGAGTAGGTGTGTCATGAGACCTTCACTGTAGGAGTAGGTGTGTCATGAGACCTTCACTGTAGGAGGAGTAGGTGTGTCATGAGACCTTCACTGTAGGAGTAGGTGTGTCATGAGACCTTCACTGTAGGAGGAGTAGGTGTGTCACGAGACCTTCACTGTAGGAGTAGGTGTGTCATGAGACCTTCACTGTAGGAGTAGGTGTGTCATGAGACCTTCACTGTAGGAGTAGGTGTGTCATGAGACCTTCACTGTAGGAGGAGTAGGTGTGTCATGAGACCTTCACTGTAGGAGTAGGTGTGTCATGAGACCTTCACTATAGGAGGAGTAGGTGTGTCATGAGACCTTCACTGTAGGAGGAGTAGGTGTGTCATGAGACCTTCACTGTAGGAGGAGTAGGTGTGTCATGAGACCTTCACTGTAGGAGGAGTAGGTGTGTCATGAGACCTTCACTGTAGGAGGAGTAGGTGTGTCATGAGACCTTCACTGGAGGAGTAGGTGTGTCATGAGACCTTCACTGTAGGAGGAGTAGGTGTGTCATGAGACCTTCACTGGAGGAGTAGGTGTGTCATGAGACCTTCACTGTAGGAGTAGGTGTGTCATGAGACCTTCACTGGAGGAGTAGGTGTGTCATGAGACCTTCACTGTAGGAGGAGTAGGTGTGTCATGAGACCTTCACTGGAGGAGTAGGTGTGTCATGAGACCTTCACTGTAGGAGGAGTAGGTGTGTCATGAGACCTTCACTGTAGGAGGAGTAGGTGTGTCATGAGACCTTCACTGGAGGAGTAGGTGTGTCATGAGACCTTCACTGTAGGAGGAGTAGGTGTGTCATGAGACCTTCACTGTAGGAGGAGTAGGTGTGTCATGAGACCTTCACTGTAGGAGGAGTAGGTGTGTCATGAGACCTTCACTGGAGGAGTAGGTGTGTCATGAGACCTTCACTGTAGGAGGAGTAGGTGTGTCATGAGACCTTCACTGTAGGAGGAGTAGGTGTGTCATGAGACCTTCACTGTAGGAGGAGTAGGTGTGTCATGAGACCTTCACTGTAGGAGTAGGTGTGTCATGAGACCTTCACTGTAGGAGTAGGTGTGTCATGAGACCTTCACTGTAGGAGGAGTAGGTGTGTCATGAGACCTTCACTGTAGGAGGAGTAGGTGTGTCATGAGACCTTCACTGTAGGAGTAGGTGTGTCATGAGACCTTCACTGTAGGAGTAGTTGTGTCATGAGACCTTCACTGGAGGAGTAGGTGTGTCATGAGACCTTCACTGTAGGAGGAGTAGGTGTGTCATGAGACCTTCACTGTAGGAGTAGGTGTGTCACGAGACCTTCACTGTAGGAGGAGTAGGTGTGTCATGAGACCTTCACTGGAGGAGTAGGTGTGTCATGAGACCTTCACTGTAGGAGTAGGTGTGTCATGAGACCTTCACTGTAGGAGGAGTAGGTGTGTCATGAGACCTTCACTGTAGGAGGAGTAGGTGTGTCATGAGACCTTCACTGGAGGAGGAGTACGTGTGTCATGAGACCTTCACTGTAGGAGTAGGTGTGTCAGGAGACCTTCACTGTAGGAGGAGTACGTGTGTCATGAGACCTTCACTGTAGGAGTAGGTGTGTCATGAGACCTTCACTGTAGGAGGAGTAGGTGTGTCATGAGACCTTCACTGGAGGAGTAGGTGTGTCATGAGACCTACACTGTAGGAGGAGTAGGTGTGTCATGAGACCTTCACTGTAGGAGGAGTAGGTGTGTCATGAGACCTTCACTGTAGGAGGAGTAGGTGTGTCATGAGACCTTCACTGTAGGAGGAGTAGGTGTGTCATGAGACCTTCAATGTAGGAGTAGGTGTGTCATGAGACCTTCACTGGAGGAGGAGTAGGTATGTCACGAGACCTTCACTGTAGGAGTAGGTGTGTCATGAGACCTTCACTGTAGGAGGAGTAGGTGTGTCATGAGACCTTCACTGTAGGAGTAGGTGTGTCATGAGACCTTCACTGTAGGAGTAGATGTGTCATGAGACCTTCACTGTAGGAGGAGTAGGTGTGTCATGAGACCTTCACTGTAGGAGTAGGTGTATCATGAGACCTTCACTGGAGGAGTAGGTGTGTCATGAGACCTTCACTGTAGGAGGAGTAGGTGTGTCACGAGACCTTCACTGTAGGAGGAGTAGGTGTGTCATGAGACCTTCACTGTAGGAGTAGGTGTGTCATGAGACCTTCACTGTAGGAGTAGGTGTGTCATGAGACCTTCACTGTAGGAGGAGTAGGTGTGTCAGGAGACCTTCACTGTAGGAGTAGGTGTGTCATGAGACCTTCACTGTAGGAGTAGGTGTGTCATTAGACCTTCACTGTAGGAGGAGTAGGTGTGTCATGAGACCTTCACTGTAGGAGGAGTAGGTGTGTCATGAGACCTTCACTGTAGGAGGAGTAGGTGTGTCATGAGACCTTCACTGTAGGAGGAGTAGGTGTGTCATGAGACCTTCACTGTAGGAGGAGTAGGTGTGTCATGAGACCTTCACTGTAGGAGTAGGTGTGTCATGAGACCTTCACTGTAGGAGGAGTAGGTGTGTCATGAGACCTTCACTGTAGGAGTAGGTGTGTCATGAGACCTTCACTGTAGGAGGAGTAGGTGTGTCATGAGACCTTCACTGTAGGAGGAGTAGGTGTGTCATGAGACCTTCACTGTAGGAGTAGGTGTGTCATGAGACCTTCACTGTAGGAGGAGTAGGTGTGTCATGAGACCTTCACTGTAGGAGTAGGTGTGTCATGAGACCTTCACTGTAGGAGGAGTAGGTGTGTCATGAGACCTTCACTGGAGGAGTAGGTGTGTCATGAGACCTTCACTGTAGGAGTAGGTGTGTCATGAGACCTTCACTGTAGGAGGAGTAGGTGTGTCATGAGACCTTCACTGGAGGAGTAGGTGTGTCATGAGACCTTCACTGTAGGAGGAGTAGGTGTGTCATGAGACCTTCACTGGAGGAGTAGGTGTGTCACGAGACCTTCACTGTAGGAGGAGTAGGTGTGTCATTAGACCTTCACTGTAGGAGGAGTAGGTGTGTCATGAGACCTTCACTGTAGGAGGAGTAGGTGTGTCATGAGACCTTCACTGTAGGAGGAGTAGGTGTGTCATGAGACCTTCACTGTAGGAGGAGTAGGTGTGTCATGAGACCTTCACTGGAGGAGTAGGTGTGTCATGAGACCTTCACTGTAGGAGGAGTAGGTGTGTCATGAGACCTTCACTGTAGGAGGAGTAGGTGTGTCATGAGACCTTCACTGTAGGAGGAGTAGGTGTGTCATGAGACCTTCACTGTAGGAGTAGGTGTGTCATGAGACCTTCACTGTAGGAGGAGTAGGTGTGTCATGAGACCTTCACTGTAGGAGTAGGTGTGTCATGAGACCTTCACTGTAGGAGTAGGTGTGTCATGAGACCTTCACTGTAGGAGGAGTAGGTGTGTCATGAGTCCTTCACTGTAGGAGTAGGTGTGTCATGAGACCTTCACTGTAGGAGTAGGTGTGTAGGAGACCTTCACTGTAGGAGTAGGTGTGTCATGAGACCTTCACTGTAGGTGGAGTAGGTGTGTCATGAGACCTTCACTGTAGGAGTAGGTGTGTCATGAGACCTTCACTGTAGGAGGAGTAGGTGTGTCATGAGACCTTCACTGTAGGAGGAGTAGGTGTGTCATGAGACCTTCACTGTAGGAGTAGGTGTGTCATGAGACCTTCACTGGAGGAGGAGTAGGTATGTCACGAGACCTTCACTGTAGGAGTAGGTGTGTCATGAGACCTTCACTGTAGGAGGAGTAGGTGTGTCATGAGACCTTCACTGTAGGAGTAGGTGTGTCATGAGACCTTCACTGTAGGAGTAGATGTGTCATGAGACCTTCACTGTAGGAGGAGTAGGTGTGTCATGAGACCTTCACTGTAGGAGTAGGTGTATCATGAGACCTTCACTGGAGGAGTAGGTGTGTCATGAGACCTTCACTGTAGGAGGAGTAGGTGTGTCACGAGACCTTCACTGTAGGAGGAGTAGGTGTGTCATGAGACCTTCACTGGAGGAGTAGGTGTGTCATGAGACCTTCACTGTAGGAGGAGTAGGTGTGTCATGAGACCTTCACTGTAGGAGTAGGTGTGTCATGAGACCTTCACTGTAGGAGTAGGTTTGTCATGAGACCTTCACTGTAGGAGTAGGTGTGTCATGAGACCTTCACTGTAGGAGTAGGTGTGTCATGAGACCTTCAATGTAGGAGTAGGTGTGTCATGAGACCTTCACTGTAGGAGTAGATGTGTCATGAGACCTTCACTGTAGGAGTAGGTGTGTCATGAGACCTACACTGTAGGAGGAGTAGGTGTGTCATGAGACCTTCACTGTAGGAGGAGTAGGTGTGTCATGAGACCTTCACTGTAGGAGGAGTAGGTGTGTCATGAGACCTTCACTGTAGGAGGAGTAGGTGTGTCATGAGACCTTCAATGTAGGAGTAGGTGTGTCATGAGACCTTCACTGGAGGAGGAGTAGGTATGTCACGAGACCTTCACTGTAGGAGTAGGTGTGTCATGAGACCTTCACTGTAGGAGGAGTAGGTGTGTCATGAGACCTTCACTGTAGGAGTAGGTGTGTCATGAGACCTTCACTGTAGGAGTAGATGTGTCATGAGACCTTCACTGTAGGAGGAGTAGGTGTGTCATGAGACCTTCACTGTAGGAGTAGGTGTATCATGAGACCTTCACTGTAGGAGGAGTAGGTGTGTCATGAGACCTTCACTGTAGGAGGAGTAGGTGTGTCACGAGACCTTCACTGTAGGAGGAGTAGGTGTGTCATGAGACCTTCACTGTAGGAGTAGGTGTGTCATGAGACCTTCACTGTAGGAGGAGTAGGTGTGTCAGGAGACCTTCACTGTAGGAGGAGTAGGTGTGTCATGAGACCTTCACTGTAGGAGTAGGTGTGTCATGAGACCTTCACTGTAGGAGGAGTAGGTGTGTCAGGAGACCTTCACTGTAGGAGTAGGTGTGTCATGAGACCTTCACTGTAGGAGGAGTAGGTGTGTCAGGAGACCTTCACTGTAGGAGTAGGTGTGTCATGAGACCTTCACTGTAGGAGTAGGTGTGTCATTAGACCTTCACTGTAGGAGGAGTAGGTGTGTCATGAGACCTTCACTGTAGGAGGAGTAGGTGTGTCATGAGACCTTCACTGTAGGAGGAGTAGGTGTGTCATGAGACCTTCACTGTAGGAGGAGTAGGTGTGTCATGAGACCTTCACTGTAGGAGGAGTAGGTGTGTCATGAGACCTTCACTGTAGGAGTAGGTGTGTCATGAGACCTTCACTGTAGGAGGAGTAGGTGTGTCATGAGACCTTCACTGGAGGAGTAGGTGTGTCATGAGACCTTCACTGTAGGAGGAGTAGGTGTGTCATGAGACCTTCACTGTAGGAGGAGTAGGTGTGTCATGAGACCTTCACTGTAGGAGTAGGTGTGTCATGAGACCTTCACTGGAGGAGTAGGTGTGTCATGAGACCTTCACTGTAGGAGTAGGTGTGTCATGAGACCTTCACTGTAGGAGGAGTAGGTGTGTCATGAGACCTTCACTGGAGGAGTAGGTGTGTCATGAGACCTTCACTGTAGGAGTAGGTGTGTCATGAGACCTTCACTGTAGGAGGAGTAGGTGTGTCATGAGACCTTCACTGGAGGAGTAGGTGTGTCATGAGACCTTCACTGTAGGAGGAGTAGGTGTGTCATGAGACCTTCACTGTAGGAGGAGTAGGTGTGTCATGAGACCTTCACTGTAGGAGGAGTAGGTGTGTCATGAGACCTTCACTGTAGGAGTAGGTGTGTCATGAGACCTTCACTGTAGGAGGAGTAGGTGTGTCATGAGACCTTCACTGTAGGAGTAGGTGTGTCATGAGACCTTCACTGTAGGAGTAGGTGTGTCATGAGACCTTCACTGTAGGAGGAGTAGGTGTGTCATGAGTCCTTCACTGTAGGAGTAGGTGTGTCATGAGACCTTCACTGTAGGAGTAGGTGTGTCAGGAGACCTTCACTGTAGGAGTAGGTGTGTCATGAGACCTTCACTGTAGGAGGAGTAGGTGTGTCATGAGTCCTTCACTGTAGGAGTAGGTGTGTCATGAGACCTTCACTGTAGGAGTAGGTGTGTCAGGAGACCTTCACTGTAGGAGTAGGTGTGTCATTAGACCTTCACTGTAGGAGTAGGTGTGTCATGAGACCTTCACTGTAGGTGGAGTAGGTGTGTCATGAGACCTTCACTGTAGGAGTAGGTGTGTCATGAGACCTTCACTGTAGGAGGAGTAGGTGTGTCATGAGACCTTCACTGTAGGAGGAGTACGTGTGTCATGAGACCTTCACTGTAGGAGTAGGTGTGTCATGAGACCTTCACTGGAGGAGGAGTAGGTATGTCACGAGACCTTCACTGTAGGAGTAGGTGTGTCATGAGACCTTCACTGTAGGAGGAGTAGGTGTGTCATGAGACCTTCACTGTAGGAGTAGGTGTGTCATGAGACCTTCACTGTAGGAGTAGATGTGTCATGAGACCTTCACTGTAGGAGGAGTAGGTGTGTCATGAGACCTTCACTGTAGGAGTAGGTGTATCATGAGACCTTCACTGGAGGAGTAGGTGTGTCATGAGACCTTCACTGTAGGAGGAGTAGGTGTGTCACGAGACCTTCACTGTAGGAGGAGTAGGTGTGTCATGAGACCTTCACTGGAGGAGTAGGTGTGTCATGAGACCTTCACTGTAGGAGGAGTAGGTGTGTCATGAGACCTTCACTGTAGGAGTAGGTGTGTCATGAGACCTTCACTGTAGGAGGAGTAGGTGTGTCAGGAGACCTTCACTGTAGGAGTAGGTGTGTCATGAGACCTTCACTGTAGGAGGAGTAGGTGTGTCAGGAGACCTTCACTGTAGGAGTAGGTGTGTCATGAGACCTTCACTGTAGGAGTAGGTGTGTCATTAGACCTTCACTGTAGGAGGAGTAGGTGTGTCATGAGACCTTCACTGTAGGAGGAGTAGGTGTGTCATGAGACCTTCACTGTAGGAGGAGTAGGTGTGTCATGAGACCTTCACTGTAGGAGGAGTAGGTGTGTCATGAGACCTTCACTGTAGGAGGAGTAGGTGTGTCATGAGACCTTCACTGTAGGAGTAGGTGTGTCATGAGACCTTCACTGTAGGAGGAGTAGGTGTGTCATGAGACCTTCACTGGAGGAGTAGGTGTGTCATGAGACCTTCACTGTAGGAGGAGTAGGTGTGTCATGAGACCTTCACTGTAGGAGGAGTAGGTGTGTCATGAGACCTTCACTGTAGGAGTAGGTGTGTCATGAGACCTTCACTGTAGGAGGAGTAGGTGTGTCATGAGACCTTCACTGTAGGAGTAGGTGTGTCATGAGACCTTCACTGTAGGAGGAGTAGGTGTGTCATGAGACCTTCACTGGAGGAGTAGGTGTGTCATGAGACCTTCACTGTAGGAGTAGGTGTGTCATGAGACCTTCACTGTAGGAGGAGTAGGTGTGTCATGAGACCTTCACTGGAGGAGTAGGTGTGTCATGAGACCTTCACTGTAGGAGGAGTAGGTGTGTCATGAGACCTTCACTGTAGGAGGAGTAGGTGTGTCATGAGACCTTCACTGTAGGAGGAGTAGGTGTGTCATGAGACCTTCACTGTAGGAGTAGGTGTGTCATGAGACCTTCACTGTAGGAGGAGTAGGTGTGTCATGAGACCTTCACTGTAGGAGTAGGTGTGTCATGAGACCTTCACTGTAGGAGTAGGTGTGTCATGAGACCTTCACTGTAGGAGGAGTAGGTGTGTCATGAGTCCTTCACTGTAGGAGTAGGTGTGTCATGAGACCTTCACTGTAGGAGTAGGTGTGTCAGGAGACCTTCACTGTAGGAGTAGGTGTGTCATGAGACCTTCACTGTAGGAGGAGTAGGTGTGTCATGAGTCCTTCACTGTAGGAGTAGGTGTGTCATGAGACCTTCACTGTAGGAGTAGGTGTGTCAGGAGACCTTCACTGTAGGAGTAGGTGTGTCATTAGACCTTCACTGTAGGAGTAGGTGTGTCATGAGACCTTCACTGTAGGTGGAGTAGGTGTGTCATGAGACCTTCACTGTAGGAGTAGGTGTGTCATGAGACCTTCACTGTAGGAGGAGTAGGTGTGTCATGAGACCTTCACTGTAGGAGGAGTACGTGTGTCATGAGACCTTCACTGTAGGAGTAGGTGTGTCATGAGACCTTCACTGGAGGAGGAGTAGGTATGTCACGAGACCTTCACTGTAGGAGTAGGTGTGTCATGAGACCTTCACTGTAGGAGGAGTAGGTGTGTCATGAGACCTTCACTGTAGGAGTAGGTGTGTCATGAGACCTTCACTGTAGGAGTAGATGTGTCATGAGACCTTCACTGTAGGAGGAGTAGGTGTGTCATGAGACCTTCACTGTAGGAGTAGGTGTATCATGAGACCTTCACTGGAGGAGTAGGTGTGTCATGAGACCTTCACTGTAGGAGGAGTAGGTGTGTCACGAGACCTTCACTGTAGGAGGAGTAGGTGTGTCATGAGACCTTCACTGGAGGAGTAGGTGTGTCATGAGACCTTCACTGTAGGAGGAGTAGGTGTGTCATGAGACCTTCACTGTAGGAGTAGGTGTGTCATGAGACCTTCACTGTAGGAGTAGGTTTGTCATGAGACCTTCACTGTAGGAGTAGGTGTGTCATGAGACCTTCACTGTAGGAGTAGGTGTGTCATGAGACCTTCAATGTAGGAGTAGGTGTGTCATGAGACCTTCACTGTAGGAGTAGATGTGCCATGAGACCTTCACTGTAGGAGGAGTAGGTGTGTCATGAGACCTTCACTGTAGGAGGAGTAGGTGTGTCATGAGACCTTCACTGTAGGAGTAGGTGTGTCATGAGACCTTCACTGTAGGAGTAGATGTGCCATGAGACCTTCACTGTAGGAGGAGTAGGTGTGTCATGAGACCTTCACTGTAGGAGTAGGTTTGTCATGAGACCTTCACTGTAGGAGTAGGTGTGTCATGAGACCTTCACTGGAGGAGTAGGTGTGTCATGAGACCTTCACTGTAGGAGTAGGTGTGTCATGAGACCTTCACTGTAGGAGTAGGTGTGTCATGAGACCTTCACTGGAGGAGGAGTAGGTATGTCACGAGACCTTCACTGTAGGAGTAGGTGTGTCATGAGACCTTCACTGTAGGAGGAGTAGGTGTGTCATGAGACCTTCACTGTAGGAGTAGGTGTGTCATGAGACCTTCACTGTAGGAGGAGTAGGTGTGTCATGAGACCTTCACTGTAGGAGTAGGTGTGTCATGAGACCTTCACTGTAGGAGTAGGTGTGTCAGGAGACCTTCACTGTAGGAGTAGGTGTGTCAGGAGACCTTCACTGTAGGAGTAGATGTGCCATGAGACCTTCACTGTAGGAGGAGTAGGTGTGTCATGAGACCTTCACTGGAGGAGTAGGTGTGTCATGAGACCTTCACTGGAGGAGTAGGTGTGTCATGAGACCTTCACTGTAGGAGGAGTAGGTGTGTCATGAGACCTTCACTGTAGGAGGAGTAGGTGTGTCATGAGACCTTCACTGTAGGAGGAGTACGTGTGTCATGAGACCTTCACTGGAGGAGTAGGTGTGTCATGAGACCTTCACTGTAGGAGGAGTAGGTGTGTCATGAGACCTTCACTGTAGGAGGAGTAGGTGTGTCAGGAGACCTTCACTTAGGAGTAGGTGTGTCATGAGACCTTCACTGTAGGAGGAGTAGGTGTGTCATGAGACCTTCACTGGAGGAGTAGGTGTGTCACGAGACCTTCACTGTAGGAGTAGGTGTGTCATGAGACCGTCACTGTAGGAGGAGTAGGTGTGTCATGAGACCTTCACTGTAGGAGGAGTAGGTGTGTCATGAGACCTTCACTGTAGGAGGAGTAGGTGTGTCATGAGACCTTCACTGTAGGAGGAGTACGTGTGTCATGAGACCTTCACTGTAGGAGGAGTAGGTGTGTCATGAGACCTTCACTGTAGGAGGAGTAGGTGTGTCATGAGACCTTCACTGTAGGAGGAGTAGGTGTGTCATGAGACCTTCACTGTAGGAGTAGGTGTGTCATGAGACCTTCACTGTAGGAGTAGATGTGCCATGAGACCTTCACTGTAGGAGGAGTAGGTGTGTCATGAGACCTTCACTGTAGGAGTAGATGTGCCATGAGACCTTCACTGTAGGAGGAGTAGGTGTGTCATGAGACCTTCACTGTAGGAGTAGATGTGCCATGAGACCTTCACTGTAGGAGGAGTAGGTGTGTCATGAGACCTTCACTGTAGGAGTAGGTGTGTCATGAGACCTTCACTGTAGGAGTAGGTGTATCACGAGACCTTCACTGTAGGAGTAGGTGTGTCATGAGACCTTCACTGTAGGAGTAGGTGTGTCATGAGACCTTCACTGTAGGAGTAGGTGTGTCATGAGACCTTCACTGTAGGAGTAGGTGTGTCATGAGACCTTCACTGTAGGAGGAGTAGGTGTGTCATGAGACCTTCACTGTAGGAGGAGTAGGTGTGTCATGAGACCTTCACTGGAGGAGTAGGTGTGTCATGAGACCTTCACTGTAGGAGTAGGTGTGTCATGAGACCTTCACTGTAGGAGGAGTAGGTGTGTCATGAGACCTTCACTGTAGGAGTAGGTGGGTCATGAGACCTTCACTGGAGGAGTAGGTGTGTCATGAGACCTTCACTGTAGGAGGAGTAGGTGTGTCATGAGACCTTCACTGTAGGAGGAGTAGGTGTGTCATGAGACCTTCACTGTAGGAGGAGTAGGTGTGTCATGAGACCTTCACTGTAGGAGTAGGTGTGTCATGAGACCTTCACTGTAGGAGTAGGTGTGTCATGAGACCTTCACTGTAGGAGGAGTAGGTGTGTCATGAGACCTTCACTGTAGGAGGAGTAGGTGTGTCATGAGACCTTCACTGTAGGAGGAGTATGTGTGTCATGAGACCTTCACTGTAGGAGTAGGTGTGTCATGAGACCTTCACTGTAGGAGTAGGTGTGTCATGAGACCTTCACTGTAGGAGGAGTAGGTGTGTCATGAGACCTTCACTGGAGGAGTAGGTGTGTCACGAGACCTTCACTGTAGGAGGAGTAGGTGTGTCATGAGACCTTCACTGGAGGAGTAGGTGTGTCATGAGACCTTCACTGTAGGAGGAGTACGTGTGTCATGAGACCTTCACTGTAGGAGTAGGTGTGTCATGAGACCTTCACTGTAGGAGGAGTAGGTGTGTCATGAGACCTTCACTGTAGGAGGAGTAGGTGTGTCATGAGACCTTCACTGTAGGAGGAGTAGGTGTGTCATGAGACCTTCACTGTAGGAGGAGTAGGTGTGTCATGAGACCTTCACTGTAGGAGTAGGTGTGTCATGAGACCTTCACTGTAGGAGGAGTAGGTGTGTCATGAGACCTTCACTGGAGGAGTAGGTGTGTCATGAGACCTTCACTGTAGGAGGAGTAGGTGTGTCATGAGACCTTCACTGTAGGAGGAGTAGGTGTGTCATGAGACCTTCACTGTAGGAGTAGGTGTGTCATGAGACCTTCACTGTAGGAGGAGTAGGTGTGTCATGAGACCTTCACTGTAGGAGTAGGTGTGTCATGAGACCTTCACTGTAGGAGGAGTAGGTGTGTCATGAGACCTTCACTGGAGGAGTAGGTGTGTCATGAGACCTTCACTGTAGGAGTAGGTGTGTCATGAGACCTTCACTGTAGGAGGAGTAGGTGTGTCATGAGACCTTCACTGGAGGAGTAGGTGTGTCAGGAGACCTTCACTGTAGGAGTAGGTGTGTCATGAGACCTTCACTGTAGGAGCAGGTGTGTCATGAGACCTTCACTGTAGGAGGAGTAGGTGTGTCATGAGACCTTCACAGTAGGAGGAGTAGGTGTGTCATGAGACCTTCACTGTAGGAGGAGTAGGTGTGTCATTAGACCTTCACTGTAGGAGGAGTAGGTGTGTCATGAGACCTTCACTGTAGGAGGAGTAGGTGTGTCATGAGACCTTCACTGTAGGAGGAGTAGGTGTGTCATGAGACCTTCACTGTAGGAGTAGGTGTGTCATGAGACCTTCACTGGAGGAGTAGGTGTGTCATGAGACCTTCACTGTAGGAGTAGGTGTGTCATGAGACCTTCACTGTAGGAGGAGTAGGTGTGTCATGAGTCCTTCACTGTAGGAGTAGGTGTGTCATGAGACCTTCACTGTAGGAGTAGGTGTGTCAGGAGACCTTCACTGTAGGAGTAGGTGTGTCATGAGACCTTCACTGTAGGTGGAGTAGGTGTGTCATGAGACCTTCACTGTAGGAGTAGGTGTGTCATGAGACCTTCACTGTAGGAGGAGTAGGTGTGTCATGAGACCTTCACTGTAGGAGGAGTAGGTGTGTCATGAGACCTTCACTGTAGGAGGAGTAGGTGTGTCATGAGACCTTCACTGTAGGAGGAGTAGGTGTGTCATGAGACCTTCACTGTAGGAGGAGTAGGTGTGTCATGAGACCTTCACTGTAGGAGTAGGTGTGTCATTAGACCTTCACTGTAGGAGGAGTAGGTGTGTCATGAGACCTTCACTGGAGGAGTAGGTGTGTCATGAGACCTTCACTGTAGGAGGAGTAGGTGTGTCATGAGACCTTCACTGTAGGAGGAGTAGGTGTGTCATGAGACCTTCACTGTAGGAGTAGGTGTGTCATGAGACCTTCACTGTAGGAGGAGTAGGTGTGTCATGAGACCTTCACTGTAGGAGTAGGTGTGTCATGAGACCTTCACTGTAGGAGGAGTAGGTGTGTCATGAGACCTTCACTGGAGGAGTAGGTGTGTCATGAGACCTTCACTGTAGGAGTAGGTGTGTCATGAGACCTTCACTGTAGGAGGAGTAGGTGTGTCATGAGACCTTCACTGGAGGAGTAGGTGTGTCAGGAGACCTTCACTGTAGGAGTAGGTGTGTCATGAGACCTTCACTGTAGGAGCAGGTGTGTCATGAGACCTTCACTGTAGGAGGAGTAGGTGTGTCATGAGACCTTCACTGTAGGAGGAGTAGGTGTGTCATGAGACCTTCACTGTAGGAGGAGTAGGTGTGTCATTAGACCTTCACTGTAGGAGGAGTAGGTGTGTCATGAGACCTTCACTGTAGGAGGAGTAGGTGTGTCATGAGACCTTCACTGTAGGAGGAGTAGGTGTGTCATGAGACCTTCACTGTAGGAGGAGTAGGTGTGTCATGAGACCTTCACTGGAGGAGTAGGTGTGTCATGAGACCTTCACTGTAGGAGTAGGTGTGTCATGAGACCTTCACTGTAGGAGGAGTAGGTGTGTCATGAGTCCTTCACTGTAGGAGTAGGTGTGTCATGAGACCTTCACTGTAGGAGTAGGTGTGTCAGGAGACCTTCACTGTAGGAGTAGGTGTGTCATGAGACCTTCACTGTAGGTGGAGTAGGTGTGTCATGAGACCTTCACTGTAGGAGTAGGTGTGTCATGAGACCTTCACTGTAGGAGTAGGTGTGTCATGAGACCTTCACTGTAGGAGGAGTAGGTGTGTCATGAGACCTTCACTGTAGGAGGAGTAGGTGTGTCATGAGACCTTCACTGTAGGAGTAGGTGTGTCATGAGACCTTCACTGGAGGAGGAGTAGGTATGTCACGAGACCTTCACTGTAGGAGTAGGTGTGTCATGAGACCTTCACTGTAGGAGGAGTAGGTGTGTCATGAGACCTTCACTGTAGGAGTAGGTGTATCATGAGACCTTCACTGGAGGAGTAGGTGTGTCATGAGACCTTCACTGTAGGAGGAGTAGGTGTGTCATGAGACCTTCACTGTAGGAGTAGGTTTGTCATGAGACCTTCACTGTAGGAGTAGGTGTGTCATGAGACCTTCACTGTAGGAGTAGGTGTGTCATGAGACCTTCACTGTAGGAGTAGGTGTGTCATGAGACCTTCAATGTAGGAGTAGGTGTGTCATGAGACCTTCACTGTAGGAGGAGTAGGTGTGTCACGAGACCTTCACTGTAGGAGGAGTAGGTGTGTCATGAGACCTTCACTGTAGGAGGAGTAGGTGTGTCATGAGACCTTCACTGTAGGAGGAGTAGGTGTGTCATGAGACCTTCACTGTAGGAGTAGGTGTGTCATGAGACCTTCACTGTAGGAGTAGGTGTGTTATGAGACCTTCACTGTAGGAGGAGTAGGTGTGTCATGAGACCTTCACTGTAGGAGGAGTAGGTGTGTCATGAGACCTTCACTGTAGGAGGAGTAGGTGTGTCATGAGACCTTCACTGTAGGAGTAGGTGTGTCATGAGACCTTCACTGTAGGAGTAGGTGTGTCATGAGACCTTCACTGTAGGAGGAGTAGGTGTGTCATGAGACCTTCACTGGAGGAGTAGGTGTGTCACGAGACCTTCACTGTAGGAGGAGTAGGTGTGTCATGAGACCTTCACTGGAGGAGTAGGTGTGTCATGAGACCTTCACTGTAGGAGGAGTACGTGTGTCATGAGACCTTCACTGTAGGAGTAGGTGTGTCATGAGACCTTCACTGTAGGAGGAGTAGGTGTGTCATGAGACCTTCACTGTAGGAGGAGTAGGTGTGTCATGAGACCTTCACTGTAGGAGGAGTAGGTGTGTCATGAGACCTTCACTGTAGGAGGAGTAGGTGTGTCATGAGACCTTCACTGTAGGAGTAGGTGTGTCATGAGACCTTCACTGTAGGAGGAGTAGGTGTGTCATGAGACCTTCACTGGAGGAGTAGGTGTGTCATGAGACCTTCACTGTAGGAGGAGTAGGTGTGTCATGAGACCTTCACTGTAGGAGGAGTAGGTGTGTCATGAGACCTTCACTGTAGGAGTAGGTGTGTCATGAGACCTTCACTGTAGGAGGAGTAGGTGTGTCATGAGACCTTCACTGGAGGAGTAGGTGTGTCATGAGACCTTCACTGTAGGAGTAGGTGTGTCATGAGACCTTCACTGTAGGAGGAGTAGGTGTGTCATGAGACCTTCACTGTAGGAGGAGTAGGTGTGTCATGAGACCTTCACTGTAGGAGTAGGTGTATCATGAGACCTTCACTGGAGGAGTAGGTGTGTCATGAGACCTTCACTGTAGGAGGAGTAGGTGTGTCACGAGACCTTCACTGTAGGAGGAGTAGGTGTGTCATGAGACCTTCACTGGAGGAGTAGGTGTGTCATGAGACCTTCACTGTAGGAGGAGTAGGTGTGTCATGAGACCTTCACTGTAGGAGTAGGTGTGTCATGAGACCTTCACTGTAGGAGTAGGTTTGTCATGAGACCTTCACTGTAGGAGTAGGTGTGTCATGAGACCTTCACTGTAGGAGTAGGTGTGTCATGAGACCTTCAATGTAGGAGTAGGTGTGTCATGAGACCTTCACTGTAGGAGTAGATGTGCCATGAGACCTTCACTGTAGGAGGAGTAGGTGTGTCATGAGACCTTCACTGTAGGAGGAGTAGGTGTGTCATGAGACCTTCACTGTAGGAGTAGGTGTGTCATGAGACCTTCACTGTAGGAGTAGATGTGCCATGAGACCTTCACTGTAGGAGGAGTAGGTGTGTCATGAGACCTTCACTGTAGGAGTAGGTTTGTCATGAGACCTTCACTGTAGGAGTAGGTGTGTCATGAGACCTTCACTGGAGGAGTAGGTGTGTCATGAGACCTTCACTGTAGGAGTAGGTGTGTCATGAGACCTTCACTGTAGGAGTAGGTGTGTCATGAGACCTTCACTGGAGGAGGAGTAGGTATGTCACGAGACCTTCACTGTAGGAGTAGGTGTGTCATGAGACCTTCACTGTAGGAGGAGTAGGTGTGTCATGAGACCTTCACTGTAGGAGTAGGTGTGTCATGAGACCTTCACTGCAGGAGGAGTAGGTGTGTCATGAGACCTTCACTGTAGGAGTAGGTGTGTCATGAGACCTTCACTGTAGGAGTAGGTGTGTCAGGAGACCTTCACTGTAGGAGTAGGTGTGTCAGGAGACCTTCACTGTAGGAGTAGATGTGCCATGAGACCTTCACTGTAGGAGGAGTAGGTGTGTCATGAGACCTTCACTGGAGGAGTAGGTGTGTCATGAGACCTTCACTGGAGGAGTAGGTGTGTCATGAGACCTTCACTGTAGGAGGAGTAGGTGTGTCATGAGACCTTCACTGTAGGAGGAGTAGGTGTGTCATGAGACCTTCACTGTAGGAGGAGTACGTGTGTCATGAGACCTTCACTGGAGGAGTAGGTGTGTCATGAGACCTTCACTGTAGGAGGAGTAGGTGTGTCATGAGACCTTCACTGTAGGAGGAGTAGGTGTGTCAGGAGACCTTCACTTAGGAGTAGGTGTGTCATGAGACCTTCACTGTAGGAGGAGTAGGTGTGTCATGAGACCTTCACTGGAGGAGTAGGTGTGTCACGAGACCTTCACTGTAGGAGTAGGTGTGTCATGAGACCGTCACTGTAGGAGGAGTAGGTGTGTCATGAGACCTTCACTGTAGGAGGAGTAGGTGTGTCATGAGACCTTCACTGTAGGAGGAGTAGGTGTGTCATGAGACCTTCACTGTAGGAGGAGTACGTGTGTCATGAGACCTTCACTGTAGGAGGAGTAGGTGTGTCATGAGACCTTCACTGTAGGAGGAGTAGGTGTGTCATGAGACCTTCACTGTAGGAGGAGTAGGTGTGTCATGAGACCTTCACTGTAGGAGTAGGTGTGTCATGAGACCTTCACTGTAGGAGTAGATGTGCCATGAGACCTTCACTGTAGGAGGAGTAGGTGTGTCATGAGACCTTCACTGTAGGAGTAGATGTGCCATGAGACCTTCACTGTAGGAGGAGTAGGTGTGTCATGAGACCTTCACTGTAGGAGTAGATGTGCCATGAGACCTTCACTGTAGGAGGAGTAGGTGTGTCATGAGACCTTCACTGTAGGAGTAGGTGTGTCATGACACCTTCACTGTAGGAGTAGGTGTGTCACGAGACCTTCACTGTAGGAGTAGGTGTGTCATGAGACCTTCACTGTAGGAGTAGGTGTGTCATGAGACCTTCACTGTAGGAGTAGGTGTGTCATGAGACCTTCACTGTAGGAGTAGGTGTGTCAGGAGACCTTCACTGTAGGAGGAGTAGGTGTGTCATGAGACCTTCACTGTAGGAGGAGTAGGTGTGTCATGAGACCTTCACTGGAGGAGTAGGTGTGTCATGAGACCTTCACTGTAGGAGGAGTAGGTGTGTCATGAGACCTTCACTGTAGGAGGAGTAGGTGTGTCATGAGACCTTCACTGTAGGAGTAGGTGTGTCATGAGACCTTCACTGTAGGAGGAGTAGGTGTGTCATGAGACCTTCACTGTAGGAGTAGGTGTGTCATGAGACCTTCACTGTAGGAGGAGTAGGTGTGTCATGAGACCTTCACTGTAGGAGTAGGTGTGTCATGAGACCTTCACTGTAGGAGTAGGTGTGTCATGAGACCTTCACTGTAGGAGGAGTAGGTGTGTCATGAGACCTTCACTGGAGGAGTAGGTGTGTCAGGAGACCTTCACTGTAGGAGTAGGTGTGTCATGAGACCTTCACTGTAGGAGCAGGTGTGTCATGAGACCTTCACTGTAGGAGGAGTAGGTGTGTCATGAGACCTTCACAGTAGGAGGAGTAGGTGTGTCATGAGACCTTCACTGTAGGAGGAGTAGGTGTGTCATTAGACCTTCACTGTAGGAGGAGTAGGTGTGTCATGAGACCTTCACTGTAGGAGGAGTAGGTGTGTCATGAGACCTTCACTGTAGGAGGAGTAGGTGTGTCATGAGACCTTCACTGTAGGAGGAGTAGGTGTGTCATGAGACCTTCACTGTAGGAGTAGGTGTGTCATGAGACCTTCACTGTAGGAGTAGGTGTGTCATGAGACCTTCACTGTAGGAGGAGTAGGTGTGTCATGAGACCTTCACTGTAGGAGTAGGTGTGTCATGAGACCTTCACTGTAGGAGTAGGTGTGTCAGGAGACCTTCACTGTAGGAGTAGGTGTGTCATGAGACCTTCACTGTAGGTGGAGTAGGTGTGTCATGAGACCTTCACTGTAGGAGTAGGTGTGTCATGAGACCTTCACTGTAGGAGGAGTAGGTGTGTCATGAGACCTTCACTGTAGGAGGAGTAGGTGTGTCATGAGACCTTCACTGTAGGAGGAGTAGGTGTGTCATGAGACCTTCACTGTAGGAGGAGTAGGTGTGTCATGAGACCTTCACTGTAGGAGGAGTAGGTGTGTCATGAGACCTTCACTGTAGGAGTAGGTGTGTCATTAGACCTTCACTGTAGGAGGAGTAGGTGTGTCATGAGACCTTCACTGGAGGAGTAGGTGTGTCATGAGACCTTCACTGTAGGAGGAGTAGGTGTGTCATGAGACCTTCACTGTAGGAGTAGGTGTGTCATGAGACCTTCACTGTAGGAGGAGTAGGTGTGTCATGAGACCTTCACTGTAGGAGTAGGTGTGTCATGAGACCTTCACTGTAGGAGGAGTAGGTGTGTCATGAGACCTTCACTGGAGGAGTAGGTGTGTCATGAGACCTTCACTGTAGGAGTAGGTGTGTCATGAGACCTTCACTGTAGGAGGAGTAGGTGTGTCATGAGACCTTCACTGGAGGAGTAGGTGTGTCAGGAGACCTTCACTGTAGGAGTAGGTGTGTCATGAGACCTTCACTGTAGGAGCAGGTGTGTCATGAGACCTTCACTGTAGGAGGAGTAGGTGTGTCATGAGACCTTCACTGTAGGAGGAGTAGGTGTGTCATGAGACCTTCACTGTAGGAGGAGTAGGTGTGTCATTAGACCTTCACTGTAGGAGGAGTAGGTGTGTCATGAGACCTTCACTGTAGGAGGAGTAGGTGTGTCATGAGACCTTCACTGTAGGAGGAGTAGGTGTGTCATGAGACCTTCACTGTAGGAGGAGTAGGTGTGTCATGAGACCTTCACTGGAGGAGTAGGTGTGTCATGAGACCTTCACTGTAGGAGTAGGTGTGTCATGAGACCTTCACTGTAGGAGGAGTAGGTGTGTCATGAGTCCTTCACTGTAGGAGTAGGTGTGTCATGAGACCTTCACTGTAGGAGTAGGTGTGTCAGGAGACCTTCACTGTAGGAGTAGGTGTGTCATGAGACCTTCACTGTAGGTGGAGTAGGTGTGTCATGAGACCTTCACTGTAGGAGTAGGTGTGTCATGAGACCTTCACTGTAGGAGGAGTAGGTGTGTCATGAGACCTTCACTGTAGGAGGAGTAGGTGTGTCATGAGACCTTCACTGTAGGAGTAGGTGTGTCATGAGACCTTCACTGGAGGAGGAGTAGGTATGTCACGAGACCTTCACTGTAGGAGTAGGTGTGTCATGAGACCTTCACTGTAGGAGGAGTAGGTGTGTCATGAGACCTTCACTGTAGGAGTAGGTGTGTCATGAGACCTTCACTGTAGGAGTAGATGTGTCATGAGACCTTCACTGTAGGAGGAGTAGGTGTGTCATGAGACCTTCACTGTAGGAGTAGGTGTATCATGAGACCTTCACTGGAGGGGTAGGTGTGTCATGAGACCTTCACTGTAGGAGGAGTAGGTGTGTCATGAGACCTTCACTGTAGGAGTAGGTTTGTCATGAGACCTTCACTGTAGGAGTAGGTGTGTCATGAGACCTTCACTGTAGGAGTAGGTGTGTCATGAGACCTTCACTGTAGGAGTAGGTGTGTCATGAGACCTTCAATGTAGGAGTAGGTGTGTCATGAGACCTTCACTGTAGGAGGAGTAGGTGTGTCACGAGACCTTCACTGTAGGAGGAGTAGGTGTGTCATGAGACCTTCACTGTAGGAGGAGTAGGTGTGTCATGAGACCTTCACTGTAGGAGGAGTAGGTGTGTCATGAGACCTTCACTGTAGGAGTAGGTGTGTCATGAGACCTTCACTGTAGGAGTAGGTGTGTTATGAGACCTTCACTGTAGGAGGAGTAGGTGTGTCATGAGACCTTCACTGTAGGAGGAGTAGGTGTGTCATGAGACCTTCACTGTAGGAGGAGTAGGTGTGTCATGAGACCTTCACTGTAGGAGTAGGTATGTCATGAGACCTTCACTGTAGGAGTAGGTGTGTCATGAGACCTTCACTGTAGGAGGAGTAGGTGTGTCATGAGACCTTCACTGGAGGAGTAGGTGTGTCACGAGACCTTCACTGTAGGAGGAGTAGGTGTGTCATGAGACCTTCACTGGAGGAGTAGGTGTGTCATGAGACCTTCACTGTAGGAGGAGTACGTGTGTCATGAGACCTTCACTGTAGGAGTAGGTGTGTCATGAGACCTTCACTGTAGGAGGAGTAGGTGTGTCATGAGACCTTCACTGTAGGAGGAGTAGGTGTGTCATGAGACCTTCACTGTAGGAGGAGTAGGTGTGTCATGAGACCTTCACTGTAGGAGGAGTAGGTGTGTCATGAGACCTTCACTGTAGGAGTAGGTGTGTCATTAGACCTTCACTGTAGGAGGAGTAGGTGTGACATGAGACCTTCACTGGAGGAGTAGGTGTGTCATGAGACCTTCACTGTAGGAGGAGTAGGTGTGTCATGAGACCTTCACTGTAGGAGGAGTAGGTGTGTCATGAGACCTTCACTGTAGGAGTAGGTGTGTCATGAGACCTTCACTGTAGGAGGAGTAGGTGTGTCATGAGACCTTCACTGGAGGAGTAGGTGTGTCATGAGACCTTCACTGTAGGAGTAGGTGTGTCATGAGACCTTCACTGTAGGAGGAGTAGGTGTGTCATGAGACCTTCACTGGAGGAGTAGGTGTGTCAGGAGACCTTCACTGTAGGAGTAGGTGTGTCATGAGACCTTCACTGTAGGAGCAGGTGTGTCATGAGACCTTCACTGTAGGAGGAGTAGGTGTGTCATGAGACCTTCACTGTAGGAGGAGTAGGTGTGTCATGAGACCTTCACTGTAGGAGGAGTAGGTGTGTCATTAGACCTTCACTGTAGGAGGAGTAGGTGTGTCATGAGACCTTCACTGTAGGAGGAGTAGGTGTGTCATGAGACCTTCACTGTAGGAGTAGGTGTGTCATGAGACCTTCACTGTAGGAGTAGGTGTGTCATTAGACCTTCACTGTAGGAGGAGTAGGTGTGTCATGAGACCTTCACTGTAGGAGCAGGTGTGTCATGAGACCTTCACTGTAGGAGGAGTAGGTGTGTCATGAGACCTTCACTGTAGGAGGAGTAGGTGTGTCATGAGACCTTCACTGTAGGAGGAGTAGGTGTGTCATGAGACCTTCACTGGAGGAGTAGGTGTGTCATGAGACCTTCACTGTAGGAGTAGGTGTGTCATGAGACCTTCACTGTAGGAGGAGTAGGTGTGTCATGAGTCCTTCACTGTAGGAGTAGGTGTGTCATGAGACCTTCACTGTAGGAGTAGGTGTGTCAGGAGACCTTCACTGTAGGAGTAGGTGTGTCATGAGACCTTCACTGTAGGTGGAGTAGGTGTGTCATGAGACCTTCACTGTAGGAGTAGGTGTGTCATGAGACCTTCACTGTAGGAGGAGTAGGTGTGTCATGAGACCTTCACTGTAGGAGGGGTAGGTGTGTCATGAGACCTTCACTGTAGGAGGAGTAGGTGTGTCATGAGACCTTCACTGTAGGAGGAGTAGGTGTGTCATGAGACCTTCACTGTAGGAGGAGTAGGTGTGTCATGAGACCTTCACTGTAGGAGTAGGTGTGTCATTAGACCTTCACTGTAGGAGGAGTAGGTGTGTCATGAGACCTTCACTGGAGGAGTAGGTGTGTCATGAGACCTTCACTGTAGGAGGAGTAGGTGTGTCATGAGACCTTCACTGTAGGAGGAGTAGGTGTGTCATGAGACCTTCACTGTAGGAGGAGTAGGTGTGTCATGAGACCTTCACTGTAGGAGTAGGTGTGTCATGAGACCTTCACTGTAGGAGGAGTAGGTGTGTCATGAGACCTTCACTGTAGGAGTAGGTGTGTCATGAGACCTTCACTGTAGGAGGAGTAGGTGTGTCATGAGACCTTCACTGGAGGAGTAGGTGTGTCATGAGACCTTCACTGTAGGAGTAGGTGTGTCATGAGACCTTCACTGTAGGAGGAGTAGGTGTGTCATGAGACCTTCACTGGAGGAGTAGGTGTGTCAGGAGACCTTCACTGTAGGAGTAGGTGTGTCATGAGACCTTCACTGTAGGAGCAGGTGTGTCATGAGACCTTCACTGTAGGAGTAGGTGTGTCATGAGACCTTCACTGTAGGAGGAGTAGGTGTGTCATGAGACCTTCACTGTAGGAGGAGTAGGTGTGTCATTAGACCTTCACTGTAGGAGGAGTAGGTGTGTCATGAGACCTTCACTGTAGGAGGAGTAGGTGTGTCATGAGACCTTCACTGTAGGAGGAGTAGGTGTGTCATGAGACCTTCACTGGAGGAGTAGGTGTGTCATGAGACCTTCACTGTAGGAGTAGGTGTGTCATGAGACCTTCACTGTAGGAGGAGTAGGTGTGTCATGAGTCCTTCACTGTAGGAGTAGGTGTGTCATGAGACCTTCACTGTAGGAGTAGGTGTGTCATGAGACCTTCACTGTAGGAGGAGTAGGTGTGTCATGAGACCTTCACTGTAGGAGGAGTAGGTGTGTCATGAGACCTTCACTGTAGGAGTAGGTGTGTCATGAGACCTTCACTGGAGGAGGAGTAGGTATGTCACGAGACCTTCACTGTAGGAGTAGGTGTGTCATGAGACCTTCACTGTAGGAGGAGTAGGTGTGTCATGAGACCTTCACTGTAGGAGTAGGTGTGTCATGAGACCTTCACTGTAGGAGTAGATGTGTCATGAGACCTTCACTGTAGGAGGAGTAGGTGTGTCATGAGACCTTCACTGTAGGAGTAGGTGTATCATGAGACCTTCACTGGAGGAGTAGGTGTGTCATGAGACCTTCACTGTAGGAGGAGTAGGTGTGTCACGAGACCTTCACTGTAGGAGGAGTAGGTGTGTCATGAGACCTTCACTGGAGGAGTAGGTGTGTCATGAGACCTTCACTGTAGGAGGAGTAGGTGTGTCATGAGACCTTCACTGTAGGAGTAGGTTTGTCATGAGACCTTCACTGTAGGAGTAGGTGTGTCATGAGACCTTCACTGTAGGAGTAGGTGTGTCATGAGACCTTCAATGTAGGAGTAGGTGTGTCATGAGACCTTCACTGTAGGAGGAGTAGGTGTGTCACGAGACCTTCACTGTAGGAGGAGTAGGTGTGTCATGAGACCTTCACTGGAGGAGTAGGTGTGTCATGAGACCTTCACTGTAGGAGGAGTAGGTGTGTCATGAGACCTTCACTGTAGGAGTAGGTTTGTCATGAGACCTTCACTGTAGGAGTAGGTGTGTCATGAGACCTTCACTGTAGGAGTAGGTGTGTCATGAGACCTTCAATGTAGGAGTAGGTGTGTCATGAGACCTTCACTGTAGGAGTAGATGTGCCATGAGACCTTCACTGTAGGAGGAGTAGGTGTGTCATGAGACCTTCACTGTAGGAGGAGTAGGTGTGTCACGAGACCTTCACTGTAGGAGGAGTAGGTGTGTCATGAGACCTTCACTGGAGGAGTAGGTGTGTCATGAGACCTTCACTGTAGGAGGAGTAGGTGTGTCATGAGACCTTCACTGTAGGAGTAGGTTTGTCATGAGACCTTCACTGTAGGAGTAGGTGTGTCATGAGACCTTCACTGTAGGAGTAGGTGTGTCATGAGACCTTCAATGTAGGAGTAGGTGTGTCATGAGACCTTCACTGTAGGAGTAGATGTGCCATGAGACCTTCACTGTAGGAGGAGTAGGTGTGTCATGAGACCTTCACTGGAGGAGTAGGTGTGTCATGAGACCTTCACTGTAGGAGTAGGTGTGTCATGAGACCTTCACTGTAGGAGTAGATGTGCCATGAGACCTTCACTGTAGGAGGAGTAGGTGTGTCATGAGACCTTCACTGTAGGAGGAGTAGGTGTGTCATGAGACCTTCACTGTAGGAGGAGTAGGTGTGTCATGAGACCTTCACTGTAGGAGGAGTAGGTGTGTCATGAGACCTTCACTGTAGGAGTAGATGTGCCATGAGACCTTCACTGTAGGAGGAGTAGGTGTGTCATGAGACCTTCACTGTAGGAGTAGGTTTGTCATGAGACCTTCACTGTAGGAGTAGGTGTGTCATGAGACCTTCACTGGAGGAGTAGGTGTGTCATGAGACCTTCACTGTAGGAGTAGGTGTGTCATGAGACCTTCACTGTAGGAGTAGGTGTGTCATGAGACCTTCACTGGAGGAGGAGTAGGTATGTCACGAGGCCTTCACTGTAGGAGTAGGTGTGTCATGAGACCTTCACTGTAGGAGGAGTAGGTGTGTCATGAGACCTTCACTGTAGGAGTAGGTGTGTCATGAGACCTTCACTGTAGGAGGAGTAGGTGTGTCATGAGACCTTCACTGTAGGAGTAGGTGTGTCATGAGACCTTCACTGTAGGAGTAGGTGTGTCAGGAGACCTTCACTGTAGGAGTAGGTGTGTCAGGAGACCTTCACTGTAGGAGTAGATGTGCCATGAGACCTTCACTGTAGGAGGAGTAGGTGTGTCATGAGACCTTCACTGGAGGAGTAGGTGTGTCATGAGACCTTCACTGGAGGAGTAGGTGTGTCATGAGACCTTCACTGTAGGAGGAGTAGGTGTGTCATGAGACCTTCACTGTAGGAGGAGTAGGTGTGTCATGAGACCTTCACTGTAGGAGTAGGTGTGTCATGAGACCTTCACTGTAGGAGGAGTAGGTGTGTCATGAGACCTTCACTGTAGGAGGAGTAGGTGTGTCATGAGACCTTCACTGTAGGAGGAGTAGGTGTGTCATGAGACCTTCACTGTAGGAGGAGTAGGTGTGTCATGAGACCTTCACTGTAGGAGGAGTAGGTGTGTCATGAGACCTTCACTGTAGGAGGAGTAGGTGTGTCATGAGACCTTCACTGTAGGAGGAGTAGGTGTGTCATGAGACCTTCACTGTAGGAGTAGGTGTGTCATGAGACCTTCACTGTAGGAGGAGTAGGTGTGTCATGAGACCTTCAATGTAGGAGGAGTAGGTGTGTCATGAGACCTTCACTGGAGGAGTAGGTGTGTCATGAGACCTTCACTGTAGGAGGAGTAGGTGTGTCATGAGACCTTCACTGTAGGAGGAGTAGGTGTGTCAGGAGACCTTCACTTAGGAGTAGGTGTGTCATGAGACCTTCACTGTAGGAGGAGTAGGTGTGTCATGAGACCTTCACTGGAGGAGTAGGTGTGTCACGAGACCTTCACTGTAGGAGTAGGTGTGTCATGAGACCTTCACTGTAGGAGGAGTAGGTGTGTCATGAGACCTTCACTGTAGGAGGAGTAGGTGTGTCATGAGACCTTCACTGTAGGAGGAGTAGGTGTGTCATGAGACCTTCACTGTAGGAGGAGTACGTGTGTCATGAGACCTTCACTGTAGGAGGAGTAGGTGTGTCATGAGACCTTCACTGTAGGAGGAGTAGGTGTGTCATGAGACCTTCACTGTAGGAGGAGTAGGTGTGTCATGAGACCTTCACTGTAGGAGTAGGTGTGTCATGAGACCTTCACTGTAGGAGTAAATGTGCCATGAGACCTTCACTGTAGGAGGAGTAGGTGTGTCATGAGACCTTCACTGTAGGAGTAGATGTGCCATGAGACCTTCACTGTAGGAGGAGTAGGTGTGTCATGAGACCTTCACTGTAGGAGTAGATGTGCCATGAGACCTTCACTGTAGGAGGAGTAGGTGTGTCATGAGACCTTCACTGTAGGAGTAGGTGTGTCATGAGACCTTCACTGTAGGAGTAGGTGTGTCACGAGACCTTCACTGTAGGAGTAGGTGTGTCATGAGACCTTCACTGTAGGAGTAGGTGTGTCATGAGACCTTCACTGTAGGAGTAGGTGTGTCATGAGACCTTCACTGTAGGAGTAGGTGTGTCATGAGACCTTCACTGTAGGAGGAATAGGTGTGTCAAAAGACCTTCACTGTAGGAGTAGGTGGGTCATGAGACCTTCACTGGAGGAGTAGGTGTGTCATGAGACCTTCACTGTAGGAGGAGTAGGTGTGTCATGAGACCTTCACTGTAGGAGGAGTAGGTGTGTCATGAGACCTTCACTGTAGGAGGAGTAGGTGTGTCATGAGACCTTCACTGTAGGAGTAGGTGTGTCATGAGACCTTCACTGTAGGAGTAGGTGTGTCATGAGACCTTCACTGTAGGAGGAGTAGGTGTGTCATGAGACCTTCACTGTAGGAGGAGTAGGTGTGTCATGAGACCTTCACTGGAGGAGTAGGTGTGTCACGAGACCTTCACTGTAGGAGGAGTAGGTGTGTCATGAGACCTTCACTGGAGGAGTAGGTGTGTCATGAGACCTTCACTGTAGGAGGAGTACGTGTGTCATGAGACCTTCACTGTAGGAGTAGGTGTGTCATGAGACCTTCACTGTAGGAGGAGTAGGTGTGTCATGAGACCTTCACTGTAGGAGGAGTAGGTGTATCATGAGACCTTCACTGTAGGAGGAGTGGTGTGTCATGAGACCTTCACTGGAGGAGTAGGTGTGTCATGAGACCTTCACTGTAGGAGTAGGTGTGTCACGAGACCTTCACTGGAGGAGTAGGTGTGTCATGAGACCTTCACTGTAGGAGTAGGTGTGTCATGAGACCTTCACTGTAGGAGGAGTAGGTGTGTCATGAGACCTTCACTGTAGGAGGAGTAGGTGTATCATGAGACCTTCACTGTAGGAGGAGTGGTGTGTCATGAGACCTTCACTGGAGGAGTAGGTGTGTCATGAGACCTTCACTGTAGGAGGAGTAGGTGTGTCATGAGACCTTCACTGTAGGAGTAGGTGTGTCACGAGACCTTCACTGGAGGAGTAGGTGTGTCATGAGACCTTCACTGTAGGAGTAGGTGTGTCATGAGACCTTCACTGGAGGAGTAGGTGTGTCATGAGACCTTCACTGTAGGAGGAGTAGGTGTGTCATGAGACCTTCACTGTAGGAGTAGGTGTGTCATGAGACCTTCACTGTAGGAGTAGGTGTGTCATGAGACCTTCACTGTAGGAGGAGTAGGTGTGTCATGAGACCTTCACTGTAGGAGTAGGTGTGTCATGAGACCTTCACTGTAGGAGGAGTAGGTGTGTCATGAGACCTTCACTGGAGGAGTAGGTGTGTCATGAGACCTTCACTGTAGGAGTAGGTGTGTCATGAGACCTTCACTGTAGGAGGAGTAGGTGTGTCATGAGACCTTCACTGTAGGAGTAGGTGTGTCATGAGACCTTCACTGTAGGAGTAGGTGTGTCATGAGACCTTCACTGTAGGAGTAGGTGTGTCATGAGACCTTCACTGTAGGAGTAGGTGTGTCATCAGACCTTCACTGTAGGAGTAGGTTGTCATGAGACCTTCACTGGAGGAGTAGGTGTGTCATGAGACCTTCACTGTAGGAGTAGGTGTGTCATGAGACCTTCACTGGAGGAGTAGGTGTGTCATGAGACCTTCACTGTACTTCACTGTAGGAGGAGTAGGTGTGTCATTAGACCTTCACTGTAGGAGGAGTAGGTGTGTCATGAGACCTTCACTGTAGGAGGAGTAGGTGTGTCATGAGACCTTCACTGTAGGAGGAGTAGGTGTGTCATGAGACCTTCACTGTAGGAGGAGTAGGTGTGTCATGAGACCTTCACTGTAGGAGTAGGTGTGTCATGAGACCTTCACTGTAGGAGTAGGTGTGTCATGAGACCTTCACTGTAGGAGGAGTAGGTGTGTCATGAGACCTTCACTGTAGGAGTAGGTGTGTCATGAGACCTTCACTGTAGGAGTAGGTGTGTCAGGAGACCTTCACTGTAGGAGTAGGTGTGTCATGAGACCTTCACTGTAGGTGGAGTAGGTGTGTCATGAGACCTTCACTGTAGGAGTAGGTGTGTCATGAGACCTTCACTGTAGGAGGAGTAGGTGTGTCATGAGACCTTCACTGTAGGAGGAGTAGGTGTGTCATGAGACCTTCACTGTAGGAGGAGTAGGTGTGTCATGAGACCTTCACTGTAGGAGGAGTAGGTGTGTCATGAGACCTTCACTGTAGGAGGAGTAGGTGTGTCATGAGACCTTCACTGTAGGAGTAGGTGTGTCATTAGACCTTCACTGTAGGAGGAGTAGGTGTGTCATGAGACCTTCACTGGAGGAGTAGGTGTGTCATGAGACCTTCACTGTAGGAGGAGTAGGTGTGTCATGAGACCTTCACTGTAGGAGTAGGTGTGTCATGAGACCTTCACTGTAGGAGGAGTAGGTGTGTCATGAGACCTTCACTGTAGGAGTAGGTGTGTCATGAGACCTTCACTGTAGGAGGAGTAGGTGTGTCATGAGACCTTCACTGGAGGAGTAGGTGTGTCATGAGACCTTCACTGTAGGAGTAGGTGTGTCATGAGACCTTCACTGTAGGAGGAGTAGGTGTGTCATGAGACCTTCACTGGAGGAGTAGGTGTGTCAGGAGACCTTCACTGTAGGAGTAGGTGTGTCATGAGACCTTCACTGTAGGAGCAGGTGTGTCATGAGACCTTCACTGTAGGAGGAGTAGGTGTGTCATGAGACCTTCACTGTAGGAGGAGTAGGTGTGTCATGAGACCTTCACTGTAGGAGGAGTAGGTGTGTCATTAGACCTTCACTGTAGGAGGAGTAGGTGTGTCATGAGACCTTCACTGTAGGAGGAGTAGGTGTGTCATGAGACCTTCACTGTAGGAGGAGTAGGTGTGTCATGAGACCTTCACTGTAGGAGGAGTAGGTGTGTCATGAGACCTTCACTGGAGGAGTAGGTGTGTCATGAGACCTTCACTGTAGGAGTAGGTGTGTCATGAGACCTTCACTGTAGGAGGAGTAGGTGTGTCATGAGTCCTTCACTGTAGGAGTAGGTGTGTCATGAGACCTTCACTGTAGGAGTAGGTGTGTCAGGAGACCTTCACTGTAGGAGTAGGTGTGTCATGAGACCTTCACTGTAGGTGGAGTAGGTGTGTCATGAGACCTTCACTGTAGGAGTAGGTGTGTCATGAGACCTTCACTGTAGGAGGAGTAGGTGTGTCATGAGACCTTCACTGTAGGAGGAGTAGGTGTGTCATGAGACCTTCACTGTAGGAGTAGGTGTGTCATGAGACCTTCACTGGAGGAGGAGTAGGTATGTCACGAGACCTTCACTGTAGGAGTAGGTGTGTCATGAGACCTTCACTGTAGGAGGAGTAGGTGTGTCATGAGACCTTCACTGTAGGAGTAGGTGTGTCATGAGACCTTCACTGTAGGAGTAGATGTGTCATGAGACCTTCACTGTAGGAGGAGTAGGTGTGTCATGAGACCTTCACTGTAGGAGTAGGTGTATCATGAGACCTTCACTGGAGGGGTAGGTGTGTCATGAGACCTTCACTGTAGGAGGAGTAGGTGTGTCATGAGACCTTCACTGTAGGAGTAGGTTTGTCATGAGACCTTCACTGTAGGAGTAGGTGTGTCATGAGACCTTCACTGTAGGAGTAGGTGTGTCATGAGACCTTCACTGTAGGAGTAGGTGTGTCATGAGACCTTCAATGTAGGAGTAGGTGTGTCATGAGACCTTCACTGTAGGAGGAGTAGGTGTGTCACGAGACCTTCACTGTAGGAGGAGTAGGTGTGTCATGAGACCTTCACTGTAGGAGGAGTAGGTGTGTCATGAGACCTTCACTGTAGGAGGAGTAGGTGTGTCATGAGACCTTCACTGTAGGAGTAGGTGTGTCATGAGACCTTCACTGTAGGAGTAGGTGTGTTATGAGACCTTCACTGTAGGAGGAGTAGGTGTGTCATGAGACCTTCACTGTAGGAGGAGTAGGTGTGTCATGAGACCTTCACTGTAGGAGGAGTAGGTGTGTCATGAGACCTTCACTGTAGGAGTAGGTATGTCATGAGACCTTCACTGTAGGAGTAGGTGTGTCATGAGACCTTCACTGTAGGAGGAGTAGGTGTGTCATGAGACCTTCACTGGAGGAGTAGGTGTGTCACGAGACCTTCACTGTAGGAGGAGTAGGTGTGTCATGAGACCTTCACTGGAGGAGTAGGTGTGTCATGAGACCTTCACTGTAGGAGGAGTACGTGTGTCATGAGACCTTCACTGTAGGAGTAGGTGTGTCATGAGACCTTCACTGTAGGAGGAGTAGGTGTGTCATGAGACCTTCACTGTAGGAGGAGTAGGTGTGTCATGAGACCTTCACTGTAGGAGGAGTAGGTGTGTCATGAGACCTTCACTGTAGGAGGAGTAGGTGTGTCATGAGACCTTCACTGTAGGAGTAGGTGTGTCATTAGACCTTA